>NW_023601104.1:35080924-35696176 GCF_014898055.3 Talpa occidentalis | reverse complement strand
CCCTTTGGAGCCCCCTTCTCACAATAGCCTGCTCCCGCTTCCCTTGCTCTGTTTTGCCCACAAGCCATCATGTCACATTGCCATGGACTCCTTCTCATGTATCCTGCTGTGGCAGGGCAGATGAAGCTGACCTTGACTGTGGGACTCACCCCCATGGACTCCGGGGTACTTCTTCTCCCTTCCTTTTTGTCCTTTTAGGGGGAGAGGGGGGTTTTTCCATTAAGTTTGATGTCCTAAAGAGGAATGAATGTTCACCAATTTCTAAACTTGCCAGGCCTCTGCTGGGTCCTGAATATCTTTAACTACTGCCTCTTACAAATACTTAGAAGGCCAAGATTCTTATTCCAAATGAAAACACTGAGCTCAAGAATTGTTTCCATTTAGACACCCAGCAAAATTCACCTGAGATATCTATTTTTTTCTTCAAAGACATGGTATGAAAACTGCTTAATGAATGAGATTAATGTGTAAAGGGGAAAATTAATTGATTCTAAAAACAATACAAAGCTCATAAAAGTGGCATTGTTTGCTAGTGCATTTGAACACAATTTAAATAATCCTGGCAAGAACTTTTTTCTTTCTAGGAAATGGTATTTATAGAGATGTGATCTAATAGTACAAAAAGGAAAGGAGAAAGACTAATTTTTGCTACTAAAATAACACAGAGACCATGCACTGGGAAACTAAGCTTTTTGTGACTTTGGTGGCTCCTGGGTTTACCAGAACAAATGTAACAGTTTTCCATTTTAACTGGGCTGGCCTCAGAGTTCTGTCTGCTATCCTTCTACCTCGAGCCATTAAACCCAGGGAAGCTAATTTGGGCCGTATTGCCTGGGGAGAGAAGGGAGAGCTGCAGAACCTGGAGTTGTCTCCTGAGGTTTTTGTGGTTATGAAATTGCAAAATTTATGGTCTTTCTATTGCAGCAGCCTGTTGCATGGCCGACTGTTCTGAGAAACTGCTTATGGTGTAATCTTGGTACACCACCATGCTGGAACAGGCTGCCTGAGTTCAAATCCCACTCCACTTCTTTTTGCAGTGGGAAATGGCAAATGATATAACCTTCTTGTCCTGTTTCTTGTCTGTAAAATGGGGATAGAAACAACTCCTAATTCCTAGTGCTGTTCAGAGGGTGCAAAGATTTTAACACACACAAAGCACAAAAGTCATGCCTGACACATAGTTTGTGCTATTCATGTTTTGTTAAATAAGTAACTAAAAAAGCAAATGAATGTTGCTGTTCATTAAATGACTTCTAAGAAATTGCTCACTTACATTATGTTGCTAACTGGTGTGTACATACTTAAATGAATTGGTAAAAATTAATTTGTATGAATTAAAGAGCTTCTGCACAGCAAAAGAGACAATAACAAAAACAAAGAGAAACCCCACCAACTGGGAGAACATTTTTGCACCCAACACTAATGATAAAGGACTGATCACAAAAATCTGCAAAGAGCTGATGAGACTCAGCAACAACAAAGAAAATAATCCAGTCAAAAAATGGGCAGAAGAGCTAAAAAGAAACTTCTCTGAAGAGGAAATGCAAATGGCCAACAGACATATGAAAAAATGTTCAACATCACTTGTCATCAGGGAAATGCAAATCAAAACTACCATGAGATACCATCTCACACCAGTGAGAAATGGCACATATTAAAAAAACTAGCAACAACAAATGTTGGCGAGGGTGTGGAGAAAAAGGAACTCTCCTGCACTGTTGGTGGGAGTGCAAACTGGTCCAACCACTATGGAGAGCTGTGTGGAGATTTCTGGACCTACTAAACATAGAGCTTCCATATGATCCAGCAATTCCACTCCTAGGTATTTACCCAAAGGACACAGAAACATCAATTCCAAAGAGCACCTGCACTCCTATGTTTATAGCAGCACTGTTTACAATAGCTAAGCTTTGGAAACAACCCAAATGCCCAAAAATAGATGACTGGATCAAGAAGATGTGGTGCATATATACCATGGAATATTACTCAGCATTCAAAAAAGATAAACACATGCAATTTGCAGCAACATGGATGGCGCTGGAAGGGATCATGCTCAGCGAAATAAGCCAAAATGAAAGAAAAAATACCGGATGGTCTCACTCATAGCAGGAATCTAGAAAACTTAAATAAGGGACCAGGAAATGAATATAAGAAAGTGAAAATCAAAATCAACAAAAACTATGAACCAGAGACACTTTTTGGGGGTGGGGGGCGGGAGGGGAGGGATTGGGGTCAGAATGGGGCGTTTGCAATTGTATGGGGGAATATAAAAATAAAATTTATTATTTAAAAAAAAAATAATTTGTATGATCTGATTTGCTTAAAATGCAATCAGCCCAGCAACCCAGAAGGAGGTATCAACAAAGACCTACTTTGGTGGAAAATGGGTTTAAAATTGTCTCCCATTATTGATGTTGCCCCAAATGATTGTCAAGGAGGTCTGCTGCTGTTCAGAACACATACATGCTGTGGCCACAAGCAACAGAAGCAGAAAAAAGAGAAAAGTGACTTTTGCTTTAGACCTCCCAGAAGGAGACAGGATCATAAAAAACTCAAACTCAAATTGCCACTGAACCCCCAGCTCCAATAGGAGAAAGACCGGTGGACCTCTTGGCTCTTCCAAGGCCACCCTGCTCCCCACCGTCCCATCTCAGAGAAACAATGTTGCTTGTGATTGACTGTAAGCCTTGTTTCTCCTGGTAGGAACAAAGGGTAGATATTAGATATTAAATGTGTAGATATTAAATGCGTAGATATTAAATTTACTTGCAAGACTTTTTTAAAAAACTTTTCCCACCCAAACTTCTCATTTCCAGGGGGAGGCCAGGCAGTGCTTTGGGTTCCCCAATGGCATCTTGTCCGAGTCTGAGGGCCTCTGGACACAGCTGTGTCCATCTCGTCATCCTGGAAGGAATCTACATCTGGCAGCCACAGAGTTCTCTCTGGAAAAAGACTGAGCTTACCCAAGTAGTTGTTGCTCTTGTGCATCTCCGTGATGTTGATTTTTGTGGCTCCTTGGGGAATCTCAACAACTCGGTGGTAGCCCAGACTGGTGAGCGCGTGCTTAAACACGCCGGACACGACTTGACAGCCCGTGTTATCGCCTCCACACACCCCACATTTGTCCACGACTTTGTCGGAGCCTAGGTAGTCATCACAGCCAATATTCTGCAAAGAGGTGGAAAACAAAAGACTCTTGTAGCATATACCGGGAGCTGGAGGGAGGAGGGGGGAGAAAGGAGGAAAGATAGTCTATAGGTGACCGACCTCCTGCCCCCCCTCAGCTCCTGTGGATGAGGAAGTTCATTCTTCCTTCTGCCCAACAGAGATCCATGAGCACCTAAACAGGCAAGGACCTATTCCTCTAGGAATGCATGAAATGAGTGTTCTAGGGGCAGGGTGGGGCCACCACCAGACAGAGTGCATTTGGTGGTGGTCAATGATCAAGAGAAAAATAATGCACGGAAAAGAAGTAAGGAGGGTGGGGGCTGGAAAATTATTTACCCAGGCTGGACAGTGAGCTGTCCTGGCAAATCTATCCTGTTGGATCCTGAGAAGGGAGAGTGTGGGCTGTGCTGGGATTTTTATATAGAGAAGTTTTTTTGGCATCATGATAAGTACTGCACCTGAAATTGGGGTTTGTTCCCAAGTCTTCTGTTCTGAATGACAGATAAAATACTAAGCAAAGTACTCCCAAAAGGAGTGTGCTTGGGTCTGGTTTCTTAGGACATGAGATCAAATTGTTTGAGCTCCCGTGGCCCACTGCTGCCGAGTGGCAGGGCTTTTGCTTGACTCTCCTAAAGCATTTCTGGGGTGGAAGGGAGCTGGGAAGCAAGCAAGAGAAACATCAGCAATCTGGATGATACACATCCCAATAATGGGGTGCTCTTTGTACAGGCGATCTTGGCTGTGTTAAGGAACTCTGACTTTCCTGCATTTATTTCCCTTCGAAAAGAATCTTCCATTATTCGTCCCAGGATCTTGTTGCTTTATCTTCCCCCTCCATTTTCATGTTTCTCCTGGGGCAATTAAACCTTGGAACCGAATGGAAAGATCTTTCATGGAAACCTTTTCCACTTCTAAGGCTGATACTATAGGGCTCATCATCATGCTTTCCGAGTCCCAGATTGAAACATGTGGTCAGAGCAAAGAATTCTGTCACATTTCCAGAGGGCAGATAGAAGTGAGCAGATTCTAGTTAGAATAATAAAATACTGGAATGACAGGATTATTTCACTGGGTTCTGGGGATAAAAAATGTCACTTGAAATAAGAATGGTATCGTAAAGCTTGATACACACGTTTGCTGAATCCCAGGCCTGTGTTGTTCTTGCTGTATCCTAAGCACAGTCATCACACCACAAGTAAGGGGCAAAGTGGTGAGCAAACCATTTAAAGTGCACATTTGATTTTGTTAAAAAAAAACTCCTGCGTGTGTTTATGTGGCCCTACAGGTCAAATCTTACAGGCAGAGTCAAATAAAAAGGAGCTTTCCCCTCCAATTTCAGGCTTAACAGACATCTTCCTGCAGGCACTGTACATCTGCATTATTACTTCCATATTTCTGAGTGCACATTTGTTCATCAATATGAACTGGTCCTTCTTCACAAACAGCTTCTCTGTAAAACATTATTTCTGACAGTAACAGAACATCATCTCAGTGTATCCATCCATATCAAATTACCCTTTCAAAAGTGCCATGTTTTGCTATGGATTTTTCCTCCCTTAAATATTTCTTGCCCTGGCCCCATGCACATTTTAGCAGAAAAATAAGGAAAATGTTTTTGGTGCATGATTTCTATCATTCCCTCCTGCACCCTACTTAGGCTTGCTCTTGCTCTGGAACAAATAAACAAAAAAATGCTACTACCAACAGAAGTTTTGGAAAGTAGATTCCATGTTGCCAAAACAAGATTCTAACTGAATTGAGGAGATACCCCTGACTGACTCCAATGGAGAAGATGAACAGGGAAGCTGGTCAGCTCATTGTTACCCTGTTTTTTTGATAAGACTCTTATTTGCCATTGAATTAGAATTTTATCTGAATGCAGCCGCAACTACTGGGGTTCTAGAAAAATGGAAGGTCATGCTCAGAGCTGTTTTTCAGATAACTTTGGCTGTAGGGTACAGTGGGTCTTTGAGTGGGATGAATCGGCCGTCAGGCAAGGTCTCTCTTATAAAGGGCATTTTAAGAATGAACAAGAGGGGACCTCCCCTGCCCGCAGCCTCTGAAGTGCCAGTTCAATCCCCAGGCCACTGGCAAGGGTCCCACATGACGTGACAGACCTCTCCTGCCACGCCAGCTGCTCCCCTCAGCAGTGTACTTCGTCAGTCTGCCTGTTCTGTTCCCCTCTCTGGCTCTGGTGAATTCTCTCACCCTCCCGTGCTTCTGACTATACCCAGTGCTTGTATAAATAAATAAGTAAATCTTTAAAAAAAAAAAAAAAGAATGAACAAGAGGTGCTGAAGATGGGGACAGAATTGCCTGAACTCTCAGCTTCTAATGTAGTCAGAGTAGGCTGATCACAAAGAACTCGCACAGCCATAGTTGGCTTCAGACAACCTCAGACACAGACTAATGTCATTTCATCTCATGAATTGGACAATATATTGACATGCTCGGCACAGTTCGATGGGCCTCACCAGACTTCCTGTACAGCAAGGCCAGGCTGAATGAATCTGCACATGGGGGGAGGCTACAGTAATCCTGGTCTTCCTGGTAGATTCTAGTAGATTGGAAACTGACTTGAGAAAAGTGTGTGGCAACACAGGCAATGCCAAGAGCTAATGGTGACATCCTGTCTCCTCAAGGCCCATCCCTGGACCTTGAGCACAGGGTTCAGTCCTCATGAGAGAAGTCGGAACAAGGGGTGTGCAAGTCTTCCTTGAGGGGTAACAAAAAGAGAATGGATCGCTTTTCTAGTAGTCACCCAGGCTCCTGAAGACTGGGTTTCCATGGAGTTGCCCGGAGGACAGCCTCAGTGTGAGACCTGGGCTGATGAGATGCATGCAAAACCTTTAATTCTAGCTCTGAGACCACAGCCTAGTTTCATACCTGACAACTGTCCCTTCTCCTGTTCAGGGTGGTTGGAATCCCTGGGCTGAGTTGTGGGGATATGGAATGTTGGATCAGATGATATCACTAGGGAGGATTTTGTTTGGGTGCCAAGGCAGAGCACACCAAGGAAGTAAAACTTGGACTAAGATCTGAATGCTAAGAAGGACCAGCCATGGGCAGGATCTAAAGATGCAAATAAGTATTTTTCACTTGTGTTGTTGGGTGAGTGGGAAATCCCATGGGGATTCAGACATAGGTGCCACCTTGTGAGGATATGAGCCTAACAAGGATGATTAGATGCACATATAGATAATGGCAAGATTCTAGGAGGTGAAGTTCCCTGAGTTATGCTGGGCCAGACCTGCTCTCCTTAAGAATGTGGTAACAATGGGGTCCAGAGGTATTGCAGTATCCCAGCCTCAACTAGGGGAATGGTGATGGAGTAGAGGATTTGAGAGATGCTTAGTAAGGAACATGGGCAGTTCTTTGTGATTGGTTGGTTGGGAGAAGAGAGCTTGAATTCTGATCTTCCTCCCCATCCTCCTCAACATCATCCTATCTAATATTTACAGAGTCTACTATATTTCTGTTTTTTTTTTTTAAGCGTTCTTAGAAATGTCTTTATTGTAAGTGTTGTGAAGCACTTTACATGCATTGTAGAACTCGTTTAACATGAAAAGCTGCCTGTGATGTTGCTGAAAATTGTAGGAAAAAGACTTAGGAGAGAGGTTAGGTAACTTGCCCAAGGCTGCTAGTAAGAGGTGGAGCTGGGATTTGACCTGAGGTCAAAAATAAAAGCCCCAGCTTTTAAACACTGTGCAAAAATGGTCCCCTTCAAAGGATCAGCATCACGCTGAGGTTTCTAGTTTTGTTGGAGCAGTGGGTGGTGGTGGTGACCTAGGGGGAGAGGAACAAATTCAAGGCCCTCTTTCCACAGAGTCCTGGTGAGAGCTGGGCTCAGAAGTGACTCTGACATTCTTCTCTTCCCATATTAGGAAGCACCAACCACATTCTATTGTTCTAACACCACACTTTACACATGGCAAAAAATAAATATTTCTGCTCATCATCCTAAATCAACATTAATTTCTCATTGCTATAGCTTTTTATTTTGAAAGAATTTGAAACTCCCAAGAAGTTGAGAAAACAGTAGAGTCTCAGGGAAACTTCACTCAGCCTCCCTCAATGGTCACATCTCACATAAGCACAGCACATTATCAACTACGCATGCCATGGACAACTGTATGATGCATTAACTCAAGAATAAACTTAATTTGGACTTTGCCATTTTTATGCATTTTGCATGTATATAGTTCTATGATATATCATAAAATATGCAATGTATATAGTTCCATGACATTTATCACCTGTTCATACACAGGTATAGTGGCATGTTCAGTATGGGACTCTCTTCAAAGCAGCTGGCATCCTCCTCCAGAAGGGGGCCATGTAATTGGTAAATGGAGCTAATGTCATGGAGCAGAGCAAGCAGTCTGCCATGATGGAAGGAATGTTGGACTGGGAATCAGGAAACCTGGGGTATGATCCTGACATAATCCCTGACTTGCTGTGTGATGCTGGGTGGGTCACTTTTCTCTGGAATCAGCATTGAAAACATTTACCCCGCCATCTAGATTTTTCAGGAAGGAGTTTTCAGAAATGAATATGGCCTCAATTCTGGTTTGCATATCAGGAGACTGGTCAGTTGCTCTCTCAATGGGATGACTTAATAGTGCTGGCCCATATCTCCAGGCCAGACTGCCATCAGCTGGCACTGAGGTGGGCACGGTTGCTGCCAGACCTGGGTTTTGTGCTGGTTTGTTACTTAGACACGCTGGCTCTTTGAACATGTTCTAGTCATTCTGAACCTCAGTTTCTTTATCCTTGTAAGGATCAGATGAAGTAAACATGGAAGACACTTAGCAGAATGCTGCTGAGAAAATGCTGGGTTTTGTTATCATCATTTTCATATATTTGGTTCCACTTGGAATCTATTTACTCAGCTAAATCCCATCATCATGTAACCACCCTACCTGCCCCTATTTCTGTAACACTTACTGTTACTTTTGGTCACAAAAGTGACTAAAAGTGAAATCTCTTTTTCATTTGGAGAAATTCAGAAAAGTCTGAAGACTTAAGTAAAGGCCACGTTTTTCCATAAGGTTAAGACACCTTATTGTTCCTAGCATGAGCATCTGATCCTGATCTACTTTTAGTTTAAAGATGTACATATTTCATGTATATATATATTTTGCTCACCATGTACTATAGTTCAAAAGAGATATTTGTTGTTATAAAGGTGACTGGACAACTATCAGATATCCTTAGTGTTCTTCCAGTGATTTTTGCAACACATTGTAGGAAAATTTTACATAATGCAAGTTATCACTGGAGAAATTGCTCAAGAATTGTCCCCAGTTGTGTACCAAAATTAACCTAAATAAAATTTCCGGAAGGAAATGAGCAATCTGGAGGACATATTTGGTGGTGAATTTCATCGAGATTGGTCCATCGTGGCAGGGCATGCGGTGCCAGGCGTGCAGATAGTGGGGCTTCTGAATCCTTAATGGGAAGCAGATGTGTTTGTGTGTGCTCAGCAAACATGGGAGATAGCGTGGCCTCCACTGGGGTACTAGAGGACAGGACAGGTAAGACAGCATGACTTCATAATCACGCTGTCAAACAGTGTGGGAGAATGTTATCATTAAAGTGATCCATTAACGCCAATTTAGTTGTATTTATGGTGAACTAATTTGTGGAAAGACTTATGGATGCCAAAACTTTTATTCATTCTGCTGAAAGAAATCCTTTGCATGTGATAAATATCCCCCTCCGGTGACTGTTGGGAATGTAGATCAATACCACCTTCCTGGAAAGCAATTGAGCAATACACTGTTTGACTCAGTAATTCTTTTTCTAGGAATTTGAGCTAAGGAAATTATAAGAAATGAGGTCAACAATTTCCATATGAAGGAGCTCATCACAGTATTATTGCTAATAAAAGCACTGGAAACATCCTAAATGTCCAACATAGGGAAACAGTTAAACAATATATAGAAATTCCCTGGAAGTCTTGGATGACTTTTTTTCCAATTGCTATTTTCATTAAAATCTAACATTTGTGTTTGCATGACTGACCTGCAATAAAGCTTAGTAAACGTTTCCTGAGTCAGTGTCTTTTAGGTGCCAATACAGTGTTAGGCAGGGGACACAGGAAGGTAAAACAAATAGGGTTCAATTTATGGTCTAAATCAGGGTTTGGCAAACTACAGCCCACAGGACAAATTTGCCCCACTTCCTACTTTTATAAATAAATATTTATTGGAAGACATGTACGCCCATTTGTTAACTTACTGTCTATGACAGCTTTTGTATTAGAAAAGCAGGGTTGAGTAGTTGTGACAGATTGTATGACCCATAAAGCCTAAAATATTCAGGATCTTGTGCTTAACGGAAAAAAATGGCAATGTCTGGTCTAAACTGAAAGGTGGACACTGTTCCATCATTCATTATGGTGTGTAAAAGCCCATTCATTTGGAGTCCTGGCACCAAGACTGAGGCTCAGATCTGTGCTTACAAACTGACCCATAATTGGAATTTAAAAAGAATCAAATTAGTTTACTAATACTAAATTGATTAATGCTAATTCATTTGAAATTAGTATTTACTTCTAATTGCACTTGTCCTGTATCATGTATGAACATTTGATTTGTCCTAATTGCTACAACTATAAAACAAAACTGTCATCTTCTAACACAGTATGCTTCATTTTTTTTTTAAGCAGAAAATAACATACTTTTCAAACAAAATTTCCAATATATAAAATGAGCAAAGTAGACTTTCTCACGGCCAGGTTTCTCAACTGTTTCTGTTGACATTAGGGACTGGATAGTTTTTGTTGAGGGGATTGTCTTCCATATTCCGTTGAGGGGGTATGTCTTCAGGATACGAGGATGGCTGTATCCTGGCTACCGTCCACTAATATCAGCAGCACTCTTCTCCCTCAGTATGACAAACGAAAGTATCTCCATATATGGTGAAATGGCCCAGTGGAGCAAAATCACCCCCAGTTCAGAATCACTGTTCTAGTTTATGCCATAGCTCATGGGACACCTGGGACCATACAGCAGATGCCCAGAATGCTTTAATACAGTGATAATTCCACAAAAAGCTATCAGAGAAGCTAATGAGAGATGAATACTTAATTACCCAGTTAAAAAAAACCCTCACTGCCATCAAACTAACTGTAGCCTTTAGAGCTTTTTAGGCTTGTCCTTGGCTACTTCAGTAGGAGCAAGATTGCCCACTGGAAAGAGCTCGGTGCTTGGCATCTAGTAGGGGCTTAGTAATTGTGTTGGGTGAAAGGGCTGCTGGTTGAGTAATCCCGAGATCAAAGTTAGAGTAACAATTTGCTCTTTGAACTGGGTCATCTCTAAGGTCTTGTCTGATGCTAAATTATTTCTGAAAAAAGTAAGCTCTGATGGGAAGAATCCTGCCAAGTCAGAGGAATTTGCTCTATGTAGACAAAATTAAACTAGAAATAAGAATCGATGACAAACGAACAATGTCATTCATTTGAAGGGAAGGCATGGTCCACGGAATAAAAGGTATTTTGGCTTTCTTAATGAAGGCAATTGGGAATCTAGTGATCTGGTTTTACTCAAACTTATGGTTGTCACTTCTCAGTACCTCATCCTGTTTCACTAGAGAATAGCACCCTACCAAGTGACTCTACTGGAAGAAAATGTTGGCACCCTTGAAGGATAAAATTGGGTGAGAATCAATTGTAGTGACATTTATAATTTGAAGAAAGGAATCCTGAGAAGGAAACATTTCATGTGCTGTAAGAAAATTACCACCCCATCCTTCCCACTGAGGTTGCCTTTCCCACGAAAATGGGGGTACTCCACTCTAAAATTCCAGTGTTTCACTTTCACTTTCTTCCTCCTTAATGGACTGAAATGGGGGGTATGGAGGAGGAGTATGAAATGTGAATTGTGACAAATGTTCCATTATAAAAGAAAGGTGTCCGTATTTTTGTATAGAAGGGGTAGAAACCTCTAGACTCCCACTTCACTTTTATTTATTTATTTTAAAAGATTTATTTACTTATACAAGAATTGGGGTACAGGCCAGAGGCCCGGGAGGGTAAAAGGATTAACCAGAGACAGAGCAGGAAGCAGAACAGGCAGACAAATGGATGGAAAACACTGTTGAGGGGAGCAGCTGGAGAGACAGGAGAGGTCAGCCGCACCATGTGGGTATCTCCCTGGTGGGACTGGGAATCAAACCCGCGTTGCAGAGGCTGCAGACAGCTTCACAGTGATGTGCTCAACCTGCTGTGCCACTGGGCAGGACCCCCACTTCACTTTTAATAAGACTGTGTGGTGAATTCTCAGTTTAAAGGAGTCAGTTTAAAATATCTGGTCAGAGTTTATCTTTAACTATAGGGCCCCAGGATGGCTCAGCATCAGGAAAAACCCAGGTGGGATGGGTCTATCACAGGCCGTGGACTTGGGCTACCAGGTGGTTGGGACCAGAAGTTTCCTCAGGAAAGAGCAGGGAAATGCTGGCTACACTTTATAGGGCAAAGTTCTGGAAGCTGGATTATCACCAAAAATGCAGTAACAAACTGGGTGATGAAATGCTCCAGGGTGGAGGCTGCTCACAGCTGGCCTGATTTACAAAGCCTCTTAGGTACAGACACCTGAGTCCACAGTGTGGTCACAACCAGAAGATTCTCAGAGGACTTGGGGTGAATCCAGTGACCAGAAGGCATGGCAGAGACTCAAACTTTATCCCTGTCATTTCCTTGACACATGGCCAATCTCCAAATGTACTTGTTTGCATTTTCTCCACAAGATGGCACTTATAAGCCTTGGTAAAATGATATTCACTCAAGCAACTAGTTTAGGGACAAAAAACAGTGGTTAAATATTTGAAGGCATTATGGTTGCAAAAATACAAGAAGGCTAGCCAGCAATTCAGGCTGACTGCATATTTATTCTGCTCTCATATATGCAAGTTTCTAACATGTTGTTTGTTAAGATGGGATTTTCTTTCCTCAATTTTTTTCTTTTTTCTTTTTTTAAAAGATTTATTTATTTATGCAAATAAGAACTGGGGTACAGGCCAGATGTGTGGGGGGGTGGGTGGGTGAGAAGATTCACCAGAGACAGAGTGGGGAGCAGAACAGGCAGATTGAAATACACTGCTGAGGGGAGCAGTGGGCGAGACAGGAGAGGTCTGCTGCGCCATGTGGGTCACCACCCTGGCTGGGGATCGAACTTGTGCTGCAGTGGCTGCAGATAGCTTCACAGTGCTGTGTTTAACCACTTGCACCACCAGGGAGGCCCCCAATTTTTTTTGTGTGTGGAGAAGTAAAATGGGTGGGTGGAATATCCAGACTTCATTTCTAGAATGTTCACTAAAATGTTTAAAAATCTGTGTTAAAACTTTGGATATTATGAGGGCTTTTTAGATGTCAATGGTCTCCAGGGGTCTCTGAGAAGACTAGCAAGATGGGGGTATGTGTGGGGAGTGGGAGAGGCTGAGAGAAAAGGGTGGGCTACCAAAAATGGGGACTTGACTCCTGAGACTCTTGTGTGGAGTATATCTATAGGAATGCTGTCTTTAGAAGATGGAAGACACAGGCAGTGCATTAGAGATGGAAGAGACTAGAGCTGCAGAAGCACATGGACTGTGGCCTCAAGATGAGGACCTGGACTAGAGGGATGGAATTAGAATGGATGGAATTAGAAGGAAGGAGCTGTGGACTAAAGACGAATGGCCTCCTGAAGTGATGTAAGAAAGACCTCAGGTACAGGCCTGTGACTCTAGAAAAACAGTACTTCATTGTTTGTTTCAGGCAGACTCATCTTAGAGCAAGGTTCTGAGTGTCCATCTTGATAATTGTTTGCTCCTTCATTCATTGAATTTAGTTATATTAATTCTCTCTTTCATTAAAATATTCCCCTAAAACACTGAACATTTTTATTTTAGCTTTTTGGATGGCAATAAGTATATTTTATATTCCTCTTTTTTTTAAAATCAAGCATTATTTGACTTCTCTAGCCCCTTACTCAAAATGTCATCCATGGACTAGCATCACAAGCATCATCTGAGAACTTGCTAGAAATTTTTGGGCCCCATGCCAGGTGCAGTGACTTGGAATCTGCTTTGAGCAGCATCCTCAGGTATTTCCCTTGCAAGCTGTGATTATTTGACTTTTTAGGTCACTTTTGTTTGCCTCACATTCTTTCTTTTCTTCTCAAGTTTCATACCCACTCCCAAAAGATAACCAACTCCTCTCTCCAGTCAAAATAAAGACAATACTACACTCACCCTCTGGTTTATAAATGGAAATGAAATAATACCATTGGAAAGATTTCTCGGTGAGATTTTTAATGGGGTGGGGGAAAGGCAGGACACGTGCACACACTCCTGAAGGTGCAGTCCTGGGCAACAGGAAAGAGACTGGGAGCCCCTTCTGTTCCTTGCTTCACAGGCAACAACTCACTCCTGGGGGGCAGGGGCTCCTCCAAGGTGACAGAGGGGACTCCTTGCTGCAGACTCCTCCTCAGACCACTGTTCTTCGGCAGGGTTTTTACTATTTCCTTGCTTCAAATGTTGGCGCTTCTTTTTTTTCCTTCTTACTATCTTACTATGATCATGTGAAACAGGTTTATTCTACCAGCTAGAATCTCAATGTTTTTTATAGCGCAAACTGTGAAAATGCTTGCATAAATGACTCAGGTGGGAGGTAGAACCCTGAAGCCTGGGGGTCAGCAGAAATTAAGGCAACAAGAGATAAGGGCCGCACAGAGATATGGCCAAACGGAAGATTCTGGTTTTGCTTCCAGGACTGGAGAGAGAAGATGGATAGAGAAGGGCAGGAGGAGAGGAGCCAGGAGATTGTCAGGGGACTAATGAGAAGCGCTGAATATTTGGGAGGACTGTTATCAACTGACCTTGAACCTGAAGTTTACTTGCTGAGAGACACTTGCCCTGTTCCCCAGCCTCCCGAGTCTCCAATGACGGTCCACATCTGTGCCTCTTTTCCTGCCCTTAGGATTCCAGATTAGATTCCTTTAATCCCTTCTCCATTTCTATAATCTAAAAGAAAAATTTCCCTTTTACATTCCCACATCTTCAATAGTCTACTCTTGTAGATAAATGGGTGTTCATCAAAGAGCATCCCTCACGCACTTTACATTGTTCTGAGCCTCAGTTACTTTATGTGTGAAATGAAGGCTTTAAAGCGTAACTCAGGTCTCTTGTGAGCAGCAACTGAGACTATGCAGAGGAAGACATGGAGGTCAGAACTGGCATGGACTGAGGCTGGAACAATGTTCCTTCCCTTGAGGCAGCCTGTCTCCCTTCAGTGACCTGTCCTTGGGCGTGGCCATGCCAGTCCTCTTTGCACACAAAGCATTTCTACACAGAGGAGGCCGGTCTGTTTGCATGTCCACTGAAATCCCACTTCTACTGACACATGCTTCTCAAGTGGTGTCTGAAGCCAGAGTTGTAAGAGACAAACTGCTGCTATAAATTTATATCTTAATAATGCTCTGAAATGATGGTGATCCAATTTTCCATTTTCTTTGAACTTTGTTATCTCTCTTTCATTATTTTTTTAAAATGTGTTTTCTTTTGTAAGTCTTTCCTGGGGCTCCTTAGAGATCAGTTATAGGAAGCCTTAAAAATTATAATGGGGTTATATTTATTTCACAATCAGAGCAAGGAAGAACTTCTTACCTGGGCTTTTTGGCTCATAGTCTTAGAGGAATTGTAGGGGAATCATGTAAGTGGGGACTCTAGCATGTCCGGGCTCAGGCAGTAGGAATCTACGCAGCCACTATCATGGATAGAGCTCACCATGGGCTACGTATCTGGCATTCATACCTCCTCAATTATCTTGACTATCCCTGTTATATTGAAACTCAGAGAAGGTAAGTAATATGTCAGAGGTCACACAGAGGTTGCAAAGATGGGTTTGAATGAAACGCCTTCTGTTTCTAAGGCCAGGCTCTTTTCCCTCTGCTAGTTGCATAGTCCCTTGCAAACTTATAAGAATAGGGCCCAAACAGAAACTTGTAAGGAAAGGGCTGACCTAATGCCACATATGCCAAAGGCTAGAATGAGCAAGAAATCAAATATGGGCAGTTTCTTATTGCCTGCATCATACAGCTACTCTCTGGATCTCCCCAAGATGTCCACATAGGGGATCTACTTGCAGTCTGAGACCTTTCCTCCCACAAACACTAACTGAATTGTTTCAATATCTCCTATAGCTCCTTCTTGTTCCCCTGCTCCCCAAAGTCCCATGTTGTCTCTTTCCTATCATGCAGTGCTCATTCACCCAACATCTATATACCATCTTTCCTTTCACAACAAATTTTTAGGTCCAAAATTATTCACTGACATATAAATTTTCTTATTTGTCTCCCAGGGAATGGAAACTGTTAGTATAAAAATCTGGGAAATATTTATGACTTAAGGAAGAACATTAGGTTCCATGGGAGATACTGCTACCCAATCCAAGAGTTTGCTTTTTGTGGCTAGAGTGACCAAGAAATCAAATAAGGATAATTACTCATTCCATCTTCTAACCATAGATGCATCCAATATGAGTACTTATTTCATTAAAGTCATGAAGACATTGTGTTCCATGAATGTTCAAAAGGAAGAAATTTGGCTGATAGATTTAAACATGAAGGCTCTTTCACGCTTCCTTTGAAGGACAGCTAAGAACAGGGTTATCTGTCAAACTCAATGTGTTCCGTAACAATAAGTCAGATGGCAGCCAGATGAATAATTCTTATGTTGGCTGAGAATTTCCCTTCTCTTGCAACTTTCAACCAAAAAGATAGCGCAATGGCAGATTCGATACCCATGCACATTAACAATATGCACTTGTGTACATAAATATTTAGACATGCAAACCAGTTGGATAAACACAAATCCTTCCCCTTCTTTGCTCAAACTTTGACATTCTTAATTCTCACCAGTCCCTTCTTTAAACAGATCATATTTATGAGGTTTGAAGTCATGCAACCCAGACGAGTAAGCACAAGAGAGGCTAAGGCTGTGGTTTCAGGTAATCTATCCTGCATGTGGCTGTGAAATTTATCTTCCCATGGCACTGCTGTCATCATGTCATTCCTCTGGCCCAAAAGACTTCCTGATGTCAGCTGTCAGTTAAACAAGCTGATTATTTCCTCCTAGGCATTATGCCTGTATTTGAGTTCCTAATTCCGGGTGAATAGGTGTGTCTAGGACTGCAGTAGCTCAAGAATAAGCTTTACCCTAGGCATAGAAAACTGAGTAAAAGTAGGAATTTTGGAAATAATCCAGCATGCTTAAACTTTAACAGCAAAAATACTGTCAAAATATCAGTCCATACTAATTAGCCACATATTATTAATTAGATATTCCAATTTATTAGTTGGTTTTGTGTTGCCAAAGTGAGATAAAAGGAGATAAAGCAAAGGCATCTGTCATGTGGAAGGAACTCAATACACTTTACATTTTATTTAAAGTCAAGTCAAAGATAACATAGAGGGCAAAGTCAAAGAAATACAAACAAATGATACTCTTTCCTAGCTTAAACAATAACTGCCTTGGAATGTTTTTAGCTAGAGAATGGCCTGAGTATACTTGAAGGAATGTGGAAAAGCGGCAATGGAAGCAAAAAGAAAAGCATTTCTCTGGCAGAGTAAAATAAACCCTGGTTAAAAGAGAGCCAGAGTTAGAGTTATAAAGGGTCAAAAATTCGATTTTGACAGTTAATGGACTCTGTTTGGCCACTCTGGGCTTCACAAGAAAAGTGCATCCTAATCAATCAGAGAAGCCTACAGAGATGCTCATGAGTCCAAAGCAATAGAAGGAAAGGAAGCGGGTATTTGCTGGGAACTACCAGGTGAAAATATCAACTGTCATTTCAGTAGCAGAGGAAAGAGAGGAGAATCATTTGCCCAAGGTCACACAGCTACATCAGGATGTAAGTCAAATCTTTGTAGCTCAAAAACTCAAGAGCAGAAAGATAAGGTGGAAGTGAAACAAGTGAGGTTAATAATGATGGAGACAGGACCACAGTGGTGACTAGTACGCTACCGGGGGAAGAGCAGGAGCTGCGAGAGCAGGGGGAAGGATGGCTCAGGAAGCAGGTGCCTGGACACTTCCTAAGATGTTTCTAACTTCCTAAGATGTTTTTGTTTTAGGAAAGAGACCTCTCTGGTTTTTTGACCCCATCCCAGTGTCAGGAACTCCCCATTCATCCCTGAAAGGCTGGCCTTGGAACAAATCTCCTTTCCTGCCACTGAAAACCTTTCTCTGTGTGCTGCCCACCACAGCTCTGTCTCTGGAGACCTTTGGCCACTGGTTTGTGCCACTTTTTCAATATTTCCCATTTGATTTGATCTCTTTTCCCACCATACATGTTTTCCTCAGCATCATTCCCTTGGGTCAGGACTGTGGGGTGAGTCCCTGGTACAAGCAGAGCCTACGATTTCAGCTCCAAAGCTAAATTACTTGGAATAACTTTACTGTTTTACGGATACAAAAAATATTTATTGGGGATTTTTCCCTAGCTTTTGATTTGCCTGTGGAAATAGTGGTTTCAAAATTACCCTTTCGTGAATCTTCTTTCTATGACAAAGTATCTGTTCTCTTCATTCTTTTATTTCAAAGGTGATATAAGGAGTTGCTACTGTAAAAAAAAAGGTAAGACTGCTATTAAATAGAAAGGATCTGAGAAGTAATTAGAAACTGTGCTTTGGGAATCCTGCTTTGCTGGGACTGCATCCTGTAGATACTCACTTGCAGTGTGATCTTAGGTAAGTTGCTTAACCTCTCTGTACCTCTTCCATCAATTGTAAATAAGGGGGAAAAGCCATAATTTAAGCCCCCAAAGGAATGCATTTATCACAGTACTGGAATATAGGAAGCACTCAGTAAGGGTTTATGATTATTGTTAGCAATGGCATAAAGAACTGGATATTTAACAGGGAGATAAGGAGACAAATATAGCTAGATGAATGCAAATATTGGAGGAGGCTTTGTCATATGGATGAAAGATTTCCTACATGCATTGAATGAAGCAAAGACTAAATGATCTGTGTATGTGTGTGTGTGTGTGTGTGTGTGTATGTGTGTGTGTGTGTAGGTGGGTGTGGAAAGTACTGTTTAAGTCATCAGAAGAATTACTGTGGTAATGAAGGATTAATCAAACATCTACCACGTGCCCAGTACTGACTCAGTCCTTTAGAGAAATCAAGTGGCACATGTCATATGGCTGCTCTCATTAGGCTTAGTGTCTAGCCATGGAGACAATATTCATTAGCAAAATGAACAAGAAATGAGCTGCATGGGAGATGGAATAGGGAGTGATGAAGGAACAAGGCAGCAATGACTAAGGAGTTCACAGACGGAATTCTGGAATAATGGGGGGTATCAAATAAATGATGGAAATATAGACTCAAATAAGGAGAAAATCAAAGATTTAATTAGTATGCAGTTATAGGAAAGCCTGGAACGTCCAAACACTACCCAGCAAGACTTGGGTCTTTATCATGCTATGCTGTCTTTTTTATTCTTGATTCTCAAGGAGTCACCTGTTTCAGAGCTCAGTTTATACCATAGATATCAGCCCACTATTGAAGAATTCAAGACCAGGTCTGAGAATCCTCTGGACCTCTTGCCATACATTACCCATCAGACTGTGCTACAGTCTGCCCTCTAATTTCTCTACACCAGATTATAATGTCGCTTTTCTAATTGCTTTTCAGATATGACCCCCAATACTACCATTTGATGCTAAAGCTAGTATCATCTCTCTCTTGACATATCTCTACTGAAAAAAATGTCAGTAATATGCATTGCAATATCTATTATTCCTCATGAAGCAAACGTAAATTTATTTTGAACAAGAAAAAAAAAAGAACCTGAATATATTAATATCTTTCTGGTTTGGTCTTTTTGCTAATAATCACTCATAATTAACCCAAAACAGCCTATGAGAACTGGAGGGTGAGGCTCCTCAGGAATTATACACAGCTACAAAATAAAGATCATGATTCTTTGCTGATAAACAATTTAATTGAATAAAAAATTGCGCAGCATATTTAAATCCTAACATTATCATATGGAATGATAATTGCCAATTCCACAGGCATTCCATAATTTTCATGTATAGTTTAGTCTAACTTGGAGCTTCTGGGCTGAGGTTAGTTTGAAAGACTCCATGAAAGACCTTTCAGGGCACCTACAGGGCATTGCATCACAACTTTTCGGCATCACATGAAGCTGAGAGGCCCAAAGGATCCAATGACCTACTATTACCTCTCACCTGAACTTCTCACTCAAAGATCACTACCTTAAGGAGCCTTTTAGGTGTCTACATTTTCCAGCAAAAGTCCATGGACCATATTTGAAAGGACTGCTACTAATTATTGCCTTTTTCCTTTTCTAATCATCCTCCAGGCAATCAGGAGTTATTGAGCCAGGAATGCCCAAGTTTCTCTAAGAAATAAAATCTAAATCTAGAAAGCAATTTTGTGAAGACAATAGCTATTGTTCAGACCTCTTCTCTTAGGAAGCTCCTCACAGGAGGGACAGTCCTGAATGAGAAGAGAGTGCTGGGCTGACAATCAGTCCCCTCCCAGGGTCCTGCTGAGATCAGTGATGTCCTCCTGGGAGCCTGAGGCCAGGGATGGGCACTCAAGATTCCTAGGAGGGCAGCTGGGGTCAGGGGAGTTAAGGCTAGCTGTGGGATTGCGAGGCAGAGCTAAGCCAAGAAGGACTCCTCTGTGCTGGTCCACACAATAAGGAGCCAAGAAGAAGCAGAGAATATAGGGGCAGTGTAGCAGAGATGGTGGAGCTTCAGTCCAGGGAGAGGAAGAAAAGATAATCAGGGTGAAATGAAATGGACGAGGAGAGGCACTCACATTTGCTGGCGACCCTGGACTTTCACTTATCCTTATTTTATTTCATTTTTATATAACTCCATGAGGGAGCTATGACTTTTTCCACTTTATTTCAGTTGAAGAACTGAGGGCCTGAAAAGTCAAACAACTTTTAAACCTCACAAGGCAGATGTGGAGGCAACCATGTCTCCTAAGCCCATGTGCTTCCCATTGTACAGGATAACAGAAGGTGAGCGCGGGGCCTCATTGAACTGAAGCTTGGACCCTGCATTTCCCAGCTAGGTGACCCTGGGCTTTTTTCTCAAGCTTGTGAAGCCATAGTTTCCTCCTCTATAAAATGGCCAGATGACAGCACCTACTGCATAGACTATTAAGAGTCAAATGAGATAATTCATGGACATGTATATGTTTAAAGAGCCACAGAGCAGGCACTGAATAACCATTAACTGCATTCACATTATAATTGGGATTACTTTCAGCCTCACCTTCACCACCACACAGCCGGTTCCAAATCATGCAGTTGGGAAAGAACTAGTATTTTATTTCTTTGAAAACTGGCCATCTTTGCATAGTATGTTTTTGATTCTCCATTAATTAAAGCATTTGGTAACCAGGAGATTGTGTTTGCCAACTAATCGTGGTGTGTTTCCTTTAGAGAAAGAGAGATAGGAGAGAAAATAGACTCAACTCCTATCAGACTGCTGGCAGAGTCACAGTTGTAAATTGGTCCATTTTTGCTTTCACAGAAAACCAAGCTGCTATCTTCAAGACCATCTTCTCACATGATTACTTTTTCCCAGATAGCTTTTCATTTTCCAGGGTGCCTCAAATGAGGCTTGTGTGTGTGTGCGTGTGTGTGTGTGTGTGTTCCCACCCAATAAATCTCCTGCTTGGCAGAGAGTGTTGATGGTTTCTGTGAAAGGGTCTTTGTGTCCCTTTTTGTCTAAGAATTTTTTTTCATTAGAAGCCTGAAGTCAAGGTAAGTGCCATAGGGATTCAAGGATCTCTTGGCTTTTCTCTGAAGTCCAAATTATCTCCTGGAAAAACACAGTCCTATGTTCCCTGCTGTCAGCTAATAGAGGTGATGGCTGGGAGAGCGGCAGATTGGACCTTAATTAATGGGCACTGCACAAATGTGACCAAAGTATATTTGCAGAGAAGAGGCTTTAAATAGCACCAAGTGTTTGTGAGCATGAGGCCATGCGATGGCAGGAAATGTCTGACCATCTTAATGGGATTGGACTTTTGTGTGCAAACAATGGTGAGCAAACCACAACCCAGCTGAGAGCCATTAGAATAGTTTTCATTTGTGGTGGGATATAAAGGCTCTCAAATAGCCACCAATCAGAATAGAGAAAAATGAACTTATGGTGTTATGCAACTATAGTAAAAGGCCTCCATATTGGGGGTTGGGCTGTTAACACAGAGTGGTCTTTCTCCTGAGCCCACTGACACTCTGGGCACCAAGGAGCAGCATTGCCTTTAAGAAACTCTTTCTTGGGCCTCCCCTGGTGGTGCAGCGGTTGAGCGCTGGGTTGCGAGGCTGCCCACAGCCTCTGCAGCGCCAGTTTGATCCCCGGCCACCGGCGAGGGTCCCACACACAAAAAGAAACTCTTTCTTTGACCACTAAGGCTAGCTAGTTTCCCCCTCTCATTCTGACCAAACTTCCTTCCCCTTGTTCTTCCCATGCCCTTAATGAGTAGGTCTCCATTGCACTTGTGAATGATTCCTCAGGGGAGATCCTCCCTAATCACACAGGGATGTAGGAGCATCATGTGTCCAGCTGTGACCAAAGAACCGCTCACACCACTGGACTGTATATGTGCTCTTGCCACATGAAAATTGGGGCATGAGTTCCTTCATCCACATCACATACTTTCATTTCCAGATACAGATCTTCCAGACAGAAGACACTGTATTCTCAAGAAACTTATACACCCTTCTCATCACCAGAGCAGTTGACTTGGGTTGGATGTGCCCAGGTCTTTGCTAGGTGCTTTATTTATGGGATCCCACTCAATCCTCAAGACAACCCAGAATGGTGACTGCTGTTATTATTTCATTTGACAGATGACATAACTGAACATGGAGTAGGAGGGCAATCAGATAATGCCCCCAAGTTAGGGGGTCCATGACTCTAGGATAGGTCTAGAATGAGATGTATTGTTGAATCCCATGACCTTATCCACTACGCTATGCTGACTTTCCTTTTTAGTCATTTATTGGAGGGAAATGGACAACTGAACTCACAGTTATTGATAGTTGTAACTCAGCAGGAAAGCAAACTAGTAGGAAGGCATAATAATGTAGACTCTATGCTAAGTACCCAGATGAGCGGTATGTTCAAGGAGTCAAAATATGTGCCTTCAAAAGAAATAGTCTTGATTTCGAGTCACCTTGTCTCCCTACTTACACCTGTCTTTAACCTCACTGCAATCTGGTTCATGAGTGGGTCATTTGCATACCTAATAGATGAGGGATGATTTAGAATAAGAATCTGAAAAATCTGACTTTTGGGGCAATACAAGAAAATGCTTCTGGAAGCATTTTCCTGTTGAGAGTCAACCAATGTCTAGGAGTTTCAAAGAGTTTGTGTTTTAGTTGCTTTTCCCTTTATGTTCTCTTTTCTTTCCTGTCTCTTTTTCACCTCCCTCCACCCTTCCCCCAAAGGGCAAGCTGTCAGGTAACTGCCAAACTGGGGAGACCTATCGTAAAATAACTACCTTAAAC
Organism: Talpa occidentalis; assembly: GCF_014898055.3. Taxonomy (NCBI): domain Eukaryota; kingdom Metazoa; phylum Chordata; class Mammalia; order Eulipotyphla; family Talpidae; genus Talpa; species Talpa occidentalis. Next base: position 35,673,463 of record NW_023601104.1, on the reverse strand, counting down.
AGGGTATATTGTAGTAATTAGACTTGTTGCAGCAATAGACTCAACAAAGAGCTGAAAAGAACTAGGTTTCAACTTCCCCTTGCTCATGAATGAGCCTTTATCATCAGTCTCTGTGTCCTCAGAAAGTTTCACATGCAAGCTGTTTGTACAGTCTTCTTATTAATGTAAATAAGCACGACCCTACATGAGACACAGAAAAGAAATGAATCAGGACCAGGCAATGTTTCCAAATCACTTACAGCACTTGCTGGAAAAACAAAACTTTATATTTAAAACATAACAGGCAAACAAATGTGCAACACTTCAGTCCAAGACACATAAACTGTGGACAGGGGAGTTCATTGGACCAACACTTCGAGGGACTTGAAAACATACAGACATTTAAAACGCAGGCACGGGAAGCCAGTCAACACTCTCTGGTCATGGGAACCAAAACTAACAATTCCAAGATCCTGGGAGGCCACGGGGGCGGTGGGGGGGGGGGCAAAGAAATAGGTCCTGAACATATGGTTTCTGGATTTCATTCATTCTGTTGGTTGCAAAAATTCCCATGAATTTAATAGAAGTCACATCACCATAGTAATTCCTGAGAGAGTTCATTTGGGTGGCAGGATAAGGTAGAGTTGCCAGGAGGGATGACTGGTGCTACTGCGCTCAGGCAATAGCAAGAGAGAGAGGAGATCACCTTTGCAAAAGACCTTTCCAAGGCACAGGAAATAAAACTTGTTGATCCACTAGATGTTGGGGCCAGAGACATGATAATGATAATAATTAATATTAAGTGAACACTTTACTCAATGCTGTTCATGGATCATCTCATTCAATTCTTCTCTATAAATAGGCATGATCATTATTGTCATGTTACAGATGGAAAAACTGAGGCCCAGTGGGGTCAAGTGACTTATTTCTCTAAGATCTCTCAACTAGTAGGGCATGGAGTCAAGAATGCAACACAACTCCAGTAACTCCAAAGCCCAGGCTCTTAGTGTCCCTGTTGTCATGGGAATCAGAGGGCAAGGTGACGGAAGGTTTCCTAACTTGTAATATTAGGTGGAATGACGCCTTGAAACCCAGAAATTTGGCACTAAAGCATTCCTCTGTTTTACTTATCCGTTTAGTATAGGATTAACTTATCAGAAAGGAAAATAGAAGACATCACAACGTCCTCAAACCAACATGCTGAAACAATTTCTTAATCCTTGGTTAGCAGGAACCACATGGCCAAGAAGAACTGATTTTTCAGCCTTAGGGCTCTTACCCTCCTAGTCTGTCTTTCTCACTCTTTTCCTGTTCCCTGTGATCTCAAAGAACCTACTTTTTCCTTTTTAAAATCTCCAAATCTCTTCCTACCCCTCTGGGGCTGTGAGGTGTTACCATCTTCCTAACCCTCCCTTTCCTGCTGCCTTGAAGAACAGAGCACACACAGGGACTTAGGATGGCTGTTTGTTGTCCTTGACCTTCCCTTTCTGACACGCTTGTCAATGAAACTTCCTTTCCCCCAAGACCCTGCTTCTCTCTTAGTCCTTTGATGGCAGTCATGAAATAGTCCCTTCTTTAAAAATTCTCTTTCTCAACCCAAACATATGTACTAGAATCACTCTGAGGGCTTCACTCTGCCGAGGTTTTATCCGCAAGACTCTGAGATACTTGGTCTGGCACAGGCCTTGGTCATTGTAATTTTTTGGACATTTATAAGGTGAACCTAGTGTGTGTCCACTACTCGGGACCCGCAGACCCTGACTCTTAGGGGGATTCCTTTCCAAGTCCAATGTAGCAGCACAGCGCTAGGGAGATTTTGCTCTTGTCCATGGACATCTTGGCCGTCCAGAGATGCTTTTGATTTTACACTTGGCAGAGGTGGAGGGGAGAGTGTTACTGACACCTGGTACTCAGGGAGGCTGGAAAACATCCCATCAACTCCCACCGTGAAATGATTAGTCCAAAATGTGAATGGCACTGCTGTTAAGAAACCCTCCACTCAGAGAACTGGCGACACAGATCACAACACTTATGCCCTTTTGCCTCTGAGGGGCTCCCCAGGGCTGAGAGAGGCCCTGTTTAGAAGACCTCGTGTTTGCAAGGCTGCTTCTTTCCTAAACTGCCCAACAGTTATTACTACTGTTCAGGAAAAGTTGCAGTGAAGGTTGTTTTGCAACATCCTTAAGTTAGTGTCTGCAAAGGTGGAGAGACTCCCTTGTGTCTTCAGAGGAGGGGAGTGTGCCTCATATTCTGTTGCACAGTCATGCTCAGCGTGCTCACACCTCTTTAATTATATAAAGAAAGTACTTGGGGAAAAGCATGACAAGGAACAAGAACCCTGAAATTGGGGGTAAAATATAAACAAATGTTTTGGCTGATGTACCGCACATTTTTTAGTCACAAAGTGTGTTTTCAGAGTGCACGGAGCCTGTCCAGAATGGCTCGAATTAAAGATCAAAGGCAGTGCCGTGACTAGCCAGAGTGCAGCTCTGTGCCAATTTCACATCCCCAGCCCCTCCCTGGAAATATCCATGTGGTCATCCATTCTCCTAAGAAGATCTTGTCTGAAGCTGCAGTTAAGCAAGCATTGATGAAAGGCAGCATTTTTTTGTTTTTGTTTTTTTGGGGTATTTTTTTTTGGTCTGTTTGTTTTCTTTTTTATTTGGGGAACTTTAGAATGTGGTTAGATAGCAGACACATTTTAAGGAAAGAAAGTGATCGAGAGCCAGCTCACAAAGTCATCAGTTTGATCCATGGAAAGTATTTCTACTTTCATCCAGAAGTTCCTTCTTGAGGCAGGAGGAGGGAGGCTGCCAAGGGGATCAGTGATTCTGCTTAGAGCATTCAGGGGACGTGACCTTATGGGATTGGGGGTGCAAAGGGACTGTCAAGGGTCCCAGAGTCATGAGGGGTCACAAGGCTGGCTGACCTGCTGTGCAGGTAGGGTGACCAGAGGAAATGAGCTGAGGTTGCATGGACATACCCCGAATGAGGAAAATATGCAAAAATACTGTTCTAGCAGCTATATGTAGGCTTTTATTGGGGGATGAGGACAGAGGTGGTAAATAAACAGAAACTTACAAGGACGCTGATCTAACCATCTGGGTGTGGGATGTGGGGTGGGCTGGGGGCTGGATAAGGAAAAGGCAGAGCTACAAACAGATATTGCAAAGGAATAATTGGGAAGTCCTGAGAATCAAGTTCTAGATCATATTTTTCTAGAACTGAACTTCTTAAGCTGTCCTCACAAAGAAGAAATGAAGGTATAACCAGAGTGACCAGAGTGTGAAGAGTTAAAAATTAAACTACAGAAATGTGGTGGGGAGGACTTGGGGAGGCTCCTTTGGGTTGAATAGTCAGGGATGATGGCATCCAGGTGTGGCTTGAGAGGAGCTGTCTCTGTGGGGGCTACTGAGGGGACACAGAGGCAGAGGGACAGCCAAAAAAAGGCCCTCAGAGTCCCTCAATTCTCTCTCCTGTAGTAGGATGGACATTGCCAGTTCTTTCAATAGTGCTTTGTGTGACATGGTTCCTTGTGCCTCCCTGTCACTGCTCTTCCTGGGTGAGCTGCTTGTCACTGCTCCCACTGGGTCAGGACCCAGAGAATGACACCATTGTCTAGCTGCAGGCTGACTGGGCAGAAAGGGCTTGTTGGGGATACTTCTATGGATGCAGATGGAGCTTCTGCTGGTTATCTGGCAGTTTCACCACATTGTTTATTCACACTGAGCCAAACTGGTGACAGACTGGACACAGAGGCTGACAGAGTGAGAAAAGTCAGGGTATTTCAAGGATTTGGGCCAGGAGAACTGTAAGCACGACATGTAACCAGACCCCACAATAACTGTTTTGGTCAGGCTCACTCCACTAGATTATAAAACTGCCTTGTTTATCTTTGATCTCAAGTGCCCAGAACAGTCTCCAGCTCACTGTGGCTACTCATTAAATATTAGCTGAGTCACTAGAGGGCCACACTGTTTCTATCACTGTTTCTTGGGGATGCCTGGCTGATGCAGGACAAGCAGTAGCTGTGAGTCAAGGTGGAGACTTCCTAAACTGCATGGACCCAGGGGCCAACTCCTCTTTTTCTCAGATTGCTCATTTGGAAAGTAGGCACTGAATTGCTCTGTAACACCAGGCCTCTGCACAGCTTCCACAAGGTGTCCATACTGCAGGAGTCAGTGTCTCTTGCAGACCAGCAGCATCTGTATCACCTGGGAGCTTGTCCCAAATGCAGAACATTAAGCTGTACCCTACACCTCCTGAAACAGAATCCACATCTTAAGAAGTTCATCAGAAGGTACATGTGTGGGCACCAAAGTAGGAGAAGTTCTGGTCTCTGCCAAAATGGGCCCAGACTTGGTGCACCTCAATTCAAGTCCTGCTGCTCCTTAGCTGCTGAGCAAACTTGGGAAAGTTACTTAATTGTTCTGATTCCTGATATCTTCCTATCTAATATGGGGGTAAATAATGCACAAGGTTGTCATGAAGCATGAAGGAGGTTGTGGGTATACAACTACTCAGTACAGAATCTGGAATCTGAAAGGGCCCAGGGAATGTCTGTCTAGTTGTTCACATATGACACTTTTTACAACATTATCTCCTGGGGGCATAGTCTGCTTGTAACACTCACCTGAGCTCCCCTTTCATTGTCAAAATCAACTTTTTGCTTTGACCCAGGAGATGCTCTGCTGGAAAACTGCATAAATAAACTCCTGCAGCAATGCAAGACACAGCTCAACTGGAAACATCTCTCCTTACTTTGAACCCAATCTGCTGCTCCCTGCCTTGTGTACCACAGGACACTGGAAACAATCTAAACCCCTACTCCATGGGAATTCTTGAACTGGAAGAAGACAGTTCAAACTCTTTATGGTAATTTCCAACCCAGCTCCATATGATATTTCTGGACCCTTCACAATTCTAATCAAGCTCCTGAAAGACTAGCTATTGGCTAGTTGATGCCCACATGTCTTTCTAATAGTGAAAACTACTTCTTACCTAATAAAAAGTTGATATACAAGTTCAGAGTCACCCACAGAAGTCATTTCAGTGCTAGTTGCTCTTCACTGCCTGGGGCCCAACCCAGTGATCCCCCAAAAGCTAATGTCAGGATAGAAATTACTGGTCCAGTCGTGGTTGAAACAATCAGACAGTTCTCATCCTACTCAAATCCACTTGGGCAGAGAATCTTGCCTCTTGAAGCTCCACTTTTAGGACAAGTCAGACATACAGATCAGAGGAGGGAGACACAAATTTGCTCTGACAATTCTCTGGCTCAGAGATGGGATGCCCTTTTTTCCCTGCATAGTTTATTTTTCTGTAACACCCAGGTGGACACTTAAATCAGTGCCAAAACCAACATGAAGGAAACAGGAGATCTATACAGACCAATTGACTAAATTACATAGAAATAGAAAATGTTTTTACACCTCATCTACCTCTCCCAAAGCACTAGGCCTAGATGATTTTATGGGTAAGTGCTATCAAATGTTCAAGGAACAAATAATCACCACTTTATAAGTTGTTCCTGAACTCAGGAATAGAAGGAAAAGTGCTGATTTTACTTAATGACATTAGTGTATATCTCCTTGATTCCAAAACTAGATAAGAACAGTGAAAGAAGAAAAAAATAAGTCAATATTCCCTATTTTAACATGCCATAATCCTTAATAAAATATTAGTTGTACATCAAATTAGTAATAATTACAAATTGATAAAATCAAGTGATTTTATCCCAGTATTTAAGGATGCTATAAAAGTGGATTAATCTAGCAATGGTGCTAAAGAAAAAATATCATTTGTTGAAGTCTACTCCATATTTTAGATGACTCAGTCTTAGAAAAACTTAGAGAGGCACTTCCTGAACCTCAAAATGATAATTTACCAAAACGTACCCATAGAAAACATGACTCCATAAGGAGAAAATTGAGAGAGTTTCTCTTTGGGGCCTGGGAGAAGACAAAGATGCCCACAGTTCCACTGCTACTCAGTAAGATATGGAGCTCCTGGCCAATGTAATAACACAAGGAAAGGAAGTAAGAACTACAAAGACTGGAAACGATGAGACAGCTACCCACTGTTAGCAGATGATACGTTTATTTACATTGAAAACCCATGAAAATCCCCAAACTCCTAGAATCAGAGTCCTGTGAAGTTGCAAGATCAATACAGTTCTTTTTAACCAACAAGAAAGAGAAAATAAAATAACATACTCCTCAAAATAATACACTGTGAATTATTTAGAAATTTAGTTCAAAGACATTGCATGAGATCTTTATGAAAAAATGCATAAAAATTCTCTTAAAGAGTATAAAAAAAAACCTGAATAAGTGGAAATATATGCCACAAAAGTGGGTGGAAAAACCACATTTGAATTGCCCATTTGCAATGTTGCAGAGACCTTTTCCAAGAAGTCCTCCTGGACTCTCAGGGCAGGACTTAGGGATTGCTGGTTGTGCTATACCAGTCCCTGTGCTTCTCTCTATGTTAACAGTCTATCATCTGGCAATCTCTGCCCTCTCCCTAAGATCATGATTTCCCTGAAGGCAGAAACTGAATCTTCTTATCCCTGCATTCCTACCATTTTGCACAGTATTTAGAATATAGTAACTGCTCAATTAAAACTTACTGTGTGAATATAGAAAAAAGACACAGATCCCTGCTCGCATGCTCCACTTATTTGCTATCCATCAAGACAAACAAAGCATCATCTTCATTGAAGAGTAATGGAATATGTAAGAAAAATGAATTTTTAAAGGAAATCTATGAATCTTAGTAATTCTTCATAGTCCCTATCGTGTTCATTAGTTCCTAATTTTGTCATGTGTCCTCTTACTCTTTTCTTTTAATTGAATGCAGAGATTTTCAAACTTTTCTTCACTTTCTTTCTTGTTTCTAGGTGTTATTCCCTATCTCCTCAAAGAAAATCTTTTTTGAGATTTAGCCTACTGAAAAGCCTCAACATATCCAAGAGGAATATGTGATCTCATTCCCAAAGACTTCTATAGAATAGACTGATTTATCTATGGTCTCTATTGGCCCAATAGAAAGGAATTCTTAACTTTCAGTGAATCTCAGAGGCTCCTAAAGAGTGAGACTGGATCCTATTCCAGCCACCAGGAACTGAATTCTTTGGAAGGTGAAATCCAGGTATGCATGTATTTGTGTGTGTCTAATATTTGTCAAGATCATCAGTGGTATAAAGGAGTGTCCCCAGGGTGTCTCTGGCATAAACTCATCTTTGCCGGCACGCCTGGCAAGGTCTTTATGAAGGACTTGAAGGATCGCTTCATCATATCACCAGAGTTGGATTGGTCAATAATGATAGTACAAACCTTTTGTTTAGTTTAAAGTAAGAAATCAATGCTAGACTCCCTCTTGAAAAAAGAAACAATCATAAAAAAGAGGGTAGGTGTGAAAACAGCATTGGGTTCACACATTTACACCAAACACGTCCAAAACGCAGTGTTTCATTTTAGTTCACACCAAATGCCTCCCATATTGATTATTTCCATCAAGAACTAAGGCTACCACTCCATGGCAAAGAAATGTACTGACAGATTTATTGAATGTTTCCTCCCCACCCTAAAAGTACTTTAAAAGAAAAGTATACCCCCAAAATATGAGTTAAGATTTTTATATATTGAAAAGTAGATAATTCAAAAATATATGTTATTCTATCTTGTTTTAGTGGGTCCTGAGGTGTCCAGAATTCCTCAGGATTAAAGCCGGAGACTTAGAGCTGGGTCCCTCTCCCGGATCTGTTATCTTCACAAGGAAGTTGCTTTGCCTAATGGTTCCCCTCCTTTTCTTTTCTTTTTAAAGATTTATTTTATTTATACAAGAGCTGGGGTATAGGCCAGAGTTGCGGGAGAGTGAGAGGATTCACCAGAGACAGAACTGGGAGCAGAACAGGCAGACGGACCGAACGCACTGCTGAGGAGAGCAGTGGGCGAGACAGGAGAGGTCTGCCTCGCCATGTGGGATTCTCCCTGGCTGGCCGGGAATCGAACTGGTGCTGCAGAGGCTGCAGACAGCTTCACAGCGCTGAGCTCAACTTGCTGCGCCACCAGGGAGGCCCTCTCCTCCTTTTCTGGGGGCACCCAGAGAAAAGGCTGGCCTCCTTGCCTTTATTGCAACAAATCAGAAGAATCCAAGTTCTAGAACTCCCCTGTAAGATCAATTGAGGTCTCTATTACATCTGCTTATTCTTACATACCTTCCCTTCATGGAGCAGTTGTTCCTGAGAGCTCTTCCCAATAAACCTGCACACAAATCTATGAACAATGCTGTTTCCTGGGAACCTAACTTATGGCATCTAACTGCTTTGTGAATTGTTTCATTGCTCTAGGAACTTGATTCCCTGGTCTTAAACTCTTAGATCTTAAATTTAAATTCTTAGATCTTTAACTTTTATGATAAAATACTGGGTCTTAGCTACATTAAGATGCCCTAATACCAAGTCTAGTGCGAGGCAAAATAAATATTAGCTAGTTCTCATCTCTACCTTTTAAGAATTTTTAATGTTCTTCTTTTACGGCATGGGCCCAGGTGACTTAGGTGGTGAGGCTCTACCAATTACTTAAGGAAAGTCCTTTAACTTTTCTAAGTCTCTGTTTCTTCATTTGCAAAATGTTGTAAAACTAGAACTCATTTCTGTTGTGATGTTGTAATTAATACAGTCTATGTAAAGCATTTAGCCCTCTACCTGGAATATATAAGCCTTCAATATATAAGCTGTTGTTATCAGTGGCGTGACACTGACACCACGGTGGTGACCTTAGTTATTACCTAATTCAGCCATCACCTTACTTATTGTTTGCTATATGGAGACACGTCTTCCTACCTCTCAGTTTTTCTTGTCCTTATTCATTCCCTCCAATTCTATCCAGTGCTACTGAATTAATTTTCTGAAAACAGTGCTTTAATTAATTCTCTCTACTCAAAATTCTTTAGGGTCTCCTGATTACCAAATCCTTCATAAACTGTCACTGCTATAGTAATGCAACCATCATTCCAACGGAGAAGACACTTTTTATTGTGAAACATTTGCTCAGTCTTGGTTACTTTCTTTTATTTTCTTTATCAATACAAATGCTGCACAGCTCAAAGTGAACCCATCAATCAAACTTCCCATCAATATAAATCCGTAGCACCTTATCCTGAGCTTTATCTTACCCTAACATCCTCCCATGTTTCTAATACTATATAATCAAAGGAAACCTATCCGTAAAGTTAGTTTTTTTTAGATTTTATAATTTGATTAAAAATCTCCCTTGATAAACACTTCACCAGGAATTCCTAAAAAGGTTGTTATTCTTAGCATGTCCAGTGGTCTTTAGGTGCTTTTCAAAACAGTCAAAATTTATGAAAGGATGGTAGTAACAAAATAGAGTGGACTGCTCAAAAAAAAGAAAGAGAACATATTAGGGAAAAAAGAGAATCCCACATAAATAATACACAAGACCAAATGCTGAGCCGTGATGAGGTAATGAGACATATGGAATTCGTCTAAAAGGAGTCAACTGGCTTCCAGATTTGGAGGTTTGATGCCTCTGAGTTATTTTTACTGGTAGAGATTCCATTTTATGAGTAATACTTGGGATATGGTATCACCAGTCAACAGTTCACAAACTCTTTAAAAAGTCTCCCAGCAGAAAAGGTCTAATTAAGTTTGACAGAAATTATCTAGCAGCTTTCATAAGTAATTGCTATTACCCAAAATAGGACCAACTCATAAACTGCATGATTTCAGAAATGACGATTCAATAAAAATGTTTATAGAAACAGCATTTTGATTAATTCCTTCAGACTAACAAATTCATGGCACATGTGATAAACTGAGATTTCTACTGTCAATTAGGGAAGCCCAGAAATCAAACCCAGCCCTCATCTATGGCCCTTTGGATAACTGATCCCAGATTTTGGCACTGGGAATTGCTTTCTAAGCAGCTCCTCCAAGATGAACTACATCACACCTCTGGGTCTAATTCCTGGGATAGTCACGTTTAAAATCCCTCCAGTTCTCAGTCATGCTAAGAGCCACAGTGAGACTGACCCATGGACAGCAGGTATTATGATCATTCTGAAGGCTTGATAAACTAAGCAACAAGTCAGCCAATAGTAACTCATAGCTTCTTTTTATGCTTATAAGCTCAACATCAACAAAAAATCATTGGCAGTTATAGTAATCTCTCCACTATTACTAGAGCAAAAATTAACATGAAGTCCTATTGTTCTAGAGAAGAATTTTTTTTATTATATGGCATTAAGCTCATCAGAAATAACTCTTGAGCTTCCACAAAAATTTAAAGGATCTTTTAAGACATCAACAAACATGAAATTATTTTCAGAATAGATTTAGTGTCTAAACATATCTATTTCAAAATCAACATGTGACAGCTATTAGTAACACTCAGTAATCAGATTATCAACAATTTAACAAGCCAACGGAACTTCATGTAATTATTGAATAGGTACAACATACTATTACTGTGCCATTCCTAGAAACCATCTTCTTTTTTCCCAAAATGCTCCTAATTACTTGAGTATACAAAACAATTAGCCAAACAACTAAAATGAAGTTAGCATCTCAGGGCTGAAAGGGACCTGGAGGTACACTCAAACCAGTCCCTCCTCTGACATTTCTTCTCTCAGCCCCTGGCTTGCGTTCTACATCAACAATCTCTGTTGATACTACAAGGATTTTACACTCTCATTTTCTGCGAATATCTTCACAGCAATTTCCCATTTTTCCTGCAGAAACTCTTGAAAAATTAGTAATTTTTATGAATACTTCTCCTGCATTTAATACCATATTTCATTGAGATCTAAATTGCCATCAATAATAAATTAATTCCTGACTTTGGAGATATTAAAATGTGAAAAAATGTATATTTTAGAATTGATAACATCAAATTTTAGTGTTTAGCTACACATGCAAGGAACAAGAAATCCTGAGCACATTGAATACTATAGCAAGGACCCCAGAAATCATATAGTTCAATATCCTACATCCCAGTTTTAAAGACGAAGAAATTGAGGGCCAAAGAAATTATTTGCCCAGGAAGGCACAAAAGGAAGTAGCCAACAGGGAGATGGGAAAATAGGTTGACTCCTAGCCAGAAGCTGACCCCATTAGTTGTTAACCTTTCAACTCTCTACCACCTGATAGCTAAGATGTGTCTCAATCAGTAGCAATGATGGGGGAGAGCCGTGGTCTAGGCTGGGGGGTACATGGGGCAGGACAGCTTGAATCTATCCATTCAATGCTTCACTTCCCAAGTGGTGTACAAGGTAGTTCATAGAATTCATAATCTAATGGTATTGTTTGACACCATAGTTACCACTAGGGTTGCTTCTGTTGAGTTATTGGCTAGAGCAATCCTGATGCCCTCCTAAAGACAAATTATCATGCAAGAAGATGACCTCTGTCTGGCAAATGCCATATAGTTACAGTCCCCAGGTGAAACCTTGATATGCCAAGCTGACCAAGCTGGACCAATGCTTTTGCTATTTCAATGCACCACATGCAAATCGTGTGCCTTTATAGATGCTTGGGGGCTGTGAGTGTGTCAGGGACAAGGAAGGAGGAGCTATGACTATGCTCTTAAGTGCTGACAATCTGTCAGATACCACATTAAGCATTTTACATTACTTACTTATCTCACTTAATTCATAACCCCATAATATAAATATTACTAATCTCCTTTTTTTTTTTTTTTGGATGACAAAACAGAAGATCAGTGATATGATGTAACTTTCCCACAGGTGGTTAAATGAAGAACCAGGATCCAAAGTCCCACTTGTCTGTCTCCAAAGATTGAGTTGCCTCCTCTTAAGCACTTGAAGGCTTGAACACAGCATGGATACTATGCCCAGTGCATAACATGCTTTTCTTCAACCTGATATCTGCAACTGAGCATGACTTTTTAAAGAGCTGTATGTAACTCCCATTTTATAGTCTGGTGCTGCTTGGTAAAGATGCTGAATAGATACTAGCTGAACAGAAGTAACATTAGGTATCACTGAAATAACCTCAAACTTTGGTCAGGATTTCCAGCCTTGGTGTTAACTGAATTAGCTGGAAAAATGAGCTGTTGCTGTCAATCAGTCCCTCCACATGTGGGCGTTTATTTCCATTTATTAAATAAAGTTCTCTCTGTCATAGAGAGGCTGTGCCAGGCACTTATACATCCTGTTTGGGTAGATATATTTGAATGTAACATACAGAGATTAGAGATTAGAGGAAATTTGAGCCATACAATTACACACTAGACAGAACTAAGGGAAATTTCTGTTTGTTATTATCAACAAGTGGAATAAAAAATTTGTGCAAGGAAGTAGAATGTGTCCAGAAAGTTAAGTCATCGACTAACAAGCATTTATGAAGTCTTAGGAGCAGGTTGTTGAATGAGAAAGGAATGAATGGGTTTGAAGATAACTTGGATTTCTATCTTCTGCGAAGCCTGTTGCCTCAGCTTGTTTTGCCAGATGCCAGCTACCCTTGCTCTGTTTGGGGAGAAACCCTCCTGGGTGCTTAATAGTATACGTCCATCCTTTTGTTTAAATTCTGCCTTGGGTTTTATTTTTAATTTGCCAAACATGTAACAATGTGGAAAAATATAGAAAATAATATCCAAGTACTAACTAAATTAAACTTTTGTTAAATTTGTTTCAGAGATTTTCCTTTTTTAGTGAAGCACATTAGCAATAACGTTGTCGATTGGAATTCCTCTCCAACTCTATCCCCTCAAGAGGCAGCCTCTGAAACTGTATTCATGCTCTTTCATTGTATGTTGGGGTTTTTACTTAGAAATTTGCATGATAGTAACATATCTTCAGTAGCTTGTTTTGTTTGTCTGTGTTGTTCTTGAGACCTATCCCCACGGACACATGTGCATCTAGTTTATTTATTTTAACGGCTGTGAAGCGAGCACATATGGGAGAGTTGCCCTAAAGTATGTACCTAGATGTGGAATGACTTGCTTTTATGGTGTGTGCATTTTCAGTTTTACTAGAAAGTGCCTCTGTCTTTAAGCTTCACTTATCAATTCATGCTGTTTCTACATCTAAATAAGACTACCTCCAACAGCACTCGGTTAACAGAGACGTTTTATGAAAACTTAAGTGGGGTTAAATGAGCATCATAATTTTCTTCAAAAGACCACTTTGGGCACTACTTGGTTTTAGATCTTTCCATGACTGAATGTGTTTCCAAGCTTTGGGCTAGGACCAGAGATGGAAAATAAAGTCCCTTGTTGTTCAGAGGTGTGAGCTGATTGTTTGGGGTCTGTGGACAGCAGCTCATGCCAGTCGGGTAGGAACTGGTAAATGGCTCCTTTGAGGAAAAAGATAAACAGAAATAAAGAAATGCCAGAGCTAACTGGAAAATTGTTTTCATAATTCAATTTTGTTTTACATAACCTTGCTCCCCAAATGTTAGCAATTTAGCTCAAAGAACTGTTAGTATTATTAAATAGTCGCTAAATGTTGCAAAGAGACAGCTCAGCAAAACTCAGGAATTGAGAAACCATTTTATGACCATTGTTTCACCTCTGGGGGTGGCTCACTCATTTTGTTCCAGGTCCCTAGGGCCCAGAGGTAATAACATCTGTATTTTTAAGACCAGCTTTGCACCACACCTGCATATCAATTCCCTTTTTTGACTTCTGCTTCTAAACCAAAGCCAAATGTTTGGCTATGGGTTTGGTTTCCAGTGTTCGGACAAGTATTAAAGGCAGCAGCTTCAAGACTTCACTGGTCCCACAAACATTTTTTTAAATGATGCTAATTGAGTCCTAGGAAAGATTAAAAATTTTAAATTCTTAGAGGAGAAGAGATGAAGGGAGGTGAAAGAGAAGACTAAGAAAAGGGGCAGGCAATGACAAATTATGGACAAAACGAGAATGTAAATCTAAATGGTGGTGGATGAATTTTAAGCAAAAATAACTTAAGAAAAGTTATTATAGCTTAATTTCATGTACTCCCGTTAATCTTTATCTGGTTTGCATAGATTGGATTTAAAAGTAGATGGTTGCTACGAAATGTTCTAAAAAGATCTGGAGAACAATTTGAGATAGAGAATTTGAGGAATTCAAGAAATCTTAGATGGGATTTATGTTAGTTCATCATCATAAACCTCTGCTGACATTGGCCAAGCTACCCATGATGCAATGGGAATCAGTTCTCTAACTTAGAAATTATCTTCAGTATTCAGAAGTATTTATAGTTGGCCTTTTCCTGGTGACAGGTAAGTCACTTTAAACTAATGCCTAAATTTTTTCTTCCTTTCCTCCTTTGTTCCTTTGGTCTTTCTTTTCTCCCTCCCTCCCTCCCTTCCTTCCTTCCTTTCCTTTTTTGTTCTCTATATAAATTTTTGTCTTTTTTTTTTTTTAACCCTAACAATGGTTTACAACACTATATGAATTAGTGGAATGGGTTCATACCTGCTCAGGTGTGAACTATGTTACTGCCTTACTCCACCATCAAGCACACACAGCCCTTTACCATATGGAGATGGGTACTGTGAACAGGTGACCCGGAAAATGATGTAAATGGAGCACCCAAGGGCTTTGGACACTCTGGCCCAAATCTGGAAAGCTTTCTGTAGAGTCAATTCTATTTATGATGAATGAAGTGGAACTGTATGGCTTCTTGGAATTGAAGACCACCCAGATTAAACCACTTGCCCAAGTCAGGAACCCGTCTACAGCTTCTGTGGTCAGGTTACCCACCACTACTGTGGAATGTTTGAAGTGGTGGGACCACAAGCACAATTCTGTTTTCCAGGAAATTCTTCACTATGGTGGATCGAATTTGGGCCCCCTGTTGCTTCTACTCATTGGTCCCATTCTGCTTTTGTGAGCGGTACAGAGGAGAACCAGCCCTGTTTTCCAGACATTTGAGATGACATTGCTGCCTCCTCCTGCCTAGCTCCACCTGTGATTCTCCGGGTGAAACCATGCTACCTCTCTCAAGGGATCCTAATGACTGGTCCTGGTCACCCTTCCTTGCATATGTTCTGGATTATCAGCGTCTTTCTTCAAATTAGTATGTGAGAGCAGGACATGGTGTGGCTTGACCAGCACAAACATAAGAAGAGTATGATTGCTCCAAATCCTGTATTTCTATTAATGTGATTTACAATTAGATTTGTTTTTTAAATCTTTTCATTACACTAGATTGACCACTAAAGTTTGGCTCAAATATTCCAATCATTTCTAGATGAACTGCTGAATTCTTTAAACTAGCTATTTAAGTCGGTTTCAAATATTTTTTGAACTACCATCAACTTTAGGTATTTGTTGTTCTGAAATTTAGGTATTTGTCAATGAAAATTTTTTCATCTCTAGTTTTCTAGTTTCTCAGTCAATTGGCACATTTCTATTGTGTGTCTATTGTAGGCCAGATGCCTCCTGGAAGCCGGGACTGGGAAGTGAATGGGACACAGTCTTTGTCCTCAAAAGGCTTCATCCAGTGTGGAGGATCACAGGGGTGAACAGGAGGTTACAGCAACTCGGAACCCGTATTCATCAAACTGAAGAGGACTGTCTCCCTGGGGTCCTGGTGTTGACCTGTACACAATTAGTACTGACAGGAGGTGCAGATCCATTTTAAATGTCCAGGTGCTCTATCTCCACTGACCCAGGGCTGGAGGGACCTCTTGACCCTGTTTCTATTTCTTTTCAAGTAAGGAAGTTACTTTCCAGGAAAACATAGAATCCATGTAGGGACAGTTTTGCTTCTTTTCAATATTTGTTAACATTATTCTTGGGGTCCTAAAGAATAGGCATGGCCCTTCACTCCTTGCTCTAAAGGACGATGATGATGAAAAGGAGGCAGAGGGGGAGCACATTCCAATTTCTGAATATTCAATCTGTATAAGGTACATGGTATATATGTCATACATACTACTCTAATCTTTTTTAATCCTTGCAACAATCCAATGAGGTATATGTTTTTAATCCTCATTTACAACTAGGAAACAAGCTCAATAATGTGCCCAGTGTCATATTATAAGGAAATGGGTTGCTGGGCCCTAAGCCCAGTGCCCCTTAAGTGCATTAATCACTCTGACCATTTGTCCTGCTTAACTGTAGGCCAAGACATTCAGTAATCTAGAAGGCCCCTTTTCAAGAGTCCTGCCTGATTCCAATCATGGCTTTCCAGATCCCATTTTCCTAAGTTCCAGTACTGTGTGCGTTCATCTTAGGTGCATAAGTCCCTTATACCCACATGTCCAACATTTTAGAAAACTTAGCTAATGAGATCTCTCTGGTAGCCTCATAATTTTCTCTGGAAGTTTCTATTTCTCAAGTAAAGAAGTAATAATGTCTTTAATAAATACAGAGTAATTAACAAATTACTCTCTTCCTTTCCTCTGTTCTCATTTTTATTTTCAATGGTGTTTCTCATCATGGTAAAATGAACTCAATTTAGGAGTTGTTCTTGGTTGTCTTATCTTATTAATTTACTTACCTACTTACCAATATTTAAGTTTATTTTTAGTCTTCCACCCCTTGGGAGCCATATTTCTCTTTGGAGTCTCTGGCCAGGGGGCCATGTTTATCTTTTCTGAAAAGAGATTCCATGCATCACAGAAACCTCATTTCCATTTTTCCATTTAAAAGGGGAGGGTGAACTAGCCTGAGGGCTGACTGAAGTGGAGAGCTATAAAACACTGGCCATTGTTTTCATTTGTAAAACCAAATCTGTACAAGTTGATTAATTTTCAAGGCAGTGTAATCTAAGAACTACCAAATGCGAGCCCTTTCATTGTTGCTATTTTTAAATTTAGGGTACTGGTTTGGTAGGGAGGAAAGCACCTTTTCCAAACCTGCTGGTAGGGACCCCTTTTTTGCCAGTTGTAAGAGTTCATGGGTGAGAAAAGCACTGAGCCTGAAGTTAGACTGGAGGAGGGGAGGGGGCTCACTTACATCCATATGGATGCTTCTCCTTCCAAGCCTAGCTCATTGCCTCTCTCTATTTATTTGTTAATTTTTAAAGATTTATTTATGCATATAAGAGCTGGCATACAGGTCAGAGGTGTGGGGGGTGAGAGGATTCACCAGAGACAGAGTGGGGAACAGAACAGGAAGACTGACTGAAATACACTGCTGAGGGGAGCAGCAGGTGAGACAGGAGAGGTCTGCTGTGCCATGTGGGACCGAACTTGTGCTGCAGTGGCTGTGCATTGCTTCATAGTGCTGCATCTTAACCCCTTGTACCACCAGGGAGGCCCTGCCCCTCTCACTTTAAAAGGATGTCAAATAAGCCCCGGAGTTTCCTTGTTTCCATTTATTATTCTCTTCAAAAATGCATATTCTTCATCTTCACTCAAAGTTTCATCTTTTGGGAAACTTTCTACAATGACTTATGAATACTGAGTTCTCTCCTTACATTTGAAGTATGCCTCCCAACTAAGCACTTCTGGCTTGAATTATTTTTCAGAAAATGTGATTTAAAAATTTTAGATTTAGGGCTTTTCTTTCCTTTCTTTTCTCTGTGCTTTTCTAGCACAGAGTTGAGCTGGACAGGGAGTAAACTGCTGGTCTAGGTTTACAAAATCTTTAACAGACATAACCATCACCAGAAGACAGCCACCAGGATGCAGATGAACAGAGGACTTAAATCAATTCCAATTACTTGAGCTGGACATAGAAGACACATACCTTCTATAGACCACCCCTTGGTGCTTCCCAAATTACAACAGGGTCAGAAATGTCAGTGGAGGTTAGATAAACAGGGAAGTCAGAGATAATCTGTATGTTTTATGTTCAGTTGACCAGGGAAATTTACGACATCACTGAGAGAAACAGAAATTGGAGGAGGCAGTGGTTCAATTTGCTTATTTGTTTATCCCCTACAGGATTTCAAAAGAATGGGGCGTGGGACAACAGCCACCGGTAGTTGGAGAAAAATGAGGTAAAGGAATGAAAGCATTCCATATGGAAGATGAAGATTGGATGGGAAGACTTTAGGAGTCTGAGAAGAAGGAGAATTCAATACCCTGTAAGTCAGAAGAGAATTCTCAAGAAAGCTCTAAGGAGGTAGAAAGAATAAAGCTGTGGAAATGGCAATCAGATTTGGATGTTAGGCAGTTGGCAGTGTTCTCCAGGAGTCACGATGGCCAAATCCAGCTGATATAACAGAATGAAGTAAATGGTGGCAAGGAAATGTAAGAAGTTGGTGGAGTTGTTCCCAAACACTTTTGGGAAGAAGTGCTTTATTTGGCACAGAGAAATATTTAACCAAAATGGAGTATCTGGGTTTTGGAGAAAGATAAGATAGGGCACTTTTGGTAGTAAGCATTTCTATTTTACTATTCTGATGTCCAGCCCCAACCACAGAAACTTGATGTCTGGAGTTGGCTTCTATGATGAAAAGCTATATTAATAAATATCTCTGTATTATGGGGAAGAAAAGGAAAATGGTCTATTCAGTGAGTTTTTGGAGTTTATGAGTTTTTCCTCTACTAACTGTAGAGGAAAAAGTTGACATGGTCAGACCAGTTTTGCTTGGATGTATATAGGGTGTTATGAAAATGAAAGGATATAGATAAGGAGGAAATGTTTAAAAAGAGACGACGCTTATTCGGGTCTTCAAGGGCTATCAGTTACACATACTCAAAGCCACATAACAGGAAGCATAGTGGCCAGCTGGGAACTTGGCCCAGATGTGATAGCACCTTCTCCCTAGTCAGGTCTGTTGACAGCAGTCCATAGGTTCTGTAAGGACATAGTGGGATGTGATCCAATATGTGAACAGAAGACCCTTTCAGAGCACAATACTTGGTGTGGATACAAGTTCATAAATAGGCTGTAGAGGAAACAGTTGACACTGTCAGGCTAGTTTTGCTTGGGTGGATGTGGGGAGTTATGAAAACGAAAGGGTTTGGATAAGGAAGAAATGTTTGGAAAGAGAGAATATGGCTCATGTTATGTATGTTATATACGTGGCTTCACATATATCTTCTGGCTAAAAATGAACCAATTCAGCATTGTCAGAAGTAAGAAAAGACACTTGATAAATCAATAAATTCTACTCCTATTTATTTCTTATTTGTCCAGACTAGCATTTCCTACATTTCCAAAGTTGTCCCAAATATACAGGATTTTAAAAGACGTTAAAGAGTAAAATTAAATAAAACTCAACAATGGACTGAAGGACAAGATTGGGAGATGCTAAATTATACAGTGCCAACCTTATCTCCTTAGATGAGAAAGCTTAGTCATCACTATGCCTGCAGGCCTGATGGCTGTCCATGAGGGGCATGTAATACATGGCATTTCTTGAATTCAAATGGACTCTCACATGATGTAAGGCCCTGGAACATGCTTCAGGGCAGGCTGCTCTTTAGCTCTGCTTACGCAAACACTATGTCCCTGACTACCTCTACGCCCCTGACTACCGCCATTAGCAAATGAAAACGCACATGTGTATTCATGTAAGTCAAGATGAACTTCACAAAGCTTATTTAATTAAGGAAGCTACTCCATAATGCTTTACCCTGGCAATAAATATGACAAAGTGTCAAAGACCTGTATTAAACTGCAAGATAGAATTATTAGCAAACACACAACTTAACGAATTTGCTAGTTCCTTTCTTCTTCAGTTACATTTACCAACACTCTTCTGCCTTGCTCTTGGTTCTTTGGGATGCTCTGGATTGGGCTTTTGAAACCTATCAATGTATTGACTCTTTGTTGGGACATAATTTCACAGCTGGGGCCTTTTTGTTAGTATGACTCCTTCAGCCATTGTATTCAAAAGGCAGAGGAGATCTGAAGGGAAGTTGAGTGGCCTTCTATTCTAGTTCCATAGCAATATGTCAAAAGTTTAGATAGCTGCATATCCCTGTGTTTCTCTCATAGCTGCAGGTTTACACACTTACCAGCCAAGCGACCTCACAGAACCTAGGACATCATTCTGGTTTCCGGCAGCCTGCCTGTTAAATTCCAGATCCTTCATCTCTGTGCACCCATTTTCTCTAGGAAATACTTGTTTTCAGAAATCCTTCAATTCAGGACACCATCTTACAAAGAAGTTAGCAGAAGTCTGGCATTAATCCTTCTGGGGAGTGATTATGAGTCCCAGGACAATTTTGGGTTAAGTAGACCATTGCAGGGACAGTACAGGCAAAAACTTTGGAGAGTTAAACAGGCTTCTGAGATAAGGACAGTAAATTCTAAAAAGTGCTAACCAAAATATACTCCAGAGATGAAGTAAAAAAGCCCAGGAGGACTAAGCAAAGACAGTAAAACTTGAGGAAATAAGACCTTGGACAGGAGAGGTAAACTCTAAGATAAGAGCTGAGAAAATGGGCACATGGCCCTGGAGCAGTATGGCTCTAGGAGAAAGAGCACAAAATAAAATGATAAGATTTTAGAATAGAGAGGGAAAAAAAGATTTAAACGCTTCTAGACACAAGCCCACAATGGCTTCCTTGCCTCTCCCAAGTAGAGCATACTTGGGAGTCCTTACTTTCTTCCTTTCCTAAAAGAAATTTGTCTCTCTCTGCTTACTTATCTAAAATGTCTATGAATTCCTTTTCATGGCTTTGTGTGACACCAGCCCTTGGTGGTCTAGTGACTGGGACTCAGCATTGCCACTGCAGCCTGGGATCCATTCCTGGCTGGGAGACTAGGCCCGAGGAATTATGGTATCAATTACTTGAAACTGTGAGCTCATCCAATCTTGCAAAGCATCATTACCTCTTTTAACAAAAGATTTTAATTTCTTTTTGGTGACTACATTCCAACAGCCAAAGATTTTGGTCAGCTATGCCCCTTTTCCAATGATCTCCTAAGCCTTCTGAGCCCTCCCTGACCACACAGCTAATGTTTCCCACATCTTTGAGGGTTGTCATTTCCAGAGACTGGCTAGTAGGGAATGTGAACCAGTATTCCAGGGCCCCACACATCTTAGCTACAAAATGGTGCACACTACTCACTGACTTTAATGCCTCTAGACAGCAAAGAGCACCCATCCAGTTTCTGCTTAGCTCAAAGCCTCTCAGACCTGACCCTGCCTAACTTTCCAATCTTACTTATAATTATTTCACACCCCTCAACTTACATACATATCCAGCACTAACAGGAAGCCAGGAATGCAGACTAATCTCTGTTCCTTAATCCCACTGTGCATGTTCTTAACTTGGCTTTTTTACCCATGTTGTATATTCTGCCTTAACTGTCCTCACTGGCCTGGCAAGAAAAAGCCATCTCTTAAGTTTCAACAGAAACGACATTTTGTCTGAACCCTTCTCCCAGGCAGGGTTAAACTTTCTCTTTTCACACATAACATTAATTGTGTACCTGTCACAGTATACAATGGCTAGTTGTTATTGATCTGTCTCTCCTAAGTCTAGACCATGAGCTCCTTGAGAGTCTCCAGTACTTGGCATAAAGCATAAAGCCCATAGAGTCTTCACTGAAAAGAGAAGAGAACTGCATAATTTCTAGTGAGAATGAGCACATGGGTTGCTGAGGGAGAGTTGGCTTCCTTAGGAAATGTTGGGAAGAAGGCAGTAGCCAAATGGAAAAGCAGGAAAATGGTAATACTTCCCTTTCTAATGAAAACCAGGAAATACAAGATCAGTACAGCAATTCAAGGAAAGGGAAAAGGTTAGGGATACAACCAAAGCTTATGAGACAACCCAGCTCTACCTTATTCTGTGGAATGAGCTACTGCTGTTACTTATATTTATTGTTTGCACTAATGATAAAGTGACATAACTGAGGTTTTAGACCCAAATGTATTGGCTATAATTCTGAAGATTTTCTTTTAAGTCATCAAAATGCACTTGGAAAGTGGCCAAGGCCTCTGCAATTAGTTGTGTGTTAAGAATAGATGTTTCACCTTTACATAATTCTCTTCACATCCCCAGTTTGCACACATATAAACACCTCCATGCATCCACATACATGTGGGTGCCACGTGGATGCATGTATATACACACATGCCCACTCACATAAGGGCACCTCTCTAGACCCCCACTTCCATTATGTACCTGCCCTGTTGGTTCTACCCTCTATTGCACTCCATTTATATTTGGGGAGTGACTGTCAGAGACTTATCCTCCCCTAATAAAAATGAGTATAAAGACAGGCATTTTATACCATCTGAGGAAAGCACCTCTATCAATGTTTGAATATATTCCAGTAAGTATATGTATGAGTATCTGAATACCTGAGTATACACTTGAGCATGGAGAGTTAGCAAATCACTGGAGCCAAATGTGTCCCATCCCATACACTCCTCCCTAGCAAGAGAAGACCCACTTCTGCTGTAATCTCCCTCCTGTGGTGGGAGAGAGATTATCCCTCTGGGAAACAGATGACAGTCCATTTGCTAATTTGAACCCTCTTTCTATGGGAGTTTTGTTGTGAAGAATATGACCATTGCCTTGAGTTGCCCCAGGCCTTCCTAAGGATTACCATTCTCTGGAAAAGGGGCGGGGGTATCTGCGGATCACACGTATTTGTACGTGATGTGCTTTCTTATTGACAGCAGCAGTTAATGAAAAACCAAGGGGAGATGGGAGAAGGCAGGGGCAGAATGGAGGAGCCCACTGTGCGGGTGATGCAGCCTCTGGGCAGAGTGCCACCTCGTGCCCTGCCTGTCTGCAGCTGCGTCTCCTTGGAGACGGACGAGCAATTGTCATGATCAATCACTTGTCAATCAAATGCTTTTCCCCATTTAATACTAGCATGTTCTCCTTTAAATCAGGAAGGAATGTGCATGACTGCATGTGCTATGAAACAGATTATTTAAATCCTTCTTTATTGCTGATGATAGCCTTAGACTCCACGCCAGTGAGTCTGTTTTCAATTTGGTTTGCTTATCGATCCAAATGTGCCTGAGGGATTTCATTTTCTCTATGTGCCTGGCATAAAGTAAGCACTCAATAGGTGCTAGTTCAGACTGCTTTTTTTCTCACAGACCCCATATATAACTGTGTGAGACTATTGACTTCTGGGTCTTTCAGGAGATGAAATCAAATCCACCTGGTTAACCTGGCCACAGCAGAAGTTAAATCCTGGGATGATCCAGGCCTGGAAGTCTTTACCCCTAACCTAGATCTGAAAAGATGAAGAGATGGGGGAGGAATCAGAGGTGGCCAAGTTGAGAACAGCTCAACTCTATTGCCTAGTGAAATCTCCCTTCTTCCATGATGAACTAGACAACATCACTTAGCAATTACCGTCACATTTGTTAACTAATTTATGTGAAGTCATATATATGCTACTTATTAATACTAATAACCTACATAATATGTTCTGTTTTTACTCCCCTCCTCCCCCCCTACACACACATAATTCCTTAAAGGATGGGAAGTAGTGTGTTAAGAAAGGTTTCTTTGGGGTCAGTGGGTAGTTAATCTTCTTTAGACGCTGCAATATATAGGCAACACTGGGAAGAGCAGGCAAGGGGGCCTGTACTTCACATTACTCTCTGGACTTAAAAGCCTCCAGTGGGGTTCCTTTTTAGCTCAGGGGAGAGCAAGGTGGCTCTTGAGTTAGCCGAATCTGGCCTCGGTTCTATCTCTGTGCCTCAGTGAGCTAGTGAGATAAACTGCCAGGCTTAGTTTCTTTATTGTAAATTGAGGCTAACATTTTTTCTCATAGGAATATTAAGTATTAAGTGATATCAAATTTTATGTTTGTTTTGTTTTTGTTTTTTTGTGGGACCCTTGTCGGCGGCTGGGGAACAAACCAGCACTGCAGAGGCTGCGGGCAGCCTCGCAGCCCAGAGCTCAACCGCTGCACCACCAGGGGAGGCCCGATATCAAATTTTAAATGACAGCATTCATTCTTGGAGAAAATGTAGGTGAAACACTATCCAAGGAAACATAGAACATTGGAAGGACATGTAGACAATCATTTGGCATTAGGGATCACGAGACTGATGGCAAACAGCATGTAGTATATCAAATGTTGATTTATTACACTGTATACCTGAAACTTACACAGTGTTATAAATCAAGGTTAAAAAGTTTTTAAAAATGAAAAAAAATGTGCATGCCCTTTGACCTGGTCATTCCAATTATGGGAATTAATCTAAAGGCTTAATTCAAAACAAGGTCAAGGATTTATATGCAAGGATGCTTCTCATGGTGTTATTTATATTACATAAGGCCAGAAACACTTCAAATGGATAGCACCAGGAGATTACCTACCTTATTGTCCACTCACATGATGGAATATTAGGTACTGATTAAAATGCCCATTTATAAAGAATTTCTAATAAAAACAAGGGAAAATGACACCAGGATGTTAACAATGGAGGATGATTTCCTTCTTCCTACTTTTGTGGTTTATAATTTTTCTACAAGCATGCATTTTAAAAATTTGATAGCTCACAACTATGAAAACCCTAACAAATGGCCCATGATGCAATAGGCACAGCAAGTGTTACTTCACCGACCTTCTCCTGCCTGCTCACTAAGGGGCTGCTGATCTGCCTTTGCACACTTTTCTCCCTTAATTCCTGCCAAGGACGGTAGGCACTTCCATCATTCTGCATTCCCTGCATCTCCTAGGAGATTTCATGCTCTTCCACATGCCCAAAGTGTCTGTCTGCGTTGGAAAACCTTCAGGTGCCTCCTACCCACAGCTAGTTAAGCTCTATTCAGTATGATTCTGGCTGCACACTGAGACTTGGGGTGGGGTAAGGGTCTCTCTCCTTGTTTCCCCATTATAACCCTTGTGCGTCGTGCTGTGAAGACAGTGAGGGAGACTACATTCAGTGTGGTCACTGTACACCTCTCATCATGAATCCTCAGTGCTGGGCATTAAAATTGGGTCTTAGCAGTTAGTCAAATTGTTGTAGAAATAAATTCTAGCCTTTCACCCTGGCAGAGGAAGAACAAGTGGTACTTCAGGAATGGTGAAGTCAGGAGAAGTTTCATTACTCATACATGAGGTCCCAGACCTGGGCAGCCCCATAAAGGTCTGAGCACTGGTTTAAAGACCAAGGGTTCCTTTTATACACAACTGTCTCCATATATGTTACATCGATAGCATCATTTTTCAGCAGGCACGACCATTCGTGGCATAGTCCCCAGACAAGGGAGATAAAGCAAGGGGGGAAAGATGCAGGCATTAAGGGATGGCATTGGAGAGATAGACCAGCTGGTTGGCTGCCCAACCTAGATAAGAATGCTGAGGCCCTGGCCATGAATCTTGGAGGAGAAGGAGCTGTAAGTAAGCAAACTTGTTAATTATGCCGGCATTGGAATGTTCATTGCACCTGGGTTGGAATTTCTGCTGGAATCTTTATTATATTCATTTGCTCAATAATCTATTTCCTCATCAAAATTAATGAAGAAGTGAGACTTAATCTAACAACTCAACACTGTTGTCACCTCTGAGGTTTCTTGTCATTTATAAACATGAGCCATCCTTGCCTCGGAGCCTCGTTACACATTGGACCTTCTCTCTGTGATCTTCCCTGTTACCACTTATTCCCAAATTGCCTCTCCCTCACCTCTGCAATGACTCTGCAATCCACCTCTCTCATGAAGTGTGACTTCCTCTGCCACTTCCTACTCACTGACCCCTGGGCTCACATTTAGCCATATCGATACTCTGGTGTCAGTTTCTAACTGGTGAAAGACCATGCCTATTTGCACGTTCTTAAAAGGTCCCGAACTGAACTTACCATGTACTCCCACAATTCCCTCTTTTCCTATCAACACATTTCTGCAGGAGCACTGCTGAGCTTCTAGCTCTCCCCAAAGCTTTGGTGAATTCTTTCTTTTTCCCTAATTTATCCCAGAAAGCCAAGCTGTCATCCAGCCCTGCCTTTCCTCCCCCCCATTCAAAATGTTTTGAGATTTCATCTCCCAATTTTAAGGATAACCGCATTACAATTGCCACTTAAACTATGTTATTTCTGGGAGGTCTTTTTCCTTTGAAGAGTATATTCTGTCTCTCTGCTGGAGTTTGCTGGCCCCAAATTGCATCTACTTTGCCACAGAAGCTTAAGTGAGAAGGAGCACATCACGACTCTGCAAAATGCTCCGCCTCCAAGGGACCAGATGCCAACAACAGGAACCCAGATAGTTTGCTGGCCTCTGCTCAGTTTTCACGCAAAGTCAGCTAGATGAGGGCTCTCAGAGGAAACGCCTTTGTCTTTTGCTTTTTACAAGAATGAAGGAGAGTATCTGAGGGCAGGGAAAGGAAAACAAAAACAAAAATAAATCACCCCCACTTCACAAAAGTGAGTGTGAAGTCACTGCAGTCAGGCACCTGCCCTCACGAAGCATGGACCTTCCCACTGCTGAGGTGACCAGTGGCTGACATGTTACTGACTGCAATGCTAATTCTGAGTCTCCCCTTACAGGAACATCTGACTTACCAGATTACCTTCCCTCCTTGAAATGCTTTCTCAGAAGTTGGCTCCTGGCACTGCACTCCCTCCTAGCTTTATTCCTGGTTCTCTAGTTGCTGCTGCTCAGTCTTAATTTCTGACCTACCCAGCCCATGGACATCAAACATCATGACATCCCAGGCGTCAGTTCTTGGATCATCTTCTCTGCTCTGAGTATGCTTGGTGAGCTCAACCAGCCTCCTGGCATTTACCGACTACATTTATGTTTGTAGCTGGAGCCCTGAACCTCAGCCTTTTGTTCCCAAGGGCTCTCGATCACCTCCACTTAGGTATCCAAAAGGTTTCACAAACTTCCCAAACAAAAGCTAGTTCCTGATCTTCCCTTTCCAATCTGTCCCTTTCAGAAACTTCCCCATCTCAGTTGTGGGCCACTCCATCCACTCCATCCATCCCCTTGCTTAGGTCAAAAACTTTGATGTCACCCTCTACTCAATTTTCCTTCTCATACCTCACAAAATAATATGCCACTCTCCCTTCATAGTACTTCTGGAATCCAGACACTTTTCACCTTCATGGCTGCCTTTTTACTGAGACCCCCTCATCTCTTACTTGGGTTTGTTGAATAGTCAGCTGACTAGCATCCCTCCTCTTCTGCCCCCTCATATCTGTTCTCCTCATGGCTCACTGATAATACTTTTTCCTATTTCTCACTGGCACATCAATCTGACCTTGCCTTCCTAAAGTGGAAGGAGAGCAAAGGCTGCGTCTGTCTGAGGCGAGGGCCGAGGCAGAGGGTTAGGTTAGCACAGCTCTTGATATATGTTCTAATGACATCACCCCAAACTCACTAGGACCCAAACTTATTTCATGATCTTCACATTGAACTTGGCCTCCTTTCTATTTCATGTCCATCCTTAGTGCCTCTAAGTCTCTAGTATTCCAGGTCGTAACACCGGGAAGCAAACAGGACAGCTTAGGAGAGCTCTACAACCATAAGTCTTTGCTCTCCTTCCTCAGCGGCTGGGATCATTTCTTTTTTTCCCCTAAATCTCACCTAGATTCACCCCTCCTCTACATTTCCACCACCCAACCTTGAATTAACCCCCCTAACACATACCCGTACGGCTACAGCTGGCTCTCTGACCCTCTCCACCTTCACACGAGCCCACAATTGTACGCTGTGGAAAACTCTTTCAACCATAAATTCCCTAGTGCACCAAATTAAAATTCCCCACCGGAGGGAATTTCAGAAGGGCATTTCAAGCCTGTCACAATATTGCCCCTCCCCTATTATAGCCAGCATTTCATCATGAGTCTCAGTCATCATCTCTGAGCCTACGGAGCCAGCACAGCTGGGTCCCCACCTGCCTCAGGTGGGGTCCAGCATTGGTCTTGGTAACCCAAAGCTGGTATATGTGTATTATTTCCCACTCAAAACTTTGCTATGTGTTTCCTGACCCACTAGGTTATACCTTGCATCTTTCAGATAGCATTATTGCATTTATAGTAAAAATACATTTTACTCAGAGATCAAAACCTGATTTCATGGCTAATGCTTCATCTAGAGAGAAGAGCACAAGTTTTGGAACCAGAAAGGCCTGGATTCAAATCCCAGTTTACCGGCTGACAACAAGCTTCATGACCTTGAAAATGTCACCTGATCTTTGAACTTCAGTTACCCTTCCCCCCTTTAAAGATATCATTCATATACCACACAATTCACCCCTTTAAAGTATATCATTTATAGTATAATCCCCCAAATAATATAACTACCACAACGATCTAATTCCAGAACATTTCATCACTCCCAAAAGTAACCCTCTTCCCATTAGTAGGCAGTCCACTTTCTCCCTCAGAGACTCTAGTTTAATCAAAACTTGTATTTATTGTGGATTTGGCTTTGTGACACATACAGGACTGCTCCACACAGCTGCTTTGTGACTGTGAAGGAAAAGAGAGCTACAATATTTTCAAGCGAGACTTCTGATCTTCAGTCAAACCTCCACTACATGATAATGTTGAAGCAATAAACAGTGACATTTCAGTAGCTCTGTATATATGCAGCTATATTTTTTCACATTCTTGTGATTTGCAAATTCAGAGTCATCAAAGAGATTATAGCCTCTTCAGAGTTTATTTGGCTGTGGAAACCTTCTTAAAGAGTTTGACATTTTTATTAAGCTCAAAGCCTTCCACCAAATCCTGGTGCAATTACAGTCATTTATCAAGTAGCCAACACGAAAAGAGGCTTGTCAGACATGACAACGCCATGCACAGTCCTGCTGCCTGGGAAGGCGGACCTGGCTTGTCCTGCAAGCATCATGGAGGCCAGGAGGGCAAGAGCTGGAGTTGGGTTAAGAGTAGATGATCTGATGCCCTTTCTAGCTGTGAAATGTTATCATTCTGAGCTGATTTCATGTGTTCTCCCCACTCCCCAGCCCACCCTTGAAGGAAGAAAGGGAAAGAGCCTGCTCTCACACAGCAGGAATTGCTCAGTGATAGCCTTTAGTATAATAGCATATGTAGAGGCTCTCTGTAGTCAGAAGGACCTGGGTTCAAATCTTGCTTGGGTTGTCATCTTTTCATTGTGGATTGTTGGGTAATTAATTTACTCTCCCTAAACTAAGTTTCCTCATTTTGAGATGGTATAATAATAAGTAAAGTGCTTGCCACAGTGTATAAAATGTCTGGAAAGTTCGAATAGGATGGCCATCATCTACTATTTTAGTGGTCATCATCAAACACACAGTACTTGTGGAAGTCATTAAAAGTAGTGAGTTTCAGACTTGCAAAGTAACTCCTGGGCATGTCATATACAGCATGGTGACATTGGTTAACAATACTGCCTTGAATATTTGAAAGTTGCTAAGAGTGTAGATGCTAAAAGTTGTCATCACAAGAAAAATATTTTAACTATGTGAGGTGATAGATGTTGCCCATCCGTTGTGGTGATCAATTTGCAACACACACACACACACACACACACACACGAAATCATTGTCATATACCTAAAACATTACAATGTTATATGTCAATTTTACCTGGAAATTCTAAAACAGGAAAAATGCAAACAAAACAAAAAAAGAATTAATTCAAATATTCCAAATCATTCATTTTCTACCTCCATGCCCCAAATATTTAGAAAGTGCCTTATTTGTGTAAGGCACTCTACTAGGTATCAAGGGAATGATAAAGATTAAGAAGACAGTTTCTTCCTTTGAGGGTCTTCCAGAAAAAAATTTACTGGTATACTTTTAAGATATGATACATATTAAGATAAGACAAAGAAGAAAATGAAAAGGATTCCAAGAGAAAAAGCAAATAAAGGGGACTCTAGAATAGGAGTACATAGAAGAGTGGAAATCTGAGAAGTTTCCTGAAGGAGGTGGTACCTGAGTGAATGCAGCGATGATAATATTTGAGCATTGGAAGACTTGGAGACAGACTCTTCAGGTAGAGAGAAAAGCTTTTAAATCCAGACAGAACTTTCTGTATGAGTGACACTCTTGCACAGAATACTATCAATCCACAGTATTGACTGTAGTTAATTAGTGGTATTTTCCCAAGGCCACATTGCTATAAAATCTTAATTGCTGTTTCAGTCCTTGAAAAAAACAAAGCTTATGCTACTCAGTCACTTTGGAAGAGAAGTTAAATAGGCTGTCACCAAATGGAGTCATAACAGAAAGATGACACTAACCAAGTCTGGGTGTTTTTGAATCTGAGACGTGGGAGCTTATGGGAAACAGAGCCAAAGTGCACCTCAGTGGGGAGATTTGTGGCTCTGTTGCTGAAAAGGAACTTTTCATACTGAGGTGCATTGTGGGGAAGACATTGGGGCTTTATGCAGCTCCCAGCCTATAGGCACAAAGCGACCTCTCCACACAATGCCAGAGAAGACATTTGCCCTTGAATGCACACACATCCCTCCGGGCTGGCAGCCAGGAGCTGCAGAGTGGCAGGATGTAACAGTTCTTACTTTAAATAAAGCTCCTCTTCAGGTCTTATGAAGAAAACAGAGTGGGACCTTGGCAGGAGAGTCCCTACCTCTGGACGGATTGCCCTGCATTACCACTTGGGCAGGGTTCTTGATTTCAGGTCCTTTCTACCCTTGAGATAATTCACAGCATTTCTGTAACCTCACCCAGCCTGGTCAGCGCAGTGGACGTTGCATGAGTCAGAGCCTCACGGTTAAGAGCTGAGAGAAAACATCATGCTGTGCATGGGAAGGAAGGCAATTCACTGGGTCCAATGAATCTGTGACGTGAAAGGAAGAGTCTGACCAGAAGTGGGCTCCTCATGTGAGGTCAGCCTGGAGGACTGCGCTCCTCTGCAGGGGACAAGCATCTGTAATTACACTTGAGTGGATAAAGCTACAGCACATCATTCAATTAAGTATGTATCTTCCCATACCATGGACCGGCACTGCACCACATGCAAGGCAGAGGGCTGGGTTCAAAGAAATGTAAAATTTGGCCCAATTGCAACGATTTACAATTTAGTTTGGGAGACAAAACTAAGTCGCATTAAATTAATACTCATGACATACATCTTTTTCAATGTCTTTTTTTTTTTAAAGATTTATTTTATGTATACAAGAGCTGGAGTACAGGCCAGATGCACAGGAGGGTGAGAGGATTCACCAGAGACAGAGCGGGGAACAGAACAGGCAGACTGATGAAACACACTGCTGAGGGGAGCAGCAGGCAAGACAGGAGAGGTCTGCTCACCATGTGGGTTGCTCTGAGACAGGCAGGGATTGAACCGGCACTGCAGAGGCTGCGGACAGCTTCACAGCGCTGCGCTCAACAGCCTGCGCTACCAGGAAGGCCCCCATCTTTTTCAATGTTTAAAAACTAACATCTCAGAGAAACAGAAGAACTTCCATTATTAGGCTGTCTCCTTCATTATTAGACTGCACTCAGCAGTCTGGTGAGATACCCGCCATTGAAGTGGATTTTTTTGTCACAGGTGAGAGGATTTGAACTCCAGGCTGTTCTTGAACCTCACATACCCACATGAGTACCATGGAACCTCCCTAAGCCATGCTCTCATTCTAGGTATTATTACAATAATGGAACAGTAGCAGAAGAATATGTTTTTTCAGGAACCTGTATATATTATGTGGCTGTGAGGGGCTGAGAGTGAAGAGCCGCATTCAATAGAACTAATCTATTGTGGTACTAGATTAAAGTTCTTGAAAGAGATCTGTTCTCTCACTTGGGAGCTTACACATTGAGCTGTTCTTGGCATTCACCTGAGGCAGATGCCAATGTGAAGACTATGAGCCATGGTGGTCCATGGCGAGGACGTGGACCAGAGAGGCTTTGCGGCATAGCAGGTGTCCTTGGAGCACAAGGTGGGGTTCTCCCAACACAAACCCGAGATGGCTGTTGCTTCCTTACTCAGAAGATGATCTCCATTACTGTTAACATCCGTGAGCCCTGGCTGTGAGGGGCAGGCTCCAACATAAGCATGGGGGAGAGAAGGGACTGCTACAGGGCAACTGGGAAATAGACTCAACAAAAATAGTGACCCCTTTCCCCAAACTTCAGTCAATCCTGGTCTTTTACAGTGAATCCTCCAGTGTATTTATACTTGATATCATGTACACTTTGTATGCACCAATGCCTACAGATCAAAGGCCAACCCTTGGCCCTGGACTACAAGGGCCAAGTCGTAGTGGCAAAGTGGATAACAAGTCGTAGTGGCAAAGTGGCATTTTCCAATGAAGCTATCATGGGATGTGTTCTGTGGACACCTTCTGCTCTTGGTTCTTACAGTTGTTCCAATGGACTGTAAGGCTCTTCTTGCTCACCTACCCGACCAATTCTTATCTGTCCCCACAGTGGGTGACTGTCTCTGTGAACCTCTGCTAACCCCACGACTCTACCTCTGACAGAGCCCTTCCTCATTCTTCTGTTGTCATTCCCTTCGTTCAGCTTAGCTGGTTTGAATGAGCACCTATGTCTGGATAGGCTGGGAGCACCCTGAAAGGCTGAATCATGTTTTCTTTCATTTGGGCAACCCTGGCGCCAGCACAGACTCTGGTACTCATGCAATGTCTGAGTATAGAAAGGGAAGCAATTCAAGGGGTACCTGAACTCTTTCCTTTTGGGGTCACCCCAGGCATGTTCCTTGATGAGATGCATTCTGGGGGCTCAGAAACTCTGCTTGATCTGTTTTACCACCATGGGGGCCACGATGGAAGAAGACTTTCTTCCGTGGGGTGCCCAGCTTGTTAAAAACCCATACGTGTTATTCGGTGACTTGGAAAGTGTGCAAGAGAAACAAATTCACTGAAGCTCAGTGGTTTGACCAGGGCTCTTCTCATTTTGTTCCTCTAAGTGAAATAGAAAGCTTGGTTCTCATAAACATTTTTTTAAATGAAAAGCTTTTTCTCTATAAATCTTACTATCCTTATAATGACTTGTTATGCTCTCTATAGAATGTTGTCTATAGAAAAAACTGACATAAACATTCTGTATTTAGAAGTCAAAAGAGCTACATGTATTTTAAATACATAAAATCTACTTAGCAACTCTGACAATTTGCAGACTACATATCAAGCACTAAAGAGACAAACTGTCAGTTTTTTCCAAGCTGTTTTTACACATTCTTGTCTAATCTCGAGAAAGGAGATTCTGGGTAGCAGCAAAGAAGGCCTATGGTGGAAAACCTATCCAGGAATTTGAGACATTTGATGCTATAATTTAGAAATAATCTAAATAGTCTATGTTCCACCCAAAACAAGATTAAAAGAACAATATTGTTGGAACATTAAGAAACAACTTCAAAGCTAAAACTTTCAAGCAAAGAATTTGAACTGAAAGAAAAAAAATGAAATCTAGTCAAATATTTTGGGTTAGCAAAAGTTCCTCTTTGCCTCACCTGGTCTTGTTCCTTAAAGCTTGTGGCTTCAATGTTACTTGGCTGCTTTCCTTCATCCCCGTCCCCAACCCCCTCTCTGGCAGCAGCTCTTAAACAACAGCATTCCAAGCCAGGAGGGCCAGGGTCACCTCAGGGCCCAACAAACCACATCCACTCTTCTACCTCCCTTTGCCTCTGCACTCCCCAAACAGGGCATCCGTCATTCCTCACTAGGAAGCTTGTAGGGTTCTAACTCTACCATGCACAAGAGAAAACTAGTCAGGAAATGGTTCCCCCATGAACAGGTTGGCCAAATAGTCTGAAGAGCATGGCCTAAGCAAGTATCAGTGTAGGCCTCTTCAACACCAGGGGTCTTTAGAAGTCAGAGAGTCTCACAAGTGTCTCAAGGCAGAATAACAAGCCAGAAATAAATATCTTCATTTGTTCCCATGTTCCCATGGAGTGAGCCTTAGGTAACTGTGGATAATCTGAATGGCAGCTTACAGTTCATAAAATACAAGTGATAAGCTTCACAGAACCTTCTGGAAGGCAGACAGTTCATGCATATATTGGTTGAGAGAAACAGATGGTTACTTCTGGAATGTGGTGGAAGATTTTTCTCTTTTTTCATAAAAAAGAGGCTTTGGATAATTATCTTAAGTTTGGCAAAAAAGAAAGTCAACCACATGGTCATGATTTTGACTATATACCTACCCCTTAAGGGGTGGCACCCACCATGTCATTTGTGGAAGGCCACTCTCCCCGCAAGCCCATCAGCAAAATAGAAGTCGCCTCAACATTGCACTCATCGCTCAGTGATTTCTCCACAGACATGTTTTTAATAAAGGATGGAATGAATACTCATAAGAAGCAAAAACACAAACAAGAAATACCTCAAGGACATTCTGGTTGTGATTTAAAAAACAAAAATGCAAACAGAACCTTTGCTGAGAAAGAAAAGTAGTGATGAGGTTGGACAGAAAAACTTGCATCCTGAACTTCATAGGTCAGGAGATACTGAAAATCACCTCGGGAAAGCCGTGCCATCTGTCTCAGGGGGAGCAACGACTGCAGTTATACAAACACAGACGCCAGTCCTTGGACACTTATGCTGACCTTGAACAAGTATTAGTCACTTTGGGTCTTGGTTCCCTCATCTGTAGGGGTGTAACAGCACCTACTACCTTTCAATGGAGGGTGGTGAACTAGCAGATCTTGGGGCAATGGGGTGAGGGGATTCTTCTGCTTTCATAGTTCAGGGGAGGTTCTCTTCCACTGCAGTATGTTTGCAGTTCTGGAAAAATAATAACCAGTAAAGGGAGCTATCTGCTTCCTTCAGACTTGCACACACACACATGCAATTTTTGGCTCTTTGAATCTTCAAAGCTCTAACTATACTGTTTATTAAAATACAGTTGTAGAATTCACAGTGTCTGACTTCAGGGTCATTCTGCCCATAGTCCCTTTTATCACTCAGTACCTACTTAGAAGTTCCACCACATGGCTTCCAATCCCAATCAGAGTATAGGGAGAAGCCCATACATTCAGCTTCAGCTTCATCACAGTATCATCACCCAGCTTCCCAAACTCAGCTCACCCCTGGGCTCTCTGCTCTGGCAATACCAAACCTCTCATTTTCACTCTATCCTCCCACACAGTTCCCACCACCGGACTGTCCATCCCCTTGCATTGTTGGTAAATGATTCCTCCCTCTTCAGTGCTCATCTCAGAAGCTATTTCTTCAGAGCAGGCTTCCCCAACACACTCTCTTTCAAGGAGAACAAGCTACTGATTTATGTCTGTTCCAAAGTTCTCATGCATGAAACATTCTTCTCTCTCTCTCTCTCTCTCTCTCTCTCTCTCTCTCTCTCTCTCTCCTTCTTCCCTTCCCTAAACCCTTCCCTGTCAAGACTACACCTTATTTTCTTTATTCGTCAGCACATCACATCACACAAAGCCTGACACATTGTAGGAAGTGGGTTAATAATTGCCGGATAAATGGAACCATAAGTACAGACAACCCGGAACATGCCTTTGCCTGTCTGCTACCAATGTTAGGGAGACTGATGATACTCCAAGGAGAAGGCCTAAGCTCTCCTCTTAAGGCAGCATGTGGGGAACCTCTTTGATTCAGGAAGAGAGGGTCACTTGGTCACACACCTGGGTCAGCTTGGACACTCTGGACTAGGGCAGAAGCTGGCTCACAGAGGGGCATAAATGCCAGCTCAAAAGAGATCCATAATGGGCCTCCCTGGTGGCGCAAGGGGTTAAGATGCAACCTGTGAAGCTTTCTGCAGCCTCTGCTGTACAAGTTCAATCCCCGGCCAGGGAGTTACCCACATGGTGCAGCAGACCTCTCCTGACTCTCCCGCTGCTCCCCTCAGCAGTATATTTCAGTCGATATGCCTGTTCTGTTCCCCACTCTGTCTCTAGCAAATCCTCTCACCCCCCACACTTCTGGCCTGTACCCCAGTTCTTGTATGCATAAATAAATAAATTTAAAAAAAAAAGAAAGAAAGAGATCCATACGGGCCTGCAAATATACTGGGAAGAACAGCAACAGCAATCCAGTGGGTCAGAACCACAGAGGAAGGCATCCAGCAAGAAAAGGTAACCCCCACATAGGAGAGCTCGGCACCCCACGGAGCACACTTCCACCTGCCCACCTCACCTTCTCATGTCCCTTCCTTGAGCACCTTCCATCTTTCCTCTTTCCCATTGGCCACTGATTTGGTACTAAGAATTTCCAGCTCATCACAGAGATGAAAAAGGGAGATGAGGAAGCTTAGGGGGACAGGGAAGGGGGATGAGCAGGGGCATTGCAGGTCAGCTGGCATCTAACTATTTTAAAAAGGCTGCCCGTGGCAGCTTTTACGGGCTCTTTTCTGTCACAATGCTGCTAAGGGACAAGACTAGTAAGGAAAGAACCTTTGTTGACTTCTCAATTTTATCTAGATTTGATCTGACTCCTTTTGGAAAGGACTAGAGGTTCAGATCTCAATGTTTCCTAGTTGCATACCCTGGGGAAAGTCGGCCTCCCCAGGACTTCAGTTCCCCCACACTAAAACGAGGTTCTCCTGACCTCACAGAGCTAGAGTTGGAACATGAGAAGTGGGTATGCAGACCCCCAGCACAGTCCCTTGGCCTATGAGTGCTCCCCAAGTGTCCCTTCCCAGCCTCTCCTTCAATCACTGGAACATGACTCTTGGCACCTCAAAGCTCAATATTCTCCCAAGGTAGTCTGTTCTCAACTTACGGGCAGGCTATGTTCCAAATACTCATTTGAAAGCTGAACTACAAACACATTTTCCTATAGAATGTAAGTTATCCACAGTGACTGGGTTCCCAGGCCTGCCCATAAAAGCCAATCCAGCCTACAGTGGATTCTGTTGCTGTTCTGCAGGCCAGAACCCAATCACCTAGGAGGATAGGGTTTCCATGGGAAAATAGGTTCTGAATTCTGACTTGTGATGCCAGCCCAGCTTCTCCTCCTCACACCTCCTGGAGGTACCTGCTCATCCCTGGCACAGCAAGCCAGGTATGGGTGCACATGCTCAGAGGGGGCTGCTGCTGTGGCCCCTGCACATCATGCCCTTGGCTGCTGGAGGACCATGAAAGAACAGAGCAGCCACCTAATCGTCCACTCCAGAACTGCCAATGATTTCCCCATGGAAAGATCCAAATTTTTTCTCCAGTATTCCAGGACCTCCAAAATGGACTTCTTGCCATGGTAATCACCTGTGGGCTTATGAAAGTGTGTGTTCTCTTTTTCAATTTTATCTCCGCGTGATAGATGAGTTAGGGGGCAAAAGTTCAAATGCTGCCTCTATCTCTGTCAGTGACACTGGGCAAATAAGCTAAGCCCACACATCCTTTCATCTGAGGGATATTAACCCTTGCCTGATAGGATGTTTGGAAAGATTACATGAGATAATGCTCATAAAACCCTGATACAGAGCCTGTTCACATGAGGCCTGCAAAATAGTTGTTTTTGTCTGTCCTTCCATTATTTATGTAGTCAGACCACTTCTGAACACTACCACGCACACTTCCTTGCCTCCTTGTTATACACCCCTTTTTTGTTTGTTAGTTCTTGGTATATGGAAGATGTCTGGGTTGGGTTTTTTGTTGTTTTCTTTTTTTTCCCCTGAAGAATACATCTGGCCCCAGTCTAAACATCTCTCCCACAAATGGGATGATCACAAAATTCTTGCAGAAGGTTCACCAGGCTTCAGGCCTCCGACAGCTACCCTCTATCATCCCAGAAAGCTCTGCCAGCAAGAGCCCGCCAAGTGATCACCCTCAAATCTGTTGAGTCCTTAGTGTCATGTGTCACACAGGAACATTCCACAAGCCAAGCGGGAAGCCCTAGTGATGACCTGTTCCTGTACCTTGAATATGGGTATGAACCAAGAGGATGGTGATAGCAAGGTTCTCGCTCCCTGAGAATTGAAGAAATCCTCGCATTCCACCTCTGCCGCGTGGCCATGTCTGTCACACACACTTGGGCCCAAACTGGGCCCACATGGCAGACTTGAAAGACTGTAAGACCTTGTGCAGATGGGGTTCATATCCCTCTGTTGCACCACACACTACAGTCCTACCCGACGTCTAAAATTATTTAATTTCTCTAAATCTTAGTTTTCTGAGGTTTATAATAATAAGCAACTTCCCAGCCTATTTTGTGACAATAGAATGAGAAGATATCTGGAGAAGTGTTTTCTGTTTTGAAAAGTCCTTCCAAAATACAAGGTGTCATCTGCAGTGCCATCACATGTGCTACTGCATGAGAGTGCAAACTCTCAGCCCCACCTAGCCCAGGTCCACATTGCCTCAGAGCTATACTATGGCAAGTTTCCAACTCAGCCACTGCACAGGACTGGATCGTGAATTACGTCTGCTTGAAACAAATGTTTTATGGGCGATTTCAAGGCCACAGACAAATACAAGGAGTGCTAACAGAAACACTTGGATTCCCATCGCCCAGATGTAACCCAACAGATGAAGTCTTTCTCCCTGATCCCATTGGCCTTGCCCCTTCATTCGTCACAGTCACTGCCCTATATCTGCAGTTATTCTCATGGTGTTTGTGCTCCTACTAATATTTAGCTCCATAAGTAATATACTTTATTGCTTTGCATATTTTAAAGTTTACATAAATGTCAGAATATACATGTATAATTCAGAAACCATCTTTTTCCTTTCATCTTGGATTTGTTTGGTCCATGCTGACACACATGGCTCTCATTATGTTGAATTGTTGCTCTGTGGTTCACTACACGCATAACCCACAACTTACTTATCTATTCTCCCAAGGGTGGGCCTCAAGGGTGTTTCCCGTCATCGACCATTATTGACAGTGCCGCTAGCAGTACTTGACTCTGAACACACGTGCCAGAGTTTCTCTGGATGGTATTTTTCAAACTTTTTGGCCTGCAACCCGCAATAAGAAATGTATTTCACATTACAGTATACAAAACAAAATATGCACATATAGTGGAACTGTTTCAAGAAATAATACCTCATGGCATCCCCTGTCCTCTAATATATTTGATTTTATTCTACTCTGTATTTGAAATGCTGCTCAAAACCCCTGAATTGATTTCATGATCCATTAATGGGCCTATGGTATACACCCAGGCGTGGAATTGCTGAGTGGATAGAAGGCTACATGAACCTCAACTCCCCATTAAAACACTGCTATTTTAAATCATTCTCCAGCTATAAAAACACAAGGTCCTAATGGCTAACTCCCCACTGCAAATTCTTGGGTCTCTTTGACAGATCATTAACCATTTGACAGGTTTCCCTCCTGCTCCCACAACACACTTGGCTCACTCCAACCTTTGCTCAGATTGTTCCCCTTCCCTATCTGCTTCTTTCTTCCTCTGCACACCTGTGCCCATCACCTCAAATCCCCCAAGTTGCCCCACCCCACACTGCGTTAAAAGCATCACTATAATGTTTGTCCCTTAATCTTCCATTGTTTCCGGTGTCTCACTTTGTCTTGCAGATGACAAGTCTTTTCGCCCCACTTTATAAAAACCACATTACATTATTTTTTGAAAAGTCCCTAAATGCATTATAGAAGAGCTATCACATCCATTCTCTGAATGAACACTCTTCTCAAAGTATCTTACAAGTACTGGTTTTATAAACATCTTATACATGAATCTGCTTTTATCTAATTGACATATAAGTTTCAGGTCCACAACATACTGACCCAATATTGGCTTATACTGAGACATGATTACCACTTCAGTCTAGTCAACATCCATTCCCACACGCTTCATTTTTTTCCCTCATGATAAGAACTTTTAAGATTTACTTTCTTAGTAATTTCAAATATACACTATTCAGTCTTTTATTCCATTATAGTGAGTTCCCTGTCTTTGGGGGTGGTGGTGGTCCTTGACACCCTTTTCTTTTCCTACTAGCAGGTATCAGCTGGGAATGTATAAATTCCTTGATAAGGTGAGCCTTTGTTATTCTTCTCAGAACACTCTTGATCATTCAACTTCCAACTCAAATTAATTCCAACTCAGAAATATTTGTTTGCCAACTAATGGGTATTAGAGCAATATTGATGACCTAAAATGTTCTGCTACATTTTTTTAATGGGGCAATGAGTGCCAATTTCATTTCTATGGACAGGATTCTTGAAGGGTGGAGATATACCCATGTGTGTGAGATACACCCTCGGAACCAGAGGACTGTATGTTTGAGTCAGAAGTCGCAGCTCCAGTCATTGGATTTGTTACCCAAGCCAGTCTTTTAACCTCTTTGAGCTGCAGTTTTCTGACATATAAAATAAAAAATATGGTAGAAATTTTTTTAAAGGGGAAATGAGATCACAGCTATGAAAGTGCTTCACAACCTGTAAAGGGGCAGAGAACGATTTCTACATATTTTACATACTCCATGGGGCCCCCACAGTGGGCAGGAAACATTGGTTCTGATAAGCAGTGTCCCTCAGGAAATGCAAAGTACCCCATGAGGGTAGCTGAACAGTGTGGGAGGATTGTCCACTAGACAATCTCCAGGACCATGAATCATGAGATTATATTAAATGGCACAGTTCACCTTAAGATAGGAAGATTATCTGGGGGACATGACCTCATGACATGAACCTGATAAAAGCAGAGACTTTCCTCTGGCTGGTTGCAGATATGAAGTGTAAGAAGAATTGCTCATACTGTTTGTGACTTGAAGATGGGGAGTTTATACGACATGGAACAGGGGAGGCCTCATGGAGCTCAGGGGGACCCCATCTGGCACCCAGCAAGGAAATGGGATGTCAGCAATGAATTCTGCCAATAACCAGGGAGCTGAAATATACCCTTGGCTCCAGATGAGGACAGCAGCCCTGGGGTCACTTTGATTTTAGCCCAGTAAGACAGCAGAAAGCCCAGTCATGCTGCTCTCAACTTGGCCCTACGGAAATGATGATGTAATACATCACATCCAGTCCTCACTTATTATCATCAATAGGTTCTTGGAAACTGCAACTTTCAGTAAAACACCACACACTAAAGCAGGTCCTCAAATAACTTTGGTTCCTTAATGTCAGCTAGGATTTTATTTCTTTCTATCAGTGTTACAATGAAACGATGTTGAAAGATATTATGGAATCTGAATTTCTGAAGTATATGTAGTAACATTATTTTCTGCATATAATTCAGGAACTATAATATAATATATCTGTGTTGTTCTAATCCACTAATTTGTTGTGATTTACTACGTGGTGGTACAAGACCAATAGATACAGAAGTGGGCAGACTGAGTCACTAGCTGGGTTTCCATTACTGCGTCTATTATATAGGTCTCATTACTGTCATTTTAGCTTCCAAATCACGGTGGTTCAGATCATTTGAAAGCTATAAATGGAAAACAAAATCCAAGGTTGAGAGTAGGGAGAGATAGAATAATTGATTTGAGAGATATCGTATGAAGGTGGTTATCTCAGAGTAGAGGTGGAATCATCCTTTAAGTAGTAACAGTCTTTTCTCAAAGACTGTTTGTTCACAAGAAATTACCTAAATAATGAAACTTCTGATGTGTTAAGACCAAGAAGGCAAATTGAAATCATTGAATGATTATTTTTTTCACACATATACTTTCCCTTTTCTGGGGACTAATTTACCCAGAGGTATTTCTAATTCCTTTTCTCATCAGAAACTTCTTAGATTTGGAACAGTCAGATCATCCTGAGAATGGACATGGGTGTCTTTTCAGAAGGACAGGCTAATTCTAATACTTAATGCTTCTCAAATGTGAGTTGAATGCAAGCAAGTTAACAGTAAGTAGATGTGTTGGACATCTATGAAGAGCCAGAGTTTATGGAGCTATGCAAGAAATAAATAATATTCTCTTAACCTAAATTCACTTTATCCCTATTTTATAAAGGTAAATTACCTTAAGCTGAAGACATAATTACCACCAATTTCATAATAAAAAGTGAACACAATTCAGTACTCAATCACCCAGGCAAAGATAATACCAAATGTCACTAAATGGTCTTACTTTACTAGAAAACATTAGTATCATATACTATCCAACCAAGTGTTTTTATTATTTAGTCTATTAAATAGGTTGTTTGCCTATTCTCTGTCACTGAAGACCATAATGGAAAACACGTGTGATGTTCGATGTTTAAATAATTCAACTTGCAATTTTTTTAATGTCAAAAGAAACCAATGAGCATGCTGCAAATGACATCACACCCATCAACAAACTGACAACATAATGAGCCACATTATCCCTGCTCTACTGACAAACCTCCAGCCATGTAAAGGAGTGTGCTTAGCCAGATTTGGGTGCCAATTGCACCACTGCCCAGATGACCACACAGAGGTGCCACAGCTGCTCACAAGGTGCACCAATCCAAAGAGGTTTTCATAAATGCCAAGAAAACCCCCTTAGAACCCAATCAGGGGCACAAAGTAAACACTGTAGGAAATTCAAATGTTTTCAAATCAGCGGCATAATTTCACAGCACATGAAGAAATCAACCATACAAGTTGACAAAGCATTTCTCCATCCCAAATGCTTCTCCATAGTACCACATTTCTTTCCTCTCCATGAATCTGAGAATTACCATTCACCACTTTCTACCATATCCTATCCTTCTACTTTCTTATCCTTCTACTTTCCAACTGTAAAGTCCCACATTACGGAGTTTAGCCATCACATTTAGCATTCGGGAAGCCAAGGTTTAGAGAGGTGAACATCCTGTCTTCTGTCCATTTCCTGAACCTACTGTAGGAAAGCTTTCCTAATTCCCTCAGAACACACAAATTAGTGGATTAGTGACTCAGCAAGTACTCACTGAGCATTTCTTATGTCCTAACAGTAATCTAGAAACTAAAAAGTTTGCACCCACAACATGGTTACTTTCTAGTCCAGGAAACAAATTTTAACATGAAATAAATCTGAGCTACAGAAATACAAAATAAAATACTATAGGAATTTTTTTGTTAGGGCAGTTCTGAAATATACTCTGGAGATATTTATAGTTTATATTGAATAATCCATTTCTTTCCCAAAATATCATTTATTAACAAAATCATATTTTTTAAAAAAAATTTATGTATTACCCTAACATGGGCTTTGGGAGGTTTATAATAAAAGATGTAAGGCAAAAAAAAAAAAAAAATAGATGAAACCAGGGAATAGAAAATACATCAATCTTAAGGGTAAGTATATTGTTCTAGTTAAGTATAAAATCTGAACTTGAAGCCACTGGCAGCCAAGGCAAAAAGGTAATATATTACCTTATTATCTTAAAAGAGGAGAAAAGATACATTCACAGGACATTAGAAAGAAGGCTCAAACTTACTTATATGGAACTCTAAGATCTAATACATAGCATAAGAGAAAACATCCCTAACAAGTTTTAAAATAAAACAAAGGTAAAAGCAGATTTTTTAATTAGTAGTTTCATCTTTTGATCGCTATAAAAGCTCGGAACATAGAGCAGCGGAAAATAGTTATTGAAACCTAGTATTGCAACTTGTACAAAGGACAGAGTCAGAATTCCCAGCCAGAGGGGAAGAAGGAGAATAGTCCCTAGGCTATTTTCCTAAATAACTCCTTTAAGAAAAATCTAGTTTTTAATATGCGCTGGACTGTAAATGATATGGGGGTTACGTTTTCTGCTAACCCGATGTATACTAATGCATTGAGGAGGATTATACTAAGTATATTTGCACTGGCTCCCTTTCTTACTCAACCATAGGTTCAGAAATTTGGATTTTATAAGCCAAGATTTTAAATTTCCCAAGAGAATTTGGAAGGCTCTCTGAATTTGTACACCTTTCATTGTCAAGTAAAAACACTATTTTTTTTTCAAAAGAGAGTATCTACCATTTACTCTCTCATTTTATAAATGACATTTCAGCACTCAAAAAAGGTATCCAGGACATAATGTCAGAGTGAAAGAGAACTTTAAAGGATGATTATATTTAGCTTCATGGATGACTTTCTACAGTAGTTTTCACCTTCACATTTTGCTCGGGGCCACTAAATACTGCACTCAGGAGACCTGCCTCCTAGACTGTGAGAGTCTTTTATCCTAGACTGTAAGAGTCTTGCAGGCAAGGGCCAGCCCACATGCAAAGGTAGCAGCCCCTCAGTCTTTTGTTGTTCCATTAGCAAATATTTGTTCATCTAATCCTATATAAAAGAGACATAAGTTTTATGCTTTAGAGGGGCCTTTCATAATGTCCCACAGTCCTCTGCAGTCTATATATTGCAACGCACCTGAGAGTTGAAAATGAGGTAGTGTCATCTAGTGGTAAAAAGGGTAACTGCGGGTTTCTAAAATAATCTAGTTTCCAGCTGTGACTTTTAGTTCAAGGTCGG
Organism: Talpa occidentalis; assembly: GCF_014898055.3. Taxonomy (NCBI): domain Eukaryota; kingdom Metazoa; phylum Chordata; class Mammalia; order Eulipotyphla; family Talpidae; genus Talpa; species Talpa occidentalis. The sequence goes on along the minus strand of NW_023601104.1, from coordinate 35,629,411 downwards.
ACTTTCGCAAACACAAAGAAATAAACAAAAGTGCTCTGATTGAAATTTCAGTACCTTTGTGGGAAAAATGAAGACACTATGCTTGCTCATTCTTTCATTTATCACCTACTGTATTCAAAACTTAGAACTTACCCAAAATTGCAGTGCAATAAAAGAAAAATAAGATTTCAAGTAAGGAAGGAGATCTCCTGAAAGGAACAGTAATACCAAACCCAAAGCATCATGACATCTTCTTATTTGTTGGTAGTGGATAGCATATTCAGCTTCAAGTTTTTTATTTTTATTTTTTAAAGATTTATTTATACAAGCACTGGGTACAGTCAGAAGCGCCAGAGGGTGAGAGAATTCACCAGAGCCAGAGCGGGGAACAGAACAGGCAGAGTGATGAAATACACTGCTGAGGGGAGCAGCTGGCATGACAGGAGAGGTCTGTGCACCATGTGGGACCCTCGCCAGTGGCAGGGGAACCAACCAGCGCTGCAGAGACTGCGGGCAGCTTCGCAGCCCAGCGCTCAACCGCTGCGCCACTGGGGAGGCCCCAGCTTTAAGTTTTTTAACAGACAACTTGAAGTGAGGAATCCATTAGCTTCTTAAGTCACAAATCTGTGAGATTAAAAGTCTGCTGAGCTCTGGAGAAGCCCAGGTGTGCCAAACACAGAGACAAGAGAGGACCCTCTCTCGTTGTGCACTAAAATGACAATGTTGTCTGCAACAAATTGGGAGCAAATCCAGTGGTGAGCTGCATAGTCTAATTTTCTGTGATTTCCCCTGGGCTGATATATCACCAAAGCCCCATTAGTGATGGCCTGTGTACAGAGGGTATACTGCTATTGTCTAGATGTATAGCTTCTGCCCATCTGGCTTGGTAGGAAGATGTTCCAGGGTCTCTTGAGAAAAATGGACTGATGGTTTCAGCTGCAGGCAATCAGTACGGCTGCATTTGTCCATGTCTCTGATTCTCTGTATTCATGCCTCTGGCCATGTGACTTTGCAGCTCTCTCCATGAAGAGATATAATCTATTTCCTCACCCCTTAAAGGACTGCCTGTTTCTGCTCAGAATCTGGGGATTCTAACACTGTCATGTGAACAAATTTGGACTAGCCTGGGGGAAGAAGAGTGATATGTGGTCCATTCACACTTGTCACCCTGGTGGACAGCAGGCAAGCTCTATACCTGTGAATGACAGTCTTAGATCAGTCAGCTCCTGGTCAACCACAATACATGAATGAATCCAGCCAAGAGCAGCTCTGCATGGTGGGCAGAACCACCCCAGAGAACAATAAAAAATGGCTGTCACTTTAAGCTCCTCTTCCTGCCTTCCCTAGCATCAATCATTCTGTCCAGGCAATTTTCTCTTAACATTCTTGTGTCTGGATGTTCCTTTCCATCTATTCTGGTGTCTCAGTTCATCCCCTCTCACCTGGACACTGCAGATTGAGGCTCAGAAAGAGGAAGGACCTACTCAGGGTCATACAACAGAAAAGCACTGAGCCAGGGATGCAAATCCTTTGCCATCCTGATACCCCACTTCATAGCTATCACAGTTACTTAGTTGGTAAAAGGAGATCCAAGGAGAGCTGTAGGTGAGTGGGCCAATCAGATTCCCCTCACCACATGACATTGGATGAGTAGTTTTGTGTTTTCAAATCCCATTTTGCTCATTTGCAAAAGAGGATGATAATAGTTGCCAGGTGGGTGCAAAACAAGAAAGCTCATTGGAATCCAAGGAACACCATGAAAGTTTGCTGTCATGTTGGTGCACTGTAGGTCCTCAATAAAGAGCGCATCCCACAAAGTCAGCATGGAGTACCTACTATGTGCCAAGGTGCTGGGGTGCCAAGGCACTGCAGCAGAACTTACTTTTTCAAGGATTGAATTCTGGTTTCACCACTTAAATTAATGCCTATCTGAACTGCAGTTCTCTCTCACTTCTCTAAAATTCCTCTGAGGAGCATTTGTAAACGATTGAAAGTCGCTCCCTGCCCCTTCATCCAACAGACATTTCTTCATCACCTTGCTGTTCTAGGTACTCTAGTAGGTGCTGGGGAACAGTGAAAATCAAAGGTAATCAAAGTGATACAATTAGTTTTAAGTTACTAAATGAAGTCACAACTAGAGAGGCTGTTGTGACTACAGTGAGGGTGTAGAAAATCAATCCGAGCTCATATTGATATTTATTATAGCCCATAATCCTTCAGAAATAGTCGATTACTAACCTATTGTACGGTAATACAGGGCATGTGAATGGAGTACATTGTAGGAGGGAAATCAGATGATTCCATTCCCTAAAGAGCAATTAATTTATACAGTGGAGTTGGAGAACTATTTCTATGTTAAAACAGTATGGTGTTTAACTGATTTCACAGGTGGCATTTTGAGGGAAAAAGGAACCCATTGAATAGAACCAAACGATGTAATTCATAAAACAGAGATTAGTATTTCGAAAGGTCTAGAAACGTATCATTGTTTGGTTTCTAAAGTCAAACAACTTTAAAAAGTCACATATAGTTTGTTCAGGGATAAAAAATAAGGTCTGTTGGGGTCCTTGGCTTTAATATCAGTAAATCTCATTCATGTCCCTTCCTGAATATCTTCTATTCTTACTGCCACCATGCTCAGCATTCCTGAGCATCCAGCATGTGCCAGGCAGCAGTGAGTAAACTGAAGTCACAAGCCCTGTGCCCAGGAGGTTTACACACTCATCTACCAACTCTCCCCAGAAGCCCCCATATTTGTTTCCTTAGTAATACCTTAGTGAGTTTCCTTGAAGAGCATGTCTGCAGACCTCAAGCACTTATTTGTAAGCCTTAGTAGCTTCACCAAGTATTTGGAATGAAGTTACCCTCCTTGCTGGGGCAGCAGAGGCTTCTGAGGATGTGTCCCTTAGAGACCCCTCTGGATTCAGCCCCTGTCATGCCCGCACAGGTATCCTAAATTGATGTCAGAAACAAAACTCTGATACACACTTCACCCTTCTCCTGCAATGATCTCTCCCTTCTTCCTCTGTGTCACTTCCTCCTTCAAGATGTAGCCCAAGCATCAGATCTCTAGCGGAGTCTTCGATCTACTCTCATCTTTAATTCTACTTTTCTGACTTAGAAAACATAAAATATACAGAGGTCTAAGATCATACTGAACATGTCTTGGTATTCCGCAACTCAGCAAGCCCTTTCTGACTCTGCTGGTTCCAAGGGATCATATTAGTAGACATGCTACTTGCCCAGGGAAAGAGCTCCTCACCCCTCTCTTTGGGGGCCAACGCAGTGCCTTGGGGCTTTATCCCCAGCCCCAAGGCAGTGCCAGGGACAAGTTGTACATCTGTAAGCTCTACCAAGCTCTACTACCTTACAGGTGGGTTTGAAGTAAAAAGATAGAAACAATCTACAAGTCCAGCACTGAGAAACTGGTTACAAAAACTTTGCCCATGCAATTGAACACCATGCAGCTATTAACAACCAAGGTTTTGAAGGCTATTTAATGACACAGAAAATTACTCAGTATATAATATAGTTATTATCCTCCAACTCGAAATTCACATAATTGGCCAAGTTGAGGATAAATAACTACAGACAAACATACTTTGGTAAATCCAAAATATCACCAGCAATAAATTTGCTATGGTGGGATTTTATTTTCTTTATGCTTTTTTTAAAATTTCTTTCTGCAATCTCTCTCTGTGTCACTGTGAGTCTCTCTTAACAATAACGTAATTGCTTTAATAATGAAAGACAAATATTTTAGAAGGGAGAATAATTTAGGATTGGCAGAGACAGGAAGCAAATGAAAAAAAAAAACCATCTTTGAAGATGCTGGAAGAAAGAAAATATAATTCATAGAAAAACTGTTGAATTCCTACATGTTAGGAAAATGAGCTAGTGAAATAAACTACTTGCAGCCAAACCAGGAACTGAGTTTCCCTTCAGGGGTGGTAAAAAAGACCAACAGGTAGAAGAAAATATTTGTCTGCAGCTTAAAGCTGAAGCTTCCTGCAGATTCTAATGCAGCCGCTACAAAAATGGTATGGTTTTGTCTCTTTTAGTGGGTACTCTATCTCCTACAGGGCTCAGAGATACAGCCATCCATAATAGTACTCAAAATGCATTGTAGGCACTAAATATGACCATTTTTAGAAAAGCTCACCAGACATCTGGGGATTTGGTAAGGTGAACCTGCCTTAGTGCAATGGGAACATGGAAATCACATTTTGAAATATAAGCTCAGGGATCTCTTTTTTCCATTAAATAAGGAATTTCTTGGGATTTGCTAAACATTTCTGTTTTATTCAATACAGACACTTTTAGGCAAAAGGATGCCAGAAACCAACCTGGAGCCTAAACTTAGGACAGGGTTTATTTATTTGGGCACAGGAAACTAACATACAACATTCTACCCCCCAAGGAAGCCCTCCCCATAGATGCAGCTAACTTGTAAGAATCTAAGACGTGTATGTGGGGTCTTTGGCTCAGAAGAGGCTTCAAAAGGAGGGAAAAAGTGACTTTTTTCACTAGGTCTGGATTCAACCTCATGTACTTTCCACTTTCAGTCACCCTCAGAAAATCCATGGCCTATGAAGCATCCATCAGTAACAACCAAACCTGTCCTGCTAATGCGTGGAAACCTCTGGAGGACACCTTGGTCAGGAAGGGAGGTCTGGCTTCTCTCAGCCTTTGAGATGCAGCCCCGTCCCAGCCCCAGGCAGGCTGGGACAATGGAAGGTTAACCAGCCCATAGGGGGCAGGCAGACTATGCCTCAGAGCAGCTGCTAATGTGAAAATGACCAGGAACACTCCCAGTGTAGTCTGGGAAAGTGCCTTGAGCCACAGAAACCCAGAGATGAGCAGACTGTGGCAGCTGGAATGAATCTTTCCAGACCAGTCATTAGCTCCTCCTTCCCTGAGAACAAAAGGGACTTTCCCACCACCAAAGAACAAGTCCATTACTGGTGGGTCTAGGACACACCTCACATGACCTCAGCTTACAATCTGGAGCCAAACACCCGGTTTCTATCATCATGGTGGGTAGTGTCATTGCCCCCAGACCACAAAGGCATAGAAAATGTACATCTGTAAAGCGTGGATTTATAGTGGAAGTTCACCCATTACCTTGCTTTCGCATGGAAAAAAGTCCCCTTTATCCACGGTATCACCTCTTGTGGTTTCGGTTACCCATAGCTCATTGTCCAAAAATATTATATACACGATATTCTTTGACAGAGACACACATCCCATTTATTGCATAATAATATTTATTGCAGTATATAGCTATATTTGTTCTATTTTATTACTAGTTACTGTGCAATGAAAATTCTTACTGAGTCTAATTTATAAACTAAACTCCCACAGGTATGTATGCTTAAGAAAAATCTATAGGATCAATAGGGTTTAGTGCCATCTGCAGTTTCAGGCATCCCCTGGGAACTTGGGATGTACCCCTCTTAGATGAGGGAGGACTCCTGTAGCATCTTCGTGGCACTGTCTCTTAGGGTGGTTGTACATAAGTACCAAAGAACACAAACAGTAAATTCTGTGTTTACAGATCTAAGCGGCCCTACCTGATGCGGGGTGTCCTGTGCCGTGGTTACATGTGCTAGGCTAGTGCTTGGCATCTAAATGATCTATTGTTGCTAGTTAGTGTCATCGCATGTCCTGACAAGTAGTGCCCCTGACTTCCTGAGTTATCCTCTTATAGATATTCCCCTTCCAAGACTTAGTGCAGTAACCCATCCCCAATAAATGAACTTATTTTTTACTTTATGAGGTGTGTGTATGATTGTGTTTCCTTCTTTGTTTTGGCTACTATGAAGCTGAGAATAAAATTTTAAATCCATACCCAGTAGAACTAAATGACCTGGATTTTTGACACCAGTTTTGTTCCTGCCTTATTTTTTCCTATTCCAATTTTTGCTTTATTTTCGTCCCTTACTTGTTATCTTGCATGTGACTACATTAGATAAATAACTCTTGAGAGACGCTAAGTTAACATTGCTGAGTAATGGACAGAAAAAGAGAAAGAAAAAAGAAAGGAGCCTCGATTTCCTCCTTCCCTCCCTCCCTCCCTACTTACTTAACTGTGACATCTGCCTTAGCATTTGCCTTGAAACATGAAACTAAATGTCAAAGGAAGACTTAGCGTGGGTCGCACCCACATCTGTGGATATCAGAGGGCAGAATCTTTGTTTCTTCAGGGTTTCTGGCCAGGAAAGGAAACAATCAAGACCTTAGCATTCTGAGAGGCTGGCCACATTTTACCCTGATGCTTCTAGAAAAACATCTATTTTTAGAAAACAAAACATGGTGGGGGCGGGAGAAATATCATGATTTAAAAAATATTAGGATGAGAGGAAATGCCTTTTTATTCTTTTCCCATTTAAAAGTAATACATGCTCATAAATCCATCCTATGCTGTAAGTAAGCAGTGAAAATATTAATAAAAATCATGCATAGGAGGAAATATTTTAAATATTAGAGTGGGGAGAGAGAGATTTTGTTTCAGTTTGTACTTGCCTTCATTTTTCTAGTTTCCATGTTGTGAAAAGGGGCTCGAATCCTGACTCAGCAAAGCTGAGACTTAAGGGCTCCAGTCTGACCTCCAGGGACCTCTTGGCACATCACCCAAGTGATGCCTGTATCTTCTATTCTACAGCATCATGGGAATGAGGGACATTCTGTTTCTGTGGCCACTTTGAAGAACATATGCATTTCCCTTTATTTTGAGTTCTTTGGTGACTCTCTACAGACTTGACGCATGGAAAAGAGTCCTGCAGTTTCCCATCAGTCAGGGCCGCTTGCGCAGGGAGCCCTGATAAAAAATCTTTAGGTAAACTTCCAGGCCAGACAGCAGCCTGCTACTCATCTCAGGTTCGTCTCTCTCTCTTTTTTTTAATAGAGGCATGCTTTATTTATTTATTTGTTTGTTTGTTTGTTTGTTTATACAAGCACTGGGTACAGTCAGAAGCGCGGGAGGGTGAGAGAATTCACCAGAGCCAGAGCGGGGAGCAGAACAGGCAGAAGGACCAAAGTACACTGCTGAGGGGAGCAGCAGGCGGCAGGAGAGGTCTGCATGCCATGTGGGACCCTCCTCTGGTGGCCAGGGAGCAGCCGGGGATCAAACCGGTGCCACAGAGGCCGCGGGCAGCTTCGCAACCCAGCGCTCAACCGCTGGACCGCCGGGGAGGCCCAGGATTGTCTCTTTAAACTGAGACAACCTTAGTATCTGTACCCAACCTTAACCATACAGGGATTGAAGGGGCATCTAAATGCATGCACTAATAGGGCGAGAACAAATACATAAAGAAATCGGGGCAAAAGAAAAATAAATAAGGGAAGGGAAATAAAGCATCAGGGTGGGAATGACTGCATTCCTTTGGGGTTTTATCTACTAGATACAGGTGGGCTATGAATTGGTTCTGACTTCCAAATGGTCAACACTGAGACTCAAGAAAATCCTGCGCTTGTAAGTCATGTGCACAGCAAGCTTTCAGGTACATATGTGATCATGGGTGTTCTGGATTTCTTGCTTCTGACGGTTGTTTGAATTGCCTATTATAATGTCCCTGTATGGGGACAGTTGCTGAGTCTGACTGTGCCACACCACATTCTTCCCACTCACAGCTCACAGCTCTGAAGGTGGTTTGCAGGGAACACCGTGACTCTACCTGGGCACTTTGATGTTTGGGAGTGAGCTGCAAGCACAGGAGAGATGGGCTCCTGAAGCTGTCCTCAGCCAGTGATGACAAGGAGTTGGCGGGCAACCTTCCTCCTCTGTTGGATGGTTCTGACATGTGCTGACCCTCCCCAGCAGGATGGGCACAGTGGTCGCTGGCTTGAGAATACACCTGTATAGGGCCTCCCCTGGCTGTCTCACCTTCTCTCTCCCCTACAGGGGACAGGGGCTTCCTGGGACCACTTGCTAAATGAAGTACTTGCAGTTTGGCCCTTGGTTCAGGGTTGGTGTCTAGGGGAAGCTAAACAAGACAGGAATGCTGTGGATTTGAGTGAAATGCAGCCAATACCGGGGTGATGGTCACATGTTGCCTCCAAAGGATCTCTGGCATGGTCAAGGGTGGCTCCACATTCTCAAAGCCATGGCCACTCAATCACTGCTCTGGGTGAGGGGTTTGCTTGACAGAATTAACTTTTGCTGTGTGAAGTTGAACCAAGAAACTCATCAGCCTACAGCTGCTTAATCTTTAACAAGAAAGGGATGGCCAATCAGTTCCTTCTGGTTGTAGGATTCCTTGATGTAAAATATACCATATCTATATGAGTTTAAGTCCTCAGGGAGAAAATCCGAAAACACAGCTCTGTCTGCCAAAGTGCTTTGCAGAGAATCTCAGTCTCAGGGTTGTAAGACAGGGAGGTGATCCTGAAGGGGAGAAGAACCAATGTGTGGGGCATCTCTCCCCGAGGTGACCAAGGACGTGGGAGGGGTGTGAGAAGGAGGGAGAAGTGATGAAGGGGGCCTTGAGGTAAGAGGAGAATTAATAAAGCAAGAGATGAACCAACAGGGCATCCTGGAGACATAATGAGTCAATTATAACCAACAAATTCGGGTTGCAGGGTAGGAAGGGATAGGAAAAATGATCTGAGAGATCAGGTCTATATTACCAAAATTCAGCCCTTCAGTGGGGCTGAGGAACAAGGAATCTCCAACCCTTCCTTTAACAAGTAACATTTAACATGTTACTTAACCTCTCTAGCTCAGTTTTCTCATTTAAAAATGGGATAGTGAGGGGCCTCGCTGGTGGCTCAAGGGGTTAAGTCTCAGCACTGTGAAGCTGTTTGCAGTTACTGAGACATGAGTTTGATTCCTGGCCAGAGAGCTACCCACATGGCGCAGCAGACCTCTCCTATCTCGCCCGCTGCTCCCCTCAGCAATGTATTTCAGTAGATCTGCCTGTTCCGTTCCCCACTCTATCTCTGGTGAATCCTCTCACCCTCCCCGCACCTCTGGTCTACACCCCACCTTTGACACGCATAAATAAATAATTCTTAAATAAATGGAATAATGATCCCTAACATAGAGGGCTCTGCTGAGGATTCAATGAGAATGTCCAACAGCCGAGAACAAAGTAGTTGCTCAGTAAGTGCTGATGTATTGGTGTTGGAATCTGTTTTCTGATCCTCAATTAAGGAAATGCATGAACAATTCTGACCATGACCTTCTCAACACTCAAAGACTGGGTATTTTTACATATAGCTATTTCATAACTAGATTGTGTTTTTATTTGATTAAATCCCCGTAAAGAGAAAACACACACAACATTCAAATCACGCACTGCTACAGAATAACAATATCTTGAGGGTACTTGAATTTACTATTGAATTTTGCCAAAAAAACCCACAAACAAACCCTAAAACAAAACCAAATGAAATGATTTGTTACTTTTCTTTATGTACAAGCTGTGACCTTACCAAGTTATTCCCTTCCCTGGACCTCAGATTTCCTAGAACTGAAATCTAAGGGCCCTGAGCCAGATGCGCTTGAAGGACCCTGTCAGGTTTTTGGTCTGTTTTAATTCTAGGACCCCCTGGGAAAGCAGAGAACTGAGTTCTTTATGTGGCCACAGAGAGTTACTTCCGTCTGCCAAGTTCACACTTGTGTTCTGAGCACCTCAGATGCTGACTTAAAGAAACTAAAGTGGAATAACTCATTTGCTTTTCTCCCCTTGTCAGTAAATTACAGGATGATGTTTTCTTTTTGTTACGGTTCCTCTGTAATTTATGTCTTGTGTTCTCAGAGGTTCATTTGGGGGCTCAGGAAAATCTGCCATTTATTCCCTCCCCGAATTCAATGTTTGTTTGAAATTAAACTTAGAAGAGAATCCCTGGAGCAAAAATTGCCCTGTGACATTCTGCCCTGTTAATGTCTCTTACTCCTTAAGTAATTTCAACTAACGGGCTCTCTGGAATTCAGGTAATTCGCGCCTTGTTAAATACTCTCCTAGGTTCTAATACATCATATAATTGATATTGGGTTATGTGGGGATAGACTATATTCCACTGATATGTGTGAGCATGGGCTCTGGAATCAGATAGAAGGAACCAAATCCTGGTTTTGTTCTTGGAACTGTGTGATCTAGGCCATAGAATGTGACATATCCATGGTGCATATATAAAGGACATCTGTAATTTCTACCTAACAAGTATATTTTTTTTTTCCTGGAAACATAAGCCTGGTATCACTCTGTGATTCAGGTGGTCTGAATCCATTACCCAATTCTGGGGGGATTGAGGGTACCCACAATTGGGCTGACAAATCAATTTATCCCCTGGGCTACAGGGGCCAGTTGAGGGGTCAGCACATGACCTAAGTCAGCTTATCAGAGTCAGCTCTAGGAATTTGTCAGAATTGCAGTCACAGTCCTTTTATTCAAGAGTCCAAAAATCTAAAAGATTGAAAACATGAAGATGAAAAATTTTTCTTGGTAAGTTTGGTATTCAAACTCATGTGGTAGCACTACATGACTTAATAGGACACTAATAGGACTAACAGTCTTTAATTAATCCCACCTAGTATGAACATTATACTTTTTGTTCCAGATATATTCATGTATTGATTAGAGCCCTGATGAGGATGCTATGTGATATGTATGTACCAGTTACCCTTCTAATAGTAAAGAATAAAATTACAAATTCTGAAAGCCCTCTGGTCTCAAAGGATTTGGATAATGGAATGTGAACTTGCACAGATCTTGCATTTGCACACACTGTTCCCTCTGCCCAGAAAGTTCATCACCTCTATTACCATTCTCTTCAACTGACAAACCCATACTTATTCTGTATGTCCCAACCTAATTGTCCTCTCCTCTGTGAAGCATTCCTTGACTTTTCTCAGTAGAATTAGCCATGGGTTCCCTTGACACTCAATCCAATACACATCACAGCAGTTTCCACAAGGCATTGTGCTCTCTCTGTGTCCTGCTGTCCCTCTTGGTGAGTTCCTAGGAGTGAGCACCACCTTTGCCCAACATAAGTCAAGTGGCAACAGAATACCTTACCTCTATAGCTTCCCAAAGCGGGGGGAATGGGCAAAAACATGATAGAATTCTTGAAAGTGCATGACTTCAGTTCTGTATGTTGTGAAACAGAAGGTCTCAGCTCTAATCTATTCTGTGATGCTGCTGCAAATACCATTTCCCATCAATTTAGCAAAGAAATATGAAGAAAAACTCTGGAAGTGGCCAACTGGCACATCAACCAAGATGAGTGATGGAGAGGGCTCTCACTACCACATCCACTACTAACAAGTCACTAACATGACCAATAGTTAGGGTTGTCTCAGCAGTGCAGGTCAAGCTCCACCTCTGAAGGCTGGTGTATGGCAGGACCTGGACACATTCACCACCTGGGATGAAGAATTTCCTTACTAGTTGGCTACATTTAAAGGAGCTGGGAGCTGTTACTGGAAAGAAGAAGGTAGAAGCAACCTAGTTGAGGCTGGACAGTCATCTCTAATGAGGTTATGCCAGACATACTATGAAATCAGAGGCCCTGTAAACACTTAGACTGAAGTTATTTATACCCATATTAATACCCAATAAAAATATATGGCTTAAAAATTGTACTGTCTTTCTACTTCAAAGTGTTTTCTTTCTCAAAAATAAGAGCCAAAATGAAATATTCTTTGTCTTAACCATTATGGTGTGTATCCTGTTTTAAATCTTGGATCAGAATTCTGTTAATCAGCAAATTGCTTCAAGCTTACATGGCCCCCTTCCTCCAACAATCCTGTAGTACACACTCACCATTCTTAGAATTTTCAGTGGCATTGGGGATTTCAATTCTCTTTAGATAGGTTGTTCAGAGAATTTAGAATATATGCCACCAAGTGAGCTGCCTCTGGGGTGCTTACTGGATCTTCACCACCTGTGCCTCATGGTGGCGTTTCCTGGAGTGGTTTTGATAGTGGATCCTCAACAAGACTCTGCTGCACCTCTTGTCTCAGAAGGTGCTCTCATAGGACATCACATAGATTTTCTGCTACAGTCTGATGTGCAGGGCTAATAAAAGCTGCATGCTATATCTGGAGTCCAGTGTCATGTTCCATGGGATGATGAGGGATGTCAGGATGGTTTCCCAGCCTTGGGGAGCTTACAGAGGCTCATGGTGGGTAAGCTATTCAGAGATCAACAAAGGTCAAACTAGATCCAAAGATGTTATGAAATATGCCAAAGCAGAGGACACTCCAGGATGAGAGGTGATGTTCTAGGAGCTGTGGGAGAGCTGGCACTTGGAATGGGCCGGGAGGAGGAGGTGGAATGCAACAGATGTGGCAACACAGCCAGTCCCTGATAGTCTGCTAACTTCTGGGGCAAGAAAGCTAAAATGGGAGGTCAGGATCTTCTTCTCATTGACTTAGGGATACATGCCAACCACTTGGTTCAGTGTCTGGCACATAGTGGGCTCTCCATTAATAGTTGATGGTTGCAATGGAGGCCTGAATTCCACCTCTCCCCCTGCTTCCCTACCGCCTTTCAACAGACTCATATGGTTGACATATAAAACTCATCATCACCAGAAAGTTAAGCATTCTTGGGGAACAAACAAACGCTCAGCTGTGATCTCTTACAAATAGTTTTGAACATATTTAATGTATCTGGTTTAACAGTTGTTGCCATAAAGATTTAAAGCCACAATCACTCTCTCTCAAGTTACCCCCAAGTTTTCACTTGCCTGAAGGTCTCAGATGCTACAACTAGTCCTGTCAAAATTAAATTGCTTCTGGGCCATTCACTCCCCCAGCTATGGGTTGAGCAACTGTGTGGTCTTGGGCAAGCCACTTAACCTCTAAAAGATTCATTTTCTTTACAAATAAGATGAAGGGGTTGGATTGGATTGTCTCTGAGGTTTCCTTCTCAAATAATGATTCAAGAGACTGGAATTTGGTATTTCACATCATTTTTTGGCTTCAAGGAAGACAGAGTATTTTTTTAAATTTGAGCTTCAGGCTCATTTTTGCTGAGAAAACTATAGTGGCCCTGAGCTCCCTCCTTCACCAACTGGGAAGGTGTGGCCTACTCACTCTAATTTAGGAATCCTAATTTTATTCTTTCTCCTTTTCCAGGTGCTTTCCCCTACCTCCCCATTTTAAAGCATCCTAGAATTTTCTTCTCCTTTCTTTCCCACTCAGAACCTGTGACTCCATAAAATTTTGTTAAGGGCTTTGCAGCCACATGTTGGATGCCTGACTGCACATTTCTCCTCTCCAAGATCTCCTGCTTCTTGGATTTGTTCTCATGAATGCCCCAAAATTCACATTCATTCTCTCTCATTCCCCTCATTTTACATTCTGTTTTAATTAGACAAAAGTCTCCTTAGCTTTGCAACATTTCTCTGGACTGACTAAAGAATCCTTTCCTGTTAGGCTTTAGAGATCAAGTATCTTTATGCCAACCATAGCTACCATCCGTGAGCATCTGGTGGCACCATATACTTTGTGGAAATTACCAGCTCTATGAACCTGACATGGTCCTTCTCAGCATAAAGATTAAGAAAGAGATGCTTAGAAAAGTCCCTCAGCCTGCTCATGTGAGAATACCAAGGACCACAAGATTTCAAGCTCCACCCACGTTTTCCCAAAGCTCTTGGGTGTTTCACTAAACTAAAAATGTTTTAACACTATTTAGTTTGTGATGAGCATCTGTAGATTGGTGGTCACTTCTAGATTCAGAGAATTCTAAAGCTGGAACATATTTAAGATCTCACTTGGTTTTAGTGACTTTTGGTAGAAACTAAGAAATATAAGAACATACCCATGTAGAAGAAAGGAATGATATAATTATATGGAAGAATGTACACATATTATATACAGCTATATTTATAATAAAAATGTAAAGTATATCTTTGCAAGCTTCCATGGAACATTTACAAAAATTGGTATTTTTGGCCCTAAAAGAAGACTCCATTCTTTTTCAAAGACTGAAACTGTATTGTGTACGATATGTCCTGGAGCTGTCTTGGATGCATTATCTCCCACTGTGCATACCTGATGTTCTAGCCAAAAGGAAGAAAAAAAGGAATAGGTCTTCACCTTCCCCAATTTAATATCTTTCTTTAATCATATTGTTCCTGAGACTACAAATGCCTTCTTCCACTACCTATCCAAGGAAGTCTTAAGCATCTTCAATCCTGTTTCCAATTTTCCCCATAAGATTGTTCTTGATCCTCACAAAAACAAGTGAAATGTTTTTTGCAATCATTTATATCTTAGCTTTAACTAACCTACCTGTTGGTACCCACCTCAAGAGGGCAGATGGTAGGGGTGTGCTCACCTCCTTATAAATCCCACAACACTTAGTACAAATCTCATGCACAAAGGAACTCTTAATACACACTTGTTGAATTTGACTGGGCATTGGTTATTTTGCTTTGGTGCAGTATAGGGATATGAAAAAAAGTAATTATAGATAGGCAGATTTCAGTACATTTTAATACAACCTGCTTGGTCTTTACATCAATTACTCATTCTGTCCCTTAAATATGCCTGGGTTGAAATTTCAGCATTTTTCCTGTCAGTTCACATTAATTTTTGTAAGCTAAAGTAAATAAATTGATACAAGTTGAATCAGCAAATAAGGCTTTTTTAAGTTAAAGAACATTAATTTTAAAGGAGAAATGCCTACTTGAGTATGCAAGCCAACAGTGCAATACAAGAAAATAGGAGAGACAGAAAAAGAAGCTCACTGTACCATTGGGCTTTAGACTAAATAAATATTTCCATTTATAAAATGTGTAACTTCCTATTATGCCACCCAATAGTTTCTTGGCAAGTAATTTTGTGTGCCTTTTCATGATATGCTAATGACAATCACTTTTCTCTAATGAAGCTGAACTTCTTTATAAGATTAGCTATCAGGCAGGAAAGGAAAATTAATGGAAGATGCCAAGGTCATCTTTGGCATTTGTATAGCTCTTCATTTGTATAGTCTACAAGGCATTCACATGGACATTATCTCATTAATGTTTCTGAGATGTTGCTGAGATGAATATTATTATCACCCCCATTTTATAGATAAAGAAAATTACTTGTTCAATTAACATATGTTGGGAGAAAAAGGAAAAGAAGCAAGCATAAAAATGTGTTTTACAAAGGATCAAGATGGCAGACCGAGGAAAGGTATTTCTTTTTCTTTTTCTTTTCCAAAATTCCATTCAAATGGCAGAGAAGACATACATGTTGTAACTAATATAAAACAAGAAAAGATACAATCAGCAGATAAAAATTTTTGAGGAATTTCTGGGTATTAGAAAAGTTTATGTTGGCATGAAACCAAAGCAGAAGAAACCACCAAAACAAACTATTGCAGAGATGGAAAAATTCCAGAAACCACATGCATAATGAGCAGAAGGGGACATCAGGCAAGAGTGATCATTAATATCAAGGACAGGACCGCCCAAAGAGTGGTGAGGTCATGCCCTATCCCCCCCAACAGGCCAATAGAGTACCTGTTGAGAAATTTCAAAATATCACTCTCAAATATTGATAGATGAAGCAAGCCAACACTAGTGAAAATATAGAAGACTTGAACAACTCAACCTACCACCTTGATTTGTAAGTATATAAAATACTCCTGTATTCAATTATCAAAAATGGAAATTTTTCTTAATCACACCTGGAATCTTTACAAAGACTGTCCACATATTATGCAGTGGCTCTCCTGTCCAAATTTGACTATTCAGGTGTTTCTCTTCACCAACCTTCTCTGTCTGCAAAGCAGCAGAGGCAGCTCTCCTCCCAAGGCCATTGCCCACCTGTGACTAAGCAGGCCTCTCTTTTAGCAAACCTGTCCCTTTTGGGGGCAGCTCTTTCTGCTCAATTGTATCTAAGAAAGTGTCCTCTACTTTTCTGTCCCTTTTTATAATAAACCTACCCTTTTGAATATAAAAACAAACGAACAAAAAATAAAGACTGTCCATGTATTAGACAATAAAACAAATTTTTAAAATTACAGAGAAATGAATTTGGGCCACACTTTTGAAAATATAATTTAAAGTGAAATTATAATAAATAATTGAAAAAAATAACTAAAAGATATAATTAATGCACAGGTCAGAGAAAATATCAGGAAGAGAATTTTATAAAACACTTAAAACTGGATAATAATAAAAACACTACATATCAAGACTTAAGAAATGCAATAGCAGTGGTACTTCAAGAAAAAAAATTATCATCTTTAATAATTATATTAGAAAAAATAAAGGGTGAAAATTAAATAGCTAAATATTAATTTAAGAAGTTGGTAAAGCTGTAGAAAATAAAAAGACCAAATGAATGAACCTAGAGAATATAGAAGGAAGAGAGCAGAGGTGAATGAAATAGAAAGCAAAGCTTGACTGCAGAGGAGCCACAAAGCAAAAGTTGATTTTTCATGGAATGATAAAATTGACAGACTCTTGGTGGGAATGCTCAAGAAAACAGATGAAACAAGTGCACAATGTGAAGAAAGAACAAAAGGGATTTGTAGCATCTCCAGATGTTACAGAAATGAAAAGATATAGGATATTATGAACATATTTACATTAACAAACAGCTGAAATAGACAAATCCCTAGACATGTATCTTTCAAACATTAGCCAGGAAAAAACATAAAGCTTAAATTTTCCTATTACCATTCAATAAATTGAATCAGTGGTTTAAAATTTCCATGTAGGGAAAAATAAAACAAAACATTACACCAGTCCCAGCCATATTTTTTCATTTGACTTCCTAGGAACAGGCTATGAAAACAAATATAAAAACATATTAACATATATTAGACAAAATTTTCCAAAAATTATAAAAATGGCAATATAGTAAGTTCTCACTTAAAATCATTGAAAGTTTCTTGCAAACTATACAACCCATCAAATTATGTCACTTATTTCAGCATCAAATGGGGTTTTTTAATCCACTTATAATGAAATGATGCTAAATGAGAAGATGTTATTCAAGGACCTGCTGTACTTTTTTTTTTTTAAAGTTCATTTATTTATTTATTCATACAAGCACTGGGTACAGTCAGAAGCACGGGAGGGTGAGAGAATTCACCAGAGCCAGAGCGGGGAACAGAACAGGCAGAAGGACTGAAGTACACTGCTGGGGGGAGCAGTGGGAGGCAGGAAAGGTTTGTGCGCCATGTGGGACCCTTGCCTGGCCGCCGGGGATAGAACCGGTGCTGCAGAGGCTGCGGGCAGCTTCGCAACCCAGCGCTCAACCGCTGCACCACTAGGGGAGGCCCTGCTAACTTTTGAAGTCAATTTCTGAGACTGGGATAGTCTTAAAACAAAGCCAGAAAGGACAGTGTAAGAAAGAAGAGTTTCCAGGCTACTCTTGAACGTAGACTTTTTACAAATCCTGTAAACAAAATAACCACATGTAGAATTAATCAAAGAAAAACATCAAAATACGTCATAACTGAGCTAGATTTATCCCTGGAATGCAGGGATGGAATGACATTATAAAATCTATTTCCACAATTTATTGCACTGACAGATTGAAGAAGAAAAACCAATTAATCATTTTAATATTGTATCTAAGTTTAAAATTCTCATATATGTGCATATGTGTGTATATATACTTATGTACATATAAATTATATCACTTATGTTTTTTAAGAAATGAAAGACCACCAAAGACCACCCTTCCATGAAAGAACTGGTTTTATGACTAAGTTTAACAACCTTCAGGGAAAGGCTAACCCCTCTGTTGTTTTAAGTGTTTCAAAGTACACTAAAAGATGAGAAATGTTTGAATTTACTTTATAAAAGTAGCAAAATCCTAAAACAGAGCCATGAGCCAGCAGTACATATGAAAAATGAAGAAAGTCAAAATAAAGGACTCACAAATCAAATCCAATACTGAATTTAGTGAATAAATCACCATGACTCAGATAGTTCCAAAAATGCAGATAGCCCAACACGAAGAAATTTATTTATGCAAGTCACTATATAAATAGGTTAAAGAAAAATGTCACATCAATGATTCATGAGAGTAAACAATCTTTGATAAAATTCAGCAATTCCTGATAAACTTAGAGGGGAGTTTATAACTGGATAAAGTTTATCTACCTAAAACATCTGGCAGGCATCACCTTAATGATGAAATATTAGAAGCTTTCCTTTTTAAATCTGGAAGGAGAAAAGGGGGTTTACTTTCATTGCTCTGATTCAGCACTCTATATTGGAAATCCTAGCATTTCCAATAAGGCAACTCAACAAGGTGAGAGGGAGAAACAAGGAGCATTAGGTATCAGAAAAATAAAAGGAAGCAAAACTGTCATTATAGCAAGTCACAGGCATAAACACACTCATATGTCCACTCAGAGACATACTCATACATATATACACACACATACCCTTGTGCTTGTAAATGTGTGGGGCTGGTCCTATTATTAACAATATATTTGACAGTAATATAAAAAAATCTGACAATAATGTCAAATTATTAACAATGATTTCATGGTGGGGCAAATATAGGGGAAGGAGTGAGGGTAAAGAGGAAACTTTCATGTCTTATTCTTCGTGTTTCATTTTTTAATGTCAAAAGTCAAATGATTTGAAGTGGTAGACCCAAGGCTCATTAGGTCTTGCACTATCAAATTAGTTCCATGTAGTTTTTTTGATTTTTGATGTTAGCCATCAGAAAGGGAAAGAAAGTTGGAGTCACTGAGGATTGTGTACTCAGCCCCTAAGAGCGTAACAGCGATCCTGCATTCCCACTTGCCACAAGCAACAATTCAGGGACTAAAAGCTTTGTATAAATGCTGCAAAATTTACTGAGCAATTCTACACTCATTATTTAATTTGATTTAGTCCTTAGGAAATAATTTCAATTATCAATGGCCAAGAATATGCCCTGTAATGTACCTAAATGACAGGACGTCTGGGACTTCCAAAGGTACAGGGAACAACTTCAACCTTGAGAACCCTGGTGACTGACAACCTCTCCTGCCACATCTCCCCACGACGTTCAACTTCTGTACTATGAAGGAAGCAGTGTTTCCAGAATATGTCATGTTCCTTCATAATTGTGGGGCTCTACAGATGTTTTCCCTCTGGCTGGAATGCCCTCCCTTCCTCTTTTTCCATTTTAAATGCCTATCCATCCATGCAGAAAAGAGTTAACACAGCAGACCCAACTTTAAAAAGAACTGTTTATGAAGCTGGCCATAGGCTGGTGCCTGGGAACTCAAATTTGGGGAGAGTTCCTTCCGTTCCTAGTACTGGTGAGAGTGGCTCACTTGCCTATACTGTCTAGACAATAAGGTTCATGCTGACCAACTGTGTCCCTTTAGGGAGTCTATAATGTTGACACATGGCAGGCAGAGGGTGCCTATGCAGCCAGCCCCCAATAAAAATCCTAGATGCTGAGTCTCTAACAAGCTTCCATGGTTGGCAACATTTCACACATGTCACTACTCATTGCTGGGGGAATAAGCACGTCCTGTGTGACTCCACAGAGACAGGAACCCTGGAAGCTTGCACCTGACTTCCTGCAGACTTCACCCCATGCAACTTTTCCTTTGTTGACTTTGCTCTGCATCCTTTCACTGTTGGAAGTCACAGCTGTGAATGCAACTCTGTGCCAAGTTTGAAACACTGAACCTGGGGTTGTCTTGAAGATCCCCAACAAACAACCCTTAGTCTCAGTTCAAATACTACAGCTTGTGGGGTCTTAGGCAGAGCTCATTTCTCCCTTGTCTCTGCTCTTATAGTTCTTTTTTTGTAAGATTTATTTTATTTATGCATACAAGAATTAGGGTATAGGGCAGAGGTATGGGAGGGTGAGAGGATTCACCAGAGACAGAGTGGGGAACAGAACAGGCAGACAGACTGAAAACACTGCTGAGGGGAGCAGCGGGCGAGACAGGATAGGTCTGCTGTGCCATGTGGGTATCTCCCTGGCCAGCTGGGGACCAAACTGGCAATTGGTTGGCAATTGCTTGATAGTGCTGTCTTTAACCCTGCGCCACCAGGGAGTCCCTCTACTCTTGTAGTTCTAAAGAATTCTTATTAAATGACCAGTCATTAACTGTACTCTGCCCCTTTTAAAGCATAAATTCATCAAAGACAAAGATCTTATCTTTTCACCTTCCTTTTTTTCAGCACAGAAGTGGCACACCCTGGTAGCTTTAAAAATAGTAATCATAGTAATAGCTAGTGTGTGCTGTTTATTATGTGCCTGACACACAAAGCTAAGAGCTCTATATATCTTAGCACATTTAATCCTTCCTGCCACGCCTTAGAGTAGTTAAAATTATTATCCTTATTGTAAGAATGAAAAAAACAGAGAAGCCATAAATAAGTGTTAAGTAAGTGGAAGGATCATCTAAAGGGCATCATTTTTAGCCCTTAACGAATGACTAGGACTCTGAGTTGCACTTCAATGTGATGGCTATTAACTTATGCACCCTTCACCTTAACATGCATTAGGAGTGATTGCTGAGGACATGATTACATCGTGTATATTACTTATTACCAAGTGATTTATTTTTATGTATTTTATTTATTACTAAGAGATTTATAATTATATCATATCTTTTATTTGATTTTTTTACTAGATAAGGCATGCTTACTGCGTATAATCAAAAGACACTAAAAGCATGAAACATGTCTCTCACCTGCCCTCCTTCCTAGTCACCCCACTTTCCTCCCCATGTTCTTGTGCATCCTTCCAAGGAGAGGACAGATAAATATGTTAACATGTTTGCACAAAGGGTGGCATTTTATACATGTCATTCTGTAACTAGCTTTTCTCACCTAACAACTTATCCTGGTGGTCCTTTCATACTAGTACATACTGAGCCAACTCCCTCTTCCTCAACACCTGCATGGTGTCCCTTATCGAGAGATATTTAGATTGCTGCAACAGCCTGGTCATGAAAAATGACTCACAGAGAATTTTGCACATTAATGGCAGATCTTTATAGAATATCAAAGATGGAAAAGCTAGGTCAAGGAGATATGTATTAATTTATTATTAAAGATTGAGCTATTCACATGCATAAAATTTGCCCTTTTAAAAGGTATCACTCAGTGGTATTTAGTCTAGTCGCAGAATAGTTCAAGCATCAGCACTTCCTAAAACATCTTCATCACCATGAAAGAAACCTACGCCCATTAGCTGTCAAGATATTTATTTTTAATTTTGTCAAATTGCCTCATCAAACTTAACATAAACAATTCTTGGGCCCACTTTGAAAACGTTTTCTCATCAAGATATATAAAAACGTGTAGATTTCTAGTTGCCTCTCCTCCCTACCTCCCCACACATACCAGTATCTCATTTGTCTTATCTGAGAATCTAAGTTCAAGTTCAGGAAAGAAAATGCACCCCCCACCATCACCACACACAGCCCCACCACTTGTTGCATCCCACAAAGAACAGACCCTGGCATGCTTTCCCCACTAACAAACACATCAAAAGCCCAGTCTGATCTCACCGTCTTTTTATTATTTAGGGGAGACATGTGGTCTGTACAAGTGAACACTGCTGTTATCCTAATTGTGACAAGGGCAAAGGCAGTCTGGCGACCTCGATGTTCTTACAACAAGAATATGAAAGAAGCAACAGCCCTTCTCTGTGTTTGTTCTGAAATCTGTGTGCCAGCACCATGCCGGGGTTGATCTGTCCTTGGTTGACAAGTCACCAGTGCTAACATTGTCAGCAACAGGACACCAAGCAGGCTTGCTTTGGATCACGCCCTTTCCACCCTAACCTGCCAGCCCCTTCTGACCTGGATGGACCCACACCCTAGAAAACCGACTCTGTGAGCTACCACCCGGAGTTCTCTGCCTGACTTCCAGTCCCATGATGAGAACACAGCCAGCCAAGCACTGGTAGGTGTTTGACGCTTTCTTCCTTTCCTCATGTGTTTTTATGAACATCCAAAGGGAAGATAATTAAAACCTGCAAGAAAACCAGCTGGCAGAGCAAAAGAAAATCTTGGTGACTTGGGGACGATGCCACATGTTTATGGGTGAGTTGTGTAGGTAACACGGTTATAAAAAAAGAGGCTCTTATAAATACACGCCACTTTCTTCAAAGCTCTATATAAACTGCATTCTTTTTAAGGAGGGTGGGGGAACTACTCACACTCCCAAGTTCCTTCCTCATCATTTTATTTCCACCAAGGGGAAAGGAACCCTAAGTGTCCAATTTCCTAGGCGCGCGCAGGTTATGGGGCGAAGGCCCCCCAGTGATGGGGAGAGTGCACGTGCCAAAAGAACAGGACAGAGAAGAGGGAGCCCTGCAGGAAGGCCTTGGGACCAGGAGAGTAGAACAAAGCAGAAGAGGGGAACCCTATCACCTCGGATTGGGGTTTCTGGCTCCTGAGCACACACACTTCAGCTCAAAAGACAGGAAGTTCTGCTTTCCTCTCCTGTTCAGGAGTGCCATCTGAACAGCATCAAGCTTTGGGGGAGCCGGTGTAATCCCCTTTCATTTTTCATCTGCTGCACTGATTGTAAAGTGAAACAGAGCCACTTGCCCCTCTGCATGTGACACAGAACTGGAGGCACACAGTCCAGAGTGGCCTTCCCCGGGAGCCAGCTGTGCTGGGAACCGAAGCCCGCCTTGGCTGAGCTGTTAATAAGAGTAATTGGCACGCCACCGAGGGGCCGCCGCAGCGCTGTGATTTGCTCTGTACGGGGGTCTCCCCAGACCATATGCGCATGCAGCGGTGATAGAAATATTTTCCATATGAGCTCGCTTCTCACATGCTGGAGTGCTCCGGGCTGAGTTAGGGCAGCCCATTTGTCATTTACTCTACACAGTAAAAAATCAACAGGGAAGTTGCGAACTTCAACTACAACTAGAGGGCAATGGTCTGCTTTCGGCTTCCAGCATCACTGCTCCATTCAGTTCCCTGAACTCCATTCAAGACCTCGATCCCCCACAGGCCCAGAAAGTATCTGCAGAGCAGAGGACACGGGTAACTAATAAGCAAAAAGCCTAAAACAAATGACACGCCGCTGTATGCCTCAGAGTCACATGTCAGTTTTGAAGGGAGTAGCAAGTCTGCTGCAACCACCGCGAGCCCAGCAGCCGGCCTGGGAGTCCCCTCACTGCCACTCTGCCTAGAAAAGGGGAAGTAATTACATTAGGCTTTCAGAGCCTGCTCTTTGGACAATGCTAACAAAAGACAAAGCTGAGAAGTGGCCCTGTGACCTTTTTAGGAGATATACTTTTCACTTGGCTTTTCATAGCGGAAGATGGATTCAGGGAAAAGGCCCCTCTTTCCTTACTCAGGCATCGATCTCTGAGACTATTCATCAGAATAAAGAGTAAAAGGAGTGGACCAGGGAAACTCGTTGCAGGCTTATTTGCAGATGAGGCTGCATCTAGCCAAGCACTTCCCTCTCCACAACACATGATCATCCCTTTCAATTTCTTTGCCTGCATCCAAAACTGACTTCTAGAAGCATCTATGATATTCAGAAAGGTATCCAGCAAACATATGAGCCTCATACCATTTAGAAAAAAATCATCTTCTCGGACCTTAAACACTCCTCCCTTCTGGGGTAGGTCCAGGCATGCTGCTAGTGCTGTTATATCCCACTATCCCTCTTCAAAACTGCAATAGAAAGTTAAGTACAGATTTGTTCTAAGCACATCAAAGCAAAAGAGGAGAAAAATGTAATGCAAAAGCAGTAAAGAAAAGCAATTCCTCTAGCATCCATATTCTCTCTGCAGCACTGGAGAAAATTTCTCAAAAAAACCAAAATCCCAACCAAAATCTGACATACACTTTTTTTTTGGTCTGCAATGGCAAGAGAAATGTGCACGCTCAGGCAATTGTCACCAAGACCACGCCAGCTGCCTGGAGTGGCACCTGTACAGACAGCCTCAGAATGAGATTTTAGAAATTACAGGACTCTTCAAGAAGAAAAGCAGTCTTCCTGTAAGAAAAGGCAAAGTAAGCCTTCAAAAGCAATATCAAGCAGTACTCTCTGTCCATCATAAAAGTCTATTCCCCCATCCCTCTTGGTAGATAGAAGAGGACATATAAGGCTGACAAAAATACAACTTCTGACAAGATATTTTATTTGGCTTACCTCTCCCCCAGGTCTTGCTAACACTGCTGTTTGAACGTGGAGCAATGTTAATATCAGGTAGCTGACAAACATTATTACCCAAAGTTAGAACTACCCTAGAGGAGAACTCCGTCTGCCAAGTGCTAACAGCTAGCAGATGCACTTGTGTCTCGGGATTCCAGCCCTGGAGTTCTGCTAGGCACGGCGCTAGTTCCCTCTGCTCTCCCTCACTGCACTACCCGGAGCTCCTCCGAGCTCAGCCTCTGCTCTGAAGAAAACTGGTAAGCTGATCTCTTCATGTAATAACTTCTCCCGGCTGGGGGAGGGGACAGGAGCCAGCTGGGAGCTGGGGGGCTGCCTTTAACAGAAACCAGAAAGGGGAGGGACAGAAATGATCAATGTGGAGTTCTGCATCTGGTCTCATTCATGAAAAAGGCTCCAAGGTAAGCACTCCACATGTGGGGGACAGCCCCCACCCCAGCAACTGAGGCAGGCAGGAGGCAGGGAACTGCGGCACATAGGCGCCCAGCTGGGAGATGCAGACTTTCTCAGTCTAGGATCTGCCACTAGGTTGTGTGTGCCTGGATCAGTTGCCAAACTTCTCTGGGCCTAGTTTGGTTTTTTTTACTGCTGTAATCAGGGGCTGAGTGGATGAACTGAATCAGTGAATTCCCTTTTGGTTCTGACTTGATGGCTGCAGAACTCTAGACAGTCAAAGGCTGCATTATCAAGGGCAACTTTGAAGGGCAAAGAAGTTACAAGGTGCTATGTGTCTCTAGTGGACTGCAGGCTTTAGCAAAATCTATTCCCCTAGCTGCTCCCATGCTCCCTGTGCCTCCAAACCCCACTTTGACATGCAACCTGATTCTATCCAGAAGTCTTTCTTTAACACCTCCTTGCTTTTCAATGTGCTCTGCTGGTCCCAACACCTGGACTTCACTTGTTCCCACTTTACCATTGATTTTTACATCTTCTGCAATAATTCCTGTAGCTCCATAGTTTGGCATATTGAACCAGGAAGAGAGCAAGAGAGGAACTGAGGGCTTCTCCATTCCCACCCATTTATGTCCACATGATCAATGTTGTGTGCCAATAAAACTTCATTTATAGAAACAGGTGGTGGGCTAGATTTGATGGTAGGTTGCCAAGCCCTAGTCTAGACATTTCTAATCACCCTTCATTCAACTCACTGCAATCTGACTTTTGACCTATCTGCTCCTATAAAAGATCTCCAGAAATGGCCCCTTGGTAACAAAATACAGGGGAATTTCCCATGGATTATCTTATTTGACTTCTCTGCAGCAATAATAATATGCCCTTAACAAAAGTATTATGATAAAGCTTTGCCATTTTAACCATTTTTAAGTATACAATTCAGGGGCACTGAGTACATGCACAATGTTGTGTAGCCATCATCCTCTTTCAGAAATTTTTCATCAACCCAAATGCAGGCTCTGTGCCCATTAAATAATAATCCCTCCACTCCTGTCCCTGGTAGCCTCTATTGTACTTTCTATCTGTGAATCTACCTGTTCTAGATTTCTCATGTAAGTGGAATCATATAATATTTGTCACTTTGCGTTGCCTTATTTCACATAGCATAATGTTTTCAAGGTTCACCCATGTTCTAGCTTGTGTCAGAATAGCTCTCATTATTCAGGACAAGCCTGTTTTCCTTTGCTTTCAATTAGCCAACTTTTTTGAGTGCCTTGAGCCCAGTATTATTCTAAGAACTTTGTATAGAGTGTCTCATATACACTGACAGTAGGCTTATGAAATGACTTACCCCATGTCACACAATGAGCAGGGGACAAAGCTCGTATTCTGGCCTGGAAGCCTGCCTCCAGAAACCAGCCCCAAATGACTGCATGCACCGTCACCACTTCTAGGGCATACTTCACTTCAGTCTCTTTGTCACCTGCTGGGGCTAACCCTTAACTACTCATGTTCTTTACTCTGTTATATTGCCACAACAGCCTACAGTCAGCACTTCTTCCCAATTTGTGGACCTGTATAAACTGCTGCCTAATGAACACTTGGAACTCTCAAATATACGCTAAACTCAACAAGTCTAAAACTGAACTAATGCTTCCCCGAATGCTGGTTTTCTTCATCTCAGTAAATGATATCATTACTCATCTAATTCCCAGAGGCTGAAAACTGGGTGTTAGCTTGAATCCTTCTATTTCCTCACTTTCTTGTCCAGGTCATCACCAGGTATGATCGTGTTTCCTTTAGCAATCTCTCCAACCTATCCATGGTCTCAAATTTCTGATGCCCCAGTTACTATTTGGACATCTACCATCCCTCCTTGAATTTTTATAGCAGGATCTTGTAAACTCCTTGCTTGGACTTTTCCCCAGCCAGACTTCTTGCCTATCTGGGATTCTTCTAAATCCAATGCGTTCTTCTAAAATGTGAATCTAGTCTGGTTACTCCCCTGATGCTTTGTTTTAACTTTTTATTTTAGAATAATTACTAAGATAGCACCTGGTGACATGGTATATCTTTACCCAGCTAATGGCAACATCTTAACTATTATAGATTTATAAAAAAAACCTAAGAGGTTATCATTGATACAATAATATTAAATAAAACAAAGACTTTATTCATATCTTCCCAGTTTTTTCCACATGTCCTTCTCCTGTTCCAGGACCCAATCCATGACACATACAGTCATTGTGGCTCTTTGGTCTCTGCTGCTCTGTGACAGCTTCTCAGTCTTTCTTAGTTGTTCATAACCTTGACACTTTTGAAGAGTACTGGTTAATTATTTTGCAAAAATGTGTCTCAATTCAGATTTACCTGATGTCTTCTCATGATTAGACTTGGATTATGGGTTTGGGGAAGAACACCAGAGAGGTGAAATGCCTGTATCACATTTGAGGGGTACCCTTTATCAACATGGCCTTACTGGTGATGTTAACCTTGACCTAGACACCTTTGGTATCTGCCAACTTAGTTCATTGTAAAATTACTATTTGTCCTTTTCCATACCTTATTCATCAGAAGTAAGTCAGTAAATCCAATGAAATTAAGTGCCACTTCCTAGAGAGTATCAAAGAATACCTGGACATATGCTAAGACCATCACAATAATTAATACCTATTTGGGGAGAGGTACTGTGAGATTAAGCAAATATTCTGTTTCTCAAAATTTTGTCCACTAACATGAATATTCATCAGTAGATGTTGCCTGCCATAATGATTACTGTAGTATTCTAAGATTTTGTTTCCCTCATCTTCCTACATATATTAATCAGAATTCATCAGCATAGAAAATTTGTCCCTTTTCACCCATTTAATTATTAATTCAATCATTTATTTATTCTTCCCTTCTTCTTAAAATCTTTTGATGACTTTCCAGTAGGGACAAAGTCCAAACTCCCTAATGTGACACTTGCAAGTCTGCTTGTAATCTCTCTCAGCCCTTCCAGCCTCTGCTCCTCCTCTGTTCACACACACTCCACTCTCTAGACATCTCAAAATGCAGGAAATGATCCCAAGATGCCATGTGTCCTTGTGCCCCATGTTTTCCTTCATGCTAGCTAGTTTCTCTAGAATATTATTAGCTCCTATTACTCTGTGCCTCTCAGTTCAACTTGTTTATAAGCACTAAATATTACAAACCACCTAAATGTCCATTGATAAGGAACAACTAGAGAATTTATGACATCCATAAAATGGGCTACTTCACAGCAAGAAGGAAAGAAAGGAAGAAGGGAGGAAGGAAGGAAGACATTTATGTAGGCTCCCACTTTAATGATATGGAACATATCCAAGATTTAGTCCATTAAAAAAGGATGTACAAAAGCACGAGTTTTATCCTACTACATGTGCACACATGTTTCTGTTTGTATACATATTAAGTATCTGGGAAGAACACACTTGAGGCCACCAATGGAACTTGCTTTGTGGCACAAATGGCAGCAAAACTTATCACTGTGTAGCTGCTCAGCCACATGTGGCTGTTAGGGACTTATAAAATGGCTTTTTCGAATTGCAACATGTTATCAATGCAAAGCATACTCTGCAAATTCTAAGATTTAAAAAAAAATATTTTTATTGATTGATTGATTGATTTACTTATTTTTGCATAGAAAACTGGGGTGTAGGCCAGAGATATGTAGGGGGGTGAGATAATTCACCAGACACAGAGTGGAGAGCAGAACAGGTGGATCTGCTGAAATTCACTGCTAAGGGGAGCAGTGAATGAGACAGGAGAGGTCTTCTACGACATATATGGGTTACCTCCCTGGCCGGGGACAGAACTCAGGCCATAGTGGTGAGAGCGCTGAGACTTAACTCATAGGCCCCCAGGGAAGCCCCAAAATTTGAAGATTTGGTATGAAATCTGAAACTCAAAAATCTTACTAGTAATATTTTCGCTGATTAGATGTTGAAACAATAATTTTGTATATGCTGGGCAAAATAAAATATATTAAAATTAATTTCACTTGTTTTGCTTTATTTTTTTAAAAATATGGCTACTAGGAAAAAATTAAATCCCATTATATTTTTATTGGACAGTGTTTCTTTGTCCCTTGTACTGAGGAGTACTGAGGAATTGTCAAAGGCATGAATGTACTGCTAATCAAAAAATAAATTAAAATGAAATAACAGTAAATAATAGAAATAAACAAACACACACAAACGTCCCCTTCCCTCCAATGATTTGCTTCATATCACCTTTTCTGAGAGTTGTGCTTTGCCACACACCCTGCCAGGCTGAGGGCAATGATCCTGGCCTCTGCTTACCTCCAGGGCAATATTTATCATGTTATATTTGTTAACTTATCTGCTTTCACCAATAGACAGCTGGGCCTTGATGACTGGAGATGGGTCTTTCTATGTTCCCAAGGCTTCATTCTGCTATATTATAAAGTTATAATAATCGTCGTATTGTATCATAATGTTATAATAATTAAAACAGTGGAAAAATGCTACCAGTGTAGGAGTAGACATTATTGACATAACTAAATATGAAAAAGAATTCAGTGTACAATCAATGAATCACTTCAAATATGCAAGGGAATGCTGGAAAAGACTTGGGGACATGGCTAACCATTTGTAAAGTAGATGAAGTTATTTCCCTAATTTATGCCATATGCCAAAAATAAAGTGCAGGTAGTACAATATTGTGATTTATAAGAAATACATATTCTGGTCATATTGCTTGTATATCTTCGGTCTTTATGCACAGTTCCTGCCTCATGATGTCCCAAACCCCTGGAATTTCCTAAGTGTAGTGAGTGGTAAAGTTACCCCTTTACATTAACGAAGATACCCCTTAGAAAACACCTGAGGAAGGGGGGCTGGTTGCCAGGGAAACTGACACAAATGGAAGATATAACTGAGTCCGGCCTCCTAATTTCCTGGAAAGGAAGAAGGACTAGAACTTGAGTTTGATTGGAGTGGCCAATCATTTAATCTGTCATGCCTCTGTAATGAAACCTCCATAATAGACCAAAAGGAGTTTTGGAATGCTTCTGGATGGGTGAACACGAAGAGATTTGGGGATAACAGTGTGCTTAGAGAAGATGCGTAAGCTTCGCTCCCCTTCCCATACCTTGCACACCTGGCTGTTCCTAAATATCACCTTCTGTAGTAAATTGTTGATCTATTGACTAAATGGGTTTTCTGAGATCAATGAGCTTCAAATTAATCCAACCTGAGGAGGGAGTCCTGGGAACCTCTGATTTATAGTTTGTGATCAGAAGCGAGGTACTTGCTTGGGACTTGAGATGGCATCTGATGTTCTCTCTAGTCTATAGTGTTAGAATTGATTTGAATTCTCGGACACCGTTTGGGTATCTGAGAATTGCTTGTTGGTGTGGGGGATCCTCCAAACACTCCCTTGGAAATTGGGTCCAGGAACCCAACAGAAGTAGATGAAGATTTTAATACAAACAATGAAGTATGAAAGCAGTAAAAAAAACAATAGATCAATATTTCTATATACTTAAAGTGGAGAAGGACTTTAAAAAAGCATAGCTCTAACAAAGGCAAAAATCAAAACAGAGGGGGCCTCCCCTGGTGGCGCAAGGGGTTGAGACACAGCCTATGAAGCTGTCCACAGCCACTGCGGCACAAGTTCGAGCTGCCCACATGGCACAGCAGACCTCTCCTGGCTCGCCTGCCTCTCCTGGCTTGGTCGGTCTGCCTTTTCTGTTCCCCACTCTGTCTCTGGTGGGTCTTCTCGCCCCTGTGCCTCTGGCCTGCACCCCAGTTCTTGTATGCATAAATAAGTAAATCTTTTAAAAAAAGAAATAAAAAAGAAAAGGTTTATACATATTTTAAAGATTCTATAAATCAAACATGCTATAGGCAAAATTAAAAGTCAAATGCACAGTAGAAAATGTATTTCATTTGTTTATTTACTCAAAAATATCAGTTATTTATCATGTGCTGGAACCTGAAGATTCAGTGATCAGTAAGGCAGACTCAATTCCTGTCTTCATTGAGCAGGAAGTTAACATTATATGAAACCCACAAAGTAAATTTAAAATTACTGTGTGAAAGGTCTGCAAAGGAAAGCTACGTGGTGATGTGAGACCTGTCCTTACTAGCAAGAATGGCTTATGACAGCAGCACTGAGAACTTGTGAGGACCTGACAGGAAGCAAGGATGAATGAGCAGGTGGAAGCACAGCACTCCATGCTCTGAAGGCAAAGGAAGGGGCTGCTGGGTTATGAAGATTGTTCTCCTGCATAGAAATGCAGGTTGTCTTTGAAAGGTTGTGGTTACATTCTCCCATTTTTCACTAGTACTAGATGTTCTAGTGTTTCCATCATAAACACACAATGCTTTTTAAATAAGAAATAATAATGGAATTCCTTTTGATCATGCTCAGATGACTGGTGACCTGTCTCCCTGGCAACCCAGTTCAACAATAATATGTAAAAGCGCCACCTAGAGGTTGTTTATTCCAACTGCAGGCACCTGATCACAGAAACCCCGGGGAAACCTAAAATTCCTGGCAACTACAACCCAATGCTGCAAAAGGCACAAATGTAGCAGGTGACTATCTCAGAAGGACCTGCTACATTGTTTCCATAACTTGGCTGTTGTAAATGTGCCATGATGAACATAGGAGTGCAAATATCCCTTAAAATTAGTGTTTTTGCATTCCTCAGGTAGATAGCTAGAATTGCTGGACCATACGATAGACCCATTGTTAGTATTTTGAGGAACCTCCATACTGTTTTCCATAGGGGCTGGACCAGTTTACATTCCCACCAACAAGGGTTCCTTTTCTCCACATCCTCTCCATTTCTTGCTTCTGTTTTTTTCTTAATAGGGCCATTCTCACTGGAATGAAGTGGTATCACATTGTGGCTTTGATTTGCATTTCCCTGATGATTACTGATATTAAACATATTTTTCAAGCATTTGTGTTTCACTTTAAAGCACACACAAAATTAAAAGTCAAATACACAGTACAGTATGCCACATATGCTTTACAGAGAGGGATTCTGACTCCCAAATCTAAGAGAGAAGGCCTGCCCTCCTCTTCCAACCCCACCCCAGTTAATTTCTCTCAGACACACCTATACATCTGTCCTAGGTCCTTCTCAGTGCTTGCAATGTAGAGTTCTCATGTGTTAATCTCCTTCATAGGTTCACAAAGGCAGAGCCAAGTATGCCTTTTTTGGGCCTCCGGCACAGAGTAGGTGTCAATGCATATTTATTACATGACCCTATAAAGCGTGAAATTTCCCTGGTTAAGATCAACTGGATGAGGAGATATTTTGGGAAGAGTTTCTTTCCACTGTCCCTCATATCATTGTCACATCAGCTGATATCACTTGGGGCAGTGGTTATATTACTTTCTTCGCTCAGGGTAATGAATGATTGGGCTTGGAGGCACCATAAAAACTCACAGCCCAAAGACCAGTGCTTGGTCTGCTTAGTGAAGAACCACCACAGTTGCTTCTTACCGAGGACCTCCTCACCACCTTCAGTGCAACTCTCTCTTCAACTTTTACTCTTTCCCCTCTTCCTCCTCCCAACACTGGGAACTGAGCTGGTGAGAAGTACAGCCATGCCAGCCTGCGGCAGGGGGTTCTGACTTCTGTCAGCCTCAACCTTCAGTGAGCATCCTGGCACGAGCTGCCATGGCCCCCTTGCAGGCAGCTGGTCTTAGGCAGCCAGTCTGCTCTGCTGGGAACCCCCCTTCCAGTTCACACACAGAGTGCCTCATTTTGAAACAAGAATTTCTACCCAGAATTTCTGCTTTATTTTCTTTTCTCCATAAAATAACTTAAAGAAGTGGCTTGAAAACTGTAGCTAGCAGTATACAGTGGCAAGAAGTTAATAAAAATTATGAAAAGTAGATGTCATTACTAAAAGCACTGCTAGTTAGCACCAGTGTATGTTGGGAGAAGCAGCCAAAGATACTTTACAAGTTTCTGAGGGTGATAATTCATGTTCATGAACATGATTAGAAAGGGAAATATAGTAAAACAAATCATTAAGAACATGGCGAAGGTTTACTATCCATTTATTTTTTTTTAAAGATTTATTTATTTAGTTATACAAGCACTGGGTACAGTCAGAAGCATGGGAGGGCGAGAGAATTCACCAGAGCAGGGAACAGAACAGGCAGACCGACAAAATACACTGTTGAGGGGAGCAGCGGGCATGGCAGGAGAGGTCTATCGTGCCATGCAGGACCCTCGCCAGTGGCCGGGGATCAAACCAGCACTGCAGAGGCTGGGGGCAGCTTCACAGCCCAGTGCTCAACCGCTGTGCCCTACTATCTATTTATTGAGGGAACATTGTATTACAATGCCATGTACGTTTCTGGTGTGTGTCACTGAGAATCAACACGTGTTTATTCTACATTAAGTTCACGGCTAAGTGTCCAGCCTTACCCTATACCATGCACTGTCCCCACTTACCCACCCTGCTTGCCCCTTCCCTTCTGGTAACCACTAACTGGCCTTATCATCCAACAAAATATTATTTTTGCTTTATTTAGTTATTGTTTATATTACTTAGTATTTATTGTGCCAGTCATTAGGTTGGGAAGCAGACAGGATCCACATTTACTCATCAAATCCTATGAATTAGGGATCTGAAATTCTCTCTTTATGGTTGATGAAAAAGAAAACTGGGAAAGTTAAAATTATTTCATTCTACTCTGTTTAAGAAAACAAAAATATATTGGATGCTTTAGAAAAATTTCAATTTTCTAGTTTCAGATTTTCTAATAATTTAGAAAAATTAATGCCCTTTATCTCTCCTGTCTTCATTGAGCTCCCTCTCCAACTCTGCACCTGGCATTAGGAATGTCTAATTAAATTAAAATAGAATAAACTCAGTTAATCGCTAATTCACTTTTGAGCTGAAACTGTCAGGCAAAAAATCAAATGGACTTTTTGCTGACAGAAAGTCTTGTTCTATATTCTTTGTGGCCATTATATACAACATATTTTGAATAGATAGACCAGATGGTTTTAAACAGTTATAAAATTTGTTTTTGCACAGTAACAAAACATAAAATGGTGCTATCATGTTCAGAAGAATGAAAAGGGCTATCATAAAGGGAACATTTTTAAAACTCACTTTTTGTTTCAAGTTTATTAGTTAAGGTCATGATGCCTGCTGTAACAGATAGACCTCGAGTTAAGGTTTTAATGGCTTAACACAAAGAAAGCCTATTTCTTCTTGGGTAAGGTCCAGATGGTGAGGCAGGTTGTGCTCCATGTGGCCACTTAGGGACCCTAGTTGCCAGAGACCCTGTCTGCTTCCACACACGGCCCCAGGGTTGCCCTGGACATTGGTATCCACCTGGCAGATGGGGAAGTGATAAGGTGGAGGATGGCATGATTGGCCCACTTTCCAGTGGCTGCATACAGGGAGTGTAGGTGATACTGTGGGGGCCTGGATGCCTAACTGATGTCACTGTGAATAGATCAGTGGTTTGCAACCTCTGTGTGCATGCAACAGCACACTGTTAAATACTCACACCTTATTATACAACTGATTATGGAAAAGAAACCTTCAGGAAGTTCCCAGTCATCACCTTACTCACTTTTGCAGCCCTCCGTTTGAGAACTGTTCACTACCTTAAACATACTTTTTTTTTATGTTCATGGAAAGTCTTTGCATATTTCAATATGTGGCCCTTTTTTTTTATAGCTGCTAACTTGCAGTGACATTGTGCCCTAACCTCCTAGCACAGAAACTTATGCCTCATTCTGTGTTCACTTCATACCCTTCTCAGTTCAACACACCAGACCAGGCTGACACTAGGTCAGAATCTATTCTAGGTTGAAAAAAAAATTTACCTCCAGATGAAAATTTACAGCTACTCATGTGCCACAGCTGCCCAATAACCCATCACTGGCTCTAGCTATTCGCATCACTTAATAGGGAAGGTGTTAAATAAATGTCATGACATTAGCACGAGTGAGACATTAAGCTTCTTTTCAAATATACAGTCCTGCACCAGCCCATAAATATGCAGAGATTCTACATTATGCTTCAAGTGTAGCACCGAAGAAAGAGTTTCTTTCAGGAAGTAAAAACCAAATACAACCCTAAAAAGGAATCACTACACTAAACCTAAGAAGAGCACAATAAAAGTGCTAAGAACAGCTTGTATTGCTGTCTGCTTGGTAGACCTTTGAGTGACAGTCTCTTAATAAGAAAGAAGTAATTTGAAAATTCTCTGCCTGTGCCAGTGATGTGTGATTTAAGAGAGGAAATACTTAGGGGCTTAAGAGACCTTTGCAGGGAGCCTGGAAGCTGGCTGCACCTTTGAAGACATTTGCATTCCTTGGAATCTAGGCTCATTTCTCTCTGGGAACCACCAGGATGCAGAATCCATAAACTGAGATTCTAGAAGGTCCCTGAAGTGGGTAATGAATCAAAACAAAATGAAACTCAGTGCAAGTAGGTAGCAATTTATCTTGGCTTTGTCCCCAGTATATAGGGGAAGATTCAGACATTTGCAATGAAATAGTGATGGGTCAGTGAAAACACTATAAAATTTGGTCATGTATTCAGGAGCAGGATGTGGTTGAACAGGGTTGGTTCTCATTTCCATGGCTCAGTAGATTCTGTTACTGATTCCTGGATGTCTGCAGTGTACCGGGTGTCAGAAGCTCCTGGACAAATGAGATGTGGTCTCCAACTCCAGGGATTTCAAGAATGGTAAGGACGCTGAGTTAGAGATACTAAGGCAGAGCTGAAGTCCATCAGATCTCCTCACTAGCTCTTGTCAAGAGCCTGGTTTCTACTGCACTTATGGGACAGTGAGATTTCTCTTATTCTCAAAAATTCCCACCAATCTGACTTTTTCAACATGATTTACAAGGTTGACTTCTGTGTCTGGGCCCTGTTTCCTCACAGTCGGAATGTTTTGTCCATGCACTATGATAACAGGAGTCAGCAATTTCTAATTCATTGCTTGGGAAAATATCCCACTAATACATAAAACCTTTGCAAGAAGTTCTTCCCGCATTGTAAATCTGTTTCACTGACTCTCAACCTCATAGTCTGAGTAAACTTAACTATGGCACTTTTCAGCCCCCACGCCCCGCCATGGCTCTGTGCCGAGATATGACCTGGTCTGGTTCTGTATCCTCTTTCTGAACATTTCATTTGCAAGTCATACCAAGAGTTGAAATCCCAAAAAAACCTGTAACTAAATTCATGATCTGGTGGTCACGAATGTCAATTTTAACATTAGCTTACTTGAAGTCAAATTCTGGTTATACCACACATAAGCTCTGTGACCTTGGGCCAGTAACTTAATTTCAACATGCCTCATGTTCCCCATCTGTAATATTTGATGAGTCATGGTACCTACCCTGTAGAATTAGCTGAGATATTATGGATAAAACACTTAACGTGGCTTCTGATGCAAATGAAGGACACAGTAAATATTGGCTCTTACCACTCACAGCAAAATTCATGTCTATGATTCCGCATTGGTAGCTCCACTCTTCTCTAGGTGAGGCAGTGAGTGCTGAAGATGGGAAGGGTCCCGGCCGAGACCCTGTGCTCTTGGATTGCCCCTTTCCAACAAGGGCAGAGTTGGACTGGGGGTGAAAAAGGAAGGTCCTCCAGGTATAAAGCAAGGAGTCACAGTTCATCTCCACCCTTCTCTGTGCTCATGGCAGACACTGCTAATGGTTTATAGCACCCTTCCTGGCATCCTGACCAGAAAACATGAGAGTTACCCTAGTGGATCAGAGTTAACACAAGGGTTGAAACTTATTTGCTTCCTCCTCTAAATGAAAGCTTTTCCTTCTGTCGAGAAGGGACATCCTCACAGACCACCAACTTCTGAGAGGGCTGGCAAATCTTCCAGTGTTTTCTGCCCCTGTTGCTAGAGGCTGGGTCTATGCTCGCTGCTGTTAGAGGTCCTGGGAAGCAAACCTGGTCCTCAGCTCATCACCTGACTTAACTCTTCTTCTCTCCATCTTTCTGGCCCTCACATTATCTTTTCCCCCTTCCCCTTCCCTAGAGTGTGGAGGCCCTAGAGTAATACTTTCCAGAGGTATGTAGGGTATTATTCTTGGAGAAAATCTAGGTAAAACAGGTCTATGGTTAAATCAATTTGGGAAAGATGGCCCCCTTCTTTAGGAAATCATGATCAGCCTTAAGGCTGGCAACTGCCTGCAGAAAAGAAATTTGCTCAACCCCCTTTAAACCAGTGTTTCCTGGATGTTTGTCTATAGACTCTACATAATGCATATTGACAGTCCAAGATTCAATGTTCTACAGCCCACATTTTTGGGAAAAATGTTTTAGGGCTAAATTAAAACTGTCTCTTTCTCTTACTCATCACACCAATCAGTGACCAAGTCCTGACAAACTGAAATATGACCTGATTCCACATCCTCCCTTTTATTCCTATGGCCTCCATCCGACCTGGCCCTCATTTCCTCAGTCCTGGACTAAGGCCAGAGCAGCCGGTGAGCCTAGTGCCTCCACCCCCAACCCGTTGCCTTTCTACTCCCCCTGCCAAACTCACATGGTGCACAGACCTCTCCTGCCGCCCACTGCTCCCCTCAGCAGTATACTTCAGTCCTTCTGCCTGTTATGCTCCCTGCTCTGTCTCTGGTGAATTCTCTCACCCTACCGCGCCTCTGGCCTATACCCCAATACTTGTATAAATAAATAAAATCTTAAAAAAAATCAACAAAATAAAACATCATATCATTATAGTAAGTATAATGGTGGTCTCCCCAGAAATATATGCCCATGCCTTAAATCCCCAAACCTCTGGATGTAAACAATGGGGTTCAGTACATACTACTCCAAAATATGGCATTTTGATATACTGGATATTTTAAGTGAAAGGGACTTAAGAAATGGCAGACGTAGGAAGAACCCTGCTCTTCCCCTGAAATAGGTAAAAGGACCATCTTATAAGAAATACCCTTTCTATACCCACAGCAAAGGCACATCCTATCTCTAAAATGAAGGGAGACTGAGAGAAAGCTGAACAAATAGGCCTTGGTGAGCTCAGTTTACAACTCTTACCTCATATCCCTGTTGGTCATATCACAATTTTCTTGTGATTCTCCACTCTTCATTAACACTCAGTTTTAACTGTTTGTGTCTTTGTTTCCTTAAAGGCTCCAGTGTCACCTAAAACCTTTATTAACTAAATTACCACACTTTTCTCTTATCAATCTATCTTTTGTGACAGGGAGCCTGGCCTGATGAGAACTGGGAAGGATAAAGGAAAAGGTAATTTTCCTCCCCTACCTGACCTAACTTAGAAAGAGGTTCTTTGCAGATATAATTGAGAGTCTCAGGATGACATCATCCTGGATTTTCTGGTACCCTAAGTACAATGATGGATGTCCTCATAAGAGATACACAAAGGAACCACACAGAGAGAAGATAAGGCCACGTGAAGATGGAGCTGGAGGCTAGTGGGATGCAGCCTGGAGCCCCCAGGAGTTGGAAGAGGTGAGGGTATATTCTCCCCAAAATACTGTAGTGGCAAACTTTGTCCAGCTGACTCTGATTTTGGATTTCTGGTCTCCAGAACTGTGAGAAAATACATTTCTGTTGTTTGTAATCACCAAGTTTCAGGTAAATTGTTACAGCAGTCATAGGAAATAAATAGTCATTATGACACATTTTACTGTGTTCACAAATGAAGAACATGAGGCAATGCTGATTTGCTCCAAATTTTTGTCTCCCCTGTTCTCAGAAGGAGCCAGGTAACAGAGTGTGGCCATCAGTGTGGGGTACATCCACGTGGGGTGCTGCAATGCAAGAGAGGCTTCTAGAAGGCTTGGCCACCCCACTCCAGGTTCCAGAATAGACTCTCCTTAAGTTGCTGGCTCCAAATCCTCCACCTTTGCATCTTACTAGGTCCTTCCTTTCACTCCATGCTCACTCTGCCATGGCGACTCCCTCACTGCACAGCACCATTGACTGAAATAATCATCACTGTGATGAGAAAAGGTGAATAGAGGAATTTATATCCTTAGCCCAGTGTACAGGACTAAGCGTCCCAATCTGCTGCAGCCACCCTCCTGGGTAGGTTACAACCTCATTCCATTGTGAAAGGGGAGCTGAATACAGTATAAAAGTCAAAGTAATTGTTCTCTAAGAGCATTTGTTTTAGAAGAAAGTATCTGGTAATCTAACATCCTTTAGGTGAACATAAGAAACTGGAGGGCCTCCTTGATGGTGTAGGGGTTAAGTCTCAACACTATCATGTTATCATCTCTGGGGCACAAGTTCAATCCCTGGCCAGGGAGCTGACCCACATGGTGCAACAGACCTCTCCTGTCTCACCCACTGCTCCCTTCAGCAGTGAATTTCAGTCGGTCTGCCTGTTCTGTTCCCCACTGTCTCTGGTGAATCCTCTCACTCCCCCATATCCCTGGCCTACACCCAGTTCTTCTATGTATAAATAAATAAATAAATAAATATCTTTTTTAAAAGAAGAATTTGGAGAGTGTGTTGTATATTTAGAGGGTTGTTGTCTCTGTGGTTAGAGCAAATCTATGTGTCAGAAAAACAAGAGCTAAGTTATACAGTTTTGACCTTAAAGGATGTCTTTGTGTGGCTACGTGTGTCTGGGTAAGCATGCCATTACTTACTCTTCCTGAGGCAGCAACACAGTTTGGGAGCCTGGACTAATGGTGTGCTGAGTCTGGGAGGTGAGGGTTGCTTTGTTATGGCTGGCCCAGGTTTCTGTGGGCAACTTCTGTGCCCATAACTATTGATATTCTGCTGTTTTCTTCCATAACATTTAAAGCCAGACATCTACAGACTCTACCCCACTGAAATCTTTCAGTTCCACTTGGAGACTCAGAGGTGTTAAAGCATATATTTCAGTAGGCAGTAAAAAGCAAGTGAAGATTCTGGGTTTGCTTGTTTTTGCTTGAATTTCTCTTCCCCACAATCCCATTAATTCAGCCTACCAGTTGAGCATGTACTATGTGATTAATGCTACACCCAGAATTAGTCACATTTAAGCAAGGCATTCTGAATATATCTTTTTTAATCAAAAAGCAATATTTCAATCAACAAGCAACAACGTTCTTCCAAACACTCAGTTTGAAACTCCATGTTCCTTGTTACTGCACACCGTGGTTCCACCTACTTCTAACTCCACACCTTCAAGGAGATCCAGTTTTCAAGGGTGGCTTGGACATGCCTGGGACAGGGAGGCAGTCAAAGGCAATTTTATTTGCTTCTACTAGCTTACATTACATGGTGGCTACTTTAAAGCAATGGACTGTCAATAATGAATAATAATAGTAAAACATTTGGGGAGGTTTAAAGACATGAACAACATGTACCTCTAGCACATGGGATTTTAATTGAGATGGAAGGGAGGATGAATGCAAGGTCAAGGCTGGCTCTGCCACCTTCCAGTTAGGTGATTACTCTAGGGCGCATCATTCTACCCTAGAGTAGGAAGCCCACATGATCTGCAAAGCCCATGGCTGTGTCAGGTATAGGAATGCACTGTTGTAACCGTGTGCTGCTGATGAGCATCTGAGACATATGGGAATGTGTTTAAGACTCCAGGCCCCTAACTCTCAAGGAATTTGTTATACAAAGAGATACAGGCCAGCTCACCATACAGGTGGCTCTATCTGCCCCTTAACAATTTTTGTAATAATCTCTCAGACAATGAACCCTAAAAAACAAGATCCCATCTTATTCATTTTTCATGTTTGGAGCCTAAAACACTGTGGGCATCAATACACATTTGTGAGACAAATGAACAAATGTCTATTATTCAAAACATTTTTCTCCAAGGAGCTCAAAGGAATGTTTAGTGACAGCAAAATCTTATCTACCAGGTGAATCAAAAAAAAACCAAACTGACTTACAGGCTAATGAATTCTTTCAGAATACAAATGAAGGACTAAAAACAACCAAAAAGGCCATCTCCTTACTCATGGCCTTTGGCAGAAAAAGTCAAGGCTCTTCCACAGCAGCTCGTTGTCCTGAAAGTCCAGGCATACGATTAAAAAGGGGGTTAGCCAGGATCTCTGAGCCTAAGAAAACTGAGATCAGATTATACACCCACATTTTTGGACAGGAATAGATGAATGTCAAAGAAAACATATTTTTTAAATGATGAAGTGCATTCAGTTAAATATGATGCTTAAAGAATCTTGTTTCATTTATTTAAGTGATTTAAAAAAAATACCTCGCATATTTTTTTTAATTCATGGAAAATAAAAATACCTTATCCTCAATTATCCATAATCCCACTGTTTTTCTTGTTTGGAGGTGGTGGAGGAAGAAAGAGGAAAAGCAGGCCACTTTTGAGGTGCTCATTAAGTGCAATTCTAAAAGGGAAAATGTATTATTTGAGTAATGTCACCGTATATTTAGTAGTAAAAGGTTAGTTAAGTAAAACAATAACTTCTTTCTCTCTAGTCACATCAGTTTCCTGTCTTTCACTCTTATTTTCCCCGAGTTCATTACCAGCAGATTGTTCCCTGATGCTGAGAGTTCAGTACAAATATTTCAAAATCACCGTGGCCATGGAAGACTTGGTTGTTCATCCTAAGACCAACTTCCAACTTTGGGTTGCCACAACCACTCATCCTGTTAGGGTTTACAAACACTTCTCGGAAAGCAATTTCCCCCAACGGGGGATGTGTGAGCGCCTCACCTGCAGCAGAATCATTTAGGATTAATCTCTGGTCCAGGTAGAATGCAGACTATCAGAGTTCAAATTTCAGGTCCACCATTAATGAGCCTTTGGACACATTATGTAACCCTTCTAGAGCTCAGTCTAACAGAAAAAAAGTGAGCAAGAATAGCTGCTCTATTCTAAGAAGATGGTTGTGTTTATGGAGAAAATAACATTTGTCAAATGCTCAGCATAGAACCTAATACACGGTAAGTGCTTAATTAATGTTATCTATGATTATTATCTCCCAATGAGAGTCATGGCAAAATACCACAGAAATGTGTAAATATGAACATTCTTCCCACCCAAGAGCAATGGGATGAGAGATCAAGATCCTGTCTTGTTTGGATGAAACCCCACAGGCTGCCCAAGAAAGCAACCAAGGGAGGAGCCTCTGCCCTGCCCACCCTCCTTGGAAAGCTGCAGGGAAGTGTAGTCCCCCAGGCACCCTAGCCTTCCCATCTAGACTTATCAAAACATTCCAGTGTCTGTCAGGATGAAAGACATCATGGGACAAGCTTGTTTATATCTTTGTCACCACCTCCCAGACCACCTTTGTAATTTGGATCTCATCTCTAGATCAGTCTGCCCTTGTCTGAGTGAGGTCAAAATCTGGCAACTCATAAACCTTTCCACTCTGACTGCTAGAATTAAGAATATATCATCCCAACCAGATCACTTAGTAGCTGCAAGTTTCTTAACTCTTCCATGTCTTTGTTTCCTATGTAAAATGGAGCTAATAATAGAATCTACCTTAACGATTATTGAGAGAACCCAACAAATTATTGCAAGGAGAGCACTTAGGATACTGATGGGCACAAAGCACATGCTCAGTAAAATTAGCTATTATTGGCCTCCCTAGTAACCTAGGGATTGATTCTCAGTGCTGTCACTGCCATGGCTTGGAGCTTATAATACTATCTATGTTCAGCCAGGGAGCTAACCCACATATGACGCAGCAGACCTCTGTTGTTGTGCCCACTGCTCCCCTCAGCAGTATATTTCAGTAAATCTACCTGTTCTGCTCCCCACTCTGTCTCTGGTGAATCTTTCAACCTGCCCCCCAGCAACTCTACCCTACACCCCAGTTCTTTTGTGTTAAAATAAGAAAAAAAAAAAAAACAACAACCCAAACTAGCTGTTATAAAATTTTAAAAAAACCCAAGCTAGCTTTTGTTACTATGATCTGCCACCATTGCTGCTGAAGCTAACTCCATATAGCTTTATCTTCTCCTCTGAATGTTCCTTTTCTTTTACTTCATTAGTTGAACTGGCTAGCCCTGAGGTTCCCTCCTCACATTTCAAGTGTCTTGGGCTTGGATGGAGGAGTTACAGGTAATCTCTTACCCCTAACTCCTTTGCTTCCAGAATTTTTTCCAGAGCATTATCCTTTAAAAACCTCCAGCCCCTCTGAAGCTTCTGCTCTAACCATTTCCCATACTTCCTGTTGTGTTCCTGTACCACATAGAAAATGGGGATTTTTCATAGTCAGTTTTGCTACATAGCAAAACTGCTATTCCTGAAATACATGGCACCCACTCTCACCCCAGGGCTTTTGCACTTGCTGTTTTCTACATCCTCAACACCTACATTCTGGATTTTTCTTATCATTCAAGTCCCCAGTCATCTTCTCAGAAAACGTTGTCACAAACCCCCAACATAAGCAGCCTCACATTCACTCTTATGTTACTCCATCTATTGTTCTTATGGCATCATTTACATCTCAAATTATTTAGGTTTTTAAAAAAATTATTCTTTTTCTGTCTTTCCTCTCCAGGATATAAGCGCTGCAAGATCAGGGACCTTTTCTTTGTTGCCTATCGTAGAAGGACTGCCTGGCCCACAGAACCCATCACTAAGCACTCAAACAGCAAGCTAGAGGGTCTGAGGATCACAGAGCTCTGACTTTGGAC
This sequence comes from Talpa occidentalis, assembly GCF_014898055.3. Taxonomy (NCBI): domain Eukaryota; kingdom Metazoa; phylum Chordata; class Mammalia; order Eulipotyphla; family Talpidae; genus Talpa; species Talpa occidentalis. The sequence continues at coordinate 35,586,338 of NW_023601104.1, read as the reverse complement.
AGGCCTGGGTTTGAATTATGAGTTCTGCCACTTGTTGGTTGTATGACTGTTCACAGATTGTTTATTTCACTCAGAGTCAAATTCTTCCAAACTATTTAATTCTTCCAAGGTTATTTAAACTTGGATGTTTCCCTTTCTTTTTTCTTTTTTTTTTTTACAGAGAGTAGAACAGTAAAGAACTTCATCAGAAGGATGTCTTCATCATTTCTACTCAAGTAGGGACTTCCCATTTTGGTCAAATGCCTCCCACTGTCTGAGAAATAGACCGTCTGAGAATAGCAGATCTCACAATTAAGGTTTTAAAGATTCCAAGGTATCAAAAGTTCTTGTATAAATTAGCAAGAGGACCTAATTTTACATTGTCTAGTTGAATGAATTTAGAATGGGGAAAAACAAGAAAAGAATATACTTTCCTACAAGGAATAAGGAAAACTTTCAACTTTGTCTTCTTAAGAATCTTTTGTGGCAAAGATGTTCCTCAGCACATCTTGCACACTGAGAGCTCTCAAGTACAACTTCTCTTTTACTCACCTGTCTGGGGTTTCTGGATAATTAAAATATGGAGAAAGGTATCTGTTCTGTTCTACTCCTCAATGTGCATGGCCAACAAACCAAGTACAATGTGTCTATGTAACCCTTCTCTCCCTCTGGGAATCTTCCAGAAGTTTCCCAAGCTCTAGCAGTATTTTCTTTTGAAAAGAAGATGTTCTTGCAAGAAATTCCCAACTTTTCACTTGCTCAATGAAGGTAGCCAAAGCCACAGAGGGAATTTTGGGTCAATCTTAAATGGAACTGAAGAGAAAAAAATCTCTTAATATGATTAAAAAAAATCTGTTCTTTAAAGAAGATTTGGGTGAGGAACAGGCTAAAATGGTTTGGTGTTGCCATGTCAGTGAGTGACAACAAGGGTTTGAGTGGGATGTGGTTCATTCTAGGCATGTTGACTTTGAGAGGCCAGTGATTTCCAAGGAGAGCTGTGCAGCATGCAATGAACACATGTCTATGGAATTCCGCTAGCAGGTGTGCCTTAATCCAAGAACTGAGAACATCCTTTGACCTGAAATGATTATAGTGGAAGATTACTTTACAAAATGAAATCCAAATATAGTCAGATAGATTTTAAATTAGAGAGATTTCTGATTGGGAAGCTAAAAGGTATATAATGAGAAAAGACTAAGGACAAGAATAAAAGTGAGGGTAGAATACACAGAAAAGGGAGAGATGGGCTGGGAGAAGGGAGGCGAGAACAGGGCTGGGTGGGCTGGAGGGACAGAGAAGGCTGCAGGGGAGAGAGTCAGGTTGGGGTATATTGAAGCGAGTCTATGACTCAATTTCAAATGCTTCTATCTGCCTGTGGCTTCCATGGGTAACAGTCATCGGAATAAACATTGTCTGACATTTTTGCTGGCACTCCCTCAATTAGCACCATTCACAGTTCCTTTGAGAATCTTACCACATATTATGTTAGCTTGGGATAATGAAAACAGACCAAGCACCCTGGGCAAAGCTTTGAGCTTCCGGCACAGTCGTGTGATGGCAGGCTGCCCTGCCTCTGCACTGTCCAACATGGTAGCCACTAGCTGTAATGGTGATTGAGTGTCTAAAATGTGGTCAATTGACCAAAAACCTGAATTGTAAATTTTATTTTATTTTAATAAATTCCTCCAAGTATGGTATGGATACCAAAGGGAATAAAAGTGAGAAATCTTACATAATATGCAAATGAATATTTGAAAGTTTAAGAGCTATATGATTATTTTAGGGTACATGAGAAAACTGACTAGTACATCAAGGGGATGATTTCATAGTTTCTGTATAACTTAGAGTAAGAAAAAATAAAATAGTACAAGTATTTGAAGACAAGTATAAAGTAAATAGAAGTACATGTGGTAGATGAACATGGCATAAACCATGAAGGCTAAATAATTACAGGCTAGGAAATGCCAGACCAGTCGGTGTTTTCCAAATGTTTCCTACTGAGGATTGACAGATGACATTAATTGGTTAGTATGAACTCATAGAGCGAAAAAGAAGAGTTGTTTTTCAATTATTGTCATAGAGATTGAGACAGAAGTAGAAAGAGGTATGATATGGCAAAAATCTGCAGAGATTTAGGGGAACTGAAGTCAAGCTCTGGTTGTTGGAGATGTGATTGGGCCACTTACCACCAACACTCAAGCTCTGGGAGAGTCGACCCAGAGCTGTGTGGGGTCAGTGACATGTAGATTTTCTAGTAAATAGACCTGTAAAGGTAAGGAATCGATACATACAGTATTGTGCTATGAATGTATTATCTCTTCCTGATGCTGCTCTTAACATTTTCTTTTCTCTAGTTTTCTTTGTTGTAAGAATATAGCATGTAATGCACATGACACACAAATACCAGTTAATCATTACGTTATTGGTAAGGTTTCTAGTCAATAGCAGGGTATTAGTATTTACATTTTGGGGAATCCAAAGTCACACATGTGCTAAGGCTACCAGAAGGGTGGGCTGGTAGGGTGGGAGCAAAAGGGAGGGGAGGTTGTCCAGTGTAGGATTACTGGGGCTTTGGTAATGGGTATGGTGAAATAACATAACTTTGTAGAGGTATAAACCTATACTCCTAAGACATATTGTGATATAAATCAACATTACTTCAAAAATAGAACTTTATCAAAAAAAAGTTACATGTGGCTTCTCAGTCGTGTCCCTAACCCCCACATTGTTCAAGGGTCAAAGGTATTTGCCTGCTGGGTGAATTAGGGCAAAAAGGAAACAATGATACCCCAGAGAGATGGTGTGGAGTAGATGAGGCCAAGTCAGTGATGTTGCAAATTGTAGTGCTTGTTAGCCCCTTTTACACCCTCCTTACTTGCCTTGGCTTCATCTGCTCTTCCAGGATACCACCTGGACTCAATTTCAGTGGATTAAGATACTTTATTAAGGAACATTAAACCACTTTCTATGCTTCTGGCTGTCCTGTTTCCTATGGTATGTTGACCAAGGGCTTCCACTTGGCCCCCAAACCCTTCCATTATAAAGCCCAGGTCTCTGATTGTAGGTCAGATTTGGGTTATTAATATAGAAAGTGTGTAATCTTTCAAGGAGAGCAACAACAAGGTCATGACATCTGCTGATCCTCTGAAAGAGCTGCCAGGATTTTGCCAGTGTGTGCCCTGAAAAATAGCCAAGGCACAAATTAACACCCACTTTCCTGCAATGGGAACAATTGCTCAAAAAGCCACTTCCGTATAACCCAAGGCAACCTGGAATAATTTGGGAGCCAAGATAAAATTTATTACTTAACAAAGAACACAGAATTCAGGTCCAGCAGCAAAGTAGCTGCTGGGTTTTTTCCTTTCCCACATGAGCTGCATTTCAAAAGCCTGACACTCTCAATTTACAAGCCCATTCTTTGAAAGGAATGCTCCAAATAGTCAAGATTTATAGGATGTCATAACTGAAGACAATGCAGAGACAGGGTCCTCCTAGATCCCTCATCTTAGAGATGGGGTCACTACTAAGTTGTAACTTGTCCAGAATCACACACATGGAGGCAAACATCACATACAGAAGACCGTAGACCCAGGCCTTCTAACCCTAGGACCACTTTTCTTTCCAGCTCCCCCAATTTTTCTGTTGGATTCAAACAGCAATTGTAATCTCAAATGAACATTTAACAAGAAATGCTTTTCATTTCATACTAGCAAAATCCAAAGGAGTATTGCTTAGGAGATGGGACTTGATAGCATCAAAGATCATTTCTAACGCTGACAGACTACGGTCCAGGAAAAAGAGGCAGAAACCAAACAAAGTTGACAGTTTATGCATCAGGATGACGATGACACAACATGGCACATTCATTGCTGGTGAGAATGTAAATTGGTAAAACCATTCTGAAAAGTGACTGAATTAAATGCCTTAAAGCTGTCCAAACCTCAATTTTGACCAAGAATCTCCACTTCTAGGAACTTTCTCTGAGGAAATAACTAAAAAAGGAGCAAACAGGCATGTTTAAGATGTTCTCTTGCAGGAGGGTAGTAAGTAGAAACAAAAAAATTAGAAACAACTTAAATATGTAACAGCAAGTTTTAGTTAAACAAACTTAACAAATGCATACCATTTGAAAGGGTATCTATTTCCTCTAACAGAGAAAAATGTTTATCACATGCCATTTAAAATCACATTATAATAAACAGCACATAGAGTATGATTCCACTTTTGTTTAAAGTATATTCATTTGCTAGCAAACAAAAAAAAAAAATCTGACATTATTATTATCATAGGGCCTAGGAAGTTTACATTTTTCTTTTTTTTTTTCCTATTTGTTCACAATGGATTTGATTAATTCCTAAAGAACTTTTGAAAGACCTTAAAGAACGTTATCATTTACTACCCAAGGTAAGAAAAACCTTAATACATTCTCTACTGGCAAGGCTCCATGACTCAGAGGGTGATGCTTATCTCTGCCCCAACGTCTGTTAAGCCTTCCTAATTACTCCTGCAAATGGTCAGAGGGAACTGGCTCTTTCCAGCCTCATGCCCAGGACAGAAACATGGCGTAGGTGGCTACCGCCCTTCCTTCCCCTCAGTACTTCCCTTCTGCTCCCCTGTGGCTGTGCCTGCTCTTCACCACCTTTCTTCTCTGCTGAGTATGTTGTAGCCATGGACCCAAGCTCTGACATCAGTTAGCAGAGCCAAAAATGGCTCTGCCATTTTTGTTTGCTGCCCAATTTTAAGAAATATCTTCACATCTCTGGACTGAACATGTAAAGGTTATCACTTACACAGAACAAAATTCAGGAACTCTTAACATATAATTCATTTAATTGTAACAAACATTTACAAATATTATAGATATTTACACTCTTGGATCCGTTACCTTCATTAAAATATGGGACATTTCCATTAACCTAGAAAGTTCTCTCCTGCCCCTTTCAAGTCAATTTCTCTAAACTGAAGCATCCTCCTAATTTTGATCACCATGGCTTAGTTCTGTCTATCCTAAGACTGGATATATATATGCAATCTTGCAGGCCATTACTTCCGTATTCAGCTATATTTGATCAACATAACGATTCTGGAGTTTATTTTGTTGTTGTTCTGAGTATCAGTATCAGTAGTTCCTTTTTGTTGCTGAACATATCTGCTCTACGGATATACTCCCTTGTCCTTATCCATTTACCTACCGAAGGATGCTTGGGTTGCTTCTAGTTTTCAGCTATTATGAATAGAGTTGCAATTAACGTTCTTGTTCAAAGTTCTGGTAACTCATTCTCACTGACGCGTAGCGCTTACAGTGAAGTGGATTTCAAGATAGTGCATGGAGGTTTTAATTTGCATGTTCTTGATAACTAATAATGGTGAGCATCTTTATAGAATTATTGACCATTTATAAATCATCTTTTACTGTGTTCCATTTAAACCTTTCCCCTATTTTAGTGGGTTAGTCTTATCAAGGTTATTAGTTCTTTATGTATTATGGATACAGGTCCACTGTCATATGAAATGGTTTTAAATACTTTTTTCTACCTGCTTCAGATGTTCATGGTGAGAAATGAATCAGACATGCTGTGATGATCTATAAACTGTAAGGGTGACCTAGAAATCACAACTCCATTCTTTGAAAGGAACAGTAAAGCAGGAGCTAATGGTGTCTCTAGGATGGCAATCCTTCATGTACAGAGAGGACAGGAAGCTCCTAGCTTTGTCTCACTGCCGTGGAAAACCTGGCAGTGCCTGAGGGTTGTCTGTTCTACCACGGACTCATTCTGCCTCTTCCCTAACACTGCTTCTCCATCAGCTTGGGTCACAAGTGTTATTCCTGGGTCTCTGCTTAGATTTGGGATCCATTTCTTTGTCTGATATGTCTATTTGCTTTCCTTGATCCTGAAAGGCTGGGTTTTGAGCCTCCTGGAACCAATGTTTTTGTTTTTATTTTCTTGCACAACTTATCGCTTATCTTGAATCCTAGTCCAGCTTCCTGCCTACCCATCTGGCCTTGACTCAGGGTCATGCTTTTATCCCAAGGGTCAAGAAATGTTGCTTGACCTTCTCTATGTGACTTTGATCCCGCTGTTCTATTCTGGGTGCAGTCCAATCTTTATTTCCTATATGTCTGGGCTTGTGCATGATCTATTAGATTTGGTACCTGATTCATTAATCTAGAAATAATATTGTCAGGATGCTCTGTAGGGTAAGAGGTGGATCTATTTTCCAGGATAAAATATTAGCATTGGCTTTAGCATTGAAGGTCTTTAACAACCGACTTGCCAATCCCCAGATGAGGAGGATTCAAGGTAACATCGGAACCACTCTTGCCTTTTAGTTCTGCTTTGTTGTCCATGTATGGGGCTATCTGTATAATTAAGCTAACTCCCGGGAAACTATAAATCTGTGCACTAACCACTTGTGGCTACTTAAACTTAAGAGATAAACAGTGAAATACCATACAAAATTTAGTTCCTTGGTTGCACTAGCCACATTTTGAATGTTCCATAGCAATACATGTTTTGTGGTAACCACATAGCACAGGTATAGATTAGTTCCATCATTTCAGAACAATCTAATCATACAGCACTGTTCTGGAGTGCTCATGTGGCTACAATCATTCTCACCAATCCTCTCTGCTTTCTTCAAGGCCCTAAGCTGAAAGAATTCTTTCAAATATTGTTGCAAGTAAGAATTGTGTCCAAGGCAGGCAAAGAAGCAAATCCCTGTAAAGAATGGAGCCAATTCTGTATGGGTGTGTCACTTGACACGTGCAGTTGTCCTGTCATCCTGGGAGAATGGATGCTTTATATTTAAAAAAAAAAAGAAAAAAGGAAAGGGAAAGAATTTCAGTATTGCTTTTATAATACTGACAGAATAATAAACAATTGTTTAATATTCTGAACTGGGAGATTTAACTCCTAGGGGAATAGGAGGAAAGATAAATCAATATTTACCAGTAGTTCTTATCCTATGTTAAATATTAGCTTAAACTTAAAAACCCATGGTTTTTGTTGCTGTCTCTCCATAAGCCCACATTTCACTGGTCGCTTGCTCTTATAGGGAAATAATCATTTCAGAAGCAGTGGGAAATATTTGGACCATGTCCATTGTATACCTTTTACTGCCACCTTTAATAGTTATTGCAAATGTAGGGGTTGCAGGGAAACATTCCCGGACTGAAATGCTTCAACCTTTGTAACACAGCCACGCAGAGATGCCAGTGGGAGTCGACAGCTATCACTAACAGAGCCGCAGGGTGAGCAAAATGAATAATTAGCTAGTATGTTTGACAAAAACCTTGTAAGTGGAACTGGGGGGGTCTTAAATTTCAGATTTGCCTTACCCCTCAGAGCCAGAGATGCTGGCAGTGGCTGCCTATCCTAGACTGACATTGCTGGGACCTCCACACCCCTGGGACACAGAATCTGCCATTTGTCAGTGTGCACGGCCATACACCTGGCTCTCAGCTTCTGAGAAAACAAAACAAACAAACAAACAAAAAAACAATCTCCAGAGAAGCCAGAAGAAGGTTTCAGTAGTAAAGGGGAGCCAAAAACCAGGTTGTCATATAACGCTGGCAGATAGTCCAAACAGCAGATTCCCTACTGCATATTAATATATTCATGGGCAGTGACCTCCCTGGGGTCTCCAATAAAGATCCTTTACAAACACAGACTGAATAAAATTCCCAACACCGTCTCCATGGGGGATGTATATTAAATACCAAGCCTTTCTTATCAGTGCATAAGCTAAGCCCTGCGAGGTGAAATCACTTGCCTTAAGTCAGGGCTCGCCAGGAGGAGTCCAGGTGCGTTGGCATCTGAATCTGCTTTGTAAAACCTCATTATAATTGTATAGAATATGACAAGAAATGCAATCATTGTACAAGGAATTTTGGAAAGTTAAGCGGTTATTTAATCAAAGTCACTTAAATGATTTATGGCTGGAAGGATCAAAGAATGAGTGTTACAAAATTAAGCGAAAGCCAAAACAGAAGCCGTGGGAGGGGGGGAATTTATTTTCCCACATTTTAATTCTTTTATGAGAATGAACCCAACACATGCTTAAGTATTTGCAGCAAAAATAAAATGTTTTTCTCCTGGGAGGAAGGAAAAATGACAATAAAATGTGTGTGGTTTAACTCCCTTCAGAAACCTCCTAATACTCCCACTTTTGTTCCCAACTTTAACTACAGAAGGGGAGAGAATCTGTTCTTTTTCCTTCAGTCCTTAAGCCAAAAGCTGAGGAAGAGAGGCAGGTGTTTTCAGGCCCCTGGTTTGGACCAATACCAAATGTCCATGAAAATGCCCATTAAGATAAAACTGGTTGCTGGTTCCATAAATAGCCCTCAACAAGCACAACTCTTCTCTTCCTGTTCCCCTGCTTCTTATAATATGGCACCCTGTCCATTTCATTGACCCCACTGCAAACAGAAGCCATGTTTCATTTCTCCTTATCCCCACTCATACTCATCCTCCTCCCCATGCTCCTCATAGTGAAACACGCTCCATCACACCACCAAACATGATCACATAGCTTCTGGAGTCAGAGCCAGGCACAGGGGAATGTCAACGATGCTGCAGTTCAAATAAAACAAAAAATTTCTTCTTTGATGGCCACCTGAGATAAAAGATGAGAACTCTGTCCATTCACAATGTAATCGGCTCTTCTTGCTATCCCTATGCAGAAGGGTTATTATCCCTGGGGGGACGGGTGAGTTGAGGCCCAAAGTAAGACCAGGGCCAAAACAGAAAGCGAGGCTGGGCTGCAAGGAAACCTGGTTCGTCTATGTCACTCTCGTGTCGATTCGGAATCCAAGCAGTATTACCTGATCTTCCTGGGCTTACGCCCGTACCTAAGTCTGGTTCCCACTCAGAAGCAATTTCCATGCAGTGGCTGCCCTGACCACCTAACTTAAAGAGTACTGCCCGCAGCGCCTCTCTCTAACCTCTTCTTCCTACTTGAATTTTCTTCAGAGTCTTCACTGTCTTCTGAGTCTTCACTGTCTTCAGAGTCTTCACTGACAGACCATGTTTATCTATCTGTTTATCTGTTTCCCTCTCAAACCAAAGCTCCCCGAGGACAGGGACCAGTGTCTTGTTCACTGCTGTGTCCCTTCCTTTAAGCAGCCACTCGATAAAGACTTGTGAAATAAGTGCACGGATGAGCAGTAACTGTAGTTCATCGAGAACACATTACCAGGTGTCGAAAACACACGTCTCCCGGTCACTGAGCACTTACTAGATACCAAGTCATATGCTGAGGGTTTTTTGAGAAAGTGCATTGGGTGCTTTATTAACACAATGATATTCTGTTGGTAGACAATACACTTTTTAAATCAATACTATGTTTTTTGCAGAAAACTAATGTAGACTATGGACTTTGGATGATAATGATGTGTTCATTTTTTTTTAAGATTTATTTATTTATGCGTACAAGAGCTGGGGTGCAGGCCAGAGGTGTGTGGGGGTGTGTGAGAGCATTCACCAGAGACAGAGTGGGGAGCAGAACAGGCAGATCTGTTGAAATACACTGCTGAGGGGAGCAGTGGGCGAGACAGGAGAGGTCTGCTGTGCCATGTGGGTAGCTCCCTGGCCAGGGATCAGATTCGTGCTGCAGTGGCTGCTGATAGCTTCATAGTGCTGAGACTTAATCCCTTGCACCACCAGGGAGGCCCCATGATATGTCAATTGTTTGAAAAAAAAAAAAGTACCACTTTAGTGCGGGTGATAGTAACGGGGAAGCTGTGAATCTGTAGGGACAGGGAGTACAATGAAACATCTCTGTAACTCCCTCCCAGTATTGCTGTGAACCTAAAAGTACTCTACAAAAAACAAGACTTAAAAAAAGAGTCTCTTACCCCAGTATAGCAGTGACATACATCCCTAGGGTTAGTCATTACCTTTTCTTCTCTCCGACATGGAAAGCCTATAACTTCTGCCAATATGGGTATTAGAATGATTCCTACTGTGTTCATTTCATTTTTAAGAATATCCATAATATTTATACATTGGAGTCTGCTGGAGAAAAATTCTTTTTCAGGCCAATAAAACACCACAACAACCAGATTTAAGTGCTTTCATTTAATCTAAATAAACTGGTTTTGTAGTTTGGTCAATGAATCCTCCAAATAGGTAACAGATGGTAAGCTTTTCCAGGGAAAGTAACTTCAAATTCAACATCTAACAAGGATCAGCTACTTTTCTTGCTGAAGAATCCATTTGAAGTTCTCAGTAGACTTCATGGCGCATGGTTTCCTCTAACTAGAAGAGTAGCATGTTGTCTGATATGGTGAAAGTGTAACCAGTGGTTGAAGCCAAGACTGTTACAGGTGGTGCCTCCTGGAGGGGGTTGCTGGTGAGAATAGATAGCCCAAGGGAAAATGCTTAAAGGTATTGCATTTTGGGGTGAGGTGACCAATAAGAAATGTAAGTGACTGCACAAGCGAGGCGGATTCATTCAGTCTTTGGAATTTAGCATTTTCAGATCTTCAGCATTTGGGGTCAGCAGATTTAAGCCCCCACCTCGCCAATCTTCCAGAAGGCTGTTGTGGGACTCTGAAGGTAGAGGCAGCCAGCCTCAGAGAGGAAAAGTTTGGAGGCTTTGCAATTTTCTGAGTGACTGAAACTGTTCCCAGTTTTGCTGCTGTTATAGTCTGACAAAGAAGGCAAAGACCCGGAGCCGGGCACCTTGCTGAGCTGTGAGTGTGGCTGTTTGTCAGGTCGTTTGGCTGCTGCAGCTGCTGTTTTGAGTGTCGCTTGTCTTGTGCTGCGCTGGGGAAGCCCGGCAGCTCCTGGAGCATCTCTTCTTGTATTTTTTTGTCTATGTAAGTTGGAACCTGGCCTATAGTCTGAATGCTGCATGTTCCAGGTCAGTAGAGACAGAAAGTCACCATCTTGGATACGTGGCCTATTGTTTGGGAGAGGAGCTCCGCATCCTCAGTGGTGGGAAGACGCAATTTTAGCTGCTTTTGTTTAGGACTCAAAAACTGGACACTGCTTCAGGTGAGGTAAACGGCCATTTTTGTCCTCAGTAACTTTTTGTTTTTCCCTGGTTTGTTAAATAAATTCCATTGTTGTTGTTACCTCAGCCTGGGTGTCTTGCAACTGTGTGCATGGGTGAAGAACTCAGACAGTGACTGGTAAACTATTTGGGCAGTGTCCTTGGCCAGTTTTAGTGCCCCTTGCTGTCCGTATCAAAAGCAGCCAAGAATATATATGAGATTTGGAGTTCAACAGGCCAGGTTTGATTTCTAGCTCTGCTCCTTATCAGCTGTGTAAAGTTAAGCAGGATGTTTTACTTCTTGATGTCTAACTGTCATTAACTAACTGAACTGTCATTAACTAACATGTAACAATTGTTTGCTCTGCAGGTTGATTTTTATCCTCTTACAAGATAATGAGTTAATCCATTATGGGCAGAAGATACTCCTGGGCCAGAGACAAAACATTTATTACTCATGGCAGAGCTAGCAGTGTGGACATCAGCATTGACATCAGTTCTCCTGGTCACTAAGTCCACGGGGGCAAACAAGGGGTCTGGGTAGATATGTGGTGAGTTTTAATTTGCCACTGAGAAACACTGAATTTAAGAAGTGCATCTTTTGGGGGGCAAGCAATAAGCAAGGATGCTTTTCATTCTGGAAGTAGCTCTTACCTCATTTCTCAGGGTTGCTTGCTGAAAACACAAGCCATGAAGAATGGCTCAGGTAAAAAGCAGTCATGGTCTCATATTCTTGGCAAACTCAGTGAGACATGTAAGAGCATGAGAGACCCATGCAGGACTGCACCCCAAAAATAATATGATTAAATGATGTTCCACAGTGCCTACAGAATAGTACCCAAAGGTGTTTCCTGTCTTTTTCCTCTCTTGGAATGGCATCTTAAAAAACAAAACAAAAAAAAAAGCCTGTTTTTTTTTTTTTAAGGATCATTACTCAAAGAATTTTAAAATATTTGAGTTGGAAGGCATTTAGGAAGCCAAATTGTTGTGAAATTTTAGGAAGCTATTATACATTACAGGTTTTTTTTAATGAATGGAGAAGTGCTTCCTATGTCAGGAGAAGAGGGATCCAAAATTTGTGATATCTAAAAATAATTTATACATGCACAATATTTTTCTATGTTTCACAACTTTTACAATCGAAGTGTGTTATTTCACCTCTCTAGACCAAAAGAAAAAAACATGCACTGTTCTAGCTCAGTCCCTTCACTTCACAGATGAGGAGCTGAGAAGCAGATGAGTTCAGTGACCTCTCCCAGGTCCCAGCTGGTGCTCTGACTCCTGGTGCTGTGTCGATGCCTTCTCCTCTGCAGAATCGCAAGGGGCAGCAGGAATGGGTCAGCTATAGAGGACCTGTCTGGTCAAGGTGTTCATAACCCTCTAAACCTGGGGGAAGCAGTTCCTTATGTATTGAATGACTGCTAGAGATTAGACTCAGGTTCACCCGCCCATTACTACAGTGGGCAAGAGAGAGAAGATGCATTCCCTTAGGCTTGAGCTTCTCATGGTAAGCCACCCTTTGTTCATATTTGGCAGCTAGCTTCACCCAGGGCAAAGCAAAACCTGAGACTCCAGTAGGCAGGACTGAGGTTGGGCTCTGGCACAAACTCCTGATGGATTGCCTTCAGCCTGGGCTGAATTACTTGTCTACACAGTTCCCATTTCATTGGATAATTAAGTGGTGCTCCTTCTCTCTTGGCAATGTTCACAGCTTGTGTAACATGTCTTTCTCAGTCATGCCCTTATTGTTCTCTTCTTCTGCCACTATTATTTTCAAATTATGTTATTGCACCATTGCGGTTTTTAATGTTATTTTTGGCAGCAAGGACTGCTATTCCTTATTCTAGCAGAAGAACCCAACACAAATTATTAGAAGATCTAATTGAGATATTGTTCAGTTAGCTCAGTTGACCTTAGAACGTCCTCGGTTTATCACTTGCAGTACAGTTCTGGTCCTGCTTCCAGGGGGGAGTTTACTTGGGAAGAGCACCTGGCTTTGTTTTCTGTCACCTGATGCAGAAACAACTCAAGGTAATATTCCAACACTGAATCTAGGCTTTCCTTCAGGAATGAGGAGTATGGAGGCAGATTTAGTCTTTGCCTTCATGGAGGTTGGGATATAACTAGGGCAGATGAACTTTGCAGTTGCAACACATTGATATAACCACTGGGGACTGCCTGACTCTTCCCCTCTTCTTCTCAGCACCCAACTTTCAAACTGGGGGTGGGCAATGGAGGGAGCAGTGTTCCCAGCTAAGAACATATCAGAAGGAGATCTGAGTGTGGCTGAAAGGAAAACAGTACAGGCCTTACAATATGCACTCCTGAAAAACATTGTGTTCCATAAAATGATGCCCTAAAACAGTATAGTTTATGAGAAAATTAAAGGCCAACCTCTTAAAATCTCTGCAACTTTGTAACTAGAAGCCAGCAGAAACAATAATTGGCTCCTGCAATACAATTTAACACCCAAGCAGGAAGCTTAGAGTTCTGGATCTGCCTGGGGGAATATTACAAATGTTCAAAGACATGAGAATGCAGCTCTGGCTCCTCACATGTGCTGGGGGAAGCAGCAGGGCGGCCATTAAAGGGTAGGGGAGGAAGCGCAACTAGCTGAGGTGCTAGAGCCCTTCAGTGTGGGGTGTGCTTCACTGGAGGTAGTCCTAGGTGTGTGCTCATATTTAATTCTCTAAAAACAGATCTGAAAAGACTCTTCCTATGCTTATGCAGCACCCCACTGAAAATTTTTTTTGGGGGGATGTCCTGCTGAAGTTTATATTTCAACTCCTATCATTCTGTCTCCCCAGCCTTAGAAAAATCATGGATGAGTCACCTAACTTGTAAGATATTGATATATTGACCATTCCTTCTCTAATCAGAGGACTAACCCTTGCTAAAACATGAATTGTAGTAGAATAGACTGTACCTCATAGGGGATCTGTGCCTAGAACACAAATCCATGAAGCTGCACAACAGTTCAGTCATGGCAGAGTCCTCTGGCCAATTCAGGCCTAGAAAGACAGGTTGCCATGTCCTTCCACAGGTAATGGCAATGGAAAAACTAAAAAGTAAGGGGATTGTGGGATACAGTGCAATCTTTGTTACCAAATGTAAACTACATATTTAAGGTGTTATACTGTTTTGTGTGGATTATGTGGCTTTTTGTCAACTTGTGTTGCCATTCTTATGTGGTATGGGATGCCCAAAAGCACTTGTGCTAGAAGGGACTAAACTTTGGACAAGGCAGGTCCTCTGCAAACAACCTGGGCTTGGTTGGCACGGGCATTGCAGAGCAGAGTCAACCCACAGAGATGCATTTATCATCTCTACCATTGTCATGGCTGCTCCTCTGGCAAGCTAATGGAAAGATGGAAATCAACACAACCCAAGCAGAGGTTGAGGGAAAGTGCTACAAAGATCAGTCATCCTGATGGGTCATGTATCTGCCTAACAGACTTGATGCATGGCCTTGGCTACAGAAGTTAAAAATTCTACCTGCAAAAGAGATTTGACTCCCAAGATCTGAACCCACAAAAATGCAAATAGAGTGGAAGAATAATTGGGTACGTATTAAGTAGATGAAACTCTTTATGAGCAGGGCCCAACCAGTTCCTGACACCTTGTCTGAAAGAGAGGGTGCAAAAGAAATTCTTTTGCATGAAAGAAAACAATATGATGGGTGGGCATGAGCCACATTTAGAAAATATGTTCAGGCTTTCCCCCCCTTAAAAATAAACAAACCAAACACCACTAAAAAAAGATTTCAAATTCTTCTGTTGTTTGCCTCTCTATGCAAAGTGAAGAACTGGGTGTTCTGTTTATACAAAGAAAACAACAGGCCTAATCCTAGCCTCATGGACAGTCTTCCTCAAACCTCTTCATTAAGCCCAAGCTGATAGCTATTAATCACTTTGGGGCTGCCAAAAGCTTCTTGCACCTTCCAAGCTACTTTCCTTTTTGCAAGATCAGATAACTGTGTTATTTGGCTTTTCATTAAAATTTGCCTTACCCATTTGAAACATATTTTTCCATCTATGTTTCTGTTCCTATACAAACTTGAACCACTTGAATTTCCTCTACTTTTGCAAAATTTTATTTTAAAGTTGGAAACTTTTGATTTTTTAACTTTTGCTTTTGACCACCACTTTTCCATTTTTGCATTTGCTATTTTAATCACAATTTTGCCCCTGTTTGATTTGGCTGTCTACTCTGGCTGCCATTATTTGCCCATCTCTTGTTATTTTTCTATATCTAATTTTGCATTTCAGCGCCTTTGTTTCCTTCCCCAAAACCTAAGGACATCTTTTTTTTTTTTAAAAAAAAAAAAGACATGTCTTTTTCATTCACTCTCTTTGACTATGTCTAAACAGATACTTAAATAAATTGTGTGCCAAAGCATAAGAGGGTAATTGTAGGGGCAAGGTCTTACTTAAGAAAAGCAATCGCCACACTACTTAGTGTGAATCTGGAAGGAAAGGAAGTTGAACACAATGGTGGGAACATGTTGAAGTAAAAGCAAGAATTGGGGTCAAAAAATTAATCAAGGTTACTACTCCCAGTAATGTCATGTGGATTTCATGTGAGCCCTGATACCATGTGATGAGAAGGACACTTCACCACCCTGGTCGTCTTCCTCAAAACCCATAAATCCAGTCTAGCCACAAGAAGACCTCAGACCATGGAGGGCCATTCAGTGACATACCTGGCCATACTCCTCAAAACCATCCAGGGTATGAAAACCAGAAAAGTTTGAGAAACTGTCACAGATTCAGAAAAGAAGGTGACAGGGTGACCTAATGTGAAGAGGGATCCTGGATTGGATCCTGGACTAGAAAAAAGACAGTAATGGAAAAACTACTAATCCGATTAAAGTCTAGACATTAATCATTGGTAATATACAAACGTTGGCTTCTTAGTTTTGACAAATGTACCTTGGATATGTAAGATAAGAACATTAGGCAAAACTAGATCTAGCTAGGGTTTTCTGGTAGAAGGTGATTGTAGCACAACCTGTGGTCTGCCTGTAAGAAGGTAACCTTGAATTAGAGGCTGAATTCTTCTTGAAAGTGGTGGAATCATTGAATCCCTGAATGAGAAGCTGTGGATTTGGAGAGCCAACCTTATTTACTGAAAGAAAAGGCATGTATAAGTGGACCCTCACAGTTCAAATACATGGTGTTCAAGGGTCAACTGTATATTATATGCCATATAATACAAATATTATACAAATTCAATTAAAGGTAAGTCCACTCAACTGCAAATTTCCCTGAGTAAATAGTATCCTCTGACATGGCACCCGGCAAACACAAGATGAGTAACAGCTAGTGCAATGCCTTTCACACCACTGGAGTGAGTTCAATATTGGCCATTTGTCAGAAAGACCTCATTTAAAAAATGATTTGTTTTCTCTCTCCAACTTTCATTTAAAACATTTTCTACTAAAGGATCAGTTTTCTAAAGGATCAACAGGAGCTTGAAATTATTTTCTGTAGAACATCTTGCCTCTATTACTACATGATAAAAAATACATTAGGACACAATTTATCATTTTTCAAGTCAACTATTTTTCCTTTCTGCATATTTTACTTTCCAATGTTTTTAGTGTTTTTGTCTTCTCCTACCCTCTTTTCATAGTTCCTTCACCTCTTTAACCTGTGAGGTATACAATTTGGTACATTATTATTACATGCATTTAATTTCAGGTTGAAATATTCCTAATAGATTTTGAATTGTTGAAACATCTTTTGTACTTGCTTCTGCATAGCTGTTGTATTCTTGTTCATCTGTGATCCTGAGTGACTTCTAAAGTGTTTTCTACCACAAAAGTTCACAAAAGGCACATCCCATTATTTTCATTTATTTCCCACCCTGATTTTGACGAACTTTCACATCCAGTGAGAATATCAAGAATAGCATGTAGAAAGCGTTGAGATGCATTTTAGATGCTTTGTGGATCAAGCCTAGATATATATAAGCATCTCTAAATTGCTACAATTCCTAAATGCATGAACTTGCCCCATTATGCACCATTCCTCTCAGTAATTATATCAACTCTAAGGACCGTGCTATTTATCCTTGTACAATGGAGCTCTAATTAAGGTCCAGTTCCCACAAATGTTCTGGAATTTTATGAAAATATTTCTCTATGAGATTGGTATCATGGATTAGTTCTACTTTATTTCTAAAATCAATCAATGTCAAAGTCCTCATTCTCAGTTTTATATTTAAACATGTTCCACATTCCTGGGCAGATCTTAAACATAGTTAAATAGGTGTGTTCTCTGCATGATTTGTTCCCTCTTTGGTGGAAGAAATTATGTAACATACCTAATCGAGGAGGCAGAGAAGGAGAAGGGAAGCCAGGAAGATGACTCAATGGTACCAGAACAAAAGTAGTTCTGGAAGTTCACAAGGGTGTCAAAATGGAAACGGTTATTTGGATCTTTGAATCCAAATCTGCCTTTGGCTGTGAGCTGTTGAAAAGACACTCACAAGATTCAGTGAATTAATTCAGAGGACACGGCATTGTTCCATCAACTCAGTCATGAAATTCCTTTGTCATGTTGAAATGCCCTCTCCAAAGGATGGCTGATAATGATCTTGGTATTATCTAGCCCTGGTATAGAGGCAGTCAACAGCTTCATTGCAAGAATTGGAAAATACCAGCAAGGAGAAGAGGAGAGATGGGAGCGGAGGAGAGAGGAGAAAGGGGGCATGCAGAACAGAATGATAATGACAATAATTAGAACCAAGGCCTCGAAGTCAGACAAACTCACTTTGGGCAAACCCAGACTCTGCCCATACTAGCTGTATGACCTTCAGTGACTGATGTTTTTAAATGTGAGTTTCAGTTGATTTCTTTGCAGGATAAGAATACCCATCCTGGGCCTCCCCGGTGGCGCAGCAGTTGAGCGCTGGGTTGCGAAGCTGCCTGCAGCCTCTGCAGCGCCGGTTCGATCCCCGGCTGCTCCCCAGCCACCGGAGGAGGGTCCCACATGGCGCGCAGACCTTTCCTGCCACCCGCTGCTCCCCTCAGCAGTGTACTTCGGTCCTTCTGCCTGCTCTGTTCCCCGCTCTGGCTCTGGTGAATTCTCTCACCCTCCCGCACTTCTGACTGTACCCAGTGCTTGTACAAATAAATAAATACATAAATCTTTAAAAAAAAATAAAAGAATACCCATCCTAACCTTATAAGTATATGAAAAAAATACATACATCTGAGAAAAATCAGATGTAGAAAGTGTTTGATGCACTGAAACTGTGAAATATGTGCTAATTGCTCTCTCTCTTCTTACCTTCTACAAAGAAAAAGAAAAGTCCGCCATTTTGTGGGTTTTTTTTTTAATCTCTTTTATAATCAACAACTATCCTAGTATTGTATGTAAAGAACTGTGTGAGCACCTAAGGTATACAGACCTGGCCTAAAATTGCTTAAAGGAAATCAGTGTGGAAGACAGAGCACAAAGCCAGAGAGTAACATAGCACTTAGAGTAACATAGCAAAAAGTTTCAGGGACAATAAGTACTTCAGGAACTCAGGGCTGGAGAGACCCCAGCTCCATGGGTAGTCAAAGCAAAAGAAGAGCGCTTCCTCCTGGGGATGGAGAAAGAACTGACCTTAGTAAAAGCATAGGAAGGGCCTCTCAGCAGAGGATAACTGCAGTGAGTCCAAACTGCAGAGGGGACACCAACACTGGGCACAAGGAGGCCCAGTTAGACTGAGTAAGTTGGAAATACTAAAAGATGGTGCAGGGAAGGGGGACCTGTTTGATCAGTGCCCAACTACAGCACTTCATCTGCATCAATTCAGTAGCAATCAGTATTCTAGAGCTTGGTGATTAGATGATCAAGGTAACGTCGGAAGAAGCCTGGCATGTTGCTGTACAGTGTCACTAGGAAACAAGCAAAGCAGAGACAGAGGAGGCATCACAGTGCCACTGCAATGTCTGAGAACCAGTGAGGAATCCTGGGCAGGGGGTGGTCAGAAGAGTGACTCTAGAAAGGAATGACTAAGGACAGGAAGCATTAGGAGGGCCAGCGACGGGGTTTTTATTAAAAGAGAGAAACAATAAAATCCTGACTCCCAACTACTCTCAGTAAGATATTATCAACACATAAGCATAACTGGGGTGAAAAAATTTAGAATATTCTAAGACACTTTAGAATATACTTAAGGTACTTGTTCACAGCGGGAAGGTTTTGTGGGTCTCAACATGCATGGGTCCTAAAATGTTAGTGTTTTAATTAGATAAATAATCAGCTTTCTCAAGAAGAATGAGGTGCTCCCCTTTTAAAGCATGATAAATTACAATACTACATGGATTATTCCCATGGATTTTTTTTTTTAGACAGCATTGCAAAATTTAATATTGTTTTGAGTAACATAATCCAACAGCAGGGCTTCTATTTGTTAAAATTACTTAATCATTAAATTCAAGTGAGTATTAGGTTTCTGTCCCCAACAAAAGTTGGCTTCATGCCACCCCCAGTTATGACAAGCACCTAAGTCTTTATAAGAATCACCTGATTCCCCACCCTTTCCTTGGAAAGAATGGAGTTTCCTTTAAATATAATTTTCACCCAAATATGCTTAATTCTACACTTGGAAAACTCCATTGGTATGTATCTGCTAAGCACATTGAGTTGGTGATCCTGATGTAGCGTTTCACATCAGGACATCAAAACCATTTATTTCTTTTTATACAATAGCAACAAAAACCCATCATGCCTTTTCACCAGATGAGAAATCTTTACAGGCCATGGTTATAGGCACAGACCCACAACCCTCTGACAAACAAGATAATAATTGCCAAGGACTTCAGTAGCTTGAGGACCTAAGAACCCAGTAAAGCTCCTCCTAGAGACTTTCAGTCTCAAGAAATTAAACTTCTTCTCTGTAATGTAAAGTGCTATAAAATAAATTTACATAAATATGTATATTAGGTAACAGACCATTTCAGGGAAAAAAAAACATTCAAATTTGTATACACTCACTCTCTCATCTTCCCTTAAAATAGACCCCTAGTTTTATTTCAGGTACCCATGTGCTTGACTAAATGACTCCAGTTTCTATCCTCTCTCATTGCTAGAGGTGACCCAAGAGATGTCAGTAGAAGCTGTAGGGTGTTTCTGGGAAAGTTCCTTAAGAGGGTTCTTTTTGCCTTCCTCCCAAACTTCATCCTGCCAGGAAGGGTTCTGTTGACAGAGCTCCAGCAGCCACCTTGGACCCGGAGGCAATGAAAGTTCATGTCCCGGGTAATACAACAGAAAGGCAAAGAAACTTAGGGTCCTCGCTGCCTGCACATGGGCTTTTTTGGGACTATAGCATTTCTATAGATTATAAACTAGGGTTCTTTTACATGTTATATACAAAACTAGGGTTCTGTTTGTGAGTATAGGTAAATGATTGAGTGTCACTGCCATAAGCAACACTAGAGGTAAGAAAAGTGTATATAAGCATCTTTGGGACTATAGCAAGGTTATATCAAGTCTTCTGTTTATGCAATTGATTCGAATCCTAACATAATATTGCATCCCAGCAGCTTTCCATTGTACACTAATTCAATTTTTAATATGAAAAACACATTTTTTTATGCCATGAGGTACATTAGGATACAACAAATGTAGTTCAGGTAAGTTAGAAGTTTAATTACACATGCCTAATTTATCTTAATCCAGGTTAAGGAGGAACATTTCAGATTAGTACAGGACAAGTGACAGTCCAGATTATCTGTAATTTAAGAAACCAAAGGATAGTATTTACCTATAATCTATCACCTCTTCCAATAGAGAAGTCTCTGCTGCAAGGTGTGCCAGCACCTGAGCTGGTGGTTACTGCACAGGGAAGAGGCGGGTTTGAGCCCAGCAAGGCCTCCTGAGAACAAGCAGGTAGGCTCTGTCCTTTATGCAACAAAGGCCTGAAGTTCTAGCCAGACCCTCTTGTGACTCTACTGGGTTTAAAAGAAATGGCATATTCTTATCCTGAAGTGCAGCGTCCTGTAAAAACTAGAACCAAGATGGACTGGGGGCAGTGAGATGGGTTTGTGAAATACAGCTTTGGACTCTCTCTCCACAGTCCACATGGAGGGTTTCTAAACCAGAATCTTTTTTCTATTGCAATAATAATAATGACCCTCCTTTTAATCTTTGACAACCTCTGCAGCCTGAAGTTTTCATCACCCAATAGCTTAGGCCTATCCTGCTTGGTCTGTTGAGAATCAAAGACCTTGAGCAGAAAAAAATGCTTTTTTTTTCCTGTATTTCTAACTAACAAAGTGGAAGCATACCTTTTAGTATTTCTGCTGCTCAGAGTGTTGTTTGGGAGGGACTGGAACTTATGGACCACCAGGTAATCACAATAAGACACTCAAGGGCAGGCGCAGGCATTTGCCCTTGTTTGTAGATCATTACTGTCTCTAGAAAAGGTACTTAGATGTGTGGGTATTTGCAAGAGGGTAGTGCAGGAACTTCTCCAAGCAACAGGAGGGGCACTCCACCTTAACAGTCTGAAAAATAACCCAATGATTTGAATTTACAGGGAGAAAAGCAACGTTGGGTTGCTATTGGCAGTTGTCAGCTTGAATTGTTAGCAGTTTTTACCTTTTGAGGAAACTCTGACTTAGGTCACTCACAACATTTCTCCTGGCTTCCTGAAAAGCAATAAATTGTCCACATTTTCTTGGCCTCCCACTTCTCACCTGTCACAGGCCTAGCCAGGTCAGCTGTATCAATACTTTGCAAAGTTTGTGCACCATTAAGCAGGCTTCTGTGGAGGTCCTTCTGCCAGCACTTCATCAGGGCACATAAATTGCTTCCTAGGCCCCAAAAGAGAAACAGAGGCCGAAAATATGTTGATTTACAAAATGTTTTCATATCTTTAGGGTATTTTGTTTCTCCTGCTTCTCGGGACATAAATAGCATATAACCCTGACCTGAGGATTTTTTAATAACCAGCTGTGAAGTTTCACTAGCACTGGCATAAAATCAAGAACCAAAAATAATTCATCCCAATGTATAGGGGCTTCTGTCCTCCTCTGATGGGGCTTTGATTTGGTAATGGTTTATAAAGCCACTCTTCTTCCTGAACTAAAACAGAACTTAAAAGAAAAATATTGAGTTTGCTAATGGGCAAGGATCCAGACAGCACTTCTTTTGGGGTCCATGGTATGGCGGCGGTGGTGGGAGAAGGGTCAGGATGTAGGAAAGTGAAAAAGAAATAATATATACTTAGGTTGCTTGAAAACTTTTAAAAATATTTAATTATCATCCTGTCCTCTGGGTGGAGGAGCTTCCTGTGCTCTGTGAATGTGGCCTCTGGAAGGAGACCCTGGGCTGACCATGACCTAGAACCTCTGGAGTGTTTAGGGCCCAGGCATTCCCATCTTGAAAAGTGGAGTTTCAAAAGAAAAAATGGAGACAGTGATAAGTCCAGTCCATTTTTTTTTTACATTGGTCTTTATCTATTTTACTATTGTTACAAAAACTAAAAACAAAAAACACATCCAAAAGCCCTCCTCCTAACAAGCTCATTTTGTAAATAAAGGCAATAAGTGCCATTTAAAAAGACTCCCTGTATTGGTCTGTATGATTTCTTTATACATTGGTCCTCACATTCTTCAGTCAAATTAAAATTGGATGATATCTGGGTGTTTTATCAGTCAGAAGCAACTGTTCATCAAGGCTTCTAAGTCCAGCTGCCGCTTTACTCATAACCTCTGCACGACACCAGTTCTGTGGTCACCGAGGGCCGAGTTCACATCAAGCGCAACCTCTGGTATCCTGTGCTATGCTTTTAGGCAAGGTAACAGCTCTGGCTTCAAACTTCCTCCAACAATGGGGTACCCTCCCTTCATAAGGCAGCTCTGGCAAATTCAACAGACTGCAGGTAACATTTAGCAGAGTGGACATATGCAGCATGAATGCTAAAAATGTTGCCCTCCAGATGCTGAAACTATCCTTAAGACAAAGAGTTCAAGCAGCAATTTCAGGGCAATCCAATTGTGTTATCTGTTCACATGCAAATGTGTGCATTCTGGGGGTAAAGCTAAAGTGCTTACACTGATGTTGCTGCTCACTAGCCCTGGGGCTCAAGAGCACATATTAAGCTTCAGTTTACTCAGCTGTAAGTGGGGATAACAGCTACATTTCCCTTGAAGATGATAAAGATGACATCCAGGAAGCTCTTTGTACCTGTGGATGCTATTCAAATAAAGCTATTAAGTTTGAGTCAACTCCAGTTCAAAATCAGGGGGAATTATACTTTTTTTTTTTTTTAAAGAACTATGAAGAGTCAGAATGATGGGGATGGATCATTGACTTGAGAGCCAGGCCTCGGAAAAGGCCACAGGCAGTCTCACAATAAAACGTCAAGCTTTCCAATTTGTCTCCAATCTGTCTTGAAAAAACCTGCTATCATTGTATTACCCCAAGGAGTTCTGTGAGGGGCGAGTTGGCTTACTTTTCACTCTTTCATGCCAGCCTACTATGGTCTTCCCGAGACGTTTGGGTAACCCAAGTAGCACTGTTTAAGACATGAGGAGTAATTGTGAGGTTCGGAAGTGTCTTCTTGTGGCTTCCGCCCAGCCAAGATGCCCACCTGAATTCACAAAATTTTATTTGGAAAGTTTGAAGACTGGTGTGGTTTTGTGAAGGGGCTACTGTAAACATTATGGTGATTAACCCTTTTTTTCTTAACAGTTCATTACACAGTTTCTGAAAAACATAAGAGACATTTTCATGATGGGTTAGAGATTTAAATGTGCCATGCTTAGGAATAATGCTTAAATTATAAATATAAACTTGTGCTAATAGGTTGCATGCATATGAAATTGAATGAGGGGGTTATTTAGGAACAATGGAGTTTTTCCCATTTTGAATAAAACCCTGGGTTAACTCTGAGCTTGGGAAAAGAGTAAAGAAGGTTTTGCTGTCTAAATGTCTACGTTTCTTTTCTTGTTATTTTCTTTCTGCAGACTCAGGGAGGTAAAGCCAGGTCCTTTGCTTTCCTACACAAATAGGTTTCCTTCAAAACAGAACCTAAGAATGTGAGAACTGCTGTGCTACCTTTGACTAATGGTGAACCATCTGCTGGGTCTATGGATGCCAAGAACATATTCATTTTGAAAAAAAGCGAAGCTACCAACATACAAAGCATCAAGTGCTCAATATCCATAACATTTAAATGTGTCTCAGAGATCATGAAGAAAAAGCAAACACTCCAACAGAAAAATGTGTGAAGGATGTGAAAGGCAAGGCAACAATGAAATGGGGATGGCGATTAGGAAGAAATGTGCAAGTCTCTAAAGGTAGGTAAATGAAAGAAGATATCACTCTTCACTTTATAAACTTTGCAAAGATGAAAGAATATGGTTGTGCCTAGGGTTGTCAAGGATGTGGAATAAGGGCAGACTTTCATAGCCTAAGAAGGGAACAGTGAATCAACCTCGCTGGCTGACCATTTGGCCAGTGCCATAAAGACGTTTATATGCCTTTGATCAAAGTGGTTACTTTTCTAGGGGCTTATGTTGAGACTAAACAGACATGTATATAAAAATGAAAAGATGTTCAGTGTAGCACAACAGGGTTAGAAATTTTCTATAAAGGCAAAAAATGTATTTTAGCCTTGGCAAGCCAATCAGTCTCTGTGGCCACTCAACCCTGTCATTGCAGGGAGAAACCAGCCATAGACAATACATAGTTGAATAGACATGGCTCTGTTCCAGTACAATTTTGTTTACAAAACTAGATAGCTGCAGGCTGGATTTAGCTCAGGGACAATAGTTTTCCAACCTATATAGTACAATCCATAATTTAAAAAAAAAATAGTTGCCTGATGTCTAATAATACAGAAGTGGTAAAATAATTTGTTTTAGGTGGTTTTTTCCTTCTTGTTGCAACTTTTTCCTCTTGGAATGAACTGGGAAGTAATGTGAAAAAAAAAGTCAGGATATAAAACTGTAGGTTTAGAATGATCCCAATTTTTTAAAGGAAAGAGAGAAGATACAAGCATGGAAAAAGGATTAAGAAGAAACATACAAGGATTTTAGCAGTGATGGTGGTTTCAGTTTTCTTTTTTATGCTTCTCAGCATCTGAATTTTCTATAATGTATATGTGTTTTATTTTTAAAATAGAAAAACATGTTTAAAATGACAGAATTGGACTTCTGGTGTGAACATAGCTGCATAAGTCAGCATTCTACCCTCCTGCTTGTGGAAATAATCCAAAAATGAGAACAAAAGGAAAAAACTTAGCATCTCCCATTTCTGGCAAAGCTAGGAGACAAGCATCAACTTTTTGTAAAGTATACAAAAGGGCAAAAAGTTTTCTCTGCAGCTATAGAGGAGGAAGTGTGGAGAAGAACAGAGGGAAGAGTCTAGAGATAGATTTCAGAGCCCCAAAATAATGCTCTTCCAATGGGTAACCAGCACTCCCAAGGTACTGGGGCAGATGCATGTCTACCAGAAGGGGTCACACGTGGCAGCGGGAGGAATAGTTCCAGTGTCCTGGACCTGAGGCTTAGACAATATAAGGGTCCCCTTTACAGATAAATTTTATTTTAAAATAAAAATTTAGATACAGATGCCTATATGTAGAAAGAGCAAAGAAAGGGGAATGAATGTAAAATTTCTAAGCAGATAAATTCAGCTTATGAGATCTAGAAAAAGAACTTTTCTAATAACAAGTCTGCTTGAGCCACCTCTATAAAAGCCCTCCTTTCTTACCCCATTTCAAAATACTCCTTTCCCAATATTTTTGGCTGCATAGTGCCTGATCACCTCTTCAAAGGACAATAATTTTTAATATTCAAGAACTCAGGGAATATTGTTCCCATGAGCTTTCTGAGTAAATTTCTAGAAGATGAACTGCAGCCAACCAAAAGATGACTGGGAAAACCATGGCAAATGACTGGCGGAGCACTCTGCACACATTGAACTATAAATCTAAAACTACAACAAATTTAAGTATTCTAAGTTAGAAAAGGAAAGATAAACTGGAGAGAAGTAGAAGAAAGATTAACAGAAATGAAAGCAACATCAGTATCAGTGAGAAGATAGTAGAAGAAGTCAAACAGAAAGTGCTTTGGGGAGAAAGAGATAATCTTTGAGCTAACAGTCAGGAAAAGGGGAGAAAATAAGAAATACACAAAGAAAGAAATGCTATAAGGAAATGACTACAAAATCTAAGCAAACCAAAAGAACCCTAAAAGACCACTGTGCTAGACTTAAATACATTGGAAAACCATGGTAAATGGACAGTTTTTGAAGAAAGAATAATTTATCTAAACTGACTCCAGAAAAAGAGAAAATCTAAACAGAGCAATTTCCATGGGGGAAACAATGAAGGAAGTTGACAAGGAGCCTCATCTCCTGAAAAGTACCAGACCCAGATAGGTTTATAGAGCATTTCCTCCAAACAATGAATAGAAAATCCCAACCTGATTTAAACTACTCTAGAATGTAGAAATAAGATGAAAACACCAAATTTTCTAAAGTGAGCAATTACAGAATGCAGCAAAGCTTAAAAAAATAAAGTATTATGAATGCAAGGAAACAGGATTCCTGCAGCACAAGCCACAGGGTATGAAGGGCTGTTCCTGCCAAAGGACAGAACTTTTCACCCGATCACAGGGAGCTGTACTGATGCAAAATGTGCATTTTCCTGCTCCAAACACATAGATAAATAAGGCAACATACCTCTACATAAAATATCCCCACATATGGGCCTCCCTGGTGGCACAAGGGGTTAAGCACCGCAAGATGAAGCAATCCACAGCCTCTGCAGCACGAGTTCAATTCCCGGCCAACCAGGGAGAAACCCACATGGAGAGGCAGAACTTTCCTGTCTTGCCCACTGCTCCCCTCAGCAGTGTATTTCAGTCAGTCTGCCTGTTCTGTTCCCCACTCTGTCTCTGGTGGATCCTCTCATCCCCTGCATCTCTGGTCTGTACCCCAGCTCTTGTATGCATAAATAAATCTTTTTAAAAAAATATCCCCACACAACCAAATTCAGAAGAAGAATGGGAAATCCCGAGGAATGGAAAGTAAAGAGGGAACACAAGGTCAGAACCATATGCTGACACAGAGACAGGTGACTGACAATGATACTAGACCCTAATAAGCCTGCGGGATGTGCCCAGCATGTAATTTTAACACATTTCACAATGAAGTGTCTAGCCAGGCTGCTCCCCAGCTGAAAGGAGGCTGGACAAAAGGGGTTTTCTCAGCATTAAGCCAGAAGCGTCAAGAACTGGCGGGTAGAAAGTCTATTGAGGTATCTTAAAAAACTGACAGGTTAACATAAACATGGCCAAACACTGGAGAAATCTGTAGCATCTCCAAAAGGCAAAACCAAAGTCTTCCCATCAGTACCCCTCTTGCCCTCTTGAGCCCAAGGCACATGGATCTGTCCAGAAAAAACATCCTGCTGAACCAACTTACAACCCCAAAGTGCCAAGCATGGAAAAAGTGCCCCACTGTGAGCCAGCATCACCACAAGCAACCAACAAAGACCTTGACTGACAACCAGGAGTGGTGGATAAGAGGCCAACCCCAAGGAGACTTTCAGAAACTCTGTCTAAATAGTCCTAGATTTAGAGGAAGGCTTGAGAATAAATGGAAATATAAACCAGCAAAGAGAGGTGACACAAGGAAGGCAGATAACCGCTTCCCAGGAAGGTTTCACATGGGTTAGATGAGAGCAAATTTGCATGCTATAAGCCAAAATGGAAAAACAGGAACTAAATGGGATAATGGCAAACTGAGAGCTGATTGGGTAGCAGCAGACACTATCCTAAAATGGAATTTCTCATATAATTCTTACAACTACTGCCCTGTGGGATCATGTCATTCTTCCCATTTTTCACTGGTTCTCAGAGTGTTTAACTTTCCCAAGTTCACCACAGCTGGAACTGGAACCCCAAAGTAGTAAAAAGGGAGGAATTATAGCTGCTTAAGAAAAAAATGCAAAAGTAAGGGCATCCTATTGCTGTGAGGGCAGGAGAGAATTAACAAAAGATTGATTTTAAAAAGGAAGATGGATACCACTTCTGCTGACTCTGAGAAAGAGAAATATTTTGAGATGGTGGGGGGCAGAAAGGGTGCTGAAGACTAAATATCATGCAATACATAAAACCACTAACATCCCGAAAGTGGACTCACCTCTTACTCACGCAATTATTTTAGCAGGAGAGGAAAAAATGATCTGACTTCAATTTGTTCAGCATTTATTTTCTAAAAAAAGGATATTTGCCACAAGTAATTACTATGAAAGGGGAGCTATTCCTGGTTAGAAAAGTTTTTAATCATGAAGTGGTATTTGACGATGTAATTATTTCCACAGGCTGAAAATGAACTTGTCACTGAACTGTAGTTGTAACTGAGATCTTCCACAAAGAAAATGCCATGTGTTGCTCATACACATGGTCACTAATTTTATAGGAATAACACTAAATTATGTATTAGAAAACATGTGCCATTCTATGAGAGACCTTGTAAAATCATGCAGGAAACTTGGTTTTATGCTGGGTTTTGTTCTTCACAGTGGGTGACCCCGGGCAAGTTACCTGGTTGTGGTCTGTCCTTCCCTAGAAAGCAGAAGAAGGAACAGAGAATCTCCCACCACTCCTGAGTCAGAATACCTCTTTCCTCAGGGTGCGTTCTGCCCATCAGTGTTAGTCACATCTAATGTTCCAGAGGTAACAGTGAGCTCAGCCTTCTCTTAATGATCTCAAAACATGTTAAAGTTGAATTGTAATGAGTTCCTCTTCTACCACTGAACCACAATACTTTCAATCCAAACATAGTCCATGATGGTGCACTGTAACTCTACCCAGGGAGGAAAATGAGTCACAGAAAAACTCCTTAAAGGGGTGTCTAGTTCACCCGCCACCACTTAAGGACAAGGATTTGAGCTCCAGAGAGGGAGAAGAAGGGGGAGGTGGCCATTCAGGGCAGCACTGGTCTAGCTAGAACTCGTGTCTTCTGGAGCCTCACCGAGATTCTGAATATCATTTTGGTGAGAATCAGGTCAGCTGAATAATGGCAGAAATGTAGATACAGATGTGGTGGCAATGAGATCTAGAAAAAGCACAGGCATGAATGGGGACAGCAGGAGTAGCAGAGGTAGATGCTCATCAAACACCCTTCTTCAGTCCTGTCCTCCTCCTTGCAATCTAAAACACCAGCTTCTGTAAGAGCTGGGGAAAACAGAGTGGGGAAACAGCATATTGGAGGCACAGATTGGTTGAAACATTTGCTGAAGGTCACCAGGCTAGTTGGCAAGAGTCAGGAGACCAGGACTTTGCCAGAGGTCTGTTTCTGAGAGGATGGGAACCTCAAGTGAACTTGATCAGCATGCAGGTTTCATCAGTCAGGACCAAACCCTTTGTCCAAAATCTATGACCTCTTTTAAATTAGAATGGGTTGGGCCTCCCCGGTGGTGCAGCGGTTGAGCACTGGGTTGCGAAGCTGCCCGCAGCCTCTGCAGCACAGGTCCGATCCCCAGCTGCTCCCTGGCCACCGGAGGAGGGTCCCACATGGCGCGCAGACCTCTCCTGCCGCCTGCTGCTCCCCTCAGCAGTGTACTTCGGTCCTTCTGCCTGCTCTGCTCCCCGCTCTGGCTCTGGTGAATTCTCTCACCCTCCCGCGCTTCTGACTGTACCCAGTGCTTGTATAAATAAATAAATGCATAAATAAATAAATAAATATAAATTAGAGCGTGTAGAGGCAGAGTCTTGACTCCAGGTCTTACTCCATCACAGATCTCTGAATCTCTCCCATAGTGTCATGGATAGGTCACTTTACATCTCAAAGCCTCAGTTTTTTCACCTGCAGATTGGGCCTCCTAACTCGCAGTCTAGCAAGCTCAGAGTTGAGGAGAAGGTTATAGAAAAGATATGCTTAACAGTGATAGTGAAGGCAAAGATAAACAGCTGGGACTACATCAAATTAAAGAGCTTCTGCACAGCAAAAGAGACAATAACAAAAACAAAGAGAAACCCCACCAACTGGGAGAACATTTTTGCACCCAACACTAATGATAAAGGACTGATCACAAAAATCTGCAAAGAGCTGATGAGACTCAACAACAACAAAGAAAATAATCCAGTCAAAAAATGGGCAGAAGAGCTAAAAAGAAACTTCTCTGAAGAGGAAATGAAAATGGCCAACAGGCATATGAAAAAATGTTCAACATCACTTGTCATCAGGGAAATGCAAATCAAAACTACCATGAGATACCATCTTACACCAGTGAGAATGGCACTTATTAAAAAAACTAGCAACAACAAATGTTGGCGAGGGTGTGGAGAAAAAGGAAATCTTCTGCACTGTTGGTGGGAGTGCAAACTGGTCCAACCACTGTGGAGAGCTGTGTGGAGATTTCTGGACCTACTAAACATAGAGCTTCCATATGATCCAGCAATTCCACTCCTAGGTATTTACCCAAAGGACACAGAAACATCAATTCCAAAGAGCACCTGCACCCCTATGTTTATAGCAGCTCTATTTACAATAGCTAAGCTTTGGAAACAACCCAAATGCCCAAAAATAGATGACTGGATCAAGAAGATGTGGTACATATATACCATGGAATATTACTCAGCATTCAAAAAAGATAAACACATGCAATTTGCAGCAACATGGATGGCGCTGGAAGGGATCATGCTCAGCGAAATAAGCCAAAAAGAAAAAGAAAAATACCGGATGGTCTCACTCATAGCAGGAATCTAGAAAACTTAAATAAGGGACCAGGAAAACGAATAACTATAAGAAAGTGAAAATCAAAATCAACAAAAAACTACGAACCAGAGACACTTTTAAGGGGGCGGGGTGGGAGGGGAGAGATTGGGGTCAGAATGGGGGGGCTGCAATTGTATGGGGAATATAAAAATAAAATTTATTATTAAAAAAAAAAAGATATGCTTAAAGTATGACGAGGAGAAGGAAAAAGAGGGGGATTTGCTGTTGAAGATGTTACTGTTGACGGAGAGGAGTTAAGAGCTCCGCTTTGGAATAAGGCAGTTTAAAAGCAGGCTTGGTGCAGTCTTGGGTGAAATACATAATCTTTCTGAATCTTGGTTTCCTCACATTTAAATTTTGAATAATATCTATCTCGTTGGAAAAACAATTCAAGAAGAGCCCCATGGCCGGTTTATTTTTCTGATGTTCCTGGGAGCTAATTTAGAAAAGTAGAACCATTCTCCATGGATGTTCTTCATGATTAAACTATGCTGGTGGGGTCAGTAAAATCAGTAGACATAATTCCCTGAGTGGTCAGGACATTAGGAATTTTGTAGGAAAATATTCCAGATGCCTCCTTTGGGAACTATAGTCTTTCCTTTATTTTAGTTTCAACTTCTGAGAAAGTCCAGGTTCAGAGAAAAGCTGTTAGGTGTGCCCAACGTGAAATGGACCCTCCATTAACATGTCATTTGAAGGGCTCTTCATTACTTTACGTGCTCAATGTGTGGCTTACAACCCTACAAGCTAAACAGGGTGGATGCTGTGTCCATTCCCTAGGAGAAGAAACCAAGGTCATGGACATTCAAGTTCTTTTGCTAAATAAATTTCCCACTGATTAAATGTTCTTCTCATGCTACAGCTCCTTCCCACTCCAGGTGATCAAGTTTAAGAACATTGCTTTTGCTAAAACAAGCTGTCCAGCCTAAAGTCAAATATGCCTCCAGATTTGTAATTAATAACTTTTAGCCAACTCTTAACCAACATGTGTAGATTAAAATTCAAATAAGAGACAAAGTATACATGTACATATATTCATACATACAAAGTTTGGGGGCAGTTTAAGAGGGTGCTCAAGCAGAATTGGGGTATTTGGTGCTGCGGCCTGTGTATCTCTTCTTGATGGGTCCCTCTGTGTCCCTGGATGGTGCCTTTAATACCTTGTATTTCTTGTTGTATAAGACAATTTTTTTAATTGGAAAAACCAGCACCTACCCTCAACATGCTTTATTTTGATATCTTCATCAAAAACACTCACTTTTCCAGTCTCCCTCATAGCTAGGCTGGACAGTTACGACCAATAAGCAATAAATTGAGCTCTTTTAGTGGGGGGATGGATGGCAGTGATGGGAAAGTTTTGCTTTCATGTTAAAAGTTACAGTGCTGGCTTTTCCTTTTTATTCTTCTTTCTGCCTTGAATTCAGATATGATGGTTGGAGCTGTGGCACCATCTAGTGACCTGGGAGAAAGGCCAAAGGAATCAGAGAGATGATACCATGGTTCAATTACTGAACCATCTTCTGTTATTGCCCCCCTCTAGATTATTTGTACCACAGGAGAACAAATTCTTCTTGGTTGAAGTCTAAGTTGGCCAATTATTTGAAGTCAAACATATTGTTAAATGATATGGCTGTCATCTCAGACCCGCTTTGTGATCAGAGCATGGTCAGAAGGAGCAGGGATCATTTTTTTTTTCCAACCCCATATTAATGGTGGGCTTTAGGAAGGACATTCATGGTTCTGAGCCATTTTTCTGGTACTTAATGCTAAAAGGTTGCATTTTTGAGGAATGGCTGGAAACACACCAAGAATTTCTACCTTTCACTTAGGACAGTATACCAAAACATTTACTTATTAGATATTTATTTACTTATTAGAAATATTTACTTATTAGAAATCATAGTGCTGTCATAAAAGTCTATGGAATGAAAGATTGAATGAACAAGATGAGAAGATAATAGTTTAGTCAACAGATACAATGAAATCACTGATCAGTCCAAAGGCCAGCACATTGATAAGCTCCCTTTTTCTTCCTTCTTTCCTCCTTCCCTCCCTTCCACCCTCCCTCACTCCCTTCCTGTGCTGATTTGTAATTAAAGACCCAATGAACCAAGTAAAAGGAGAAAGAGGCTAGAGTAGGGAGAGGAACACATAGATAGGAAGGAAAAGAGAGAGTAAAATAAAATAAATGAACAAGTAAGGAAAAGAAGCTTTTGCCTTTTCCATCTGGGTTGTGAGAATTAGAGAAAGTCATTCTCCTGCCACTGCCCTGTGGAGTTCAGGAAAAGTCCTTAGTTACTCAGAAAAATCCTTTTTCTGCTCTGATAGAATTGATATGCTGTATTTTCAAATGTCAGTCTCTATTTTCAGAAATGTAATTTTCCCCAGTAATTCTCAAGATTGTATACTTATATGAAGGAATAACGCAGATTTCATAAAATCTTAGAAGCTAAGCAGTATCTGATAGTACTTCCCATACAGCCTAGTAGCAGGGAATCCAAAGTCATCAGATTACCTTATGCTGGATCTTTGAGAACAAATTGGAATTTTTTCCTTACCTTTAAAGCAAAAATTGGTCATCATCTAAAGCTTTTTTTAATCACCCTCTCAATCAGTAAGGGTATTTTTTACTGTTGTTTTTTATGTTTGGCTTAGTGTATATCCTCTTTTTTCCCCTCCAGGAAACAATCTGACAAACATCGGTAAAAAATCATTCCCAGACAATTGTTTTGTTTTTAGTCAAGTCTAACAAGGGCAGTCTAGCCATATGCATAAAAGTCCAAACTTTATATACCCTTTAGCTATATTTTCCTTCTGCAAATTTATCCTAAGAGAAATCAATCAGGTGTGCAAACTGTGTACACAGGAATATTCATGGCCTTGTTCTCAGTAATGAAAAGCGGAGCTGAGCCTCATGTTTGTAAATGCTTATTCTTCACTAGCTCCCTCCCTCTCCATAGACCCAGTGCATCTCCTGGCCCTGACTTCAGGCTGGGCCATGCCACCCGAGACTGGACAAGCATTTGGATGTCAGGTTTGCACTCTCACTGTTGTCTTTACCTTGAGAGGAAATGATCCACTAACTGTCCTCAGCATGAGAAGATTCCAGGGGAGGATGAGAGACTTAGGGAGCAGAACCACCCCTTTCACCTGGTTATGTCCCACCCCAGCCATCCTACAAACTCATGTGCAAGAAATCAGGGCTTATTTCCACATGACACTGACACTTTGGGGTTGTTTGTTACACAGCATTATTATGACCACAGTTCACTGATACACAACCTAAATGTCAAAAAAAATAATAAATTTATTAAATGCAATACATAAAATGGAATAGCAAGTGATTGTTGTTATTAATGATAATGATATGTATGTACATATTGACATGGAAAATATATTATAACCAGGTACATATAATATGAATCCCTTCTTATTAAAATATATATGCATATGTGTGTTTACATGTACAGGAAAGAGCCTGGAAAGAAATGCCCCCAACATGAGCAATGTTTCTCTGAGTGGTCAGAACAAAAATACTTTCACTTTCTTTATGATATCTCTAGTCTTTGTATTAGAAAATAAGCTTACAGCAATTTTAAGTTGGTGTGAAACGCAGAAAGTTATTTCATGCTAGAAAAACAAAATGCCTAGAATTTGGGTGTAATTTGCTGGGTATTGCTTCAATGGGCAAAGGTTATTTTCTCCTCCTAAAGACTTAAAAGTATGTTTGTTTTTTAATCTGGTAACTAAAAGCTGAAGTAAGCTTCAAAATTTAAGCCAACTTCTCATCAACCCACAAAACAGTCCAGCCTGCTTCTTCCCCAAATGTGTCTGTTTCTCACATCAACTAATGAAAAGTCTGCTTCAGACTGTGAGTAGTGTATCTGTAAATTAGTCTTCATGCCGTGTCCCAGAGGTAAAGTTAACCTTCTTTCCCATCTCTAACTCTTGATGATTTGTCCTTGATCTACCCATAAAACCCCCAATCCAGCAGCAATGATTAAGAAAGTGCAGACTCTAATAAAAATAATTTCATTAGGTCCAGGGAAGGAGAAAGTGAACCCAATTAAAAAGACCAGGGTTTAGTATCAGAAACAGAAGCTGTGAACATGATAAATAATAACATGGATAGATGGACATGGAGAATGTATTTCAGTCTACTGAGAATTTGTGCAAAGTATCAAAATACATCTATCAGACACCAC
This sequence comes from Talpa occidentalis, assembly GCF_014898055.3. Lineage (NCBI taxonomy): Eukaryota > Metazoa > Chordata > Mammalia > Eulipotyphla > Talpidae > Talpa > Talpa occidentalis. The sequence continues at coordinate 35,551,420 of NW_023601104.1, read as the reverse complement.
ACTCAGGTACAAGGGAGTCACTTAAAACATTTGACAAAAATAGAAAAAAATCCACCGGCAATCAGCAAGCATTTACAGTTCCCAGGCATAGTTTGTAAAAACTGCTTTGCCTAATTTTCCCGCAGGTGTTTCTGTTCCCCAAGTCTGTCATTGCACCGATGGGGGCCCACTGCTCTCTGGTGTTAAGGGTTATAGTAGTTTCAGTTACAAGACATGAAGCAGACCTGTGGTTTCAGGAAATATTAAAGACCTGTTCGCTTGCAGGAAAAATGACAGAAACTTTCGTCTCTGCTAAGCAGCAAATAGTCTCTTTTCTAATGACCCGTCAGGGAGGCACTGGGAGGAACAGGTTTTCAGGACATGTCACCACCGCCACCCTGCCCTGGGTCTGGAAGAGGTCCATGTGGTGCCTGTGCCTTGTAAGTACTCACTCAGTTGCCAGGAAACACTCATGATCAGAAAATGGCCCCCAATATCTTGTTTTTAATTCCATGCTACATAATTATAGTGAGTGTGTGTATTTTAAGTCACATAAAAGTAACTTGGACTTTAGTTCTCACCTTTTACTGAAATTCTACCTGCCTACTAACAACTGAACTTCTCTCTTGTTGAAATGCAAGATCTAAAATCTCTCCCTACAATGCTGCACTCTTTTCTAATAGGTAACTAAAAGTGCCACCACTTTGATTTCATTAATATTTAAAACACCCTTTAGGTAAAATGCAGAAGTCATGTTATTTACGAAAGTGGCACCTTTGCACTTAATATAAATATAGCTCTACAGATATTGTGTGTATCTTTTTATAAATAAGAGAATGGAGGGTATAATTCTTTATATTTGCTATTCCATCTGCAAAGAGGCTTGAATAAACAGATGTAGGGAAATAAGATCATGTAAATTAAGTAGATAAATATATAACAAAGCCAGCAGTGGAATTAGCATGTCACACATACCGTTCACAATCTCATGTCGTTACTCGAGGTGGTCTCTTGAACTTTCTGCCATAAGGCAGGACCAGAATAGGCCCTTGCTCAGGGTAAAGACAGCTAATTCTATCCAGCTAAACCTCGGGGAAATTTCTCCCTTGGGTCCTCATTAAGAGACTGCTGTGGAATGTAATGAGGAACATCTTCGAGGAAATGTCTGCACAGACAACCAGCAGTTTCCCAAGCTGAGAGGCCCCTCCCTCAGGGACCAGAACAACTGGACCAGAACAGCAATGCAGCTCCACCACATCACACCTGATCCAGGGGCGATTTGGCAGTGAGCACAAAGATTGTTTGCAGGCATTTACTAAGCTGCAGAACACTGCCTCCAAATGCTGAGGCCTTGGGAGTAAGAAATACAAACAGAGAAGCAGGTCTGGTGCAGTGGATGATGATACTAAGCATGCCGACACAGGGCTCTGGATGGACGGACATACAGCTAGAGACCTGGGGCAGCAGACTGGGAGGGTGATGAAGACAGGAGAAATACTAGCATGAAGGGAGGCTTCTCCCAACAATGGAATAAGAGCTGACCCAGCTATGGAGGTGCAAGCAGAAAGGGCTGAGGACCCACAGAGAAGAGAGTTGCTCTTGAGGAAAAGGAAGCAGTGGCTTTTGTTTCTTTTTCTGTAATGTACAGCCTGAGGCTCCCAATGTGGCCTCCATTTCCCTGTTCTCACTCCTTTAGCTTTCGAGTGTCTCAGGCTGTCCTCCCATCCTTTCATCTTCCTGGGTGGGAGCAGCCTGCAGTGTGGAGAAAATGAATTCAAGACCCAGGGCTGCAGAGCGACACATTAACTTCCACCCTGGGCACCTCTGGGGCCTCTCCTAACCGCCATTCTCTACACACATGCTTGTGACTTTACCAGCGTCTGTCTGTGTTCTATTCAGTTCCACATTAAAGAGAAGAATGAGGTACTGTCTGTTGGAGGTGGTGCCACACTCAGGCAGCTGGCTTTGGCTGGCTCTGGACAGGTCTGAAGCCTTCTCAATGCCATGATGTCACAGCCCTGTTTTTTAAAACGATCTTTTGTAAAGCAGGATCTGTATTACAAATGAGGTGTTTACTTTGGTAAACAGCGCTGTTTTAGGGACCCAAGTTGCATAGGTTTCCCTAATATTAGTAGGCAGGAGTGCCCAGAGGTACGTTCTCTGGAAAACTGGGTTTGGCTGTCCTGGGGAGGGAGGGAGGAGTTCTACCTCCTCCTCTAAATGGGAGGCCACTCACCCACCGTGGTCCTAAAGAAGGATTAGAGTGTCCTTCCAAAGGTTTTCTTCAGGATTAAGATCATCCTAGAGAAAGATAAGAATTAGACGTCTGCTCAGCGGCTGAGGGGGCTGGTGCTTCCTAAACCTCCTTTTTTGAAAGCAAAAGTCTCCGACGGTACTTGAATGAGTGTCATGACTGTGTAGCATGGGGCTTGATGATGACTCTGGCCCTCAGTTTCCTTCTGAAGGCCTTAAAGGACAGTAGACCTGGACCCTGCCTATCATGCTGGACTTGGGGGCTTCCCTGAAGACAAGCAGGACCTTCTGCCACAGTTGCTAGTAAGGGTTACTAGAAGCTGTTTGAGGGGAGCTAAGAGAAGCTGAAAGTGAGGGACAGACCAGATGGGGATAGGGCAAATAATAATCTGAGCAACCATTTGCAGAATGTCAACAAAATATTTTATTTATGGTCATAAGACACTATGATCCAATCCCCAACTGATAGAAGAAACTGAAACTCGAGATTAAGAAACTTGTTGACAGTCATAGTAATTGGGTGAGTGGGGATCTGAACCCACAGCCCATCTAGTAGACATTTCCTTATCTTACTCTCTAGCCAATTATTATTTGGACCACCTGGGATCACCTGGGAGCTGGTAAAAATGCAGAATATCAGGTCCCACCTCAGACCCTCCCCCCAAAATCAGAATCTGCATTTTAACAAGATCCCCAGGTGATCTGTATACCAAGTCTGAGAAGCATGTTCCTAACACAGGGCCACTGTCTGGTTAAAGAATAGTCTTTGGAGAGGTAACACATGAAGTAACTGAAGAGCAGTTTAGAAAATAGCAACTTGGGACAGACCACTTTGGGAAACAACTTGGCAATATCTGTTGAAATTTAAAACTCACTTGCTTTTAACCCAGAAATGCTAGTTGGAAGAATTTATTCTACTTATAAACTCCCACATATGTGCAGAGATTTATAAACAAAGACCTGAATTGTTTGGAACAGCAAACCTACATGCACTTCAACAGGTGCATCAGGCAGGGTCCCAGGTGGGAACAGAGGGCACACTCATTCAGATGACGACAACCTGAGGTGGGTTTAATAAAGAAAATGTTAGTAAGGTTGTGGGTAGGACAATAAGGGAAGATGTGGTGTCGGGGATTACAAACTTGAATATACCTGCGAATTACCTGGAGGTCTCATTAAAACGCAGACTGCTAGACCCATACCCGGGTGTCTGAATCTGAAGGTCTGGGGTGGCATGGAAACCTGCATTTCTAGTAAGTTCCCAAGTGATGCTGATTCTGCTGCTCCAGCAATCATCCTTTGAGAGTGACTGGCATAGAGAAGTAACTCAGAACTCTAACTAGTAGGAGTAAAGGACAAACCCCAAAGGGACAAGGAGAATAAGAGATTGCTGGAACCCAGAAGGAGGCCATGTAGAGAAAGCACCTTGCAAGGGAATAAACACGACAACCTCACTCTCTTCCTTCCTTTCTGTCTCATGTGGGTTCCCCATTGTGAACAACCAATGGGAAACCAGGAGCAAAGGAGGCCTAATGATGCAATCCACACAGAGCAGCCTCCTGCAGGGGGAGAGCAGTATGGAAAGGGTGGCTGAAGGATCCCAGGGGCCACAGGGAAACCTCTGGAGCCTCAGTAGATTGGCTGAATGAAACAATGGACAACTCTGCAGCCATGAGCAAGGGTAAAGCAGCCAGTGCCTCACAGCATGGACTAGAATGCCACCTTGGCCTTTTGTGTACATTTGTGCAGAATATCCTTGCAAGGGCCTGAGAGGCTACGGAGAGTAGCTGCCTCTGTGTCTGGGGGCACTTTTGACCATGAGTGGTCAAAGCCTGACTACAGAGGAGGTCAGAGGGGCAGTGGATGGACCCGACCAGAGAACCACACTAGGAGGAGCAGGCAGAATCCAAACTGGCCTATGAGGCCTAGAACCAGTGAGACCCCTGAGGGGAGCACTGAGGTCCCTCACATGGCTCATACTGGGGACCTCATTGGGGTGGGTCTCAGCCTGGGTGCACCGTTGAGCACCATGGGAAGTTTTGGAAGCTGCCACATAGGTCCTGTACCCAGAGGTTCCAGCTGGGGTGGAGCCTGGACTCTAAGTAAGAATGTATCTGGAGATTCTGCACTAAGGTTGCTTGTTGATGACCGCCTTCTGCAGGCGGTGGCCCACAGCCCTGTGCATGATGCGTTGTGCACAGGAACTTTGCTGGCTCATTCAAACTACTCCACATTTCAACATCCCTCATTTTCAGTAGTCCTCACCTCCAAGGCAGCATCCTTGACAGCTCCATTCCCCTCCTCTCCAGCTTGGCAATAAGAAGGAGATGCCCCCGGCCTCTCTTCTGTGTAGGGCCGGGAACCCCCTTTGTTCCAATGGGATGAGCATGTCAGGCATTAGTGCCAAGCTCTTACTAATATTAGATAGAATAATAATTTACCCATAGGTCTCTTGGTGCATTTGAAGACTTGGAAACAATAACAACATCAAGTGACCTATCAATAATCTGCAGAACCCTAGTTGCCACAGGGCCTGGGGAAAAGGTTTTGACTCTTAAGAGAATATTGAATGAACTTAGAACAGGTTAAGATTTGCAAAGGCAAATCCAGTCAATATGTAACTGAAAAGATTGGGTAATATCGGGAAGCCAAAAAAAAAAAAAAAAAAAAAAAACACCAAAACCCCCAAATGTGCTATTCAAAACAGACCTCACCATTAAGAGCATATGCAACCAGTCAGCCTGCACAATCAGGTATTCTCCTCACCACTTACATAAAAGCTGCCTCCTCCACTTCGTCAAAGGTTACATTTCCTCCCAATACTGCTTTCTAAATTTAGAATGTAAAGTTTACCACTCACAAAGTTTCAATTAATATGACATGTGCTTTATGAGAATAACATGCAACCAACTGCCTACAAAATCAACTTTTCTCAAAACCAAGATTCCCATTTCCAAGCAAGTAGTGAGCAGAACTTCCAAAGAAGCATAGAGAGAAGGTTGTTTCTGAAACATTCATCTTGAAAAAAAGGAAAATTCCTCAGGGAGACAATGCTAGGTTGTCTGCTACGGAATTCTGTCTGTTAGGTTTGCCAAGCCTCTTTCTGTCTGCTAAGAAAAGTGAAGAAAAAGCGACAAAAGCTTCAAGGGGAAAAGTTCTACCTGGGAGCTCTGAGTGAGCACAGATGTCAATGCTTACAGGAATCATCAGAGCCTTGTTGGACAGGATCCAAGCTTAAATGAGCTTTTCCCTAGAATGAATTAACTTCAGATGGTTGTGATGACATTAATGAATGTCAAGCAATAGCAGGTACTATTTATTGAACACCTAATATGTGCCAATAGCATGCTGATATCTTTACAACAATCCCATAACATGCATATTATTATTATCTCCCTGCTACAAGGACTAAGTCACATAGTCACTGGGTAGCTGGTTGGACAGTAGCCCAACAGGGATGCAAACCCACAAACCTACCATGTGGCCCCAGTGCCTTGGGCTGAGAGCTATGAGATGGCCACTGTGAGCTCTTGAGCATGGTGGCTATTTTACTTGAATCCTCAGGACAACACTGCAAGGAAGGTTATGACCTCTGTTTTGTAGTTATACAAACCAAGGAATAAACAGTTTGGAGGACTGGCCTGAGGTGACATATTTAGTGTGTGGCTGAGGCAGGATTTGAACCCTGGTGTGTCTGAGCAGAGTAGTCCTTCTCCTGCCAGAGGACTACACTTCTCCCTCATGTCACAAAAGGCAACTATCTGATTGACATAATAATGCAAAGGGGCAAGGACAAGGTCAAAGTGGGGATGGGGAGCAGTGGTCTCCTGGAGCCCCAGGAGGTCACCTCAGGGCCAAGCCTGGAGGAGTGAGGGGGCCTTGAAGGGAGGTGAGAGTGGTAAGCCCTACACATTTGCATAAACCCTGCACATTTGCATCTCTGAGGGAAGCAGGACCTCCTGTCAGGAGTTCTACAAACTGCCATCTGCCCATTGCTCCAACCTGTGGACCTGTGGGTGCCTTCACCTGCTTGCCCTAGTGCCTGCTTCTGAAATTACAGGGAGAGGGCCAAAGGCTTGTGTTCTGGGGCAGCAGCATGGGGGACAAGGCTGGGGGTACTCCACAGAGGGAGCAGCCAGAGAAGGAAGTGGAGCTAGCGAGGAGGCCAGCAACAAAGACCCGCATCTACAGTCCAGGAAGGCAAGGCGATATTTAGGAAAAGTGAAGGCTCCAGAGGTAATCCAAAAACCAGAAAATTCTTTTTGGTTTTGCTGCATAAATATTTTCCTGACTTAGCAGAAAAGCTCAAAAATAAAATAACGAACAGTCCAATAACTAAACACATTGTAAAACTTTCAAACTGTGTTAAGAGTTTAAAATCCTCAATCACTTGGTAGTTTTTTCACCCAAATCCCTGTAACTTGGTTTCTTCATCTTATGATATGGGGATAATGCTAGTACCTTCCTCATAATAAAGTTACTGTGAAAGTTAAATGAGTCAATATATGCAAAATGATTAGAAGACTATATTGTGCTCTAGCATATAAATCTACCAGTCACTTTCTAAGCTATGATTACTGATCGGGTTTTAAAAGATTGAGATCACTGAGTGTGGCATTCTGGTGACTCCAAGAAGTTAAATTTTAGGAAGGAAATAAAAATTTTCAGGTTTACTGGTGCTCCAGGATGGGGAGTGGACAGAACTCCAACAAATTACCAGATCCTGTTCTATGTCATTTAGATGTAAATCATTGTTCCATATCAAAGTTTTGGCTTTGATAAATTAGAAGTAATTATGAATCACTTCTAGAAACAAAATTGTAGTTTTACAAAAATTTAAAAGCTACAAAGTCTAAGAGGATTTCTTACACATTGTATGAATGTGTGTGGTTGCCCTGTGCCTTTAGACCTCTACACAAATTGATTTCTCTGCCTGCAATGCCTCTAACTCCACCTCCATGGGCAAAATGAACCCCTATGCATACATCAAAATCCAGCTTGCCATCTCCTCTGTGTTACCTTGATGCAGTGTGTGCATTTATACTGTATACTTTTCTCTATAAAGTTACTTCCCTTTAGCTTCTTCTCTAGACTGTGAGCTCTGTGAGGACAAATATTATGTTTCAATCATCTTTGTATCTTTGTCATTTGGCACAGGGTATTCATTCATCTACTCACTAAACAAGTATTCACTAAAGCCTACTCTACGGCAGGCCCACGGGAAACACTGAGGAAGGAATCACCCTGAGCAAGACCAGTGTGGTGGAGATCACAAGCAGGAAGATAACCAGATTACGAATTTCCTTCCTGCCTTCCTCCCCGCAAAGGGCAGTCTTCCAAAGATATATTTGATGCAGATGTGTCGAGCATTAAGTTGAACAATCTCCAGATAAATGTATTCTTATGGGTGCTGTTGAGTAGTGAACATCACTTGCATTTCATGTCACTAGAAGGGAGTCTCAGAAGAAGCTGATGGACAGCTTCTCAGCCACCAGTACCAACGTGTGTCGGCAGAAGTGCAGTGCATCAGGGGAGCCAGACCTAGGGCAGCCCTGCACTGCTGTCTTACTGTTCACCGTGGCTGTTGACCTGGGAACCTGTTGGTGCATTCTGAGAAGTGGTAAATCTGAAATTGGGACCTGAGCCAACTGAAACTGGGGCTGCATGCATGTAGAGCAAGCTGTGTGCACGATGCAGGGGACACAAGTGGTACAGACCGAGGGCAAACTGCTAGGGTCCGGGCAATGCAGGATGCAGAGAAGTTAGCATGCGTTATAAGATGGAGGAAACTTTTCAGCAGAATCCTCTTGGAAGTAGGTTGCAACTACTTGGGAAAAATACCCAAACAAGTTCTTAGTTAAATGTGAAGGTTGGAGGGAGTCTGATCCTATATCAAACTAGACAGTGCAAGAAAAGGGGGTAACTATTTATTGTTAGAGTTGTAAAAGAGTCTGCTAGATGTTCCCCAATATTCACTCTTTCTTCCATAATAATAGCACCCTCAGATTTTTGCTGGACACAAGCTTGCCCAGGATAAAGACTATGGTGTAAACTTGAACTGTGTGGGGATTAAGAGCACTGGCCACCTTCACAGTTGTAAGTCCACATATAACTTACACTTCACATACCTGGTTCTGCTGACTTCAGGGATTCAATTTCCAATATCAGTGGTTGACAGGATTCATGAAAGCAGATCCAATGGAGAGGCAACAAATCCATGTATAGCTGTGGACCCATGCACTTCAGACCCCTATCGTTCAAAGGTCAAAAATTAACTGTACACTGCCTGTTCTGCTCCCCACTCTGGCTCTGGTGAATTCTCTTACCCACCCGCGCTTCTGACTGTACCCAGTGCTTGTATAAATAAATAAAAATAAATCTTAAAAAAATAGTCTTTAAAAAAAAGATTAACTGTACATTCTCTAGCCTATTTTGTAACTAAGTGTGGCCAACTCACTAAGTTCTGGCCAACAGGATGGAGGCAGAAGTGGTATGTGCAACTTGTGCAACATATTCTTCAAGGGAGACTGTGTGTTCTTCTGGCTGGCAGGTTCAATGGAACTGCAGCAGTTATTTTGGAGAGTCAGATGACCATGGGAATAAGTCAGGCAGGAAGAGTCACTCTCAGACTTCTTGACTGTGACACAGAAATAGACTCCTTTAGATCACTGCTATTCTGATTCTGATTGTAGTTGAACCTATTGTAATGGAGATTAGGAAAACAGGATGGGAGGAGTTGAGCCAGGAGGGGACCGACAATCAACCACTTGTCGAAGTCATCTTTCCTAATAATCTTAATCTTAGTCAAGTGAGTCAATTTGTGAAACATGATCTTTTTTTAGTTTTTGTGGAGAAGAGATTTGGGGCTTGACTCTGACAGAAATGACGGCAGCCCATGAGAATTCGGAAGTGAAGAGACAAAGAGAAGTGTGAAAAAGCAAGTGCTGGAAGTCTCTGGAAATGATGAGAAAAGCTTTGGGGCTTCTCATCCTTTCCATTCCAATTTAGTAAGATTTCTTGGGCGGGGGGATATGGGCATGGATTGCAATTGTAAGAGTAATATCTCAGAGGGACCGATGCCATCTGGGTAAGATGCCGGGTCTGGGTAAGGAAGGCTTTCTTGGCTGAGATCAGAGGACCTGGGTTAGACCTGGAGGCAAGAGCACCTGTGCAGTGAGATTGAAGTAAGTCTGGGAGATAAGCAAAGGCCGGGTCAGGAAAGGTCTCAGAGACTTGTTAAGGGGTAGAGACTTCATTTACAGGACAATTCCCTCCAAGTCAAAAAGAGGAGCCTGGTATCAGCGTCATCTAGAAAGATAGCCCTGGCTGCAGCACAGACAGTCTGTCAGGGACAAATGGCTGGAAACAGGGAAGACAGCTTACAAGCCACTGCGGCAATATAAGCAAGAGGTACTGATGGCTTGTACCAGGGGATGGGAAGAAGAGCAGCATTTGGGAGCCATCCAGAGAGTAGAACAGATACTTGTGAGATGAGAAAGAATAAAACCCAAGTCCAGTCCACCTAGAAGTTTTCTGGACTCGGGGCCAGAAAAAGTCAGACAGATATAAGACATGGCCTTTATGAGGATGAGGGGGCTTTGTGCTGGGGGGCTGTTGGGGCAGGTGGCAGTGAGGGTCAATGTCACATCTGGATCTGACCCTGTTTCCCTGGTGCAGCTTCTCCCCGCCAGGTCTCTCTTCTCACGTCTAAGTAGAAGGAAGAAAAAGGAGGAAGATGCAGAAGAAAAAATATTCTTTAGAATTCTTAAGGAAGGGTCCGACACTCTTCCCTTTTTTCTGGACTTTTCACTCTGTTGTCGTAGGAAACTTTAGCACTCTCCCCACCCCCTCAGGGAATTGCCAATAAACACTATGAATAGGTTCTCTCTTATTTGCCACTATTTTAAAACTCATTTCAAGTGACCAAAGGATTCGTTCCAGTTCGCTCCCCTCTCCAGCTGATACCATATGCTTCACAAATAGGAAAGCAACAAAGCAAGTTTGGGGAAATAACCCATTAAATTAAGCTTTTCCCAAGAGGGGAGATGAATACCGACAATGTAACTGATGAAGTTTGATTTATATTTAGGTAGTTTAGGTCCCAGGGATAAAAGTCTGGGCACATACAAATCTTAAATTTAAATGCACGTCACCCAGATTTTAAATAATGAGTCCCCTTTCCTTGGGGCTCATTAAATCTGAAGCTGAGGAGGGAGGCCAGGGAGAAAATAAAGCATAAATCTATCATTTAGCTTTAGAATATAGAAAGGACTTGAAACTCCCCAAAAGGTAGCAGGAACAGCTTTTAAATCCTGCCTATTCTCTGCCCCTGTCTACCTCTCACAGACACCCTAATTAACTGCGGCACAAGCGGCAAACCAAGGAACTAGAGCCAAGATACCGCAGGAGGCTGAGCTGTGCGGTTCACAGGGGGCTCGTTTGCTTATTACTATTATGTGGTGACGCAGCCAATCATGCTGCACGTCCGGTGGGAGACCCCGCTTCCATTAATAATAATCTTGTTTTCTTCAAAGTGAAATGCAAGAAGAGATTAATACATCTGAAAATGAGTAGAAACAGGCTCATATAGTAAAGAATTTCAGTGGCTAAAAGCTCAGATTTCCTAGTGTTTGGGGGCAAGAGTCAGGAGCTTGAGCTCTATGGCAAGTCATTCACCATTCAGGAAAACAAATAATGCAGGTAAGGGCCGTATGCAATGGGAATTTTACTGATTTTGTGAAGTTTTAAATGTTCATTTTCACTTAACATTTAGGGGCTAAATTAATATTAAAATGCACATTATATATTCACTTTCCAAATTAGGGAATGAAAGATTTCAGACAAGAGGAGATGTTTCCATCTCTCACTCCAATTTTAAGGTCATAGTTTTGAAAGACCATGAAAGAAACAGGAAATTGATAGCTGGCTACCTAAGTGTGGGTTGTGAATAAGAATTCTATGAATTCTTGAGTAAAAATAGTGTATCTCTCACTCCTAGAAGAAAATATAGGGAGTAAATTCCTTGATATCAATCTTGGTAGTGCTTTTTTTGGATTTGACACTAAAAGCAAAAATAAAAAAGTGTCATCAAACTAAAAAGCTTCTGCACAGAAAAAAAGAAATCAACAAAACAGAAGGCAACGTACCAAATAAGAAAAAATATTTGCAAATCATCTATCTGATGAGGGGTCAATATCCAAAATATATAAAGAACTCATAATTCAATGGCAAAAGTAGCAATAATAACAACAGTTTGATTTAAAAATAGGCAAAGGAATGAGCAGAAATTCTTCCAAAGGAAACATACAAGAGACCTATAAGATGCTCAATACCACTCAATAGAAAGGTGCTCAATCAGTTATATATCTCACATAAGTAACATATACATATGATAGAATATTATTTTACCATAAAAAATACCTTGAAGGCATGATGTAAAATAACTAAAATAAATCAAAGAAAGACAAATAACACATGATCTCACTTATATGTAGAATCTAAAAAAGCTTGAACTCATAGAAACAGAGAACACATTGGTGGTTGCCAGAGGCAGGAAGTGGGAATGGGAAAATGAGTGAAGGTGGTCAAAATGTACAAACTTCCAGTTTTATGATTAGTAAGCACTGCGGAGGTAATATGCAGATTGTCACTATAGTTAACAACATTGTTTTATATATTTGAAAGTTGCTAAGATTGTAGATCTTAAAAGTTCTCATTACAAGAAAAAATTGTAGCAATGTTGGGTGATGGATGTTAGCTAGACTTACTGTGCTGATCATTCCACAGCATATACATACATATATATATATATATACATATATATATGTGCATTTTGTACAAACATCTTAAACTAATACGAAGTTATATGTTAATTATGTCTTAATGAAACTGGGAAAAACAAAAACAAAAGACAAAAAATTAAAAAAAAAAACTATACATTGCTCAAAACTGGGAAACAAATTTCTGATCTAGAGGATTTTAATCTTAAGCTTCAGAGGGGAAAATATCCAGAAGAGATGAAATTTTATTGAGGGAAATAAGTGTGTCCTAGGAAAAAGCTCCCAAACTCCTTATTTTCTATTCAAAATTGTAGGCATACTGATTGAGTTGGTCACTCCTAACTTAAAGGTTCAGTAAATGAAGACACAGAGTTATTCTGAAATGTGACCCCTGATGGTGAAAATCTTTCAATTGGTATCATCAAGAACAATGGTTGGGATTCATTACTACAACCAGCTTAATAAAAAAGGAAAGAAAATATAAATACCTTCTCAGTATTAACAGGCAATAAATATTGCTGGGTTATCACTACTGGATTATGATGGGATAGGTTTTTTTTTTTTTCATATATTTTTCCTATCCAGGGCCTTTCCAATCTTTTCAGGCAGCTGCAGGTGGGCTTTGCAATGAAGGTCCAGGGTGAAGGTGGGGCAATGTGATGCTACCAGTGGTGATTGATCTAATGGAAGTCACATCCTGGCAGGAACAGGTCTGAGTCAGCGCAAAATGTCTACACCTAGTTATGAAATCTAAGACCCAAACAGAATGTTTGGGTGAGAGCATGAAACCAAAAAGAGTGGAGAAATCATAGCATAAGTCCTAACACATAAGGTGGATAACCAGAATAGTAGAGATAGGCAAGACATTGTAGGAATTCTTAAGATGAGCCCCATTGATCAGGGTGGTTTATTATAGATTCAAGTTTGAGTAGTTGTGTAGGGTGCATTAAAAAGTAATAACATGACAAGGGCATATCTTGCACAAGAACTTACATGAGGTACTCAATTATTTTGGAATTTGAATTATAAAAATTAATGAACCTGAGGATAGAGCCAGAAAAGTTAAATAAAATGGGAAGGATGAAATGAGCCCAGGATAGCTAGAAAGAACAGTTGGAGTTAAGAGACTTGGATTTTAACCAAGTTCATAATATTTATAGGCAAGAAGTTACTCCTGGTTCTAAAAGGTCAGAGAAAGGGGTTAATAAGTAGCCGTATCCTTATGAATCTGGTAGTCCCCTGGGTAGACCCAAAGGAGCTGGAGCCCAGGACAAAACAGTTCCCAGCTTGCTCCATTCCCTGTCTTCCTCTGGGGCAAGATGCAGGTCACTACAACTGACAACTGTGAATGTCAGAGACTCAGAATGTATTGATTAATTGAGGCATTTGGCAAAGTCTCTCAGGAAATTCTTGTGGACAAGATGGAGAAATGCAGACCAGATGACAGTATAATTTGGGCGACTCATAGTTGGCTAAAAACCTGTTCTCAGAGAGTGCTGATGGAAGGGGGAAGGGAGGTGTCTAGAGACTTGCCAAATGGCTCTGTCAGTGTTCCTATCCTACTCCTCACTACTATTCTGACTCGGATATAAAGATAGAAGAAATTCTGATCAAAATTGCAGATGACACAACTATAAGAACTAACACAATGAAAACAAGCATTAAGAGTCAGCAAATATCAAAATGACTTCAATGGACTGGAATGATGAGTTGGACCAATGAGATGGAATTGGATAGAGAGAAATGTGAAATCTTTCATTTAGATTTAAAAGATCAATTACATGAATATAAGGTTGGGAAAACCTGAATTGAGAAGACTTCCCTTCAACAAAAACTGTTAATTTGAATTGGTTCCAGCCCAAAATAATCCAATAGTTTGACATGGCTGCAAAAAAATAAAAGCTAATGTAATCTTTGGTTACATCAGTAAAAATATAACTTACAAACTAATTTAAAGAAACAGTCCCGCTTGACTCTGTCTTGTTCAAACATCTGGACTGGCACAGTGCCTTGCCAATAGACAGCATTCAACAAATACTTGTCACACAAATGAATGGATACCACATTTTTAGAAGGACCTTGGAACTAAGATGGTAAGGGATTTAAACTGTTCTCGAAAGAGAAAGCTGAACAAACATGGAATGTTTAACCTGGAAAAGACTAAGGAGACCCACACAAAAGTGGTTTTCAAGAATTTGAAGGAATTTTATATTTGGCTTTGTTCTAGAGGAGGAAAATTTAAGGACCAATAGTGAGGAGATATGCAAAGATAAAACTTTGCTCAAGTAGCAAATGAGAACTATTCAATAACCAAAGTTAATGGTAATCAGCTTTTTCACATTGAAGATATTGGAGCAGAAGTGGGATGGTCATCGATCACATCTTTACAGTTTCAGAATGTATACCTATGTATAATGTGAGGGTGTCTGCACACCTTTTCTGACGCTAAGGCCATTAGAGATACGATTCTACAGTGCATCCAGTCTTGTTTCTTTAGCTCTGAGTGAACTTCCAACTTACTAGAGTTGGCTTGGCAACATATAAAGCTTCATGCCAGGCAATCTTGGCTATGGATTTCAAAGAAGCAACTAACAGAAGAACCTGGCGTAAACTTCAGGATGGCAATCCATAAAATGGTAACCTTGTGAAAGCAGGTTCCTTGTCAACAGAGGTTCAGTTTTGATTTGTTTGTTTGTTTTTCCTCAACCCAAACACTAGGGAAGAAAAGAAAAGAAAGCTGACAGTGTCCATATGGCCTCATCAGAGTCAAAGTAAATCCTTCTTGGAAGTCATGATCAAAAGTGAACTTTTACCTTGGATTTTCTGGATTGTGTTTTGTTTCTTAGCAAACAATCAAATCATGTGTTTGGACAGGAATACCTCTTTTAACATATAATAGTGACACATTTAAAAATGATGGGGCCCACAGATCCCAACAGCACCTTCAGTTCTTTTTTTTTAAAAGATTATTTATGATTACAAGAACTGGGGTACAGGCCAGAGGTGTGGGAGGTGAGAGGATCCACCAGAGACAAAGCGGGGAACAGAACAGGCAGACAGACCAAAGTACACTGCTGAGGGGAGCAGCGGGCGAGTCAGGAGAATTCTGCTGCACCATGTGGGTAGCTACCTGGCCAGGGATTGAACTCGCGCTGCAGAGGCTGCGGACAGCTTCACAGCTCTGCACTCCACCCCTTGGATCCCCAAGGAGACCACACACCTTCAGTTCTTTATTTGCAATAACATGATGTAAATTTTCTAGTAAAGGGAACTGAAAGTTCTAAAGGGCTATAGAAAATGTGGTAGCCCACCTTTAAGATGGTCTACAATAATGCTTGCCTACTGGTGGGTTTCATGCCTTTCTACAACTCCCTCACACACTGAATAAAGCTAATCTGTGTAACCAGTAAGAAGGCGTGGCCTCTGGGGCTAAGTCATGAAATTCATTGAGTTGCTACCTTGTGCTTTGCTTTCTTGGTTCATGAGGGAAGCCAGCTTCCCTACCAGAAAGACCCTCAAGCAGCCGTTTGGAGGCCAATGCACTAGATATGCTTCTTAGAAGCATATCTTCTAGTCAAACTTTCAGGTTGTTACAGGGCAGGGCAAGGGGCACCCCAGAACCCCCAAGCCTGCGCACTCTAAATAGATTCTGCCATCTACCACATTAAGACAAAACATACTCTACTGTATAAGACCCGTAGAAAAGGTCTTTAATAGGAAAGAAACTTTAAGAAAATTAGTATACAACTAAGAAAAAGGGAAGAATAAAGTTTCCAAATCAAGCACCCAAAGTTACTCATCCCCTTATGGGTAACTGCCCAGCCAAACAGGGTTGGTCCAACGCAGGGCCACTGAGGCCTGAAAGCCTGACAGTAGTCTAAGGCACCTTCCAGCGGGGACCCATGCAAAAGGGTCAGAAATAGCCAAGCTAGTCTGGAAGGAAAAGAGCAAACTAAAAATCAAGGTAAACGCTGCCACTGTTTCAACCAGTCCAGGACCAAGAAGCAAGCACAGCTTCTTCACATGTCTCTCTGCTCTTCTGTGTGCCTCCTCCAGGTCTCCTTCTGGCTCGTCCTCCTTCCTCTTCCCTTCTCCAGTCTCCTCTCCAGCTTCTCCATCACCCTGCTCAGCCCCACCCTTCCTTGGGTGGGTCAGGAAACCTGGAACCTCTCCTTTTCCTGGGGACCATCCCGTTACAAGGTGACTGAAAATTCAGCTGTCAACTTTGATTGCCACCTCATGACAGTCCGAGTCAGAATTCTCTAGCTATGCTGCTCCTGAATTCCTGACCCACAGAACCTTTATTGGATTAACAAAATGTTTATTGTTAATTTTTTTAGGCCACTATGTTTTGGAGTAATTTGCTACAAAACAAGAACTGTCTAAAACAGGAGAGTTAGTACAGAGCTACGATTAGTAAAACTCAGTTTTTCTTTGTAGTCCTAAAATAATAGGGACCTCACTCACTAAGGGGGCCAATGTGGATAAAATAAGGACATAAGAAGTCATATAGAAGACACAGAGCTTTTTTTTTTCTTTCCAGGCCTGACTGCCTTGCACAATGAATGATTAGAAAAGCATCTTCAGCAAACTGTGCTCTGGTATCCGGTAACTCCCAGTCCCATCTAGCTGGGTGGCAAAGACCAGACCCCAGCAAAGAAAAATGACTTGGTTTTAATCACTAACGGTACCTGCACTGTGCTCGAAAAGAAACATTCATCACTGTCACAAGGTAGCCCTTTTCTATTTTCACTAGCGAGACAGCCACCAGCCCACAGAGAGAAAGGCCAGAAATTCAGATATGGAAAAGTGTTGACTTTAAGTGGTCCAGGGTAAATCAGCTCCCATTGAGTAATGGGTGTTACTGTCAAGTTCTGATGTGAGCTCAGATCTTGGGGTATCATAAACCAAGCTACTGTTTCTACCATGTGCAAATATGTCCACATGCCATCCAGCCCCACTGGCAGGCATAATAAATTCAATGTGGAATGTACTCTGATCCATTAATTTTGGGAGAACAGGCAAGATATTTAAGTGCCTTTTAATACACCATTTAATCTACTTCCTGGGGTTATATGGGACCAATGGCATGTTTTTAAAAAAGACAACTTGTATTTCTTCTCCTCCTTGCTTATCTACCTATTTATTTTTTTGGGTACTGGTAGGTGACTTATTTCTTTAATTAGCGTGAGTTTGCTCAGAACAGTTGACCTAGCATTTCAACTGCTTAGGCATTTCTTTAGGGAATTGTTTGGGAATGTAGAAGGAAAATAACCGTCAGTATTTTGGACCAGAGAGATCAAGGGCCAGAGAGGAGACAGCTCCAGAGAAACACGAAAAAGGAGCCATGATGCTTCTCATGGCTTCCCAGGATGGCCAAGGCCAGCAACTCAGAGACAGGTGAGAGGCGCAGAGTGCTGGTCACTCAGGGTCATCGAAGGCATGAGGACAAGACACAGATCCAGGCTGTGTGCAAAGAGTTATGTAGCTTTTAAGAGGTAACATAATTCCCAAAATAAAAAAGTGCAAAGATTACTAACTCATAATACCTTCCAGAATTTGTTAATCCAATGGCTACTCTCTAGTTCAGTCATACACAATTTAGTTTATCTGCCAAAAAAATAGAAATGTTATTCTGAAATAACATTAGATATTACATAGCTCCTTGGTATACATATATACAGACATATATGTGTACATAGCTCTCATATTTTGCTGTAATACAAAGATGGTGGATCATCTTAGTTTGGGGGGTGTCAGGGTGTCTTTATTTGTCAAACTAAAATTGATTCTAAAGGGCTACTGCTTCAAATGTTCTATTTTATGCCAGAGTTACAAATTTTTTAAGAAAACTTACAGCAAAAATATTTCAGTCTACCTTGAGCCAAACAAGGAGAGCAGACTAACACCCACGCGTGCAGCAGCACTGGAGTGCTCTGCTAAGCAGCTGGCTCAGAGGCAGGGATGAACCAGAAGATGAGAAAAAGGAAAAAGACTCACAGCTACTCAAGATACAAGAACTGATAAAGGTCAAGTTAAGAAATTTATGAGGAAGGTGTCTTAAGTTTATCTTTTAGCTCCCTTCAATGTAACTTCCCACCATTTTCTAATAAAATGTAGGACATCAGTGGCAGCAAAGTTAAGGATTCAAGCAGAGAAAGACCCATCTGAGCATCCAGTAGATCAGGGAACTTGAAACCATGCTATCTGCACACAGCACCATTATGAATGAAGAGCCTATTTTTTGAAGCTTCTTTAAAAAAAATTGTGCGTAAGAATAAAACAGTTGCGGAGACCTTGAAGGATAAAGACTCTCAGTAACATAAGTGCTTTGAACAGCTTTTCCAATAGCATCTAAAAATGAATAAAATATTTTTATTACCATTATTTCTCTTTTAGAAAGTTCTAGGATTCCCAGTGTTTTGAAACATGACAATTATGTGAACGGTTAGCATTCACATTATGTTTTATAGTTCATGAAGTACTTTTGGCACTTTTAACTGAACTTAGTAGCAATTCCCCAGAGGTAAGTACAGTATTTTATAGATCAGGAAATATATGTTTAAGTCAACCAATATTTGACAGCCTGACAGGTACGCTGGATTGTAATAATACTAAATATACCCCTAATAAAGTCCTATTTTTAAAATTTATTATCCTCATTTTATAGATAGAAACACTAAAGCTTAGAAATGGAAGTCTATTGCCTGTGATAACATGCTATAAATGTGCTAAAATACAAACTAAGACAACATATAAACCTTTTAAGTCCAACTCCTTTTCACTTAATACCAAAAGACATACAAATCAAAGCCATGCTCAAAGCTTATATGGTTTTTGACAAGTCAGTGAATTTCTCTGAGATTTATTTTTACCACATATAAAAGGAAATATTGACAACAATTTACCCATGGCCTTTAAAAAAAAAATCAAACTAATGTATGTGTGAAGAAGAACTATTATAATTAGATTGTATTTTCACAGGATCATTTCGGTCATTTTAAACTTATCTCAGACAGGAAAAGCCTAGAAATCCTCCAGTGAAGGATTCCAGTACCTGCAGATACCACAGACACCCTGAACTCATTTGTTCATTCAACACATACATGCCAGGCACTGTAATGGTGCAGGGGCTCAATGATGATGAACAGGTTGGACAATGCATGGGACTCACATGTGGTAGCGGAGAGAGCCCATAAACATATAACCAAACAGACACTGTCAGCTGGAGTAATCAGAAGCGCTCTAAAATAAGGCAGTGGGAGGGGTGGTGGAGTTGGATGGAGCCAAGCTGGTTAGAAGAGGTCCCTTTGAGTAGAAATGTGAAAGAGGGAAGGAGTGTGCCCTGTAATGACCCCAAGGGCAAAGGTCCAGGCAATGTCACAGCAATATATTAAACCCTGAGTTGGGTGGAGCTTGACCTGTGAACATGAAGGCTGAGGTGACTGGTGCTGAGTCAGAGTGGTTGACAGAAAGGGAGAGAAGTGGACAGGGGCTAGATTATAGAGGACCCAGATTTTAGCCAGATTATAGTCCACAGCAAGGAGTTTATACGTCAGTAGTGAATCTCCATATCCAGTTCTGCTCTAACCTTCCATTTCCAATAGGAGCTTGTTGAGGAGGAAGCAAATATTGGGAAGCAGCCCAGTCTCCAGACAGGATTACTTGGACCCAGGTTTGGTTCCTCATTCAGTCACTACCCAGGTGCAAGACCCTGGACAAACAGCTGGTGCATTGAGTTTTCCATGTGTTAATTATGACAGAGTCTACCTAAAAGACCATGTGGGGATTGGTAGAGATAGTCAGGCAATGTGCTACGTAGAACTTTCCACGCATCTCTACTGAGCATGAAACAATTATTTCAGCAAGTAATATCATTTCAGCATTTTTATTATCTTACTGAGACTTTCAGGCAGCTCCTTTTTGCAACTGGCAAAAATTCACTCTGGAAATGGAAGAAATTATGTAGGAAAAAGAAACGCATATGATCGCCTTAAAAATCTGAGGTGAAGGGGGAATACAGAGGGTGGAAAAAAATATGAATAAACATGGCATGTTGCCTTGGTACTCCCTGGAAGCCTAACTGAGGACATTTTCATCTATTTATTTAAGTAATCCAAAAGTAAATCACTAGAGGAAAAGAGAGGAAGAGAAAAGTTCTTTCTTCATACCCAAACCAAACAGGGCAAAATAATGCTGCCATTGATACTAGGGGATTCTAATTAAGGCAGGAAAAACCTGGCCTTGTTTACAAAAGGCAAACCAGTCTAAAAGGTCAGTGGGTCAAACTGGGCTGAGCTTGACCCTGGCCTCTCTGGCAGGCTCAGAAGGAAACTGACCTCAGATTAATGGGGCAGGTGCCAACAGCCTGTTACTCAAGAGAAACAACAGAACCCATGGGAATTGTTGGGAAAAGGACAAAGAAAGGCACTTCTTCTTGTTTCAATCTAAGACCTTCCTGAGGTGAAGGGAGCCATTTTGTTTCTGGCACCTCCCACCTCCCTTTCAGCATCCACTGTGTCAAATTTCTGACCTCTTCCTCAGTGCTCCCAACCAAATTGGGGTTCATCTGGAACAGATTCCATCCACAAATTCACTCTCACACTTGGCCTTGGTGTCATACCACTGGGAGAGAGTAGCTTTTTATTACAGGCCAACCCTTCAGGTCAGAGGACTGAATCCCTGGTGCTGGGACTGATGGCACATGGACCCGTCTGAAGGGCCAGCTGCTCTGTAGGGTTGAGTGGTAGCAGCCAGGCCCCTCTGTCATCTAAGAAGTAGCAGAGCCAATGGGATAGTGGGTGGGATCAAAGGCTGTTTTGTCCCCTCATGACTCTCCAAACACCATCTACGGACCCGCCTTCCACCCCAAGCCCTTCTGATTTTGTCTTTGTGGTGCTGATGCATCAAGTAAGGAAACCCTCTGTTCTGGAGAAGCTCAAAGCTTCAATGCAGGGCAGAGGGTAGGGGTGGGGGTGGGGGCAAAGTTCTGTTTCCTTCCTGCTCTTATCTCTCCTGCCCTGCAGACCTCCAATGAGCACAGAGAGTCACAAAAGATGCCTTAACCCAGAAAATACAGTTAGGAACTGACTGGTGGGAGAAAAATCAAACCCCAAATGACCAGCAGGTGCAGCAGATCCCTCTGGATGGCAAAGGTTGAGTTTAGGAAGAGAGGGGGAGCCTCCTCCAGGACTCTAATCAAAGCAGAGAAGATTCTGTCTTTGAAAGGGGAAGAAGAATGTCTTTATTTTTCCTATTGTAACCCCTTCAACTGAGCTCTGAAGTTTTTCTTTATTCAGTCAATTTAGCATAACTTGGTAACCAATTCTTGTTAGTTTTGTTCTTCTTCGGAATGACCTTCATGTCAGGGAGAGATGATTGGAGGGAGGGGGCTGGGCTGCCAACATCTCACCCAGAAAGACCTCTTTTCAATTACCTTCCTGACCATGTAGAATGAATTTTAAAAGGCTGTGCTTTTCCTGGGACATTTTTTCTTTGAACTCCCAGACTTCCCTTCATTGCAAGATGCCATAATATGAACCAGATTTTTTTTCTCCCTCTTGTTTGCTTAAAAGGCGTTAACTATAAATTAGAGTATCTCAAGAGTGAGGTGTCACAGGCGGGGCCTTGGGAGCCCTGGCCCTGGCCCCGGAGCCCCACAGCTGGGAGAGGGCCCAGGCCGCCTCTTTCTCTGGCAAGCAAGCTCCAACACCCAGGCCAGGGATGATCCCGCCTCCTTTTCAAAGCTATCCTGTTACAGCAATATACAGAAACAGCCTAGTTTGACTTAAACATTATGCTTTACTCCTTTTTTCTTTTCTTTTTAAAAAAATTTCTTTCCTAGAGGAGCAAAAAAGGCAAGACTGGTTTTAAATGTACATTTCTGCTGAGATATTTTCCAAGGGGTTCTTTCTAAAGAGCATTCACACACAGTGGGCACCGAGGTTCACGGGCAACAACTATCCCATGATTCCATGTCTGGAAGAGATACCTGGAGGCCTCAACTCTGCGGGCTGCCTGTAGGGGCCCTGGAGATCAGCACACCAGAAGGCAGTGATCACCCCAGGGGATATTTTACATGTACCTCCCCATTAGATTCCCATCAGAGAATCTTCACATCCCTCCCTGTCTGAATATCATGCCTCCTGCCCTCAAGGTCACCAACTAGCAGATAAGCATTGTTTTAGTGCAGTTCAGTGATATTACTTTTTATATAGGTTCATAGGTGTTATTTACTGTTAAAATGTAGGAAACCTTCACTGAATACCAGCTGCTCACCAGACATAGTACTAAATAATTTCACATCTGCGCCAGTCACCAAACGTAGTTTACAAGTATTATCCAATGTATGGCTCACACGTGGTTGGTAACATCACATTGCTGGGAAGACAATGGAGACCACAGGTCAATTCTGGTACACTAAGTTAGACAAGAGTCTGACAGCAGAAACACTTTGACTTGCAAGAACCAGGCACTTCAGACCAAAGAGTTACGTTTTGGATTGCAAGGGAGCTTGCATGTCGGGGTGTGAGTGCAGCGTGTGCCAGGAGGCCACAGAGACCGGCCAGCTATCACAAAGGGCAGTGTCGGGACACCAGGGATCCGGGTTTGACTCAGTCTGCTGCCGCCACCATACCAAAGTACCACGGCTTGGATCTTGGATGGCTTACACTACAGACTTTTATTTTCTCAGTTCTGGAGGCTGGAAGTCCAAGAGTAAGATCCCCCAGAGTTGGTTTCTGATGAGGGCTCTCCTGCCTCACGATGCCACCTCCCTCACAAGGGCGCTCCTCCATATGTGCACATGGAGATGGGGAGAGTGACCTCGCTGGTATCTCTTCTTGCAAGGGCACTAATCCCATCGTGAGGGCCCCCCCATGACCTCATCTGACCTTAACTACTTCCCGAAGGATACCTCTCATTAGAGTGAGGCTTCAGCATACAAATTTTAGAGGAAAGGGACAAAATTTAGTTGAGAGCAGGGTTCAAATTCTGGGAGTGCTGGGAGGGGAATGGATCTGGGCAGGGAGGTGCCTAAAGTTTCACGTACGGGAACTTTTCCTTCACCTCATGCAGCCCCCCGCCCAGCTGGGGGAAGAAACATGCAGAAACCTCCAGACAGGGCTGGGAACCCAAAGCCAAAGGGACTTGTGTCTTCCTTCTCACATGAGAAAGTGGGAGCTGGGAGCCCCTCACAGAGGGAACCCAGCAATGCAGAACATCTGTAGGAGAGAAGGAACAGTGTGTGGTGCATCTACACAGAGAAAGGAGCTGAGGCAGTGGCCCTGTGGCCGGCACATGGTGGTGTGAAGTGCTGTGGCACACACTGGGGGGCAAGGGGTACACAGTGTGAGGACAGAATGCAGCTGAGCCAGTGCGGGGGGATGCAGGGGCACAGCAGTGGTGAACAGCCCTCAGTGGAGCTGGGAACCATCTTTGGTCAGCTGCCACTGGAGTGGATGCAGCGGGACAGAGGGGACACCTAGAAACCAGGCGACAGGAACTCTAGTCCTTCAGTCAGTGGGCTGCAGCAAGGAAGGACATGGGAGGGGGGTTAAACCTCCTTCACCTTGACTGTCTAGGAGAACAGATGGAAAAAGGGTGCCTTGAAAAACAAAGCAAAACAAAAAACAAACAACTCAGAGAGAGGATTTTTTCTTTTTTTCTTTTTTAAATTAATTAATTTATTTATGCAAGCACTAGGTACAGTGAGAAGCGTGGGAGGGTGAGAGAATTCACCAGAGCCAGAGTGGGGAGCAGAACAGGCAGACTGACGAAGTACACTGCTGAGGGGAGCAGCGGGCGGCAGGAGAGGTCTTCGCACCATGTGGGACCCTTGCTGGTGGCTGGGGATCGAACCTGTGCTGCAGAGGCTGCGGGCAGCTTCGGAGCCCAGCGCTCAACTGCTACACCACCAGGGAAAGCCCAGAGAGGTGATTTTTTCCAATAGAGCCTAGGCTAGTTCAGAAAAGCTTTCTAAACCAGAAATGACCAACTTTGACAAGATTAAACACTACCATCTCCCCTGATCCCTGCACTTCCGTCTACCAAGTTAGAAATGGAACCATGTGAGCAATTTGAATTCAGTTATGAACAAATTCCAACATGTGGGTGTTATGCTATCCTGGGGGCTTGAAATGTTTCCAATTGACAGATGAGAAAATGGAAGCTATGAGACAGGAGGTAATTTGTCTCTGGGCACACAAATTGTCAGTGCTGGAAGCTGGACATGAACTTGAATCGTCCTAGTCTAAGTTCAAAGTGCTTTCTGTTGGTTCCCTGTTCTATTCTTCACCATCCTCTCTGAGCAAGCATAGCTCTCTGAGTGAAAATGAGGGCAAGAAAAGAAATCCTTGCTGGTTGCATTTCTAGGCCTACAATCATAGGCACCAACACAGTGTCCATTTTCCTCTAAGCCCAAATTAGGGAACACACCAGGCCACACAGGCATGATTCCACCAGGTTTATTAATTACAATGACCCAAGCTGACCTGGTTTAGAGCAAGAAGCAACAGGTCTACCCTGCCTCTTCTTTAAACACATACCACTGGGCTGATATGTTTGTCCAACATCAAAAACCTGCTTCTTTTGTCCTTTCTTTTGATTCTATTCAGATTTGTACCTCACAGCTCTCAGGGCTTCCTTTGTCCACCTGGACAGTCATTCTATATTGGATCCCTGGTCTGCCCTTTTGCACGGTCACATTACTTTAATATCAGCAGTGACTCCTTATCCTACTTTTAAACCTAAGTGATTTTTTCCTAAGTGTCTACAATTATGCCTTTGTGGTGAAATCTGCCCAGAGAACTAGACATTGACTTTGAGCAGCAGATTTTATAAATACCAGTTGGAATCAAATTGAACTTTTCATTTTTTAGTGGTTTGGATTTTTGGTGCAAATCAATTCTCTCCTAACTAAGCCTATTTATTTCTAAAATGCCATTTTCACTTGATCCTAGTAGTAGGTTTTACTGTCAACTTAGAGCATTTAAAAAATGCTCAAAACATTTTTTAGAATTCAAGTTAAACTGATTATGAAATCTACACAGATTCCCTGTTGTACAGAACGAGAACAGGTGATAAACACTACTGTCCTTTGTCGCTTTCAGGAATTTGGATGAACAGCAATGATAACAGATAATCTTTTCTTAAGCACTACAGTGTGATAGTTATTGCATGAGGTGGTTGACAAAGAATTAGCTCAGTCAATCATCACAAAGATTCTGGGAAGCAGGTTCTATTACTGCCTCCATTTCCCTGAGGCAAAGAGAAGCAAATCTGCCCAAGGCAGCAGCAGGTGATAGAACCCAGGTCTCTCTAACTTCAGAGTCCATGCTTTCTGCCTCTTTACTATACAACGACATGGAAACAGATAACATGGTCAGTCAGCAGAGAAAGAGTTTGACAGTAGAGGTACTGAATAATATATGTGTTTATGTCTGCAAAAGTCATTTAAAGACCAATAACCTATAAAAAGATTTTTTTTTTAAAAAGACCAATAACCTTAGTTACTAACTAAAGCAACACATAAGCCTTCTCCACATAACTTATCAAAATTGAGTCTCCTCTAGTGAGCCCTCGGGGAACATGACCAGACACCCCCCGCCCTGGGCAGTGCTGAGGCTGCCCACCGCCAGGCAGGCACATCCAGGGAAGGCCAGCCAGTCTGCTTCTGGCTTTGCCTGCCGTGCGGGGCCAGCAGAGACCTGGGATTGGAAGGAGAATGAATAGAAGGCAAGGAGATTTCTATGTCATCATCAGACGTGTTTACAGCAAGTTCCCAGTTTTCACCACCTTTCCTTTAACCAATCCATTCACCCAGCCATGCCTGAAAGCCACCTACATTTAACTTTTCACCACCTTGATCCAAGAATTTGTCAGTTTCTATCAGGCCGTTAATATTAACAATCACCAGTTTCCCGGTCGGTGTGTGAGCACCATCTAGGTGTGAATGGCGGTAACTGCCGTCCACGCCAGACAATTCTTTCACATCTTTCTGGAAGTTCACAAAGAGAAAGCAGGAGAGTCCTTATTACGTAATTCAATAATGGGAATTATATCTAGCAAATCATGCCAATATGGCTTCTTCTTTTGAAGATTTTGTTAGGTAAACAGTTAATAAATCTCATGTCTAATATTGCAAGATTACATGCACTGAAATCACTACAAGCCCAGAAGTTAAGGGACTTAGAACTGAGATGGAGACAGGCCGTACCTCACTTGATCTCTGCCAACAAATTTCCAACTAAACTTGGGAAAATGACATCTCTTGGGCCTCAGTCTTCTTAATATTATCCTTTCAATACTCTCAACAAAGATGTTGGAACTAGGACATGTCATTCTTCCAAGGTCCAGTATAGGCAGTAACACAACACAGTAGATCCTCAAATAACCCATTTCGTCCACCTGTCATTCCATTATGACACTGACGTGAAAAAGAAATCCCAGCTGACTTCGAATTCAATGTTATTTGAGAAGTGGGTTTGGTTAAATGCTGTTGCTTCTCTTAATGTCACACTTTCCAAGAACCTACAGGTGACATTAACTGAGGACTTCTTTTAATTCCACACAGCTTTTATATATATATATATATATATTAATTTTTTAGATTTATTTATTTATTTATACAAGCACTGGGTACAGTCAGAAGCGCGGGAGGGTGAGAGAAGTCACCAGAGCCAGAGCGGGGAGCAGAGGAGGCAGACTGATGAAATACACTACTAAGGGGAGCAGCGGGCGGCAGGAGAGGTCTGCGCGCCATGTGGGACACTCGCTGGTGGCCGGGGATCGAACCGGCGCTGCAGAGGCTGTGGGCAGCTTCGCAGCCCAGCACTCAACCGCTGTGCCACCGTGGAGGCCCAATTCCACACAGCTTTTAATGGGTATTACTTTGTTTCAAGCTGGCAGATGAAGAAACAAAGAATAAGTTATCTTGAGGCCCTTTGGGGGTGACTGAGGCAGGCACCACATGCAAACACATCCTCCTGTCTGCTTTCCTCACAGAACACTGACAATGTGTTGATGACATCCCTGTGAGGCCAGACCCATGTATGGTTAATGGGATGTAACCAGAAACAACAGGTGGAGCTGCTGAGAAAACATGAAGTCATCTGATGGAAAGGCACAGTCCCCATAGCAAGCACACTTAGCCCTCCTTCTTTCTGGAAGGTGGATTCAGTGGTGGAGAATAGGCAACTGTGCTGATGACAAAAGACAGTCATATACAGAAGAGAACAGGACAAAGCATTAGAAGCAGCCCGGGTCATTGCCCAAATGCAAAAGCATCTTCCTTAAGCCAGGGCCTCTTCCTCTGGAGTTGCTGTTTAACCTTCACTTACTTCAACAGATACTATTAGATTTCTGTTACAAGCAGGGGGCATTCCCAACTGACACAGTAACTCAGAGTTTGTCACTCTTTGTCTCATCCAACAAATATTAGAGTGTGCACCTGGCAACTATGTGCTGGTAACTGTACCAGGCACTAACTGTCCAATCTCAGGCACTGGGGGTCTGGAGGGAGACATTCTTGGGCAGTGTAACTCATTAGAAGGCATCAGAAAGAAGCGACCTGGCCAGAGAAATCTCTTCCACGCTGACTCCTAGGGTGAGGATTAGCCTGGTAAATTACTAGGAATTATGGTAAGAAGGAGAAGAGGGCTGTGCCAGCTGCTGTTGTCTACCAACCTAGTAGGTGTTCCCTCTTCCTCCATGCTGACAGTGTCTTGGTTTTCAATGCAGCCAACTTCCTTCCCTACCTGCCCCCACTTGTGACTTCTTTAAATCCCTCTGTTAGTGCTTGGTTTAGGAATGGGTAGGAGCCATGGTTCCAACTAATGGCACAGGAGGCAAATTCTGCACTGAGGGTGTCTGGAAAAGCATTCTTCACTCTTAAACAAAGGACACACAAGAAAGAATGGGCTCTTCTTTCTTCTGCTGGACTGCATATCTGCTCAAGGTGCTAGGACCCCTGGCAGACATTCTGAAGACCTAGGGGAAGTGAGTTCAAGGAGACCACACAGAGCTGGGCAGATGGGAAAGGTGAAGGGAAACTTGTCCTTGCGGCATTACCGAACTTCATTGTTAACCAACCATAGGACCACAGAGCACTGGGGTTGTGTTATTTGAGTTAACAAATCCCATTAGCGTTTTAATCTTCTGAATTGGATTTTCTTTTGCCTGCAGCCCAAAACACCCTGCTACAAAGGCACTGTAGGCAGAAGCAGCAGTGTATACTAAAGAACCCAGAGCTATGACAGAAGGTGACCTGTTTTAAGAACTAGATGCACTAAAGTTCAACATTTAAGGTGAAAATGTATTAGGTGATGCTGCAAGATGAAGCAGGACCTAAAAACCATAGGGGCATTTTTGAAGTTTTTTTTTGCAGTAGAGTGGCATGTTTAGATTCATATTTTAGAAGATGATACTGATAATTCTATACAAGGAGTGACAAACCTTAATTAAGAAGTCCATTAAAGTGATCGCCTTACTTATCTACACCAACAAGGACATGATGGTAAGAAGGCAATTTCCTCAGGACCTCCTTACCCCTGGATGGTGGGGTGGGGAGGGGAATTAAGGGTATCATTCATATTTCTGTTCTGGGTAACCAGTTGGAGAGAGAGAGGAAAGCATCTGTGATAGTATGTTTTGTTCTTTTGGATGAGTTGGGAGAATGAGAAAAACAAGTTCTATTTTAATTATCCTGAGGTTTGAGGTCCTCATTGGACATGGAGTTGGAGCTATCCAGGATTCCATTTCTAAGAGGGTAAAGCGTGGACTGGTCTCCATAATCAAGTTCAGCAGAATTTCCCCACACTTACTGTTTTAAGGTACAAGGAAAGCATAATATCATAAAGATCTTGTGCACCATCATGGGTAACATTTGAATCCCACAACTGTGAGAAGAAGCTTGAGACAGACATGAAGCTAAGTTATCACTTCTTTCAAGTCAGTCAAACAATAATCTTGACCAACCCTATGATATCTATCTACCTGCTTCGTACAAGCACTGAAAATGATAGGAGAGAACCACTGCTGGTTGAATTGATGGGGAAAAGAGTATGGACTTGGGGGTTGTGCTGTAAACATGACACACCTGTGCCATGTGATGGTGAGATCAAAGAGCATGATCATGGAAAACCTGGCGAAGAAAGAGCAGAATGATGGCAGTTACTCTGGAGGGACAGTGTTGCTTTCTATGACAATAATAGACGGATTTGCTTATTCACACAAACATCTTTTGAGTAAATACCATGTGCTGACTCATTGTGCTAGTCAGTGGCAGGTCAAAGATGGGTAAGACAAGGTTGGTCACTAGTTCAAAGGTGTTTCAAGACATCCATCGGGGAGGCAGACATGTCAATGAAAATGGCAATGAAGGACTGCAAGTGTCTTGATAGAAATCTGTTTGGGGCAGAGACCAGAGAGCTGCCCACCCTCTCCTGGGACCAAGACAGCATTATAGAGAAAATGACACCTAAGCAGTGTCAAACCCTGGGAACAGCTATTCGCCATTTGTACAGGGAGGAAAAGACATCCCAGACAGAAGGAGGGGGAAAGCGAGAAGCATAAAACAGAAGCCTGTTCAGAGATCTACCATATATGGTGAGGCTGGAGTATGTGGTTTAAGAGTGGCGAGAAGGCAAGGGTGAACTCATGGTCCCTACTGGCTGAATGTCATGTTAGAGAGTTTAGACTTTACTGGTGGATGATGAGGATTGGCTTATTAGCACAGAAGTAGGGGAGTAATTTACTTTGATTTATATTTGAAAATCCTCTAGCAGCAAAGGGAAAGCTCGACTGAAAGAGAACAAGAGGCAGGAAGACCAGATAGGAGATACCTACAATGGTTTGAAGAAAGAATAACTAAAGACCTAAAATGAAGCACTGGCTTCAACAGCACAAGGAAGGGGAAGATTACAAGGTGGACAGAACTTGGTCACTTCTCCATATGGGGAGGCTAGACTAAGGCATCCAGCCGGTCTGGTACAGGACACAAGAAGATTGGTGGTGCCACTTACAAAAATCCCCAGAAGACCAGCAACTGGGAGGGAAACATGAGTTCAGATGTGATTGTATTGAGCATTTCCATTTAAGTGGAAATTGAGTCACGAGGAGCCTGGCTAACACAGGACACCTTGATTTTCATGACAAATATCTGTCTTCTGAACAAGAAATAAATTGATAAATGACTAGACACATTAAAAATGCCATTTGTGGCCACAGAAGAGGTGGCATCAATCTAGGTGATTGTGGATTGATTCAGTGACTCCATGTAATTCTTTTTCTCAGGATGTCTGATTTGCTATAGTTTAAATGGAAAGGGGCCTTCAGGTGATCCTGTCCAAACATGCACTCAATTTAAACATGGCTTCCCTAGCACCTGTTCACACAGTTTATCAGTTTGTCCACACTTGTTTCTAATAGGGAAGGCATTACTAATAGAAATAGGGCATACTGTTGTGGGAAAGTTCAATGTCTTAGAAACTTTTAATAAATGTGGACAAAAGTTCTGTTATCTCAAAAAAAAAAAAAAGAACCACCTCATACCTGGGTAATCATACAATACATAGATTTTCACTTGTGAAAGTGTCTGTTCTTCAATTAACCCACATACAGAAAGAATGCGTGGCAGTCTTTGCTTCTAGGATTTGCCTTAAGCCCTATTTTCTAAAAAACCAAATCCAATCAAATAGAAGCATTTGAAGTGTATTTGCTATAGAGCTTTTGTTCGGAAATTATATTTTCCCCTTGTGCTTTAACTCAACACAAAGCCTAAAAGTTTAAGCAATGCTGCTGCAGGAGGGAACCAGATAGGATGGAGCTTAGAAAAGCACCTTTTATACTTTTCAAGCACAGCACGTGCATTTCCACCCTTGCCCTGCACCCCCCTCCCCAGATATCTAGTATGCTGCAGTTATGAAAGTAACCAGCAGGGGGGATCTGGAGGTGTCGGCATGGAGAATTTTTGTTTTTTGCTGTTGAACTGCAGTTGCCTTTCAAAGGCATTTTTTTCAATGCTTCCTTTTTGCAAAATTTAATGTTCTCCCTCCTCACCCCAAATTTCAAAATAATCATGATTCCAAGGAATATCAAGAAAGGGGTCTGTTTTTCTCTTAATTTGAGGGCTGTTAGGGGGAGGGCAGCTGATCAGAGTCTATCCAGGTAGAGACTGGTGGACAGAAACCCAGCATCACCTGTTGGGCACAAACAGCATTTGCGAGCATTCCCAGCATTGTTGGCAATGCAGGCTGGTGCAGACCCTATGGAAAACAGATGGAGATTACCCAAGAAAATAAAAATGAAAATCCCATTTGACCCAATGATACCACTATTAGGTATTTATCCAAATAACATTTAAAAACGAACATGAGAAGATCTGTCTACACCTATGTACATAGCAGCACTGTTTACAACTGCCAGATCATAAAGCCAACCCAAGTGCCCTTCAACAGATGAATGAATAGAGAAACTGTGAAACAAATAGTCAATAGAATATTACACAATTGTGAAGAAAAACGAAGTGGTGGCATTTGGCACAAAATGGATGGACTTTCGGGGCCTCCCCTGGTGGCACAGGTGGTTGGCGCAGCACTGTGAAGCTGTCTGCAGCCTCTGCAGTGCCAATTAGATCCCAGCTGGCTGGTGAGGGTCCTACATGGCGCAGCAGACCTCTACTGTCGAGCCCACTGCTCCCCTCAGCAATGTATTTCATCAGTCTGCCTGTTCTGTTCCTCTCTCTGTCTCTGGTGAATCTCTCACCCTCCTGCACATCCGGCCTGTACCCCGGTTCTTGTATAAATAAATAAACAAATAAATCTTAAAAAAAAAAAACTTTAAAAAACTTTTTAAAAAATGGATGGATTTTGAAGTGATTATTTTGAGTGAAATCAGGCAAAAAGTGAAGGACAGGTATCAGATGGTGTCACTCATTTGTGGAATCTAAAGACCAAAAAAAAAAAAAAGTACATGCAAATAACAGAAGGAATGAAAATTTGAACTTAGTAAAAAAGAAGATAATGGTTATTAGAGGGGATGGGGAAAGGGTGTAGGGGACAGAAGGAGGAGGCATATGGGATTCAGGCGCTGGTGGTTTGGTAGAGGCATTAAAAAACAAAAAACAAATCCATAACTTAATTAGTTGGTGGGGGGGTGAGGTAGCATAACATCTGTTACTAATTATGCAAATACATACAAATTGCTATACTGTCATCGTGGGTCATTTGTCTCCCTCAAAAAAAAAAAAACTTTGATGCAGAAAGTAACAGGGTCAATCTTTTACTCCTCCCCCCTCCAGTTTTGTATTTTGAAGGATAAAACCTAGAGAAAAAGTCACAAGAATAGTTCAGTAAACAACCATCATCCTTCTACATTCAGTGAGTATTTTGTTACACGTTTTACTCTTTCCTGCCTTCTCCTCTCCTTTCTCCACCCTCTCTTATACTTTCCATATATTTCAGATTCATCAAGGCTGTCAGCATTTCCCAAGCACCTAAGCCACTCAGACCCTTCTCCAGGGATCACTGTTTATCAGGGAGGTCAGATGTGCAGATGAATAAGGGTGCAGCAACTTAATGGGAACCAAAATGGTGACAAGCGCAAAGGACTGTGGGACCTGGGCAGATGCATTGCAGGCAGGAAACGCTTCCCAGAGGTGGCAGGAGACAAAGAAAAGAGATTTCTAGGCAGAGGAGACAGTACAGAGGCAAGGAGGACTCGGTCATGTTTCCAGGGGTAAAAAGAATTTTATTTGTCTCATTTTTATTATTTCTTTGTCAGATGTTGACATGTCTATACAACTTTGGGATTGCATTTTTACTTCTCTGTATGTACACATGCTTCACTAACCCTCCACCACACCTCCCTCCCCTGCTTCCCACCCCCTCTTCCTCTTTCCCTCTGGTAACCACCAAATTTTTCACTAAGTTTAAGAATTGTTTTCGCCGCGTTTTGCCAGCATAAGCTTTGGTTATTTACATTCCACAGATAAGTGACACCATCCAGTATCTACCTTTCACTTCCTGATTCATTTCACTTAGCACAATCACCTCATTTTTAATCTGCTGTCATCTCCCCCCTTTAGACAGCAAAAAGTTATCAGCCAGAACCTGCTCACTTAGCCAGGCTCTGTGCTAAACACCTCAGTGAATTTCTCTCCACTGAATATGCCTGGCCAATACTGTTATCACCCCCACTTTACAGAAGTAGAAAATGGGGTTCAGAAAAGTCAAGAAATTTAACAAAGGAGACTCATGAATGAGTGATAAGTCACTGCTTCTGCAGTTTTGTTATATCTTCAAAAAGCCCCACAGACAAAACATTCTTCCCAAAGAAGCTTGAGGCTTCTTTTCCTCCCTCCCTCTCTCCAGCACCGGTGAGCCAAGTCAGGTGGGCACCAGCTTTCTCAGCCCTGACCCCTTTTCAGACACTCTTGTTAACTTCTTCAGAGAGTTAGGCAGCCCATATCTTCTGTTCTTATCAGGACAGGACTCCTGCTGCTCACCATTCCCAGGACCCACTTACAGTCCCCTGGTCAATTTCTACAACTGGTGCCTCCCTCTCATGCAAAAGAGTTCCCAGACACCTCAGGACACCATCAGGGCCACTGCCACCTCCAGCACCACTCAGTTTCAGTGTGTTCATAGTTCATGATGCACCTCATGTTGAGCTCAGATCTCTAGGCAAGAAAAGATCTGTCATTTAATTCTAGAATTTCATGTGGTGTTCTCAGCATCTCTAACTTACATTTAAGGGGTTGAAAATCTCAGAGAAATGATGTGGTTACTCAAAGTAATCCATTTAGTGAATTTGCACTCATGTTTACTTTGGAAAAAGATATTAAACAAACAAACAACACCAACAACAATAAAGCCAGGGAACTAAGTGTGAAGTAAGCAGCGGTGGCTTTCGCTGTCCAAGTTCGATGGCCCCCTAGTGTTTACAGTTCTTGGTATCAAGAAGAAATCACGCTTCTAAGTCGAATTTGCCCCAGGTATTTACCCTATTACTCCACTTCTACTTATTTTACTTTTGGCCTATTTAGTCTATCACCAGCAGGGAATTAAACAACAATTTATGTGAGTTTCCTTGTGGGCTGCTTTTAAGAAGGACTTGTAATTTTAATATTGCACGCTAGATGTCACTGTCAACCAGTTCTACGAAACTGCCTTCTGGAAGGTATTGGGGGGAAAAGTCATCTCTGAAAAGCATTAAAAGCTTATTTAATTAAAATTGTGGTATATAATTCATCAAAGCTGGAATATAGCACACACATTTACAAAACACTGTATGTTCTTTAACTCAGCGGGGTTCAAATCTTTATTTTATTATTTTTTTTCAAGATTATTGATGCATACAAGAACTGGGGTACAGGCCAGAGGTGTGGGGAGGGGCGGTGAGAGGATTCACCAGAGACAGAGTGGAGAAGAGAACAGGCAGATTGACTGAAATACACTGCTGAGGGGAGTAGTGGGCAAGTCAGGAGAGGTCTATTGCGCCATGTGGGTTGCTCCCTGGCGGCCCGGGGATCAAACTTGTGCTGCAGTAGCTGAGAATAGCTTCATAGGTTGCGTCTTAACCCCTTGTGCCACCAGGGAGGCCCTCTCTCTATTTTAAAAAAGCTTCTTTTCCCCGAACTGAGAAATAAGACCACATGAAGCTCCTTTGGAGCACCATCCTCTGTGCTTAACCTATATCACATATTTGAAGCCTCACAATGTAGGTATGAAGCATTTAATTAGGCTATCAGAAATGAATCTGAAACCCAAAGGATACAAAGATTTCATCCAGAAAAAGCTCATCACAGGGAAATAAACACACTTTAAGGTTTTGTCAAGTGCAGTTTTGAGAAAATAAGACCAGTATTTAGGAATCAAGTGCTTGAATCCAAATCTTCTTACATACACAATTATATTGGGTTGCTTTAAATGACACTCATAGCCATAACTGATCTCTCTCCTCTTAGTCCATGTGGGTGAATTTGGAAGACAGACAAAAAAAAGAGCTATTTCTCCTGGCACCCTCTCAAGATTTGATGAGGAGATTAGGTTCAGAATATCCTTAAATGCTACAATTACTAGCATTTTGTCAAGAATTGTAAGCATATAACCCAACCTTTCCAACTTACCCAAGAAAAGTAAGTTGGAAAATTAGTAAATCTCAATCCATCTTGGGTTGATAAACTTCAAGAAATTGATAGGATCTGTATAAAATAAAACACGTGGAAGATATTGCCTACTGACAAATGATCTATGATGGAACCACAAGAGCTGGGTGGCTCATGGGGGCAACAATTTTTTTTTTTCCCTGTCATATCTAGTTTGTTCTAAAAGCAAGTCTCTGCTAGAACTTTTACAGGGTTTTTCAATAAATTTCCTAATCCCCCCTTTTTCCTCTCTACTGTCCATGAGTTCTTGGTCTGATCTACCATGGTTTTGTCATCTGAAGTACTTTCCATGACTGTGATTTCTGCCATTCTGGTCCTTTATGACATGCATTGTAAACATGAAGTCTTTTTAAGGTCCCAAACACCCATGACTTATCAGGGATAAGCAAAGAAAGGTTTCCATTCAAAGTCTGGGAGTGCATTAGCTCTAAGCAAATAGCAAGTTTACTTTTGATAACTTTAAATACCAATATGTCTTATTTCTCTTTTTAAATGTATTTTCTGGTATAAATGAACATACAGAAATTGGAATAGAAAAGAAAGTTTAAAATATATACATGCATGCATATATTTGGTAATAATGAAGGCGTCCTAAAATAGAGGGTAAAAGATTTGTTTAATTTCAGTAAAGGCATACCTGGGTAGCGCCTGAAAAAAAGTAAAATTGAAAACATACCTCACATGATACACAAGGGTCCATTCCAAATAGATTAATTTAAAATATAAAAATGTATCATAAATTTATGAAAGACGACACAGGAGAATTTTTATATAGCATCAAATTGTAAAAGTGAAACAAATTCCAGAATCACATAAAAGAAATTTACTAAATTCATCATTAAAAAAAAAAAAAAACTTCTGCATGCAAAAAAACACACAAAGCACCGAAAAAAATTCTGGAAGTCTACCCCATTAAAAATAAAAATAAAAATTATAATTATAATAATAATAAACTCATGAATGAAAAACTCCTACAGATTAAGAAAGACCAACAACCCAATAGAAAAATGTGCATGGCTGTAAGAAGGCAGATCACATAAAGGAATGTAAGTGGCTCCTAGGTCAGGAAGCTTCTGTATGTCTAAGGCGAGGCTAGGCAGGCAAGAAGACTAAGTTAAGCACAAAGTTTGAGTTTAGTAAGTGTCTCCTTAAATTTTGTACCTAAGTCCCCAGTTCAGGTCCTGAATGCAATTGTAAGATATATGAAAAGATGCTCAATCACACTCAAAATAAATAGAATGCAAATGAAAACTATCCAAGCTACCGTCTTTCTTCACTTATCAGATTGGCAAAAATCCAGAAGCTGGACAACACACCACTGCCAGAAAACGCTGGTGGGAGTGCTGTTTCAACCACTCTGGAGAGCATTTTACCACCCACTAGGAATTAAAATCACAAATACATATGGACTCTTGACTGGTTTCTAAAAGTTTCTCTTGCAAAAACTTGTAAAATGATCCATGCACAAACATATCTATTGTAGCTCTGGTGGTGAAGATAAGTTGGATACAACCTAAATACGTGTGTGTTGCAATTAAATAAGTCGTAGATAATTCATGTTTGTCTTTTCCATCATTTTATCTCCCATGCCTAATCCAGCATAGAGCAGTGAGCGCTCAAGATTATTTGTTGAATTAATAATTATATGTATTACTTGCGTTGTTTATGATCCAATTAATGATTAATAAGCATACATTGATACAATGAAGAAATCTTAACATTTTAAATGTTAATCAGTGGCCCTAATGATTGAAAAAGAAAAAAATCATAGGTAATGAGAAAGACATGCATGTGAAATTGGGCAAATTTCATCAGGTTTAAGATTTCAAGAGGTCCTGAGAATAAAGCCTAGTCTCTAAAATGTTAATGCTTCATTAATCTTATTCTTGATTATTTTTAAGAAAAGAAGTTACAGGCGAGCTTCTAAATTGCTTTTATTTATCCATTCATACATTAAAAAAACATTTCTCAGCTAATCTAAATGCGTTAAGGACTGAGGCTACAAATACGTATAATATTTATTCTTCTCCCTTAGGAACTCATGCATGCCAACATAATGATAATATACTATGATAAGCATTCTGATAGTCGCAAAAAGAAAGTACATTTAAAACAGTTTGCTTGGGGTGGGACTATGGGACGGAGGTCACAAAGAGTCACATAAGCTTGAATTCAGACAAAACAAAAGCTCTCCACCCAATTTTGAGGCTGAGTCATGTAAATGTCTGGCAAAGGGGAAAATTCTTTTTTTTTTAAAGATTTATTTATTTATGCACAGAAGAACTGGGGTCAGAGGTGCGGAGGATGAGAGGATTCACCAGAGAGAGTGGAAAACAGAACAGGCAGATCTACTGAAATACACTGCTGAGGGGAGCAGCGGGCAAGTCAGCAGAGGTCTGCTGCGCCATGTGGGTATCTCCCTGGCTGGCCGGGGATTGAACTGATGCTGCAGAGGTTGTAGCTAGCTTCATAGTGCTTAACCCCTGTGCTTAACCCCTTGCGCCACCAGGGAAGCCAAAGGGGAAAGTACTTTTTAACCAAAGCAATTATTCCCTTGGTTTCATTCAAGTCACAATAGAACTGTAGGCAGAGGTACAAACAAAGCTACTAAGTAACCAAAAAGAAAAAAAGCACCTCAGGGCTAATGGGCAGAGAAATGAGCAGGGTCTACTTGTTTGGCTCAGGAAAGCACAATAGCGGTTTATAAAGGAGGATGGAAATTCAGTGGCTGAACATGTGGCACAGGCCACACCCATCACGTCGTCCTTCCCTGCCAGGGCAAACACTAGTTCATGCTTATCTCTGAACATTTGGAAACAGTTACCTGCCTGAATTTGGTGAATAAATATGAAACTGTCTGCCAGTGTGTCCTGATGGAATGGAGAATGGCCCTGCTAGGGAGGAGGTGTGAAACCCCGCTGTGTGGGGGCAGATGCTGTGAGGCAGGAACTCCATTCCAGCAGGAACTTGCTGGCTGCAAGGTTGCTGTGTACTGGGGATGGAGGGGGTGTAAACCAGTGGACAAATGGGGCCTCTTTCCCTCTCAACAGAAAGCCCCACGGAAGCATACAATCTCATGGGCTCTGAAGGGACTCAAGAAATTCAGAGTGGGCAAAATTTAAAGCAAGATGTGGGAGACAGAGCTTGGGCAGGTGCCAAGGATATACCAGGCCTTCAAGGTTTTGGGTTCTGGGGTTGCAGCCAGGGAGGCTGCGTTTCCTTGTTTTATCTGCACTCAACCGCCCATGCCAGCCCCAAATGACAAAACCCTGTGCTGGATTCAAGCATAATTTCATTTGCTAAAATCCAACAGGTTGAGTCACTAAGTATCTCAGTTTATCCACCCGTTTATTTTAAGTAGCTACTCAAACAGCAGGCATTTTGCTGAAGCAAAGCACCTGGAATGACTCCCAGCATGGCTTGGATGGTAGGCAGGCACGGAAATAACTGGGCGCAAGAAACAAGAACAGGAGAACAGAACAATACTCCAAGAGGTCAGCCAGTAGCTTTTGAGCAGAATCTACCTGGTGGACCAAGTGTGGACACAGACGGGCCCTCCCGCTGGTAGTAGAACATGGACATATTGGTAGAGCATGACACACCCCAGCTCAGTCAGCACTGGGCCTGGGGGACCTGGCTGGAGACAGATGACAAAGGGCTTGGACTTAATTCTGTAGGTAACAGAGACCCACAGATGAAACTGAAACAAAAAGAGGCATGTCCTGATTATGTGTTTTGGGAAGACCGTCTAGTTGGGCAGTGAAGAAAATCAACTCAGCATGTATAAACTACTCTGTTCTGATAGACAGTTTGCCCTAAAACAAAGTATTGATAGTCAACCCCCATGGAGCACTTCATCTGTCTGCTCCATCTTCACAAAAGTCCTCTGTAAAACGGGGACTAGTAGTTTCTACCTGGTTGAGTTATTGTGAAGATGAATCAATGAAACACACTTATGTGGAAAGCACACAGCACAGTGTCTGACACGCAGTAAATTCCCAGAAAACGTCCTTTGCTAGCAAGCAGCAGCACCCACACTTCCTCCTCTCTGCATCTGCCTATATACGTCAGGGCATTATTCACCACCTAAGACTTTGGAGGGTGGGGTTTGGGGGTGAGAATGTTTTTTGGAGGCATTCTAACTCAGAATTATTCAAGTCGAAAGTCTGACATTACTGAGAGGCTGGATTCCTGGGAGCTAAATTGTTCTTTTTTAATTCCTGGATGTGTACCCAAGAAACCCTGTTCTTTCAAATGCCTGCTACACCACTGAAGGCAAAATGTGCATACACATCGAAGTATGGACATTGATATTTTTATAAACAGTTTAAAGCTGAGATTGAGTAAAAAAAAAAAAAAAAAAACACCACCACAACATGGTTAATGTGATACTTGATAGAAATCATTACTGTGCTCTCTGTTAATTAGATATAAATGTTGTTTCATTCCCATAAATGTCAATAATCACTAGGTAAGGCAGGAAGAGTCTTAGAGACTTGTCTGAAGACTGGCCAGAGGTTCTTATTTGATATCTAGAGGGTAGGGAAGGGAGAAGGAAAGACAAAATCTCTGGGTTTCAGATATATTCTTTTGCTTTAGGGAAAGATAGGGCCAGAGTCCTTTTCCTTCCAAGTCTTTCTTTGTGCAATCTGAGTCTGAAGCCACATTTGATATCCTCCAGTCCCTGTCAAGAAAAGGAAGTGTCACCTAGTTCTGAGGACTAAAGATGGAGTCCCTTTCCTTCAGCTCCCACCCCTCAATCAAGTCAGCCCTAGGATGTCTGCAATCTTCCTGCATCTCTTTCAACTCTTGGCTCTAAACCACAGAGGAGTTCCAACAAGAGGGTAAACACAGGCTGGCCAGGGAATGCTCTGCCAGGTCTTGGAACAGAGCACGCAAGTGTGCACTGGGTGGGCCTGGCACCTAGTTTTGGCTTGGAGTCGGGAGGATACCCTCCACTCCCAGCTTGTCTCTTCTGATTTAGCTTGCATTCCTATTTAAAACTTGTCACCTTTCACTAACTTTTGTTGCAGGTCTGCGTTTGCACTTTAACTTCATGTGGCCAGCAGAGGCTTTCTGGAGCTCTTTCAGATGCGGACACACATACATCTTAGCAAGAACTGTCTGTGAGTGACAGCTCTCTCAGCCACGAGTCAGGAGGGTGGAACTATCAATTTGAATTCTGGGCTTCCAATCAAATATTCAGAAAAAGGAAACTTTACCCTTTGAACATTGCAAAATAAATAGAACTTCAGCCTGGGAAATAAATGTACTTCTGGTTATTTAAAGTGAAATTTTAAAGCGGATGGGCTGGGCAGTCGTTCCAACAACATCAATGAGTGAATTTCAAGCAGATGCACAGAGAACAAATACAAAGTAATATCAAAGTAATCCTTGTAACATCAAATGCCTATTAATGTACTCATATTCTGGGGAATGTTTGTCTCAGTCTTTCAGCAATTACCATCTTCAAACTGGGTTACTCTAGAGTTTGAGTGATTTTCAACCAACAGTAAGAATCCATACCCATGTCCTTGTGTTTGTTTTCCTTTCATAACAACAGCTCAGAGACACTCAGTGCAACATGAAGAAAACATGCTCTCCAGTGAAATGAGGCCACATTTCATCTTCCTCCCAGTTCATCTCACCACTCTATATTTATATTTCCAGCTCTTTGCTAACCATATTTTAATCAAAATGTCCTTTAAAACTTTGCTAACTCAAAGTGTGATCTTGGACCGACAGTATCAGCTTCACATAGGAGCTGGTTGGAAAAGCAGATGCTCAGATCCTTCCCCAGACCTGACACTATCTGCGATTACATTACAATGTGTGAGAGCACTACCTCAAAGGTGCTCACAAGTTTATAATCCACAAAACAAAACAAAGAAAAATACTAAAGCACTTTTGCAAAGGAAGCTCAAACACAACAGGACATAGATTAATAAGAACTGACATGCTTATTGAGCTACATGCTTACTGTTACAAGTATTTTGCTTGTTACATGTATTAGCTCATAATTCTTCACTACAACACAGGAGGAAGGCACTATTCTCCTTACCAGTAGATGAAGCACAGAGAATTTACAGAATTTGTACAGAGTTGCACAGTAAATCAGTGGAAGTGGCAGGATATGAACCCAGGTAGTCTGACT
This sequence comes from Talpa occidentalis, assembly GCF_014898055.3. Taxonomy (NCBI): domain Eukaryota; kingdom Metazoa; phylum Chordata; class Mammalia; order Eulipotyphla; family Talpidae; genus Talpa; species Talpa occidentalis. Next base: position 35,510,091 of record NW_023601104.1, on the reverse strand, counting down.
TCTGAAGGTGTGTTTTACCAGTTACCTTACACCATGTCTAAACAGTTTGCTGCTGTATACTGGGGGAGGGGAGGCTGATTCAGGACCCGAAAGAAAATGCTAGGCTTTCATTTCTACAAGGGCTGTCATTTCAGGATCAGGAACAGTTAGAAACAGAGACCAGTTGAGCTGGAGATCACAAGGCTGAAATGGAACTTGCTCAGGTATTACCTGAGGATGGTGAGTCTCAGAGAGGATATGTGAAAACTAGTGGTTTTCCAGAGGAGTGGAGGCAGCTCAGTCCCCAGGCACTTCCATCTCTGCTCCCTGCATCTTCTACATTGCATACTAAAAATGTTTTTTTTTTTTTTTTTGGTGGGGGTTGCTCTTCTTATGCATCAAATATCAAGCTACAACCTTTTCCTTTGCTAACTTTCATTCAAAATCTGAGACTATCCATGCTGCTTTGCTAAGTTATTTTGTATCCTATTTGAAATCCTATTTGAAAAACTGGGCAAAGAAGGCTGTGTTTATAAATCACACTTCGGTGCCTCCAATACTAAACACTGTGGCAATTTACATTCAGAGTATAACAGGAACTTTTAGATGTCATAGCCAAAGAGCTCTTCCTTTGATGAAAATCAGTCCTGCCAGTTATCCAGGCTAATTACGATGGAATCTCTCTCTGGGCTCCAAAGAGTCCTATACCTGCTAGAATATTAGCCCCACTGGTACATTGTAGATGAAAGGAGGGCGGAAGTCCAAGCCCAAATTGAGAAGGCTTTGGGATTTGCGCCATCACATCTAAGACACCTATTTTAATCACATGGTGTTCTCTGTCAAAGGTTAGAATCCCACAAACATTCTTTCAAGGCCAGGATGTTTGCAGAGGGCAAGGCTTGGAGCTCTTGGAGCAGACTTCAGAAGTCCAAGGAGGTTGAAAACTCTTCCTGTTTAAAGTACAACATTTGCCATAAAAGGCACAACAACTTTCAGTTGAAAGTCTGCCCCATTTGGTAGGAGGCAAGAGAAAAGACACATGCCCTTGAAATGCCACCTTCTATAAGGAAAGATCACTGCGTCCCCCTGGAAGCACGTGGTATAAACATAAATCACCTAATAATTGAAATACCAGCAACTTCAGAAGATCAAAAACACAGAAGAGACCAAACTACCCCTTTTAGTTCACTTTTCCCAGAGCTCATGTTCAGGGGCTGCTTGGGTTTGACAGAGGGAGCTAGGCACAGTCTGCAAAGAATCTACTCCAGGGCACTTACCTTGCACTGCCCAGACACGCAGATGGCTGTGCCGTTCTGGTCACAGGGGGTGCCATCAATGACCTTCTCAGCTTGCCGGACATAGAAGCGGTAGCCCATGGCCTGGCAGTTCAACTCGCACTTCCGGTTGCCCTTCACTAAAGAAAAAAATCAATCAGCATCTTTTTTCTTGCTGTATTTTTCTATTGAGATACAATTCTCACAACATAAAATTAGGGTATTAACCAAAGCATACAATTCAATGGCTTTTAGTGTATGTGCAATGTTGTACAACCTTTACCACTAATTCCAGCATCCCCAAAAGAAAGCCTGTATCCATTTTTGTCTCCTGCAATTCCTGCATCTTCCAAACCTTGGCAGTCATCAATCTTTCTGCCTCTATGGATTTGCCTCTTCTGGACATTTCATAATGACCCACCTTTAAAACCTGTGTGGAAGTTATTAGATTGCTCCAGGTTTGACGGTAGAGGAAGGAGCTGGGTAAATAAGTAAATTATGAGTAAATATCCGAAAGGAATTTTGAAAGAATCTCACAATGCAAATAATTAACTGTACTTTTAGACACCCCCCCAAGTTTTGCCAGTCATAGTTATACTTTATACATCAACGATCATAGTGAACACATCATTTTATGTTGTTTTTTTTAACTTAAAATGTATGAAATAATAGCATCTTTAGGCTTTATTAAATGTCTAGACTTTCCTGTAATAATTCCTATATTATAAGATAAGTCTGAAGTCCTAAGCAAGAGCTAAAACATCTTTTCAAAGCTGAGCTGCATCTACCTTTATAGTCTCATTTCCTACTGTTCTTTCTTAGATCCACACTCTGTACCAACTAAATGCTTGCTCTGTCCTACCCCTGCTAACTGTTCCTCCTGCCTTTCCCTCATTTGGCTACTATCACTTCTACCTTGTTTCAGTTCCTTTGTACCCTCCTCTGAGAAGCCCTCTGTTTTGGCAGGCATGCACAAGGCAGTTCTCAATCAATTCAATTCTGGCAGGCGGGTAAAGGGAGGTCCAGAGCCCTCAGTGACTCTTTCAGGCTTTAATGCTCTTTCTAAGCCAATTGTTGTGGGACAAGCTTGCAGGCAGGCAAGGCAGGGTTGGAGGGGAGGAAGCAGGAGGCTGGCAGGCTCCCCAGTCCCCAGCAAATCTTTACGTTTTCTCTTTGGGCTCTCCGTTATCATCTCAAGCTCCTGCCTCTTGGTAGTCACTCATCCTCTCGCAGCCTTTCTGCCATTGTTTCCCTGTCTCTGAGTGACGCCGCCCTTATAGCCTCCGCCTCTAAGCTCAGGTGTGCCCACTTACGCATGCCCATACTATACTCTAGGTGTCCACCATCAGGCATACCCTGAGCCCACGCTCGCAAGTGCCTCCTTCATTCAAAGCAGCAGGTGATGGCCACAGAGGCCAACAGCAGAAAAACCTGAGCAATTCACTTACCCTGAACCCTCCATGGATCTTAATCTCAAGGATACATCCGCCTATCAGAGGCTGAGCTGATCGTCTCTACCACTATAAAGTTGTCCATCTCACTGAAACATGGTCTTGAGGGACCCCAGAGATGTATCTGTCTTATTTACTTTGCACTCTATACAGAACTGGGCACACAGACTTTTTTTCTTTTCTTTTTTTGCTTTTCTCGCCTCTCCTCCTCCCACTAGATATATTTCCTTATAGAGTCTCTATATTTCTATAACTTCACACAGAGCACACACAGTAAGTGCCCACTAGATGCTAAATTAATGACTGCTACAACTAATATCATCAGAGCAATTCAGCCGTGTAGGGTAAGGAAAAAGGATCAGGCTTTTCTGCCCTCCCGCCATTAGGACAGATGAGGGAACCCTGTGGTCCTGAATGCAAGCCTGATGGCGGGCACCTGGAGTGGGTACACCTGGGCTGAGAGACTGAGTTTATAAGGGCGGCATCACAGGGACACCAGCAGAAGCAGGAGAGAAAGAGAAGCAGAACAGAAGCCGAGAGAAAAAGAAGAGAAGCAGAGAGAATGCCAGAGAGCCCAGCTAGAGTGAGGATTTGCTGGGGGCTGGGAGCACTGCCAGCCTCCCGGGCCTCCAGCACCCCTGCCTGCCATATGCCTGGTGAACCCCAATAAGAGACCTGCAAAAAGCCACTGAGGACTCTGACTCCTCCTTTACCCGGTCTGCATGGGATCAGAAAACCTGCACTGTGTCCTATCCTGCCCCGACACTTGTATAGACTGTCTGGCAGAAAACCCTGAGGCGGTGGACTGTAAGGTAAGGAAAAAGTATCAGGCTTTTCTGCCCTCCCACCATTAGGACAGATGAGGGAACCCTGTGGTCCTGAATGCGTGCCTGATGGCGGGCACCTGAAGTGGGTACACCTGGGCTGAGAGACTGAGTTTATAAGGGCGCCATCACAGGGACACCAGCAGAAGCAGGAGAGAAGCAGAACAGAAGCCAAAAGAAGAAGAAGAGAAGCAGAGAGAACGCCAGAGAACCCAGATAGGGTGAGGATATGCTGGGGGCTTGGAAGACTGCCAGCCTCCCGGCCCCCCAGCACCCCTACCTGCCACATGCCTGGTAAATCTAAATAAAAGACCTGCAAAAGCCACTGAAGACTCTGACTACTCCTTTACCCAGTCTGCTGGATCATAGAAAACCTGCTCAGTGCCCTGTTCCTGCCCCTATAAGCCGCCTTCAAAATAAGAACGAGAAAAAATTGTAGGCAGGATAGATATGTTTCCATATCCAAGAGAAACAGGCTAAGTACATGTGGATTTTTCTTATTTTTTTTTTTTTACTGTTTTTAGAGACAAAATTTATGCTATGCTTAGTCATAGACAATGTGTTCCAGGGTCATACCTTTGTCTGAAAATCTTATTACCGGATTAATACTGACATTTTCCTACATAACACAATATATCATATTTTCCCTAGTGCGGCTGCCTGTTATAGCAATGACCTTCTTTCTACTCCAAAATCTTTGAAAACCACTAACAAGAAATAAAATGGAGACTCTGGGAACTCATGGTTTAGGGAAGAGAGAACCTTCTGTGTAAATAAACTGAGTTCTATCTTAGAAGTCAAAAGCTTCTTTGTCCAAAAGATAGAAGAGGTGACCTTGAGAATTATCTAGAAATACCAAAGGTGGAAGTACCTTTGGAATGGCCTAAAATTAAACCATTTTTTATATTCAAATAACCAACCAACCAAACCAAACCAACAAAAAAAACAGAAGTCTAAGAAAAGAAGTGACAAATTAGCGGTAAAACTAGTCTCCTACAATGTGTTTCTCATGTCATTTATTTATCCATATCCTGTTTCTTCTCTTCCAAGCTCCTTGTTTTTAAAGCAATAGCAGGAACTAGCCAGGTGTGTTATGGTTTAAATAATCACTGTCTTGAAGGGCAGCTTCACCTGGGGTAAGGGCTGAGGGTTCTCACTTCTTTTGTCTCCCTCCCAAATACCTTGTCCTTTGGGATACTATCTTTTGCAGCCATTTTATTTCTCAAAATTTGCAGCCATACTACATACTACACACCTACTACATATACACTACATGCTACAGGCATACAGACATCCTGAGAACAAAAACAGCAGCAACAAAAATCATGACTTCATGTGAGATAATTACTGGAGGATCTCCACATGAAAATAGCCCAAAGGCATGACCTTAAGTCTGGGCACCTCGCAGGTGTGACCCAAACTGTGACCCAGGTCGGACCCTCTGCATATGTGACTTACCATGTGTCCCTGCTTCTTAGACTTGCAGCAAGGAGAAAGCGAGATCCTAGGAGAGAGTTGAAGAAAATGACTCCCCACCAAAAGCACTCCCAAACCTGCTGCCTTCTCAAGACACTGCACAATTCCTCATCTACTTTAAATCCACCCTTCCCCAAAATACATTTGCAGGGCTTCAGATTAAGGTTTTTTTATGGATAGTTATTTCATTTCCTTTCTTCCCCTTGAACAAAATCATAATTCTGATACAAAATCACAATTCTGATATCTGTAAAGATATTTTTTCATGATTTTATCAGCACAGAGGGAGAGAACAGAAAAGTGGTACAATCCCACAACTTATAGGAAGTATAACCAATCATATAACCAAAATATATTTCTTATACATAGTTAGTCTTATCCATAGTTCCTGGCTCACAGTTCCCAAAAGCCTTGGAATCACCTAAGTGCTGAGAATATTCAAGTGTCTTTTGTTATATGAATGAGGTGACTTTTAGAAGAGCCTATGGACCGGGGCAGGTTGCTTGGAGAACTAACCATGTGTTTATAGGGTTGAAACCTCCAATCCCATCCTTTTACCTCTTGACCTATATCCGTTGGGAGGGAAGAAGTCCGCTCCATCACCACTGGATGGCCAATGAGTTAATCACTCATGCCTGTATGATGAAGCTGCCTTCCCAAGAGAAGGGACTTTGAAGCGCTTGCAGGCTGGTGAACATGGGAAATTTGGGGAGATGGCACACCCTTAAGGGGACGTGGTGGATGTGTGCCCTTTCCCTATACCTTGCCCAATGTATCTCTTCCATCTGGCTGTTCCTGAGTTATATGCTGTGTAATAAATCAGTTATCTAGAGTTATATGTTATGGAATAAATCAATTATCTAGTGAGTAAATAGGTTTATAGATTTCTATTAGCATTCTTCCAAAATTAATTGAAGCTGAGGAAGGGAGTCATGAGAACTTTTATTCTATAAACACAGCCAGGGCTTGCAACTGGTGTCTGAAATGGAGGGCATTTTGGGAGACTGATACTATCTCCAGGTAGAGAAGTCTCAGAATTCAGCTGAATTGAATTCAGGTTGTCTGAGAACTGCTGGTTGGTGCAGGGGAAACTCCGCATACTCTCACTTGAAATTGGTCTCAGGGAACCCTAAATAAGTGACCAGGAGCTGGAAGTAATGTGGTAAGAGCAAGTAGACATATACTTCTCCTTCCTGTCTATCCTCCTCCTCTTCTTTTCCCTGTCTGTTTTCATATACTTCCTAAATGTTCTCCCTACCGACATGGGGAACACCTTCATCTTCCATAGACCCACCTAGCAGTTCTCAATGTGGTCCCAGGACTAGAAGCATCCATTTTACCTGGGAATGCATTGAAAATGCAAATATTTGGTTTCACCTTGGACTTCCAAATCAGAAACTTTCTGAGGATGGAGCCTGGTAACCTGTATTTTTACAGACTCTGGATAATTCTGGTTCACAGTCAAGTTCGGGAACCACTTCACCAAGAAAATCAATGAGTGAGCAAATTAAAAGGCAAGTGCTCTGATTAAAAAAAAAAAACAAGTTGGAGAACATACAGGAAAATTCAGATTACTTAGAATAAAGCAGCAAACAGCTAATGAATTTACCTTCAAATACAGTTCAAATATTTATATCACTCATTGAGCTGCCTTCCATGTATATCATTGATACACATTTGTAAAGACATTGTTTAAGTGATAAAGGACAAAGAAAATAGAAAAGGAGCTAACAGTTAAAAAAATTTGGAATGTGGTATTAGATTTCTCAATAACAAATGTCAAAGCTAGAAGATAATTGAGCAATGCCTCATAATTTGGGAGGGAAAGCAATTTCTAGAATTCTATATCTGTATCCATTACTAAAATTCTATATCTAGTCAAATTATTAATCTTTAAGAAAACATAAAGGCATTTTTAGAAATTGAATTTTTGCACAATTTGCCTCTCACGCACCCTTATTGGAAGATATAATCTATGACAATGAAGGAATAAACCAAGAAAATAGATGCGGTGGGGTCCAGGAAAAAAAAGCTTAACCTAAGACAGAAGCAAAGAAAATGCCTAGGAATAGGATATCAAGGAGATCCTGACAAGACAGACATGAACTTGGAAAAGACAGGAGCAGGTCAGAAGGCTGGAGAGAGAGATTGCTTCAGGAAAATGAAATGAAGAATATGCCCAATATGTCCTAAGATACTGAGAAAACGTTACTGAAAAAATTTTATACTGTTTATTAGAACTTGAGGCTGAATGAGTCTGAAGTATATAGTAGACAAACTAAAAGCAAAAATGCATTTATTAATAATGGAGAAGAAAAGGAGCTCAAGAGAAGGAAAGTAATCACAGTACACACAGTGGCTGTTGAAATGTGATGCCCAGATTCTCGACCCTCACCACGCCAGTCCAAGTCAGAATCTTCCCAGCAGCTGGCAGCTGGTAGCTCACAACTCTGTCTTTCTGGAACTTGTCCTCAGCCTAAGTAATGTCCTTCCAGGTTGAGCCTCCTCCCCAGGGACATCTCCATCCCATGACTGGCCCCCATGTGGCAGCATAAAGGCCTCCCCAGATTCTGCATGGCTTCCGCAGTTGAGTTTCCCTTGGGACCAGTATGAGGCTTTTGTATGACTACATCCTATCCTAAGTTCTCCCTTGGCCTAAACCTATCTCTCACATCCAGGTTCACTCCCCAATAAACACTGGACACAAATCTCTGCCTCAGGATTATGTGGTAGAGATTTGATCTACGCTAGTGCACTATATGGCTCAGCTTTGAAGACCAGGAACCACGTTTTATGTAAACAGTGGTTCTCTATCTAACCAAAATGACCACACAATTACACACTGAGGATTTGGGATGGAAAGTAAGGTGTAGGGAGAGGATGATGAAAAGGGCTATGTCCTCATCTTCAACAGAAAACATTTGACACTGAAGAATCCAGAAGTAACAACGTAAACACGATTTAGAGATAAGATAAGAACAGCTAAAATGGTTGAGGAGTAAGAAACACTGGGGGAGGCACCAAGTTTGTAGAACTGTTTGACTATAAAATAAATGTGTGTAAAACCTGGATAAATAATACAAATTAATTTTTTAAAGAATGTAAAAGATAATTCCAATGATTCAGGTTTTCAGAAACAGCTTATTGCTGTCAGTTAATATTGATGGTAGAGTCCCTCCCATTTCTACTCAAAATTGACACAAAACTGTAAAATCCCTTGCTGTCTTTTCAGGAAATGTGCTTAACTGGAAGAGCAAAGCATTTCTTTCTCTCTCTCTCTCTTTTTTTAAATTTATCTATTTTATAGAAGAACTGGGGTGCAGGCCAGAGGTGTGGGGGGTGGTGGTGAAAGGATTCACCAGCGACAGAGCGGGGAGCAGAGCAGACGGAGTTACTGAAATACACTGCTATGGGTAGCAGCGGAACAGGTGAGGTCTGCTGCGCATTGTGGATACCTCCCTAGCCTGAGATCAAACTCAGGTCATAGAGGTGATAGCACTGAGACTTAACCCTTAGGCCACCAGGGAAGCCCAAAGCATTTCTTTCTATGAAAGCAAAATGTTGCTGAACTGTGGAGGTTCTAGAACTTAGTGAGCTCTACTAGTTATCTAGGTTTGGATAATCTTAGTAATAAGCAAGGGGGAGACTCGCAAATGGATGAAAGGGGCCAAAAGTGACAGGAAATGAGGTTTAAGCTTTTCCTACAATTGCACATTCCTCTCCCCTCATTTAAATAGAGAGAAAGTCTCAGGTAAGGAAACAGGAGAAACATTACTTCAGTAAATAAATACATTTTAAAAAGCAGAAAGATTTTGAATAAAAAAGCAAGACTATTCTTGGAGAACGGATAACATCTGTGCAGAATTTTGAATCCCCTCAAACTTCACAAGTTCACTCCAAGTTTAGCACTGAAGCCCTCATTTCCCAGGCTCAAGTTCTGTTGCCTTTTTTTTTTTTTTTTGGTAGAATATATGATATCCCTGTTCAAGAAAAGCAGCCTCGTAAACGCAGCTCATAAAACTCAGCCGTGGCAGGGTGCTTAACCAACACATGCTGATGAGTGAAGTGTAAACGAATTAGAAACATGTGGATGCAATGTCTTAAGTGTGTATGCAGAGTTTAAATAAAATTAAAGGACTTTACAAAGCCAGAGCAATGGCACGGAGTTTGCAGCATTTGGCTGGCTGAATAAACCAGTGGCAGCCAGGGGTACAGCAGCGGTGGGCTTGACCTCCACCAACTGCGCTATCTATGTGGTATTATTCCTCCTGTTTGTGACAGTGAATATGCCTGCCCTTGAACTCCAAATTCTGAGCTAGATGTAGATGATTACTATTTAAATTGCTTTCCCCCAGATTACATTTTCCACGACAAAGTTATGGAAAATAGGATGAAGAATGTGCTTCTGCGAGCCCAGACTCTTCTGGAATTAGAACACTGGTCTGAAAAAGTCAGATGAGAAGAGGGCAAGGCTAATTCTGAGCTGTTCTGAAAAGGAAATTGTTTTGGGCACATTCCGTTATTAAAACTTAACTGCAAAAACATACAGTTTACCAACTGCCTAATATCCCTAACCTATCCCACACTTGCAACCATGTAATTTAAACTTAGAAGTTTGCATGCAATGCCTACTAAATTGTACTTACAACAGTCTTAATAACCCTGGGGATCTGGATTAGAAACAGTGAACAAAAATACCTTTTTAAATTCTGAAAAATCATTGACGCCATGTTTCATAGATGTTAAATTTCTTTTAGCTACTACTCACACTTAAATGAAGGTCTAGTCTGTAGCATGCCAGTGCAGTGATTCTCAAACTTTAGTGTACTGAAAATCATCCGGAGGTCTTAGAACACAGACGGATGGACTCCACCCTTAATTTCTTAGAACTGGGGTGGAGCCCTGGAATCTGCCTTTCTAGCAAGTTCCCAGGCGATGCTAATGCTGCTGGGCCAGGAACCACACATTAAGAATCACTGCTTAATTGATGCCACTGAATCAGAATGGAGACCTACCTGGCAATCAGACCACAGGTTGACCATGTAATTGCCAAAGATGATATGCAAAATGATGCTCAACTAATTCATTAAAAGGCTCCTGCTTTAGACATGCAAGCTAGCCAGCGAGGACTATAAACATCAAGAGACCTTGCAAGAAGGAAATTCTCTTCTAAATTATCAGGTTTGGTCCATATTGGGCAGAAAAGAGAGAAGGAAAGGGAACTTCTCCTTCCTTAACATCCGTATTTGGGTTTGGCTGCCTAACCAATTCCCTCCTTTTACAAATTTTAATGTCTATTGTTTCAGGAATCCCCCACTTTGTGAAAGTTTGAGTTATGCCACTTTGCTTTCAGGAAAGGTGTACATTAGTACTTGTTTTCGCGCACGGAAAGAAATCCAAAGAGGATTTTCTCCTTCACAACAAAAGGTGAAAAGTGAAAACGGCATTCAGTGTTGGCTTTGCAGTCGTTGTAAGCAAGCTCCACAAGCAGTCAGAGTGGCCCAGTTTAAGCTCCGTCCCTGGGAACTACTTTATACGGACTGTGTATTTATCATCTAATTCCTGCTTTTATTATATGTTGGTATAATTTTAGGTTTTATGTGTTATTTGGTATGTTTCGGTATGTTATTTTTGGGGGCCTGGGAATACTCAAAATTTTTTTCATATAAGTTAATGGTAATTGCCTCTTCACTTTTATGCCACTTCCCCATAAGAAAGGTTTCCTGGGAAAGCTCCAATTTTGGATAGTTGAAGAGACCTATACTGAGCACCTGCTGTATGCCAGGCTGTACACATTAACTCAGCTAACCCTTCCTGTGAAGGATGAGGACAGTGAGGCTCAGGCAAGTTCTGTGACTGGCTCACGACCCTGTGGTTGGTAAGTAAGAGAGTTCAGCCTTGTGACCAGGTCTGTGGGACTCCACTGCCCTCATACCTTGTCCGGTCACCCTCCTATGCTTTGCTGGAACCCAGATCTACTCCAAACAGCGCTTCCTATGCTATGCTGCCAGTGGGTTAAAGCTATGACACTGCTCACTGATGTCACCTACTGGAGGGCAGGCCACCTACATGGCCCCATCCTGCTTGGATCTCCTGGAAAGCTGGGGCACTTCTGTCTCCCCTAGCCCAGGCAAATAAAGGAAGCCTATTTCCTGCCTTATGCCAATGACCCCAGAAAGCAGTCTCAGTTTTTGTTCTGGATTTCTAAGACCGAGCCCCTATTGCCTCCCCAGTTTTCTGATCTGGCCCCCATTTCTTAACACCTGTAAAAACACCTGTGAAAACCTGCATAGATCTGCTCTGGTGCTGGATATGACAGCTGGCTGCCAACTCATGCTCAGTCTCCCCTGTGATATTGTGATTTTAAGAAATAATGTTTGCTTATTGTCCTCAGTTCCTGGCAAGAACTTCTGGAACTCTTGCAATTTCCTGAGTGATAGGGGTGAGAGGATCATCTTTTGTTTTTCATAATAAGCCCCTTTCAAACAAACCTGAGCTTATGCTGATGAATTGACTCTTGGCAGGACCCTAGATAGCTTCTGGAAGGGGGCAGGTAAACAGAAAGACCAAAGCATGATTAGAGGGTTGGGATTTTTTTTTTTAAGTAGAACAACTGGGGTGTAGGCCAGAAGTGCGGGATGGTACGCCTGAAGAGATCATGGGAATCCCATGCCCCTTCCCATTCCTTGCCCAATGCATTCCTTCCACTTGGCTGTTTCTGAGTTGTATCCTTTACAAAAATGGGTAATAGTAAATAAAGTGTTTTCCTGAGTGCTATGAGCCTGTTTAGCAAACTATCAAATCTGGGGAGTAAATCATGGGGACTCCTATCTGTAGCCATTTGGATAGAAGTGTGGGTAACTTCGGGACTACTACTTGCAAATGGTGTCTGCAATGGGGAGCCGTGTTGTCGGGCTGAGTGAGCCCTAAGTCTATGGGGTCTGCACTAAATCTGGCAATTAGTGTCAGAATTGAGTTAAGATGCACGGTACCCAGTTGGTATTGGCAGAAAATTGAAGGATTGCTTGGTGTAGAAAACTTACATGATTGGTGTCAGATGTGTTGAGAGTAGAAACAGATCTTAGTCCTGGCCTTCCCTCCATGGCTGCCAGCTTCCAGAGGAAAGTTGAGCCCTCGACTGTGTTGCCAGTCACTGATGTAGCTATCGAGGGTACAACCCAATTTTCTCAAGAACAGAACTCATTTCTGTCAGAGACCACAGGCATTAAAGCAATGCTTTTCACTCCCTGTCTGCTCTGCTACCAGGCTATGTCATTCATTCATTCATTCTGGATGCTACTTTTCCCATGCACGCCTCCTGCTAAGCCCAGAACAGCAGTCGTCAACCTGTGCCTGAAGGACTATACAATCTCCTAGCCTGTCTCCCTGATCCAGGCTCCAGGCTCCCGGCCATCCCCCAGATCAAGCTATATTAGCCCCAAACCTTCCTTCTTCAGGTCACTCTCTTCTCAAGAACTTCGATGGCTCTATATCCCTTCCCCCTTATTCCTAAACAACTGCCTTTCCTGCCCCATTCCCCAAATGCTCCATGCCTCTTTCTTCCCCTTGCCTGGTATGCCTCAATTTCTAGTCTCTGTATTAACATATTCTCTCTGACCTTCCAGATGTGACTCAGCCCACATGCTCCTAAAAGCTTGCCTGGACCATACTCTATTCCTGCTATCTCCATATTACATGGAACACCATGCTTGGGAAGAACCTATCACCTAATTCTCTCAGTTTACGTGGTAGAAAAATAAAGCTTAGGAAAATGAAGAGTTGCACTAATTGACAATGATCCCACCACACTTAAAGTGCATATTTTCTAAATTAGTAATAATGACACCTAATGTGGCCAGAGTGTTTGCAATGTACCACATAATGTGTGAGGTAAGGTATAGGTATTATTCCACATTATCCTTACCGCTCAGTGAAATAGATATTATTATTATTATCCCATTTTGAAGATGAAGAACCCAAAGCTCAGAGAGGTTAAATAACATGTTCAAACCCATCCTGCTAGAAAGTGGTGGAGCTAACAGGGTTCACATCCTCACAGTTACAATTTCACACTTATGCTCAAAAGTAATAATTCCTATTCTCAATGACCTATCGCACTCTTAATTCTTTCATCTGAAAGCACAGTATCTCTGGAAGTAGAAATTTACCTCCTTGAGGTCTAGGACAGTACTTGGCATAGTGCCACATGTGGAGCAATGCTTGTTCATTTACCCAGCAAACATTTATTAAGCACCTGTGTCCGGGATCAAAACATAAGCAAGTTAATTAGAGTCTCTGCCCTCATAGGGCAATCAGCATTCATTCATCTTATGAACTCAGTCACTCAGCAAATATTTACTGAGTGTCTACCTATTCCAGACTAATGTGTTATGGAAATGACAAGGAAAAAAGACCAGAATCTTAACCCTGTGCAACTATAATCTCACAGGGAAGACAAGTATTAATTAAATATTCACACAGTAAGTGTGAAATTATGTGAGTGTAGTTTACTGTGTGAAGGGAAGGGGAGGAGAGAAGAGCCTTCAAGGTAGAGGTATACAAAGGGCACACTCAAAGGCCAGGAACATGGCCTGTGCAAGGGAGAGAGTGAGAAGAGACCGTGCGAGATGAGGTTGCAGAAGTAGAACAAAAGCCCAGGCCGTGCATGGCCATGTTTGCTTGAAAGAAAGAACACACTCATTTCGCCTACAAAGCGCCATGGCTGCATTCGTCATACTTTTCCAGCGAGCAGAACATGGAACTGCCATAACTTCCCATTTGGAGAATGTTCCGAGACACGTAGTTTCATGGGAATTAACCAAGCCAGCTTTGTCTAAGTTACCGAGCTTTTTTCTGAAATGTTTTCTTTTCTCTCACGTCATAGTAAATCTAAAACTGGAAAAAGTGACTGAAAACAAATACCATTATGGAAAAAACACCAGACTGTTTAAAACTCTTCAAGCTGTGTGACATGCAGTGTTACATCTTAAAATGTTACATTTAATAAAAAAGTAGACATCGGAAAGGGGTTCTGTCATAGAAAGTCGGTTTGGCCAACTGTCAGGAAAACAGCTTGACAGCTTCGGTAGGAGTAGGAGGTCGCAATCAGTTCCTTCTGGCTCGGGGAAACAGCTATCTGAGCAGATATGGACATATTAAAATATGAACTATGTGCATATCCTCTGGAAAAGTGATGTGGTTGTGTTTTTCTTGTCAAGGACTGAGGTTGTCAAGAGGTCCGAGAAGGAGGTGAGAGATGAAAACGCTCGCAGAGACACCAGGCCATGTAAGTCTCAGAAGCCAGGGAAGTTCAGAGGCAGAGGAGATGGTACCACCTCTGCAGGGCACAGCTGGAGGAGTGGGGATTGGCTTCCCAGTCTTGCTATTCTCCTAGCAAAAATGCATGTAAGTATACACATGTATGTGCATGTGTACACATGTGTGGATGTGTTTAAATATATGTATTGTATGTACATGTGTGGATGTGTGAATGCATGTGTGTATATATGTTAAGTATCAATGTGTGTTTAATTATATATGTGAATTAGAAGTGTGTGAATGTGTGTATCTGTATATTTGTGCATAATCGTGTGTGTGCATGTGTGTGTGTGTGCATGGGTGCACATGTATAATCCAGTCTGTTGGAATCAGACTAGGGGGACAATTAACAGTGGTAAGAATGCAATATGGGCTCAATCATACATGGGAAAATGTATTGCATGAATGTGTGGGCAGACATAGCAGATCCACAGGCCTGAAAACCAAGCAGTGCTTCTAACAAAAGCTTTCTCTTTCCTCAACATTTAAGAGTACACATGGTAAGGCACTGGAAAAAGAAGGGTTCAGTTGGAAGAAAGATTTGATGGCTCCAGGCAAAGACTTTTAGTCTGACAAATTCTCAGAATTCAAGGTGAGACTTCAAGGAACCCCTGCTAACCTGAACTTTTGACTACAGGAACTAATGCATAGGGCCTGGGCTTTGTTTCACCTGAGTCTTTGTGAACTACCTATGCTTAGCACACACTTTGTGCCTGGAAGGCAGCAGAAGCTCAGCAGATGTTTCTTGACTTGATGCTCTCTGTCACTCATGGCAGGTTTCTTAGCAACCCCATGGAGGGCTCTCAGCAATGAGCTCTCTCTCTTGGGATTTAACACAGCTCAGTCAAGAGTGACTTTCATGCTGTTAGTAATGTAGTACTCTTTTTACAATCATCCCAAGCTTTTCACTATCTTTGGAATATCCACTTCCAATTCCAAAGATAGGCTACAAGGACACGGTTTTCGGCAATAGGGCCTTTAACTACTTAATTGCTCTCATCGCCTTCCTGGAAGCACACCATGAGCATCTCACTTCTGTGGCAATTTCTTCTGTTCACATTTCCAGAATATCCTTGATATTCAATCTACCCACACCCCGCCTTCAGTCTGTGTTTATAAAACAAACATACTCATGGCAAGTATTGTGAAGACAATCTCCCAGAGAAATTCGTTCAGTCTAGGTTAAATAAAGACTTTACTGAGGAAGTGACTCTTGAACTGAGATCTGAAGGGTGAGTTAACTCTATGAGGGCAGGGATGGGAAGGAAGCTATCTCAATTAGTGGTGCTAGCTTGTGCAAGGGCCCTGTGGTGGGAGGTATGAAAAGAAGGCCAGTGTGGCTTGAGAGTAAAACAGCCTGGAGAGGTGGCTCATCTAAATCCCCAGTTCCCATGATCTCATTGCTTTAGGACTGCCAGATAAGATGCAGGATGCCAGGTTAAATTTTTCATATACACAGCATACTTATACTAAAAAATTGTTCATTTATGTGAAATTCAAATTTAACTGAGGAGTCTTTATTTTTATTTTCTAGCAACCTTTTTATAGATACAACCAAAGGGTCATTTTTCTATGACTCAATTGTATTCTTACTTGCACTGGGTCTTAATTTTCAGCTGGCTTGATGTCCTACATCTTGAATGACCTTAGAGAACCATAGCACAGAAAGAGTCCTTCTAGAAAGCAACAAGTTCAAACTTCCAATTCCATGGACAAGAACACAAGGCTTAGAAAGGCTCCTGGATCTGCTCAAGGTCACACATAGAGACCCCACTGGGGCTTCTTTCATGCCTCCCTGCTGTGCCTAGGACAGCTTTGAGCACATTAAAAAACAGCTTAATCAATTGCTCGAATTAACAAGCTCATTTACATGCCTCTGTTCAGAGGGGGATGAATAGATACAATCCCAGACAGCCAGGAGCTTTCCAAACAAAATAAACAGCAACCCAGACAGGGAAGGGGGCGACTGGCACATGCACACACACAGGGACAGACACAAAGGACCCCAGCAAGTGGCTGCTTCCACCAGCTAAACCAAGATTCTACCAGGGCCCAGAACCAAGTTCTTGTCCTTGGTGGCTGGGAGGAATTTATTCCTGCGTGGTGGCCTATCGGATTTACATGGCAAGTGTGGAAAATGATCATTTTTACTTGAAAACAGAAATTGTGACCCTGAAGGGATTCACCAGCCAGCCTTGGTTATCCCTTTCAAGCCCCAGTTATTTGCTAAGAGACTTTTCAGGCCCTCTCTGCAGGCAGAGCACGTTCGGTCCAAATAGGCACAACCACCAGGAGAAAAAGACAGGGGCGGGTCCCTCCACCACTATTTACCAAACGAATGCAGCCCTTTGCATTCAATTCCATTGAATGGCAGGGGATAATCCCCCTGAGTAAGCTTGGCTTTCATTCCTCCAGCGGGACTTTAAAAGATGCCAATCCATCCCAATCACAATCAAATGCAAGCATTTCACTTCCCGAAGACAAACAAGGATTTGGACAAATGAGAAACGGAGGTTCCCTTGTGGCTGCATGAAAAGAGAATTCAGCATCCCTCAAAGGAAGAGCCTTGAGGGATGCTCCAGCCCCGGCCACACAAAGCGTGGCATGATCTCATCATGCCACAATCTAATTGAAACCTCAGGCTGCAACAGTGTTTTGTGATATTTGGGGAAAGGACGGGCAGAGACAAAAAGAAAAAAACAAAGGCTGTGTACAGAAGCCGCATGAAAAGCAGCCCGCTTCTTGACTGTGGGACAATCTGGATGGTGGTCATTGAGTTAAATGAGGTGGAACCTTCCACTCCATCTCAGAGACTCAAAACTGTTCTACAGTAACTTCTGCTGCCAGCATTATGGCTTCCTAACCAAGGCCTTTGGGGTCCATTAGGACGTTCAAAATGCAGTTGTATTCAAAGAAATGCGTTAGGTAAGATGCTGGGTAGACCTGGGGCCAAACTATTACAGAAAAGAATAAAGGTAAATGAGGAAGCATGGTTTCTGCATGTCCTATCTTAGGTTTGGGTCTGAGTTCTGCCGCTTTGTAAGCTTGTGTCATTGGACAAATTATGTCAATGAACTTTGCTTTTCTTATCTCTTAAAATGGGTGTTCAGATATTTAACTCACCCACTCATCTGAAATTAAAACAAGAAAATGCTTATAAAAGCACAGGCACTCAATAAATATTATTAACTTGTGTTCGTCTACCTTGTAATTAGATGCCCAGGGAAGAGGTGGGATGTCTGCCTGTGGAGGCTTTGTAAGAATTGCAGATGGAAATATCTTTATTGAAATGTGGCAACCCTCAGCAGCAAAAGGCTGGGTTAGGGGTTAGTCCCCACTAGTCTCAAGGCTTTATTCAAATTACTCCCTTGCCCATAGGTAGTTAACTAATGTTAGGCTGTTCCCAAGGCCCTTCTGATCTGCCTGTTCTTTTAATTTTCTTTGATAACTGTTGTAGAAGCATAGCCAATAAAAATGTGCCTTGAAGACGAGGCGAGAGAAGGGACGCTGGCTCTTTGGCTGTACTTCAGGACTCGAGCTGCTCGGTAGCCAAACCTTGGGAATGTTGTTCAGGATCTCATTTTTCTATTTTCTTTCTCCTCGTGGTTCTTGCAAGTAGTCACCTGCAAGTTTCATTTCATTACTGGCTCTGCATAGAGAGATGATTTTATCTCCCCCTCCTCTGAGAGTCTGGGGTATTCTGAAGGACCATGGTCTCCTGCAGCTTAATCCTCACCTACTGCTGAACACAGGTCTTAGGGACAGACCCATTCTTTTCCTTCAGCAAAATTTTCCACCAACAAGCATACTCAATCTCAATGAGAAAGGTGTGACGACAGATGGGGATACCTGGGACAAACACACTTCTCCCCAAGTTCCAACTGTGCACAGCCACAACTGGCAACCTTTGTGGTGCAGCTCTTTTCCCTGACTCACCTCCCTATCTCGTGTTGAGTATGCAACTGCAGCCTGATGCTCTGGTTTCCCTTGGGTTGATGTATCCTGTCAAAATTACCTAAAACCTCTGGAGAAGGAGGCAGAAAAAGGGAGAATTCTCTTTAAATGCCTCCAATTTTGGAGATGAAATGATGTGGTCATTTTGATTTAGTAATCCAGAGTACTACCACCTCCTTTCTCACTATACTACTGTTGTACAATGTAGATGGGGATCCATGAAGAATTCTTGGAAAACCCAATATAAGTAAACTACCTCCCAGGGCAAAGCTCTGACAAATGGGGAAGTGTAAATTTAGAGCAAGGACATACAAGGCATTTTTGTGGGTTCAGAGCGCTGGAGGGCAGGGCAAGATTCCATGACAGTAGACGCAGGAGATATGAGATGCACACTGGATTTAATCTTGTAGCCCCATGTCAAGGAAAGTCAACCTTTCCATAGCTTTTCCATGCAACCCAGGAATCTTCCAATAGTTCTACCTATAATCCTCTCTTATTCCCCTCTGGTTTTCTTGTCCAGTTAAAGTCATAGGAAGAGATTGCCCAAAACAGCCCTATGAAAATCAAAACTGGTAATAGAGAGAGGAAATGTAAAATAAGCTCTTTTAAGCCTATGGCCAAGGTCCCAATGGGTCCACCCTGTTTGGTTTTTCACACTGTTTGTTTTTTGAATCTAGATATATAGTGGGGATGTTAGCATTTCCAGATTTGTATTCTTTTATATGAAAATGCAGGGGTTGCTTGTGTTATGTTATTCATTCCGTTTTATTATTTTGCTTTTAAAAATGCTCTTAAAACTAATACCTCATGTCAAACAAGTGTTAGAAAAGATTGGAGAAACTGGAATCAGTTTGTGTCTGATTGGCACTGTTGGTGGGAATATAAAACAGCACAGTTGATGGAAGCTTAGAAAATTTAGGATGGAAGCTTCATAAGGCCAGAATTTAGAAGCGAGGGGCAGAAATGATTAACAAATTATTAAACCAGCTATGGAAAATCTGTAGACACAGACTGGAGATGAGGATATGGAGAATTTGTCAGTCATTGCAAAGAAACACCTCTTTATAGATTAACCCAGCCAGGCCTTAGAATTAATAGATTTCACAATAGGTAACATTCCACAAAAGAATAAATCTCCCCCAATGATCACTATATAAAACTACCCCTTGCTCTCATAAAATGCAGATTTTGTCCCAAAACTGCCTGCCTGTGTCTATGCAGGCTCCTCTTTTTCCTAATAAACCTGTCTTTTTAGAATACAGTCTGGGCCTGTTTGTGTCTATGCAAATGTCTTTTCCTTAATAAACTTGCTGTGTGCCACTGAATGGGAAACTCTGTTGCAACTTTTCTCAGAGGGAACCCAAGGACATGGCTCACTCACTGAATGCCAACATCTGAACTCCATCACAGTCACTATAGAAAACAGGATGCTGGTTCCTCAAATAATTAAAAATAAAATTACCATATGATCTAGCAATTCTGCTTCTGGGTATCTAAGAAAAAGAAGTGAAAGCAGGGTCTTGAAAGTCATCTGTGCACCCATGTTCATAGTGATGTAGGGCTGGAGAGATGCTGGGTTCAGACAGCTGCAGCAGCAGCAGTATTCACAATAGCCAGAAAAGCAGAAGCAAATCAGATTCCATGGACAAATGAATGAATACACAAAATGTGCTATATAAATGCAATGGGATATGATTTAATGTTAGAAAGGGAGGAACTTGTGACACAGGCTATGACATGGTTGAGCCTTGAAGACATTATGCTGCATGAAATAAACTAGCTACAAAGAGACAACAATGTATGACCCATTTATATGAGGTGTTTAGAGCCCTCAAGTTCATGGAGAGACAAAATGGAATAATATTGCCAGAGGCTGGGGGTCAAGGAAATGACCTGGGTCATTTCCTGGGTACAGAGTTACCTGGGTACAGAGTTTCATTGTGCCAGATGAAGAGGTCTGGAGCGAGCACACGGCAGTGGGTGTACTGAACACCACTGAACTGAACACTTAAGAGCAATTAACACAGTAAATTTTATGTTTGGGGTACTTTACCACAATTAATGTGGAGCTAATGTCCAGAGTTGTCAGCCAAAGCCTAAGGAGAAGGAAGGAACCAAGTGGCTCCATGGCAGAAATAGAAGAAGCCCTCAAGAGTGTTAAAGAGGGCCTTCCCTGGTGGCGCAGCGGTTGAGCGCTGGGTTGTGAAGCTGCCCGCAGCCTCTGCAGTGCCAGTTCGATCCCTGGCCGCCGGGCGAGGGTCCCACATGGTGCTCAGACCTCTCCTGCCGCCCGCTGCTCCCCTCAGCAGTGTACTTCGGCCCTTCTGCCTGTTCTGTTCCCTGCTCTGGCTCTGGTGAATTCTCTCACCCTCCTGCGCTTCTGACTGTACCCAGTGCTTGTATAAATAAATAAATAAATAAATCTTAAAAAAAAAAAAAAAGAGTGTTAAAGACACAAACTGATTGCCTCTTTCTGGACAAATTCAAGGGATGATTTATGTGGAACAAGGGAAAGCGAGTTCTTGTTAAAGTCTCAGGTTTTACTGCGAATGTGTGATATCCTGAGTGCAGTTTTGATTTGTCTTCTGTGGATGTGCGCAAACCACAAAAGCTGTTAACTGTGGATGGCCACATAACAAATACCTCTGCCTCTCCCAGGAGAGATGAAATAGTTTGGGTTGAGAGAAAAAGAAGATCAAAAGAAGATGCAGACATCCCTGTCTGGCAGGCAGCAAGAGGCCCTTGGCCAAGGGAGAGTAACCTTTGCTTGAACTTAAAGGAATGTGAAAATGGGGTTCTGGGCTGAGAAGCAAATCTCTCAAATGCTTCTGAGCAATGCTGACCAGGATTCTCAGTTACAGGCCTGAAATTCCCTGACCAGACCATAATATTTACTTCTAACACATTGCCTGATATACTTCCTAGTTAGCATAAATGATATTTTTTAAGTGATTGCACACAAAATTGGGGGTAAAAGTGGTATCTTCATACAATGGTCCAGTACTTTTGGGAAAATAAGGCCAATATCATACTCCCTGAACATAATTTCCCCCACCCTGGGATTTATTCTTAAAAGAATATGTTATAATTTTCCTAAAAATGTATTTGAATGAATTTTGAGTTCTTTTGTTTAAACACATTAGGAAAAAGACTTCGGAGGAGAAAAAGGAGGTTATAAAACACGCCCTTTACACTTAAGGCCATGGTATCTATGTCCTGGGAGCACCTATAGAAGCCAGATTCGTGGCTACAACTTGCTTGATTTGGAGACAATCACCAACCACCACATCCTGAACACATCTGGGAATGTTTCTGTACCACCTGAGATCACCTAGACAACATCTTCTGTCAGTCAAAAAGCCTGCTTTCTATAGCCACTCAGGCAGGGTTTTTTAATGTTAATGAGTTATGCCTAGCAGCTAGCTTCCAAAGCACAGTTATTCAATTCTTTAAACTCGTGATAAAAGCATCCTGCCCAGGTCTGCAGAAGCCTGAAACAAAATGCAAGCAAGCTATGAAAACAACTTGACCCCAATGCATGGGCAAAAAGGAATTTCTGGGCACTAAGAAAAAGGCAACAAAATCAAAATGATCCTGAAAACTCGATTTCTAAAGCAGTAAGTGCTGTAGTGCTAGAAGGCAAACAACATTTTCCTAGTTGTGGTTTGCAAACACAAAGCTTAGAAAACAATTTTTTTTTTTTTTTGCCAAATTCTCCCAAAGAAAGATGGAAACAACTACCTAAGGTTTTTGACATTTCAAAAGTTCTGATTAGGAATCTAGGAAGTGGCTTGTTTTTCTTTTAACAAAGTATTATTCAGTTAAAAACGAGGGTCTACCCGTCTTATTTATGTCTCACTGCTAAGAAACAAATCATCCTGATCTGGAAATAGGGAGTCTGGGGCTGCAACCACCTGTCAAACTTCTCTTTCATGTGGTAACATCTCCATCTGCTGGAAAGTTAGTTGTCTGCATTAAAGGCAGGTAATGTTTGTTTTATTTTCCTATTAATCTAAGACAAGTGTACATTTCCATTTTCTTGTTCATACATGTCACCATTTTATTGAAAACAGTTGCTTCCCCTCTGACTTCTGAGCCCCCAATCATCTTTATCCATATGTTATTGTAACAGGGTAGTCCACAGAGAAAGAGTAGGGTCCATGTTCTCTGTCCCACCCAAGGGACGGTGGAGATAAGCAGGAGAAGCAAGAGAAGGACTGGGAAAAGGAAGAGGACTGCAGGAGGCTCATGGAGCAGAGAGACATGTGAAGAAGCTGTGCTTGTTTCTCAGCCTTGGACTTGTAGCAGGCACTTGGGGACATGGAAGGAAAGAGGAGAAAGAGACAGAGATATGGATGAGATACCCAAAGGGAGGCTGACAATGGCAGCCTTTACCTTGACTTGGGTTTTGATTTTGTTCCTTTCCTTCCAGACTCGTCTGACTCCTTCTGCCCCTTTGCTATGGGTCCCACCAGAAGGTGCCTTAGACTTGTGACCAGTTTTGGGCTTCAGCTGTCCTGCTTTGGGCCAACCCTATCTGGCTGGGCATTTACCCATGAGGGGATGGGTAACTTTGGTTGCTTGATTTGGAAACAATATTCTTTCTCTTCCTCTTCCCTCTATTGCACACTAATTGTATTAAAGTTCCTTTCTATTGAAAGTCTTATGCACTAGAGTATGTTTTGTGTTGATGCAGCAGATGGTAGAACCTATTTCGAGCAGGCAGGTTTGGGGGTCCAGGGGCACCCCTTACCCTGCCCTGTAACAGTATTTGTGGTATGGCCACCCACTCAACCCTGTCCATGCTCAGTGCCCTCCCCACAGTTTGGGCAGGTCCTGATCCATCTTGGAAACCCTTCCGTGAAACTGGAATCCCTGTGCCTGGAGTCGGGAACTCTTGCCCTGTTTGGCTAGTGTCCTTTGAACTAGGGTCTTAGCCATTCCCAGCACGAGCTTGTTCATTTGGCTGAGCAAACTGTTAAATGGTGCCTGTTTAGTCTTTGATTAAAAAATAAATAAACCCACAAACGTTTGGGTGGCATGAATAGGCTGCTCTCTCTTTTCCCGTGTCTCCAAGGTTCTTGCTTTTCTGCATGTTGTGGGCCTGTAACCCACCCTGGCGCTGGCGGGGAGCACCCTCTCCATGGGCAGCCTGGGAAGAGCAAGCGCACACCAGATCATGTCTTCTCTGTAGGCCCGTTCCCTTGTTAACTCCTTCAGCAGCACTTTCCTCCCCTTCCTTGTTTAATCTCCATTCTGCCCTTCCTCTTTTTAAAGTAAACCAATGTGCAACTCAATTTCTATGGAATTCTTTCCTGGTGTTAGACCCACAGCTGAAGCTGAGCAGCCTTCTGGATCTCCGTTTCTTTATTTGTACAGTAAGGAGACTGGGATGAGCTCTGAAGTCTGTTCTCTTTATGATGTAGGAGAAAAAAGAGGCCTGAGGGAACAGAGCGGCCATCTGCTCAGCACCCTTGCAGACTACAAACTTGACAGTGAGATTGGCAAGGAAACAGAAGCCTGGCTGATCCTGCCATCCTCTTAGGTACGGAAGGCTGGTGAAGGACAAGTCCAGATGAGAAAATCTGACTATAAAAAAACATGAGTCCAGTAAGCCCAAGAGAGTTGAATTCTCCCCTCCTTGCCCCAAAGACAACAGAGAACTGTAGAGATGACTAGGCAGGCCCTTTTTGTCCCCGATAAATGATGAACTAGAATACACTGGGAATGAGAAAACAGAAATGCCAAAGAAAAACTCCCTGTCTCTCTCCACAGCTGCCTAATCCAGGGGCAGATGCCTTAAAATGCTTTTAATCTCAACAACTGGCTTAAAACAAGTTACTTCTGTTGCCTAGAAGAAAGCATTAAGTTTCTTAAGCAGTGACTCACAACAATAAAAAATCCATTAAAAGTGATGCTTTAATTATGCTTAATATTTAAGCTTCCTCCATTGAGAAGCTAAAGCATAATGGAGTGAACAATGGGCTTGGCAGGACTGAGAGCAGACCCAGCTCTTTATACTGTAAGTGCTGCCTTATGGTTGTTTTCCTATTTGTGCTCTCACTTAGACACTGAGTTTTTCAAGCGTGATAGAAACTTGTATTTCCTCATCTCTATCATCATGTTTGAGAAATACTTGTCAAGCTGAAATGGACTGGCCAGAGCCCATTCTAATGGCCCATACCTAGGGAGAAGCTGCCTGGTGTCCTGCTCCTCAAGTTCTGGACCCTCACCCCTCTGGTGGGCTCTCTTAGGTCTCCTTCATGGTGCCTTTACAAGAAGTAGACAAATGTCCCTTTTCAACACACTATATTTCTACCTACTAGAAAATTCTCATCATTTATTGCTGTTGTTAGAAAAGGCCAGTCTCCTGCCACCCGCTGGAAAACTGTCATAGTAAATAATACAAATTACTTGTTTTTAGAGTCAACACAGTTATAACAAAAATATGAAAAAATCAAAATAGTAAAGATACCTACAATGGAAATGCTGCACCCTCAGATGATTTCTTTGAGGCATCTCTGTAGCTATCTTGAAAAACTGAACCTAGGAGTTGGTCAAGTTGTAGAACAATTTATGTTCTGCTACCTTCATTTTGCTTTCATTGATAGAAAGAGATGAAAGTGTGTGTGTGTGTGCACGTGCGCATGCGAATGTGTGCATGCATGTGCTTTAGGAAGCACAGAATAATCACAAGTTAGATCAAGAGGATTCTAAATAGTGACTTATGGCCATCATCAATTTTTCAGGCTCCATAGCTTAGGTACCAAATAGCTATTCTGACACATATGGCCCACTGCACCCTGGACATTGCTCATAAACCCACAGCCACATTCATCAGCTCTATTCTCATCCCCTTATTCTCTCTGCAGCATTAACCTGCAGACCACCATCTTCCCTTGTGGTCCCTTGTCCCTTTGCATTCCCCTCATGGCAGCCTCCTGACTGTCCCATCCTGGGGCTGTTTCTTCCCCGGTTCTCCTTCTTCTATCCCTGAACCAGGTATCCTCTGTGGGTCATCCCACAAAGTCTGCAGCTCCTTCTTCATGCTCCCCTTTTGCGCTTTCTGGAATGGGGAACACCCATATTCTTGTTCATCCCAACCCACACACCACCTGTGGCTCTGAATTTCAATCTCCTACTCAGCATTTCCACTGGAATTTCCTGATTTCACCTCAAACTCACTTGACTGCTAAATTCAAGCTCTCGACTTCCTCCTACGTCTCTTCTTTCCCACTGGTCTTCTCCTTTTATTTCAGGGCTATCATTATTCTAGCAATACAGCCTCAAAGCAGTGTCATCTTAGACTCTTTTCTGTCCCTTATCCCCTGCACAAAATCAGCCTGCCAGCCCAATTGACTCCCCTTAGTTTCCTCTCCACTGTTTCTTTCATATACCAGTTCCTTTCCACTCCCACAATGACACATAGTCTTAGAATACACAGACACAGGAAAGCTGGAGTCTTGAATAACTGTGGCAGCCTGTCTTTTCCCTCCCCTGCTCCTTACCTTGTACACACCTGCTAGACCAGATCCCCTAAGACACTTCTTTAAAGAGTCACCTTCTTCACCAACTCATAGTTTTTGTTGACTCTCTTCTGCAGCATGAAGTACAGAGCTGTGTGACTAAGACCCTTCATAATCTGATCTTACCAACTGTTTGCCAGTGTTTCAATCCAGTGTGCCTTGACATGAGTTCTTAATCCAGTCTGGCCTCCTTAATGGAAAACAAAGCTTGAAGTTCAGAACAGAAGATGCAGCCAGACCATTAGTTCTTAACACTGCCTTCATCATGTTCTGCATAAATTTAAGGTTCATCCCCATCAGAGATGACAGATGCAAGGATATCAGCACTCCTTATCCCTATACCCAAGGCAGACAACATCACTAAGCCATCATGGCACATTTTCACGCTGGCCCCAGTCATGTTCTCAGAATCCTTCACAAAAGATCTCCAAACAATCACTGCCAATCAACTTAAAGTAGCACATGTAATAATTCGATTTGTTACGCCTGATCCTAAAGTCACAGCCAGGGCCATATCTACTCATTGGCCTTAGCTGTAAATAACACACAGTCATAACTCCAAACTTTGACATGCATCATAATCATTGGGGTGGTGGGGGCGCTACGAAACACAGATTGCTAGGTTTTGCCTTCACAGTCTGACTGGTAGGGATGAGATTGGAATTTGTTTTTTTTTTTAAATAAATTTTATTTTTATATTCCCCATACAATTGCAGAGATTGGAATTTGAAGTTCCAACAAGTTCCCAGGTGATGCAGGTGCCAGAGGTCCAGGGAGCATACTTTGAGAACCACTGCGCTAGATAAAATCAGACCATCGCTCCTTTTGTTCTTACATTGTCTCTCGGGGCCAGCTTGAGCCTTTTTTCCTCTGCTTAAAATGACCCCTTCCTTTTTGTTGAGTTATATGAGTTTTTTGTAGATCTTTAATATCAATCCCTTGTCAGATGTATTGTGTCAAATATTTTTTCCCATTCAGTAGGGTGTCTTTTTGTTTAGTTATGGTCTCCTTCACTGCCTAGAAGCTTTTTAGTTTGAGGTAGTCCCAATTGTTTATATTCTTTTTCGTTTTCCTTGCCGTTGGTGATTAATTGTGAGATTGGAGTATATTAGAAAGACCAGTGGGCCTCCCTGGTGGCACCGGGGGTTGAGCGCTGCACTATGAGGCAGTCCGCAGCCTCTGCAGCATGAGTTTGATCCCTGGCCGGCCAGGGAGAAACCCACATGGTGCAGCAGACCTCTCCTGCCTTGCCTGCTGCTCCCCTCAGCAGTGTATTTCAGACAGTCTGCCTGTTCTGTTTCCCACTGGGTCTCTGGTGAATCCTCTCACCCCCTGCATCTCTGGCCTGTGCCCCAGCTCTTGTGTTTGTTTAAAAAAAAACAAAAATGACTAACCATGTATACACCCACAAAAAAAAGAAAGAAAGAAAGAAAGAAAGACCAGAAGCAACAAGTGCTGGCAAGGATGTGGAGAAAAGGGAACCCTTTTACATTATGGGTGGGAATGTAGACTGATCCAGCCCCTATGGAAGGCAGTTTGGAGGTGTCTCAAAAGACTAAAAGTGGGTCTGCCATACAACCTGGTAATTCCACCCCTAGGAATCTACCCCCAAAATACAAAACATTAATTCAGAGTTCCAAAGTTCCTTTTGTTCTTACCTTATCTCTTACTTAAGAGATAAGGTAAACTTATGTTTATAGCAGCCAAGATTTGGAAACAAGGAGAGTGCCCCAAACAGATGGGTGGATCAACAAGATGTGGTACATATACACAATGGAATACTACTCAGCAATCAAAAAAGATAAACTCATGCCATTTGCAGCAACATGGATGGAGCTGGAAAGGATTATGCTCAGTGAAACAAGCCAGAAAGAGAAAGATAAATACCAGATGGTGGAATATAGAAAAATCAAAGGGTCAGACCAGACGAAACTTTAAAACCAATCCCTCCTTGAGAGCTGACCATAGATCTGCAGCTTTCAGATGGGGAAGGGAAAGGGTCAGGGTGAGAAGTGAGGTGGGGGTAGTGGCAAGACCGCAGTGACTTTGGTGGCGGATGATGGGTGCTTCGGTGGTGGGAGTGCCACAGTGACTACACCTGAGGGGCGATCCTATACTGTCAAGAAGCTGGCAAGGATATGCAAACATTACTTCAACAATAGGTAAACTTATGAAAGAAAAATGATGCCTTCCATATCTCAAAGCACATCATCAATATTATTTGTATGACCTGCCAGCAAACATGCATGGTTTGGGCAGTGACACGGCCAATGTGACTGCCCCCACAAGTCAGGGTCAGGGAAGGTGGCGCACAACAGTTGAAGAGGCAACCACAACTTAGTGTGAGGAGTGTGTGACAGGGTAAGTACAGGCAGCTGTGGGAACAGCCAGAGCATCCCACCTATCCTGGAATGTCAGAGAAGGCTACTCAGAGGAAGGCAGGGCTGAATTGGGACCTGGAAGGATGTAGAGACGGTCATGAGGAAGAGGGAGAGAAAATTAACTGCCTGGGGTGATTTACTTTCCGTGTGTGTGTGTGTGTGTGTGTGTGTGCGCGCGCGCCACTTGTTCACACCCTGCCTTATCTCCATATCTGGAGAGTTACAAAGAGATAATTTTTTTTTAAAGATTCATTTATTAATTTATACAAGTACTGGGTACAGTCAGAAGCGTGGGAGAGTGAGAGGATTCACCAGAGCCAGAGTGGGGAACAGAACAGGTAGACTGACGAAATACACTGCTGAGGGGAGCAGTGGGTGTAGCAGGAGAGGTCTGCACACCATGTGGGACCCTCACCAGCGGCTGGGGATCGAACCAGTGCTGCAGAGGCTGCAGGCAGCTTCGCAGCCCAGCATTCAACTGCTGCGTCACCAGGGGAGGCCCCAAAGAGATAATTTTTAGTGGACACAAGTATTCCTCCCAAGGGCTTTAGCAGATTTGGATGTTTCTATTCATCGACTGAACACATGCATGTACAAAAGTATGGAATTATTCTGCATGTAGGAAGGCACAGAAAAGGAGGAGAGGGGAATGTGAGGACATGTGATTTTGGGTGAAATCCCCTCTGTAGGCTTTTGGTGATTTCTGTGTCTATGAGGATTTCTCTAATTACCTGCAGGACAAGGGATCTGACATCAAGCCCCTACAATAAACCCGGCTTGGCCCGGTATGCTGGCTTATCCCCAGCAGGGTATCTGCAGGTGGTGAGCAATAGTCCACCGTCCAAGCCTTGGCGTCCATACCCAGCCCAAGCCATATCTGTGGACAGTCTCTTGCTTGAGTAATCGCTGTTGGAGCGAATTGTTTTGCACGTTTATAAACAGAAATTGGGCGTTTTCTTCTGCTGCCTTTATTCTAAGTAATTACACTGAGCTCATTCCTGCAAGCAATCTCTTTCCTAGAAGTCACAGTTTGAGGTCAGGGCCATTGCTCACTCTCAAGTTTCATCCCCCAAAGCAATCTCTGAGGAAGCTGCAGGGAAGTCCAGAGCCACTTGTCACCACTGAAATGGTGGATGGTGACTCCTTACACTCACAGAGTCACACTTCAGGATTTGAAACTTAGATGGCTATTTCCCTACCACATCCATTTATTTGTATTTAGCATGTGCTGAGGTCATGTCTCACTTTAGGTGGGTTAAGAATGACAAATATGCAGGCACACTTCTTGTCTCTTATTGATCTTTGTCTCTGTAGAAGATAACAGATCATGATGTGTACTAAACGGTTGAGAGATGGAAAAACAAGGAAAAAATTTAGATACTGACTCAATGGTATATTTGAAATGAAGAAAACAAACCAAGTGTTTTGCATAAAAGGTTATACTTCCCTCTGCTCCCCTCATTTCAGAACTTCAACCACCCCACGGTTAAGGGCTTTAGGGGTCAAAGTGCAGCACTGAGCATGAGAAATGTGTGCACATCACTGCTGGAGAGGACACACCAACAGGCTGTGCACCGTTGTTCTACACAAAGAAAATAGAAACCAGTATTGTGTATCACATTCCAGGCTGCCCTCTGACCTGGTGTAATTGAATTGGGTCTAGTGTTCCTGTAACACACCGAGGAAAGGGTCACCCCAGTGATTTTACAATCAATTTGCAGCACAGCAGTTCCAACATTTTTTTAGATAATGATTTAGTAATTCCCAGGGACCAGCATGTAGCATTTACATGTGTATATTGACTTCTCCAAGAAACAACCACCCTCAATGGGAACACCCTCTTTCCTGAACTGCCTGTGACCCCAGGCTGGAAAACCAGAGGCTCAGATTTGGAAAGTAGAAGGGGGAACTCGAGGACCTCTGCCTTTACCCTCATGTGTCACAGGTAGCAAGCCATTCTCCCCAAGGGCAAGGTGGTGGCAGAGCTGGCCCAAGAACTCACACGTCTTGTCTCACTATCCAAAGTTGTTTTAGAAGCTGGAGGAGAACCTCACCACTAGCTATTCTGGGTCTAGAAAGGGCTTTCTGGGACTGGGAGAGCACTAACAACATGGAAGTGCATGTCAGGTAAGCCAATACTCTCAAGCATCACTTGCTATTCTGGTCAAAAATACCTCCAAAATGTCTCTGCTTCAACCACGGGGATCTCCAGTGTGGAAGATCCTGAACCCAGCAACAATGAAAAACCAAATATACGTAGTCTTCAAATATCCATGCAACAGTTACTAAAACCGCCCATCTCTTAGGCCACAGGGGAAACCACACTCCATTCTAAAAGTTAGAACTCATTCAGGGCTCTATTTCTGACAAAACCTATAAATGACATAACTTCAGGTTTATACTAGGAGAATTATTTTTTAATCTCTTCATTTGCATGTTGCAGACATTCCTTTAAATAACTATCTGATTAAAGAAGCTATCAAAACTGAATGTATAAACCATTCAGAAGAGTTATTTCCGATTTCACTCTTAATACCATCTGAATACTCATGGACAAGCCCTATCGTCTCTCCATTTCCTTCTCTTTAGAAAGAGGTTGTTCTGGTCACTACACAGACTGAACACTGTTAATAACTGAATTGAGACTAAGTTGTCCACCTCAGGGAGCTGAGGAATTCTTATTACTTGACAGTTAGAAGAAATGGCATGGAGCTACCTGAGTTTTTAACCAAGAGCAGGGAAAGAACGCCTCCTACTGAATGACTTTTAAAAGGACAGTATGGCAGAGAGGGGACAAGAGAGAGGAAGACAGGGAGAGATTTCTATAAACTACAAGTAAAATGAGCACCATTTCCAATGGTCTGAGAAATGACTTTTATATTGTTCCTGGGGGAAAGAAAAAAATTTGAAAGACTTTTTTAAAGGAATTAATAGAATTCCTAAGATATTTTATTTTTTAGGTAGAAGCAGTGGGTCAAAATATTTGTGATTAGGGCTATCCTAGAAAACTGCAATTTAACAGAACTTTAAATAACCATTAATTTACATGCACAATATATTCTATTTATAATCCATCTCCCAATAAGTTTCAAACAATTTCATATTGTTTCCCATTTAATATGAACATAATCCATGCCTCATGTTATGACACACTTTAAAACTCATTGCTATACAATGGCTAAAAAGAAAACTCAAATGGTCCAAAATGATGTGATGAAAATAAATATGATAAAACTGAATAATATGCATGTTAATTATTGTGCTGGGAAATCTTATGAAATCTGGATACACTGATGTACAAAATATCTCCTCATCCATCAAGACTTGACTGAGTGGTCATCTCCCCTGGGAGTACTTTTAGAACCCCCAAAGGGAAATTAAGTATTTCCTGGAACCACCTCCTGCCAATTCTGGGAGGTGGAAATCATTTTCTGCCTTTGGATAGATAAAGATTCCAAAGCTCAGGCTGCTAAGTTAACTTGCCCAAGGGCTCACAGTTACTGTCTAGTGAACCCTCCAGATGGAAGGTGAACGACTAAACAGTTTTACAAACTGCTATGGCCAGTCAAGTTGCTTAGTATTAAGAGATGTGCTTCTCATTTAATACATTGGCCTTTGTGGCAGTTAGTACTATGCCAGCTGGCCCAGTCTTGTCCAGTGTGCCAGGGGGATAAGTGGCAGTGCTTGGGTTGCAGTGCACATTTTCACTCCATTCCTGTGGGATTCCATGTCACCATGCTGCCTCTTCTCAGATGCTCCCCTGGAGATGTCCATTCTACTCCACTTCCACAGGCCAAACATCAGTTCTCATCTAGATGACTGCTGCCAAAAGGCAGGCTTCTCCAAGATGTTCAAAACAGTCCTTCCCAAGACATATCACTCTGGTATGTAGATTATTTCAAGTTGAGGTCATTAGGGGTCCTGCAGATTCATAAGAAACTTTCCCCACTCCCTTAAACTACTTAGAAGAGTGAAAATTGGGGTAAGACCCAGAATTAGCATTTTTAGAAGATTTTACTTTTTTTATTTATGTATATAAAAGCTGGGGTATAGGCCAGAGGTGCAGGGATGGGGTGAGAAGATTCACCAGAGACAGAGTGGTAAGCAGAACAGATGGATTGACTGAAATACAGTGCTGAGGGGAGCAGCAGGTGAGACAGGAAAGGTCTGCTGCACCATGTGGGTTAGCTCCTTGTGTAGAGATCAAACTTGTGCTTCTGTGGCTGCCGATAGCTTCATGGTGCTGAGACTTAACCCCTTGCGACACCAGGGAGGCCCCAGAATTAGCATTTTTACCAAAAATAACCTACTGGAGAAACCTTTCTATATGGTAGGGCAAACATACTATTACTGAGCATCTGGACTTTGTCATATGAGTTCCCCTCCACTCTCCTTGATGCCCCAAGGCTCTTATCTCATCCTTTAGCTTAGGATGTACACCCTCATTTTGCCCCATTGGTTTAGAATCCACATCCTTGTAGATTCTCCATGTGTACGTAAATAAATTTGGTCCCCCACCTACTAATCTGCCTGTTAATTTGATTGCTCAACCTCCCTCAGAAGAACTCAGAGGGGTAGGAGGAAATTTCTCCCTCCCCCCACCCCCTCACCCCCCGACTAGTCAGTTTATCCCCCACCAGTACTTTCATGCTATTGTAGAGGATCAAGAACCTGCCAGAGCTGCCTATCACTCATCAGAGTTTAAAAACCTCATGCTCAGATTCAAGAACTTCTATAATGTAGACCAAGATGGAATGAAGCTCATGGAATGTTATTATTTCTATTACTCAAAATGTGAACAACTTTTAAAAGAGCAAAAAAAGATTTCAGAGTATCTTTTCCAGGGACAAATTAGGCATTGTTTAATAAATTCTTTCTGGATCAGTTGATTTTATAAGGCTGAGCCTTTCATTATCTTTAGCTGCACTATTTTACAACTCTATAAATTGTAGACAAGTGACAGTAATGCAAATGAATTTTTTCTGTGGATATGCAAAGAATAAGCCCCTGTGGGTCCCTGGAGGCCTGTTTTACAACTATAGCAAATTCCTTTCAACATTTGATGGCCTTTATATGTGCTTGCTCTTGCCTTTGAACTAATTATAACATCATACTGGGCCCCTAATTAATTAATGAATGAGACAAAATCTTTGACACATGTTCATTTTCTATTTGAAAGGAAAGCATGATTTTACCTTGTCTTAAAAAAATGAATCTTTGACATAGTTCAGCATTGCCTGGGATACTCTGCTAGTGGACCATAGTCTAGAAACACTGTTTCACCTTTTCCTTTTTCAATTCCCAGGGACCACAATGCACACACATATTCGTACCTATACACAAGTAGACACACATACACACATACCAGGGACACAAGCTTTGTTCCAAAAGGAAAGGAGAGAGAGTGAGGGGAATGTAATACTGAATTTGATGATGGAAAACAGTGAATTAGATGATAGCAAACTCTGTGCTTGGGTTAGATCTGGCTTGCTGCCTGTTTTGGTAAAGAAAGATTTACTCACTTCTGCTGGCCAGGGTTCTTCTGTGCTCAGTGGCAGGGCAGAGTCCTTAAGATAGACCTGGAATATCTGAAATATTTATTCTCTGTCCCTTTACAGAAAGTTTTCCCATTTTTGAATTAGACACAACCTTTGCCTTCTACAGAGTTGATAATCCTGTGACAGGAAGTCTGTGGTTTATAGCACTGTATATGATTTAGGGGAGTAGGTTCAACCTCCTCAGATGCCGGTCACCATACCACACACGTAGATGGAAATACAAAATAACAATAAAACAAAGTGGGTCTTCACGTGTGGAGGGGTGGGTGATAAAACTTAGGAAGGAAGTGCTGAGGAAGGGTGAAAATAGAACTAGCCAGCTTCAATAATTCAGAAGTACAACACTGAAACCATGCCATATAAATGATCCATTTGTTTAGTAATTTATATTTACTTATCATATGAAGTTGTCTAGGATGTTGACTACAAGACTTTATTATTAAATGGGAGATATTATGATGACAGAGGATGAATCGAAGATAACTCAAGATGAATTCTCGAGAGGCTGATGATATGAAAGGCGCTCAGGGTCAGGACTGCGTCTTAGGTGAGTTCAGTGTGATACCCAAGGGGAAACTCTTCCACATCTTCACCTGGGCTCCCTAGCACGATCCTGGCCAAATTCAAGTCGTGAGACTAATTGCTTGGCTCATTCACAGCTCAAAGGAGATACAAAGGGAAGAATTAGGGGAATGGAGTTGACCATTTACAAGTTTATGTTAACTTGTGCCAAGCTAAAAGGAGTAATAAAGACTATTCTTGCTGTCACACAGCCAGACACATTAAATGAGATGGATCCTTCCATCCAAATAGTTGACAAGTTACACAAAGGCAGCCCGTGCTGAAGGACACGAGAGCTCATTTTTTTTTTTTGGAGGTGACACTGGTTTACAATACTGTATATGACTCAGTGCATTAAGTTCAACCTCCTCAGCTGAATGACCACACCACCTCCACACCAAAGCACCCACAGCCCTTTACCCTAGGTCACTGGGTCTTCTGCCCCTCTTGGAAACTCATTTTTCTATGTTTCCATTAGAAGTCAATCCCTGGGATAAGTGTCTTCACACCCATGACACTTTGTGTTTTTTTGGTCAATTTGTATTGATTTACCATTCATTCACACAACTATATAATTTGGGGAGTACAACTTCACACTCCAACATGTACACATGCTCCCTTTTCCACTTGACAATCCTATTAGTGTTTTACCCATTTTACACATAAGGAAACTAAGGCTCAGAGAAGTAAAGTGACTTACACAAGGCCACCCAATAGTGAGTCAAAATGAAGACCATAACGGCAATGGTACTAAACTATGTGAGGTGAACAGCAGCAGGGACCATCCTAAGCACTTTACATTCATTATTTGACTTATTTCTAACAGTAGCAGAGGTTAATACTATTTTTGCATCCATTTTACAGAAGGGAAAACAGAGGCACAGTGAAGTGACCTCTTTGTCCAAGGCCATTCCACTGAGAAGGGGCTAAATCAAGATCTAAATTTATGAAAGCCAGTTCCAGAATTGAAATTCTTGAAAACCCGTGCTGCTCCTGTCTGTCATGCAAGGAGGCTGCTTCTAAATGGACACCTACCTAATGGGATTCCTGTTAGATGTTTGCCCAAAGTTCCATCCCACTACTCACTCCACCATTAAATTATAGTTACGCACAACCAGTTTCTAAATATTCCTTAGATTTCATCTAAATTCCCTAAGAGAATTCGTCTTAAGGGCCTGCTTGATGTGGGAACTCCCCATGAAACCACAGAGGCCAGGGCCAGAATTCAAGTAAAAGAAAAGGAGTGAAGGAGAACCCTGAACATCAGGAGGCTAGACAACATTCTTAGAGGCCTTGGCCAAATGTGACTATGTCCTCAAAGCCCAGAGAAAGGGAAGGCAGGGAAGGCTGAGCTCTGGGCCCTGGTCTGGAAAAGCAGGAGGAGGCAGCCAGAACCTGACACAGAGGCCTAGCACCCCCTTCCCTGGAAGACTGGGCCCAGACTTCCCATTTCCAGTCTTAACAGACAGCAGAGCCACCTCTCAGAAGCAGGCCCAAGACTGAGGCATTTGGTAGGAGTTGAAATGAATATTTTTTTCACTCTTCAAATCAGTAAGGCAATTGGTAGTATGATGAGGAACAGGAAAAACCTCAAAACAGATTATTTTACAAAATAGCATAACTCAATTATTTTCAGACGGCAGAAAGGGAAAATCCATTTCTCGCCACATTTAATTTTCTCACTCTCTTTCCTTTATCCTTCCCAAATCTCTGTCCCTGCATCTGGAATGTGATCCTGATGTGCACTGGCCTCCTCTGCCAGAAAGGACTCTGGTTGCTAGACTCTGCCAAGACACTTAATCCAGCCCCTGGCCCTCTTAAAACAGCAGGCGGGACAACGAGGAGGGGAGAGGGAGCAAGGGCGTGGGGGCCTGCCGGGCCAGCCTGCCTCGATGCCTCAAATACTTTCTCAAAACCTGGCAGCCCCTCTCTGCTCTTGGCTGAGGAGCCCACACCCCTAGAGAAGGCGGTCTGCAGGGCGTCCCTCTGGGTTGACTTGCTGAAATGCACACTGAAGAGTGTGTCAGCCCCCACCCGGGGCCAGGAGCCAAGGGAACACACCCCTTGCAGCCGAACCATCCCAGTGATGTGATGCCAGAGCGGGGACAGCAACATAATGTCACTGCAGCACAGATGTCGCACAGCATGCTGCCTGCCTGGGCTGCTGCCACCAATCCAAGGACTATAAGCAGGAGCCAGGGTGGGGGTGGAGGCAGGAAGACAGGAGGGAGGGGTGTCATTTTTTTCCTTGCTTGTTCTCTACCTTCTGCACACCAAGGGGCACAAGCATGCCTGGAGGAACGGTCCTTGACCCAGGCGCTGGAGGCACAAATGCAAGAGCTCCCATGTCCCGTGCACCACAACGCACTGGCAGCACACATGTGGATATGCTCGTCTGCCCTGACCCAAAAGGAAAATGTTGTCTTCCACATTTATGGAGAAGCAGATGCTGAGCTGAGCAGCTCCAGTCCCTCTCTGTCCCCCTGAAAGAGACCTGACTGCCTCCCTGTTCACTGTCTTTACCAGCAGTGACTACTGCTGGTAATATGGTGGGAACAAAACTCCCTGCAGAGAAGGAGGTGCCAGGAGGGAGAGAGAGGGCAGTTCAGCCCCTTGGAGGTAGAATTCAAGGGGCAGATTCCCATGTGACCTGAGCCAATCCTGTGGGCACCAGGGACAGGGGAACCACAGCTGGGAGCCGGGTACCCCTCGTGAGCTTTGAAGACTGGGTCTCCTCGTCCCAGCTTGCTTAATACAAGGTTTTTGAAAAGTTAGTCTCCATCCTCCCCTCCTCCCTTCCTTTCTTCTCGCCTTCCCTCTTTCACTTCCTTTCTCTTACTTTTCTGTTCGTTCATTCAGTGTATTTTCAATAACATCTGCTATAGGCCAAGTACTTTTTCTAGGCCCTGGGGACACAGCAGGGAAGGCCTCAATAAGGCTGTACTCTCACCAAGTTACATTCTACTCATGGTGGGGGACAACAGACAAAAGGAAAGCAAGTAAACAAATGCCTCCCCCATGTTGGACTGGCACAAGGGTGATGGGGAGAACTGGGGTGGGAGACCAGCAGGGAGCAATGACGTGACCACTCCAGTCTGGGTGCTCATGGGAGGACTTTGGGCCCCAGAAGCAATCCTCTGAAGACAGAGGTCATCAGGTTCACTGGAAGGAGAAACTAATAGAATAACCCAGATCATAATGCTTGGGAACTGGTTATGACTCTAAGTCTCCATTTTTGACACATGAATAAAATTTTACTTCATACTTTGACCCTGGATCTTACGGATGGAAACTCAGTAAAGCGACAATGTCCTCCTTGGGCCCTGCTGTCCACTCATTCAGCTCTCCAAGGCCAGGTCTGTCTGCCCAGAAGACAGCTTCCAGCTGAGCAGGGGCTGGGCCAGTTGCTTAGAACAATCCTTACTTGTGACCCTTCCCATGTCTCCCACTGCATAACAACACATAATCCTGTAATGCTCTAGGCTATAGATCCGCACTTGATCCAAGTACAAGAATAAACCTTTGGATAGATAAGTGGGCAGTAAGTGGAGAGACATTCATTTAGAGCCTGTATTTGAGTGTGCCCATGCACATGTACACACACACACACACACACACACACAAACACACACAGCAACAGCAAGGGGGAAATTCAAACTAACTGAGGATAGCATGTCTTGCTCAGATAGCCAGCTTAAATAAAGAAGAACTCTGGTGGTTTGGGTGTAAGGAGGCCAGCATAGACATCCACCTTGTGCAGTCAGCCTGTGATGTCAGTCTTTAATTGCTCGTGGTTTTGCTCCAAACACTTTGCTTCAGAACTTTTATTTGAAACATCATTTGATCTGTAATACACTGATATTGCCATAAGAAGACTCTCACTTTGAACAAGATCATGGCCATGAAAGAACCTAGTACAGAGTCTCTGTTAGGTTAACATCCAGCAAATGTTATTTTTGCTTTCGAGAATATCCCTAAGGCTTTCATATTAAAACAAGAGGGTTTCCTGGGAAGAAAAACTCCTCAGATGCAGTACCTCTATCCAGTCACCAAACACAGGCATAGTCACCTTTTAGGCAGAGGGAACACAAGGAAGTCCAAGGGTGGTGTAAAGTTTATAGGGTGACTTCTTACAAAAGAGGTTTTCTATGAGTAGCCAGAGATTTCTATGTGAAAGGCATTTACTGACCCTTATCCACCACCCTCTCTTGACTGGGCAGTGAGGTAGGATTCATTTCAGACAGAGGAAATGTTTTTTTTTTTTTTTTTAAGATTTATTTTTTTATTTATGCACACAAGAACTGGAGTATAGGGCAGAGGTGCAGGGGGTGAGAGGATTCACCAGAGACAGAGTGGGGAACAGAACAGGCAGATTGGCTGAAATACACTGCAGAGAGGAACAGCGGGTGAGCCAGGAGAGGTCTTCTGGGCCATGTGGGTAGCTCCCTGGCCTGGGATTTAACTCCTGCTGCAGTGGCTGCGGATAACTTCATTGTGCTGAGACTTAACCCCTTGCGCCATCAGGTAGGCCCAGAAGGGAAACTTTAAAGATAATCTAGGCTCCATCCTTTTGGTTTGGAGAGATTTGGGACCTAGATGTTGTCTGGCCAGCAACCCCTATGCTTGCCAGTTATGGCAGGGGAAGAAATGACCCTAGAGCCTGAGGTTTCTAAAAATGAGACATCAAGAACCAAGTTCCACGGCATCACTGGTTTTTCCTGGCATGCAGAAGACATTCAGTAGATTTATGTTGAACTAATAAAGAAGTCTTTGGTTTATCAAATACTTTCTGGTCACACTCTGGAGAAGTATGCTCTGGAGTCAAAATGAAAAACCAAAGGTGCCTCCTCAGTCCTTATGGAACAGGATTAGCCCAAGCCCACTCTGATGGCTCCCTGCCTGACATTCGCCCCTCCCAGGACACCCTCTCCTCTTTGGCTCCCTGGTGTCTCCTTCTCAATCTCCCTATCGGCCCATTTTCTGGACAGTTACTTGGATATCAATGCTCCCAAGTTTCCGCCCTCAGTTTCCTGTCTCTGCAATCACCTGATAATCTCATCTCCTTTCTCGATCATACATGTGTGACTCTTAATATGATTTGTCCCCATACTTTTTCCACATTCACAAAGAAGGGAGCTAAAGCTGAGGTCACATAAGCAGTAAAAGGCAGAGATGCGAATTGAATCCAGGCCTGATTCATAACTCCACACCTCTTGTGCAAGGAAGCTGGGATTTCATCATTCAGGCATTGAAGAAGTAGTGGGGAACATTACTCTCTATAGAAAACCCATAGAGTAGTGGCTCTATTACTATGGGGACAAACAGACCTTTTTAAGAATTGAACGAAAGCATTAACTTTCTCTATAGAAGCTGACATATGAATATGTAGGTAGAGAAAACATTTTGGATACACTTTAAAGGGTATCCCTCTGAAGTTCATCAACGCCTCTTTCTGGGTTAAGCACCTCAAATAGAAGGATCCTATGAAGATACAGACAACATCTCCGAAATACCTGGAATGAAACCACATTGTACCTGGAATGAAACCACATTGTTAGTCCCTTCTGACTAACCTCTAGTAAGCAAACTAGAAACTGCTTCACATCATGGGTTGTTTTGCAACCAGATAAGTGCTTTCTACTAAAAAAATGGACACTTGGTTTGTATTAATGCAACTCACTTATTATCAAAATGGCTGTAGGTCCAAACCAATCTAGGGTGTTACATCACATGAAGATTTTATTTTCCTCATTCTTCTAGATGGAGCACCCCTGAATATTACAAATGAAAATGGAAAAATATGGTTCCTGCTTCATGTGTCATGGATCTGCTGATATCAGAAGGCTCTGATAAAGACACTGTGCTCATCAAATGAAGAACCAAGAGTAGATACTCTGGTATATGAGACACTGTTGGACAAACACGAGATTGCCTGCAAGGTGCTTGAAAAGCTGCCCGTAGCCACCTTGATGCCTCATATTCCAATCCTCTTACCTACTCAGCCTTTAGAGAGCCACACAGATTAAAAAAGCATTTCCCAGAAGTTTCAGGATCCCAGGACTTCACTCTTGCTGTTCCCTCCTCCTAAAATGCCCTTCCACCAGTGTATTGGAAAATTCTATCAAAATAAGCTTAAAAGGTCCCATCACAAAGAAACAAATCATAGTTAGGTGTGATGATGGATGCTAAGTCAACTTATTTTGGTGAACACTTCACAATATATACAGACATCGAGTCATTATGTTGTACCCCAGACACCCTAAATGTTAAATGTTCTATTACCCCTTCCTCCCGAAACTTTGGTCAGAATTAATTTTCCTTTGATCAGAGCTCATAAGGCACTGGGGATAAATCTCTATCACTGTGCCTGTGATAGTGTGTTAGAATGATCATTTCTTTCTCATAGTATCTCGGAAATGTCTAGTGACAGTATCCAGGCTTCTAATATTTGCAATCCCAGCAGACCATAGAGAATCTCAATAAATACTTTCTGGAATGAACTCAATGACACGAGCACATCCTCTCAAATTCTAAGTCCCAAAGTGTCTGGAAGCTGTCGTAAAGTTCAAGTATGTTCCTATTGACCTGATTTTTAAAGATCCTTACCTTTCAACTCGTGTATACCTGACCCAGCTGACACAGTAACGTCTGCTACTTGGTCCTGAGACCATGACTATCCTGTAATACATCTCCATGGGAAGTTGTGGCCAAGGAAAGAAAACAGGTCTGCTTCTCAGAAAGAATGGCTGGCGACCATGAGGACTTTGGATCAACCCAGACTTCTCTCTTCAGCCAGAAGTTTGTCTTGTGGACTGATCATCAGAACTTAACCTGGCTGAGGACTCATGTAATAGAATCAGTATCACCAGGAGTGATGGTCCTAGAAGTTTCTGTCTTTCCAAATGAACATTCAATATGTTCCTGGTTGGGAATGGACGATCAAAAAAAGAGCAAGACAGAGAGAACAGGGAAGCATCAACTCTGCTCCAATCACAAACCTGCCAAAAATCAATGGACATTGTAAGCTCTTTTGTTGTTTAATGAATAGGCTCACTTTGGAGGCCAAAGAGGGAAGATATGAGAAGTACAGAGTCATGGTTCTTGAGAAGGGGGTTTGAATCTGCTAGCTGCACAAATATATTGAGAACCAGGGCTGGCAAGCTGTGGGTAGAGGTGCCAAATGACAGAAAGCAATGGGTTTCCTAAATGCAGACAAGAATTGGAAAGGGACTGTTGTTTGGAAGATGACTTCCTAGGAGGCCCCGAGGGGGGAGGAGGGAGCCAGAGGCACAGGCATGAACTAGGATGGGAACATGTTGGATACAGGTTTCATGTTGTTTCCAGTTGAATCTAGCCGTGGAGAAAAATATCACCAGTGCAGGAGAGGGACTAGGCAAAAACTACCTCCACTCACTGGTGAGAAGCTATGGCCAAAAATATAGTTATGGCCAAGAGCTTGCCACCTCTGCACAGATAATAAGAGCAAGGGCACATGTGTGAGAAGCATTTGGATGTTACTGAAGTCAAAAAATGGTTGTTTAGTTTTTGTGCAAGGAGGAACTAAAGAGCAGATAGCTGGGAGAAACAGCAACGTTGAAAGTCTTGTGAAATCCATGAGTTAGGAGAAAAACAGTATTTAGAGGGTAGAACCAGTAAACAGAAACAATATAGTTTAATGCCTACATATCTGTTTTACTTATGTAGACTTTCCTTTAAGGGGGGGGGTTATTTTATTTTATTTTATTTTATTTGGTAATAATGACATATATAGTGGGCTACAGAGAGAAATGCAGAAAGCTCAGCACAACACAGGGTAGCTGATTGGCCCTGGCTCTCACGAGCTGAGTTTGGGCCTCTACTCTATAAGACAGACTTGGGCCACATGATCTCTAAAGCCTCTTGCAGCACTTAGATCCTGTGATTGATTTACCATGCAACATTTAATTGCGATGTGGGGCTGCTTTCCTACAGAGTACACATGGATTTCTACTACTCC
Source organism: Talpa occidentalis (assembly GCF_014898055.3). Lineage (NCBI taxonomy): Eukaryota > Metazoa > Chordata > Mammalia > Eulipotyphla > Talpidae > Talpa > Talpa occidentalis. The sequence goes on along the minus strand of NW_023601104.1, from coordinate 35,467,793 downwards.
CCAGGGCAGTTCCCAAGCCCTCACCTGACAGCCCAGGACCACAGCTGGCCTTGGAAAGCATTTCCCAGACCCAGGTCATAGGTACTCCAACTGGTGCTGGAAGCCAAGCTTCCTGTTGTGGCACGTAGACAGACTTGTTGGATACTGAGCCTGGATCACAGGGACCCAAGTGGCTTAACACCTCAGATCAACTGAAAAGGTAATAAAACCACCACCCTTTACAGTAGTGTTTCTTAGAGTTACCAAACAGGATTAATACAATTAAAAGGGTAGCTGTGTGACTCTAAAACAGTGCCAATGTGGAGGACAGGTCATTGTGGGTTCTCACTGTGCACTCACAATTGCAAGACACCTCTCAGGCTCAGGGTGCAACAATGGTTTTTCTTTTAAGATTTATTTATTTATGTATACAAGAATTGGGGTGTAGGGCCTCCCCGGTGACTCAGTGGTTGAGCGCTGTGTTGCGAAGCTGCCCGCAGCCTCTGCAGTACCGGTTTGATCCCCAACCACCGGGTGAGGGTCCCACATGGCGCACAGACCTCTCCTGCCGCCTGCTGCTCCCCTCAGCAGTGTATTTCGTCAGTCCATCTGTTCTGCTCCCTGTTCTGGCTCTGCTGAATTCTCTCACCCTCCAGCGCTTCTGACTGTACCCAGTGCTTGTATAAATAAATAATAAATCTCTAAAAAAAAAAAAGAATTGGGGTGTAGGCCAGAGGTGTGGGAGGTCATAAGATTCACCAGAGACAGAGTGGGGAGCAGAACAGGCAGATTGACTGAAATACACTGCTGAGGGGAGCGTGGGTGAGACAGGAGAGGCCTGCTGCATCACCTCCCTGGCTGGGGATCGAACTCGTGCTTCAGTAGTTGTGGATTGCTTCACAGTGCTGAGCCTTAACCCCTTGTGCCACTGAGGAAGCCCCAACAATAGGGATTATTAACATAGGGGAGATTAGGAAAAAAGAGTTTCTAAGGCCACAAGTGGCCAGCTCTCCTACCCCAGATTGTGTCTACAATGCCCAGTAGTCCAAAACGATGGTTGCTTGTGCAAGATGGTGCTGTCCTTTTGATAAGAGCCAAGAGCTGGTGACACACCAGTAAGCATTGGACCAGGATCCAACTCACAGTGACAGCTGTAGATGATCACAGACGGGGCTGCTGAGCTGACACTGTGCAGTAGCACATAGCAATAGTTTGAATGCCGAACTGGACAGTGGCAGATGCCACAGCACCAGGAGGTGGTGCCAGAGAATCAGAGGAGTGGATACCTCTCAGAAGTGCTGGACACAGGTCAGCAGTGCTGGTCAGCACTAGCCACTGGGAGGTAGTCCCAGAGACACCAGTGTTATTGCTCTTTGAGAGCTGTTGGCATAAACCAACAGCAAACAGCTCTTTTAGACATACTGAACCCAGGCCCATGGTACTCCTTGCAGGTAGGTGTTAGAGGCAAAGACAGGTACAACAGTCAGCTCTCTGCAAAGGTCTATGGGAGTCTGAAGTCTGCAAAGTCCTATGGCGGTCTCCAAGTCCTGATGAATCTGTCCATGAAGGGCCTGATGAATGTACCTGCAGCCATCTGCTCAATGAATCAAGTTTGCTACTCCTCTGGCTTCTATCTTTTTCGGGGTCCCCACCTTTCAAGCCTGATTAGACCATTTACAATTCTACCTGTTTGATTGGTGCCACTCAAGCACCAATCAAATTGCTGTATTTTCAATCCCCAATGGTCTCAAAAACCTTGCACGCACCAGAGAGAACCTGAACCTGACTCTTTTTCTTTTTTTAAGATTTCTTTTTTAATTTATTTATGCATGCAAGAACTGGGGTGTAGGCCAGAGGTGTGGGAGGTGAGAGGATTCTCAGAGACAGAGTGGGGAGCGGAACAGGTGGATCTACTGAAATACACTGCTGAGGGGAGCAGCAGGTGAGACAGGAGAGGTCTGCTTTGCAATGTGGGTTAGCTCCCTGGCCAGGGATCGAACTAGTTAGTGCTGCAGTTGCTGCAGATAGCTTGATAGTGCTGAGCCTTAACCCCTTGCACCACCAGGGAGGCCCCGACTGGTCTGTTTCCAATTCCTATGCCATATATCCAAAAACAAAACCCTAGTCCCCTGTACAGACCCAATATACACTGATATCAGGGCAGGTTCATTGGAGGTGGGTTCAGGGAAGCTATGGCTGGCATGGCTCCAGCAGGGCCAGATCCTTGCTGCACCTGGAGTGCTTCAGCTGGGTCAGATGTGGTGGTGCAAGCCCTCTCCCTCCCCCTGACTCCTGGCAGAGCTGGGACCTGGGTCTGAGAGACTGAACCACAGGCCACTGCTCAGAGCACTACAAACTGGCCTGGTATGTAACAGGTTCTCCTGCAGCTCATACGGGGACAGGGCAAACCTCACCGCTGGAAGCCCAGGGCTAGATAGATTTGCAGAGGGGTGAGGAAATTGCTGTGGCAGAGCCTGAAGCTGACTTGAGGGGCTGCCCGTAGGCAGCACACCTAGGTGGCACAGAGAGGCCCCTGTAACAGTCACATGCTTTGCTTGCAGCTCTGCACCTATAAAGACGAGACTCCTAAATCTGGAGAGACATGCCCTTTCACTGACTTTACCTCCCCACTTGCCTCCTTGCCTTCCTTCTCATCTTGCATGGACAACACAAGCTGGTTGGCCATTTTTGGGAACTGAAGAGATTCAACTTCAGAGTTCAGTGAAGGGCTGTCTTGGGATATTTTTATTTGAAGGAATTAAGAAAGAAAAAAGAAAAACTCCAGTTACAAATGTTCACTCATTTTGTTACAGAGTTTTGGCTCCTATGTGACAGAGAGCCAGAAGGGAGGTCACCTCAGGGTCAGTGGCAGCCCTGAAGCAGCACTCAGGGCTCCTGATTCCCAACATAGGGCTCATTTCTGTTCCACTATCCACTCAGCAGGGGAAGATCGTCTGAATTCTAGGGCGCTGGGCTCCTCACCAAGAATGCACGCTTCAACCAAAGGTGCCAAAAAGAAACGTTAAACAGACACCAGTATTCCCTCATTTTGTATACTGGAAAGCAGAACTTTGGGATATTTTTAGTGAGTGAATGTGGTCAAACTCAGCGACAAGACAGCTTAAAATAATGCAGCTTAAGTTAATATCTCCCACTTTGTTTTTGGCATCATGATGCAACTCTTTTTTCCTCTTTGGTACTTTGCAGTTTATATAATTATAAGACTGGAAATCTATGACACCAGCTGGGCAAGGATACACTAGAAATGTGCTGGAATAAAATATATAGACAGATTTAATTATCATGCTACCCATGCGTTTTAAATAATATTGTGTCAGCACTTCCATAAACCGATTTGCATTACGTTAAAATTAATGGTCTGTAAACCTCTGCTGCTGGTGAAACGGACCATGCTGTCTCCCCCTGCTAGACCTCGATCCCGAGGCCAGCTGTGTGTCAGCCTCCCCGGCTGGGCTGACGATGAATCGCCCCTGAGTTATAAAGCCTAAGAGTGAGGTCCTCTATCCTACTCCACACAAAAACATACACACGCAGCCTCATCCGATTTCTACAAGACCATGAAAGAGAAGCGAAACAAGAAAGTATCATTAATCAGCAATTCTGCTCTTTTCACAGCAGTCTTTGACCAGTTCTGGGTGTGGCCCGCTTTTATCCTGGAGATGCCACTGAGCAAGTGAGCAAGTCGGACAAAATACAGGATTGTCAAGGTCGAGGACCTGGGCTCTGGGGTAGGAGTCACTAACAGGTGCTAAGCAGCAGGGAAGGGGGAGAGAAGCCAGTGACCACATCTTCACAGTCTGTCAACGGAGGTGCCACAGCCCTAGGGGGAAGCTGGCATTTTACTGGGGTGCAAGTGCAATGGGAAACTGACTACATGCAGGGTGATTGAGCAAGTAAGTGACTCTAGAAAGGATAATGGAAGTCAGATTTCTCATCATCAAAGAAGAGAGTTATAAATATGGAAAAAGAAATATACATGAAACTTATGATATTGGACTGAAACTTGAGACATGAATGTGATCTAACAATTTTTAATATATGTAGATGGTTACAGAAATTACACTAGATGTAAACCAGAAATTACATATGAATGGTATAGCTCTGTCCACTGTAAGGGCCTGGGAGCAACATATACACTTATTTTCCAGATCTTGGTTTCTAAATACCATTCTCCTCTAAAATTAACTTGGTCTCCTTGGAACAATGGCTGGTTCCAGGACTGGGATTAGAGAAGTACAATACAAGGTTGGAACATCTTGTTATGCCAGAAAGCAAGGAGGAGCTCAAAGAATGATGGAGAAAGTAAAAAAAGGACTAAGAGCCAGGTTGACAGGACCACCACTGGCCAAACTGAGGTAACTGGAGCCCCAATATAAGGATGGTAGTAATGGCTTATAGTCCATTCAGTAAGAGAGAAATCCATACATCCATACTAGTGGAAATAAGTGACTGAATAAGCGAACAAATGGACATCATTTGTGCCAGCTAGGACACAATAAGAACACACCTTCCCTCCTGTGACTTCCTGCCAAAACATGCAGAATCTGAATCTAATCGGGGAAACTTCAGACTAAGCCGAGGGCCACTGTCCATCATCAGTGGCCTGCTCTCTTCAAAAAAGTCAAGAAAATCAAGAAAAGATACTGTTCCAGATTAAAGGAGATCAAAGAGATATAACAACTAAATATAATATGTGATTCTGAACTAGCTATTTTCACTCTATGAGCATTCTTGGGCCAACATGTGAAACTTGAATGATGTTTGAGGACCAGATTGTGGTGATGTATTGACATCAATTTCTTGATTTTGATGGTTGTACTGTGGTCATGTAAGAGAATGTCTTTGTTGATAGGAAATACAGTCTATCTGGTACAGGGGCAGCTGACTGACAAGTTAACCTTCAAATTATTTAAGGAAAAAAAGAATTCTTGATGCTGAGCATGCAACTTTTCTTTAAGCTTGCAACAAAACTAAGTTTGCCTATTTCTGCCAAGGGAAAGTCTTTAGAGATGTCTTGGAAAGATGTTCCTCCCTGGCAGAAGGGGAGAACAGAATACAGGAAACCTCTTCCGTGCCACCTGACATAGGCATTTGTGTGTGGAAACTGATGCTTGGAGCTGCGGCATCCCTCTTGTACATGGAGAAACACCATTCAGAGAAGCCAGACACTGAGCTGCTAAATTAACAAGCCTGCAAACTGGCTACTCAAGATTTTCTTTTACATGTGATTTATTATCAGATCCAAGTTGTTCAAGGAGTAAAATCTGCATGGGTGGCCCTGTGTGGAGAAAGAAGTCCCTCCGTCATGGACTTCCCTCCCCGTAGGGGCTGTTCAGGTACTTGTCCCTTCAGCGGCCCCTGCAATTCAGCTTCCCTTCACCATCTCTTCTGGTCCAAGGTTGGAGTTGCTGAAAATGCTCTTCTAATTGGCAGGCTGCTTGGATATACTCCTCCTTATTCAAAATTGGTCCTTCCTTCCACCTACACACACACCCCCATGCCTACTGAAACAGAACCAAACTGTATCTTACAGAAATGAGAAATAACATATACAATTACAGCCAATGTCATAGACTTAGAGAGAGTCAAGGATAAAGAGGAAGAAAACTCAAAACAGCTTTCCTTTCTCTTTTTAAAAAAAGATTTATTTATGCATACAATGACTGGGGTGTAGGCAAGAGGTGCGGGGGGTGGGGTGAGAGGATCACCAGAGACAGAGTGGGGATTAGAACAGGTGGATCTACTGAAATACACTGCTGAGGGGAGCAGAGGGCGAGACAGGAGAGGTCTTCTGTGCCATGTGAGTCTGCTCCTTGGCCAGGGATTGAATTTATGCCACAGTGTCTAGATAGCTGATAGTGCTGAGACTTTAACCCCTGTGTCACCAGGGAGGCCCAAAACACCTTTCTTTTAGACTCTAAGGGTTGTGATCTCCCCAATGAAAATTTTGCCTATTGCAGCCTGCATCCCTCTCCCCCACACTCCTTGCACATGACCTCATGCATGCACAGAATTCTTGACTCTCTCCTGATGCCACACCTGAAGGGCATATCCCACCTCAGCAGCCCTTGAAAGTCACCTGAGAAAGAGATGCTGACACCACAGCAACTTCAAAGTTGTTCCCAAGGCCCCAAGGAATCTAGTGGGCAAAGGCCACATTTGTTGAGTACATCTCATGCATATGAATGCAGAAGTCATGAGAAATATTTCCTAATGCTCAGGATACAATCTGGAATGTCCAGCCTTTTCTGGGTATGAAAATTAATGTCCCTTCCCCTAGTCCAGGAAAATTTCACACAACTTACTATTCTTCCTGAATTATCACATCTGGCAAGAAACAACTAAATATAAGTTTGCTGTCCACTGCAAGGAGGACACAGGGATGAAAGATGATGTGAGGTTCCTGGAGCAGACAGCAGCCGGCAGCCTGCACATATGCCTGGTGAGGCAGTGCCCATGTTTCTGCAGAGGCTGCCAAGGTCTCCCCATATGGTAAGGGTGGTGGATTGAATGGTGGCTCTTCTCCTACTTCCCCACCCCCCAATATGTCCAGGTCATAATTCTGGAACCTATGAGAATGACTTAAATAAAAAATAAAAGGGTCATTGAAGATGAAATTAAGTTAAGGATCCCTAGATGAGATCATCCTAGGTTTAGGGTGACCTTACATCCAACAATAGGGATCCTTACAAGAGAAAGGCAGGGGGCGATTAGAGCCACAGAGATACAGAGAAGAAGATCACATGAAGACAAAGGTGAAAGTGAGCATGACCAGTCATGGGAAGCCGAGGGCTGTTGTCAGCCACCGGTGCTAGGAGAATGGCATGGAATAATTTTCTTTCCCAGCCTCTAGACAGAAGCTACCCTGCTGATTTTTAACGTTTGCCTTCTATAACAGTGAGGAAATGAATTCCTGTTGCCACCACATATGTGGCCATTTGTTACAGTGGCCACAGGAGACTCCACAGTGGGTAAGGCAGCTCATTTAGGGGGGGCTTATTTGTGCAGAAAAGAAACAAGTCCCCTCCCTGTTGTGATAGGACCAGCAGGTACAAAGGCTCTGTCATAAAGGTGAAAGAGAACCTTTCAGGGTGTGTGGCAAAGACCACTTCTCGGAAGACCCTTTTGTGTGCAGAACTGGACAGAGAGGAACAGAGCAGAGAACCTTGGAATAAACCAGGTCCTCACACACCTCCCGAGACTTGGCACTGGCGGTTCTGTGGGAGTTCACCGTGAGGAAAGGGGCATCTGGTTGGTGTCCTGGGTCCCACCAGTGAGCTGGGGTGGTCGGGGTCACTATAGGCACTTCTTATGGCTGGGGCTGGGCTCCTCCCAACACAGTGGCCCGGGACAGCGCTTGTATTTTGAGAGGGAGGAATGCGTATAACTTGGGCATCAGGCAAAGTGGCTGCCAACATGGAACACCCCCAACAGCTACTCCCCAGCCCTGCAGGGTCTGACCCATCAAAGCATCCCAAGGCAGGGACAGGAGGAAACACAGGCAGGAGAGTGAGGGACCTACAGAATGGACGACATCGACAGTGTAAAGACGGTTCAGTGGGAGGGGAGGCAGGAGAGACGTGAGCACCAAGGTTGCGCCTCTGCTGTCTTTTCTCTCCTGCTCTCAGAATGTCCTCTGCCTCTGGCTCGCCAGAAGGTGTGCAGGGAGAGGACCACAGATCTGAGCCCAGGACAATGCCCTGTCCTTTATTCTATTCATCATGCCACCAGGAAAGGGGGCTGGCTCAGGTCCTCCTGCTCAGATCTTCTGAGCCCTCTGCCTCTGTTCACTCTTCCCACAGTCTCTAGAGCACCCATGGTCTCTGTTCCAGAGTTCCCCAAGCATACTTTAAAATCTCATGAGCAAGGTTATTTTTTTTTAAAGATTTATTTAATTTATTTATACAAGCACTGGGTACAGTCAGAAGCACGGGAGGGTGAGAGAATTCACCAGAGCCAGAGCGGGGAGCAGAGCAGGCAGAAGGACTGAAATACACTGCTGAGGGGAGCAGTGGGCGGCAGGAGAGGTCTGTGCGCCATGTGGGACCCTCGCTCAGCAGCCAGGGATCGAACTGGCGCTGCAGAGGCTGCGGGCAGCTTCACAACCCAGCGCTCAGCCGCTGCGCCACTGGGGAGGCCCAGCAAGGTTATTTTTAAACTCCAAAAATAAAATGGAATTTAGTAGATGTTGTCAAAGAACATCAACTGTTCCATTTTTATTTATTCATTTAATTTATTTTTTAAAGATTTATTTATTTATGCATACAAGAGCTGGGGTACAGGCCTGAGGTGTGAGGGGGTGAGAGGATTCCCCAGAGACAGAGTGGGGAACAGAACAGGCAGACTGACTGAAATACACTGCTGAGGTGGGCAGCGGGCGAGTCAGGAGAGGTCTGCTGTACCCTTTGGGTAGCTCCCTGGCCAGGGATCGAACTCGTACTGCAGTGGCTGCAGATAGCTTCATAGGTTGTGTCTTAACCCCTTGCACCATCAGGGAGGCCCAACTTTTCCATTTTTATAAAAAAGTATTTTAGTCACTGACTGAAGTCAATCAATTGATGTATAGGTTTCTCCATCAATTAACCTATTCCTTTATCCTTTCTTTTCTTTTTTTTAAAGATTTATTTATTCATGCATACAAGAAATGGTTTGTGAGCCAGAGGTGTGGGGGATGAATGGATTCACCAGTCAGAGTGGGGAGCAGAACAGGCAGATCTACTGAAATACACTGCTGAGGGCAGCAGCAGGCAAGACAGGAGAGGTCTGCTGTGTCATGTGGGTTAGCTCCTTGGCTGGGGATAGAACTCGTGCTGCAGTGGCTGGAGATAGCTTGATAGTGCTGTTTTTAACCCCTGTGCCACCAGGGTGGCCCCTTATCCCTCCTTTCTTAATCTTCGTGTGCGTGTGCGTGTGCGTGTGCGTGTGTGTATAAGAGAAAGTCAGACAGACACAACACAACAGAGAGACCAAGACACAGAGAGATATGCATTAAGAGATGTCTGGAATTATGTTCACCTGCTTTTTATAAAAATTAGTTCTTAGCAGTGGGATTTGGAGTAATTTTTAACTTTTTCTTGACTCTCTTCTGGGTTGTTGGAATTCTTTACAATAGACACATGCATGCTACTTTTATAAAGAACATAAAGGCATTAAGGTCATTATTCTAAATGGAACATAACAAAAATCCCATAAATGAAAACAGAAGGAAGGAAAGGGATCTGAAATAGGAGAGATGGAATGATACACACCCTCACCCCGGGAAGAAGTGGTGAGGCACACCCTGGATACCCACCATGGGAGCCACTGCCTATTGTAGGCCCTCCATTCCATTTTCACAAGGGAACCCCCAGGAGGAGACACTACAGAGCTTGATTAAGGACCTCTCCTACCCCAGTGTGGCAAGTGGGAGGCTGCCATGACCAAGGGCACAGTGAGCTTCCAGTATGTCTGAAATGGACAGGTCACAGTTCCTTTAGCTCGCCCCCTGAGGACTGGTTTTGAGAGGCCACAACCTTTCAACTACCCAGTGGGTAACATCTGGGCTATCTGGTTTAAGCTCCCACTCAGAGTTCCAGGTCTCCTACCACATTTTGGACTTCACGGTGACCTTGAGAAAGTCACTTAACCTCTCTGAGCCTCAGGTCCCTCATCTATGAAAGGGGTATCTGAGATCCATCCTACTGGTACTGAATCCCACATGCACAGCAACAGGCAGGTCATACTGCCCTTGCTCCACCAGCACACAGCCCAGCCAGAGGCTCACAATGCAAAGAAAATCAGCGCACATCTCCTGACCACATGCTAAGCTCCAAGGCTTAATAATGGATCCTGGATATTCAGACCTCACTGAGAAATTACGCGCCTCACACATATTTACCATTTAATCCTCATAATATCCCTAGGAGGTAGATGCTTTGATTATCCCCATTGTACAAATCAGGAAATTGAGGTGAAAAACTCTCAAGTCACAAAGCTTGCAAACCAGCAAACTCCTGCTGCTTTAAACACTACGCTCATCCTGCTCTATAAGAAATAATATATATTGGGCCTCCCTGGTGGCGTAGCGGGTTGAGCGCAGTGCTGTGAAGCTGTCCATCGCCTCTGCAGCATGGGTTCGATTCCCAGGCAGCCAGGGAAAAACCCACATGTCACAGCAGACCTCTCCTGTCGTGCCTGCTGCTCCCCTCAGCAGTGCTTTCAGTCTATCTGCCTGTTCTGCTCCCCGCTCTGTCTCTGGTGAATCCTCTCACCTACTGCGCCTCTGGCCTGTACCCCAGCTATTGTATAAATAAAAAAAAATTAATTAAAATAAATTAATTTAAAAAAGAAATAGTATATAACTCTCATTTTTAATGAGGTTTTATATAGGGACAAGGAGTATAAACACATATAAAATAATGCACTGTGATCAGTTCATTAGGACATAAATGCAAAGCACAGAGGTCACCCAAGGGGGAAATAATTCTGTATCTGAGAGGGTCAGGGAAGACTTCCTGAGAGCAATGAAACTCAATAGTGGTTTTGAATGGTGAGTGGGGAAGTGGGAATTTCTCCAGGTAAAGAGATCAATAAATTAAAGAGAAGCCGTGAGACAGAGGCAAAATAAATAAATAAATAAATAGATAGATAGATAGATAAATAAATAAATAAATAAATAAATAGAAGTAGCACAGAACAATTAAAACATTTCATGGAGACAAAACGTACTAAGGATGCTAAAATGTGCACAGCACAGAGAGGGAGGGGTTCCCTGGGGCCTGTTAACAAAAGCTCCAGAAGGTCAGGACAAGAAGGCCTGAGAAGAGGCAAGTGGGCAGAAGTGGCCAGAGGTGGCCGGCCAGTGAGGGGCACAGCGAGACTACCCTGGGTGGCTCAGGTTTCCTCCTGTAAACATGGGCCACAGGCTGCGGTGGCTTCCTTCCTGGAGGGAAGGTGACCCCAGCACAGATGGCTTCCCCTGGAAGCCCCAGAACTCCAACCATGGCTTCCCAAAGAGGCCGACTCTGGCCTCGGTTCTGCCCACACCAAACCTGACACTTCAGTCTTCGGCAGCCCACTCTGGAGGTTTGAGTTGGGCCATATTTTCTATTTTGTCCCATTTCCCCTTCTCTTACCTCCCACCAAGTGTTTGTTACTGCAAAAGGCTGGGATGGGAGCTTTTTCCTACTACTAATCTTTTTGGTCACAGATTAACCAAACCCAAACAATAGAACTTGCTTGAAAACAAAAAGCTAAACTCCAACCCTGACATGCCGAGTGCGCACACGGCTGTAACTGCTCAGTCTGCTGCCTCCAGACCTCCCTGCCTTTCTCTAAAGACACCATAAAAGGAGAAATCAGAGCCAAAAGAACCTCACAGTGGAGCAGATCAGTGTATTAATTTATAACAGTCCACATACTCCAGGCATGACCTCATGGTTCCACGCAAGAGTATAAACTAGGACAGTGTGGAGCTTCCTGACATCTAGGACTTTTGGGATGCAGATCCAGAGAAAATTGGTCATGCAACTCACAAGGAAGTTCTGCTTTCAGATTCTCCTGCTTGACTGCAGAGGGCTCAGAAGATCTGAGGGCCTGAGCCAGTCCCCTTTCTAGGTAGGCCAAGACCCGCGGAATTGCCTCTGGGTGCTCCACTAGCGAGGAAAACCCCAGGATTCAAAGCTCCAACTTCTATTCTTCACTATTCAAAACTCTGCTTTAAACCCTGTTCTTAGGGTAACAGGTGAGAGCATTCATGGGGTGAAAGGCTGGAGGACAGTTTAATAATGGCAATGTGTTGCTGGTATCTTACATACAGAGCTCTATTTAATTCTCATGATCCTTCAAGGAGGTTAGCACCACCTCGAATTTATTCATACAGGGAGGGAGCTGAGGCTGCAGAAGGCTCAGAAACTCCACGACCATCAATTAGTAACTGAGAATCCAGGTGGGAACTTGGCTTGTCCTCCCAATGGGCCTGCTGCCTACATGACACTGCATTCAGAAGTCATGTTCCTAAGCCTCCAGCCTTACAGGAAAGCTCCCAGGTGTCTCAGCCTTTTTTACCCAGCCAGTCCAGGTATCCCCCTGTGTATGTATGCAGGGCCTTACCTTCCAGCCTAGCCTGGGACCTCACTTGCCTGAAGCCTGGTATCTCCCCAGCTTAATAAGGTTTTGCTGAGTGGACAGCCAGGCCTGCTCTGGCAGATTGTCCAAGGGGCCTCTCATCCTATCCCAGGTTGGGAAACCTTTCAGTTATTTCTCAGGTCAGACCAGCCTATCCAGTTCCAATTTAGGACAACTTTTTACATGTTAGCTGGTTGATTCTTGTAGGGTTTAGCTCACTAGGCAAGTATTTGTGGTTTTTCTCCTGGGGCAACACATAGTGAAAAATGGGCCAAGCCCTCCAGGGGCAGGTTTCCTCCCAGTTACCTTGACTCAGCCTGTTCCTCCCTCCTAGAGCACACTGGGCCACATGGCCTGGCTCTACTTGGGTCTACCTGGATTCTAAAGCAGCCCTGTTTCTCCAGGCATCCATGCAGGAATCACTGTCCATTCCACCTCCAGCCTGGTTGCCACAGCCACTAACACCTCCCAGAGTTCTCTTTTGGGTTGAAAACAGCTGCTTCACCTCTTATTTTTTATTTTATTTTTGCATAGAAGAACTGGGGTGTAGGCTAGAGGATTCACCAGAGACAGAGTGGGGAGCAGAACAGATGGATCTACTGAAATACACTGCTGAGGGAAGCAGCGGGCGAGACAGGAGGGGTCTGCTGTGCCATAAGGGTCAGTTCCTTGGAGGGGTTTCAAGTCATGCCATAGCAGTGACAGCGCTGAGACCTAACCCCTAGGCCACCAGGGAGGCCCTTTGCTTTGCCTTTTAAGCAGTTCTGGTGTAGAACAGGAGAAGCAATTGAGTGTTATACCCAGTCATGCCACATTCATGTCCACAGGCATCCCCTGCTGAAACCAGGACCAAGGTGGCAATCACAGCCCTATTTTCTCCTTTTTTTCCTCCCTACCTACACAGGAAGCTGCATGAGCAGTCAATGATTCAAAGGACTGGAAGATAAAGAAAGGTTCTCAAGAAGATGGTGCCCATGCAAATAATGTCCTTTTCTTCCCTAAGGCCTAAGTTGTTAAATGTGACCAAAGTCACCACCACTGACCTTAATAAATAGCATTTTCCCCCTGATGAAAATGTGAAAGTTTCACTCATTTTCACAGGTCTGTGTATCATCCTTAGAGTTGCTTCTGCTTTCTCCAGAAAAATTAGATCAGGATCAAATTCGTTTGTTGCTTTGGAAACTGAATTGAAAAAAAATTTTTTTTGAGGAACAGAAATGAGTAACTGTTAGGTTTTGAGTTTGAAAGCACCTTACAGAAATTTAATGTGTTTTGCTTTTTTAAAAAGTCGAATTCAGTGGGAGTTGTTTCTTTGTACATGTGGTTCCTTAGAACAAACTGAGAAATGGTTAAAAGTGGAATATAATTAATGACCAGTGGAACCAACTGTTCCAAATTATCGATCATCAACAATAGCAGCCAAATGCCCACTTTACTTTTTTCATTAAGTGTTAAAAATGAAAAAATATAGTAGCTTGTTACAAATATTGCTAATTAGAAATTTTAACTTTCAGTAACTTGAACTTCAATTTCTCTTATGTTTAAATGGAAACTCAATTTCAAGTTTAAGAAAACATAACAAACTTGTGATATATTGATTAGATACCACTGCTTCCCATGCACCATTTAAACCCTCATTACTCAGACCAAGGCTGTAACATTGGTTATAGTAAAAGTTGGAAAAACAATTGTCCTTAATCACTTAACTGATTAAATAAGTTCCAAAAGCTAGAGTCTATCACTTCTTTTCCTTCATGAATTTCAATGGAAAGGCCATCCCCTGAGGTTATCTCTCCCTCAATTGAGAATTTTATTATTGATTGCAATTTGTTATACTCTAGTCCCTCATGTTTGCCCGTCCACATCATTCCTCTTCAACCCATCCCATGCCCTTCTAGATGAAGAATGGTCTCAAGTGGGAAACAATCTCCAGCATCTGTTTGGAGCTTTGATTTTGTGGGTTTATTTTACACATCCAAATTCTGCAGGAAACTCCCTGCAGATGTGGAGGAGCCCTCAATCCCTGACCTCTTGTTAAAAAGACAAACATCCAGAAACCAGAAACATAACTGGGAAGATAAACAGCTGTGTAGGTCTCAGCTGCCTTCCAGAATGACAGCCTATTCAGAAAGGAGCCTCTGAGGAGGATGGGCCTTGAAATTCTTTTATTTGGTTAGAGATGGTAAAAGCATGGCACACATACACTCCCACCCCATCCCAAACCATGACAGACATTACTAATTGATCACTTTTTCTATTCCTCTGAACGTGAAATCAGTCCCAGAATTCTTCTTGAAAAGAGGCCTGGCACCAGATTAAATCTATTTGTCATCCTGGGAGTCTAGATTCTAAGGGATGACAAAAAATTCTCTTGCAGGGGGTAAGGGGCTTTTGGCAAATGGGGCATTGGTTCAAGTCCCACACCAAGTAGAAAGTTCTGCTTCATTGATGTACAATCTTTGAACCAGGCAACAATGACTTAAGCAAAGAGTCATCAAGTTAAAAGAAGATGCTGCTGCTGGTGCGTGCTTGCATTTGCTGAATGTGAGTTGTGGGCCCAGCACTGCTTTAAGCACCTCACGTGTACTGTCTCATTTAATTAAGAAAAGTTGACTCTGATGCTAACATGACCCAGGATCCAAGACTCATTTTTCAGATCCAGCATGCTTCACAGATGAGCATAGCAAAAGTCACACAGGACAGCTGTACGCCAAGTTTGTGCTCACCCTCCCAGGCCCTGAGCTCCATTAATTCTGCTCAGGAAGGAGGGCCTTTCTAAAATCCACTGCAGCCCTGGCCCATCTGTTCCAGTCTGTCATTTGGCCACATTCTCTTTCTGAATGTGCAGCTTCAAAAAGAAGCATACTTTCTAACATATCCTCTCTTTGCTCCAGATGAAAAGCACAGCTTCTATGAAGAGCATATATTTTCCTCCTCCATCTACCATATCTACCCTCAATTTGGAGAGTGGTGAGGGTCACAAATCTATTCAGCAGCATTACTCTGATGATGCCAAGCACTTAATTTTATAGACCTGGAGAGAAGAAAGCTCTTGGTTTCATGCCTTTGGCTTGGGTCGGACCCCATGTGCTGAGTCACTTGCTGTGATGGGCACTGGGCCAGAGATGTGGTCAATGTCAATCCAATGTTATTGTATCCTTGGGGATTCTCATGCATCCTGGGTGACAGTCTTGTACCCACTGCCCCCAGAGCTGGGGAGTGAGAAAATAATCAGGATAACAAAAATAATAATAAAAGTGAGAGCTACCAATTTTATTGGAAGTTTAATAAGCACCCAGGAAACATGCCAAAATGTTTCACATTCATGCTTATGTTTATTCCCCAAATGCTGTTATGACCCATTCATTTAGATCAGTTCTTGGAGATAGTGTTCTGGAGGAATCATATCTTAGTTTCAAAGCTAGGATTTTGAAGAAGTCTTTTAACTCTATTTCTCCATTTGCAAGAAGGATGAATTCTCCCTGTTCTTCACATATGTCATGAAGATAAATGATCCACTCAAATCCACTTTGGACTATTTTGTGGAAAAGAGCTAAGTCCTCAGCTTATGACAATTCTGGTTGTTGATCTACTACCCTGGTTTCCAGTTTCCTGGATGTGTCTTATCAGACTTTCTTCCATGCTGTGAATTCTAAATCTTAAAACATCGTTCTTCAAATGCTTTTATCAACTAAACTCACAACCAAAACAGCAGGATGGGAGTTGCAAGTTTCTAGAGGGCAGAGGTTGTGTCTTACTCATTTCTGAGTTCCGCATATTTGGCATAAAAGAAACAGGCCAAAAATGCTAGTGCAGGATAAAGACCACAGGGTGGAGGGAAGAAAGGACGAGGTCACAGTTTTCTGTAGCATTGTCTTGTCAACTAATGTCCACACTTTTCCAACAACCATCTACATACAAAGCCCTGTAGGAGAGAACAGCTTTTGTCTGCTGGGAACCACCTGAAAAATCAGAGGTTCGAGGCCATTGTTCTCTCTACCGAGGGGGAAATAGCTTAGAATAAGACTTAATGTGTGTTTTCCATGACAGCCACAACCTTTGTATCCTTGGTCTGACTGGTTCTTGGGAAAATGAAAATGCCCACACTGCTGCCATGGGAATGTCCTCTGGTATCACTGCCCTTGTGCACTGTGCCAGTTGCCAGCCACTCAAGTCCAAATTTTTCCTGTCCAAATTTGTAGATGCCAGAACGACAAGCCTCCTGGCCAAGTGAAAACAGAGGCTTAGCCTAATTAGAGTAGTTAAGGGTGAGAAAGCTAAAGTCTAAGAGGTCCACACACCAGATAGAGGAAATGAAAATAGGCAGCTGTTTGGAATCTTGACGAGCAATTCTCCACTTCCATGACACATTAATGATCTGGCCACAAAGACAGTAACGAGGGGACTTTGGGTTGGCTGGGTCCCACCCCACAGAATGCATGCCTGATGTGAAAGCCAGCCGAGGCTTGTAGGCACTTCCCGGCACCCTTGCAGCCTGGCTGTTCCAAAGGAAGGGCGCTGGAGTTTGGAGTTGAGCTGCTATGGCTTGCATTCCACCTTGCTTCTTCAGGCAGAATGTGTGCTGCATGGTGCTCTCTCCACCATGACCTTGGAGGCAGCAAAAAGCAAAGAAGCCTTCTCACCCAAGCATCCCAGTTTCCCAAAGGAGCATCACTATTAGGGAGGCCTAGAAGGAGCAATACAGATGGAATCTGGGTGAGCTAGACTGGACACCAAGCTCATACTTGGCAGTCAATTGATTCATCACTCAAATACTTGCTGAGCCTTCTGAATACCAGGCAAGACACTAGGTGTTGATTACCCAGCATGGACAATACAGCCACCACAGCTGCCATCAGGGATAGCCCATGATCCCCACCTGAACTCCGTGACAGCCGGTGGGCCATGAAATATAAACATCCCAAAACTTGAACTGGCATTCAAATTTCACGCATGCTGTATTCTCACTATGACCTCAGGCCCTCAACTTCTACAGGCTTGTGAGGAGGATTAAATGAAAGCAGTAATTTGAAGGATGCTGTCAAATAATTTGCAGGTCCTCTTTTTCCCCAAAGGTTCTTGATTCCAAGCCATATACTGCAGCCAACATTTTCCATACATACAGGTGTGCACACACACACGTACATCATCCCAAAAATTAAACCACCATTCTCCACGTCTTCAATCTCTTACTCTCACAGCTACACCACAGTGCAGGGATTTGTAGCCCCCATGGGAATGAATGTCCTTGCAGTCCTTTGTAACTACAGGGAGCATAACTGACCAAGGGTCTCAGTCTTGCTGCAGCATTGACGCTGAGGCTGAGCATCCTAGGGGCAGTAGCTAACCCTGGCAGGCAAGTTAGTTCTAGGACACCCAGGCCTTTAACTACAAGCTTCCCTAATGTGATCTTGCTGAAGGCTCCTTGGATATTTAGATACATCCCCCCAACCTTTCCTCCCTCACTTCTTCAACTGAGAACAGACTTGCATTGCTGTCTATTCTCCTAGCCTACCCGCTCCCCCTGATAAAATACCCTTGCACATTTAACCCTGCCTTCTTGTCTGCTTCTTGGAAGAAGCTGGCAAATAAAAACTTACTATCTCTGTATGACAGATGAAGTTCCAAGGACAAATAAGTAGCCTAGTGCCACTTGGGGATGAGAGAAAAGCTGTGATTCTCTATCAGCTATTTGTGAACACCCGAGACGCTACTGACCCCTCCACAGAGAGCCCCGGAAATGGGCCTCGAGGTGTTTCCTAAGGAACTGTATGCCCTTTCCCATGTCCCACAACTGATTAGTGGTGAGCCAAGGCCAAAGCCTCGGTTTTCAGCCTCTAAATCTGGATCCCTCCTCCACACCCTGCTTCTCAGCTAGACCGCATCAGAGAGATCCCAGCTAGAGTGCATCTTTGTGGCTCCCCTCACCCAGAGGTGCCGAGGAAGCCAGCAGGTTTTTGCATTTAGAAAGTGAATTTGGAGACATTCATTTCATAAAAGTTAATCTGCTCTGAGTTGGGGCCAGCTGAGGCCGATAACTCAAAGTATCCCCGAATGCAGAGCTCAGATGCAAAGCCACACTTTTTGTCAGTGATCCGGCTGTGTGAGGCCTGTCTCAGATGAAACCAAGTGTCTACCTCCAACTTTCTGTTCCACTGGGGAGGTGGGTGGAGGTAGATTTCAGGACTGTTTTCCCAGTGCCAAGAGGAGCCAAGGAAGAGCAGCCACCCCTCCATCACCATCACAGGCCAAACTCCTCCCTTTCATTCCTAGGTGGCTGGGGGAGACGCCCAAACACCAACTCAGGAAAACCAATCAACGCGGTCTAAATGACTGTAGCAGAAAACTGGACAGGGAGACAAACAGCTTTGCCGGCCAAAGGCCACTGCGGGGCGTGCAGAAGACATGAGCTCAATTCTCTGTCTACACCCCAGGAGACACACAGGTGGGAGAGCAAATTAGCACGACCTTCCTATTCACTGGCCAAGTCCAGACCGCACTGACGCCCCATCAACAGGCTGGTGAGACTGTGGTGTTCAGACCTCTCAGGTGTCAACCAATGATGTCTGTTTCCTTTTAAGTTACTCACTGAACTAGTCTCTCCTCCTCTTGGCAGCTGACAAAGTAATGGACCAGTGACAGCCACAGCAGAGAAGGAGAGAGAGTGAGAAAAAGCGAGTAGGTTAACAAAACGGTATTTTAAGTCACATGGGACACAGTGCATGTCTTCAGCTAGGCCCTGGAAGAACTGACTGAGCAGGAAGCAAAAAGTTAACGGTTGTTGAGGGTTTCACTGTGTACCAGGCTCTGTGCTAGTTGGTTTACAGGCATGACGTCATCCAATCCTCACAGTAACTCTAGACAGCTGACACTATTATTATTTCCATTTTGCAGGAGAAGAAACTGAAGCTCAGAGTGTTGAAGAAACTTTCCCAAGACTTTCCAACAATGGATGGAGCCTGATCTGAACAGGCCAATCTAATTTTATTTATTTATTTTTTTATTTATTTGTTTATTCATCCATTTATTTATTTATTTATTTATTTATACAAGCAAGGGGTACAGTCAGAAGCATGGGAGGGTGAGAGAATTAGCCAGAGTGGGGAGCAGAGCAGGCAGAAGGACGAAGTACACTGCTGAGGGGAGCAGCGGGCGGCAGGAGAGGTCTGCGCGCCATGTGGGACCCTCCTCCCGTGGCTGGAGAGCAGCCAGGGATCGAACCGGCGCTGCAGGGGCTGCGGGCAGCTTCGCAACCCAGCGCTCAACCGCTGCGCCACCGGGGAGGCCCCCAATCTAATTTTAGAGCTTATTCTATTGACCACAGTAAGAACTACTGGCCACAATAATGCATGAATCTCTGTGTTTACCAAACACCTAATGTGTGCTGGGTGTTTTAGTTACATGACCCCATGTAATTCTTACAATAACCTTACAAAGCATGACCTATACCCATTTCTGAGAGAGGGAAGTGAGACTCAGCAAAAAGAAATTCGGTAAGATCACTTGAGGGAGGGGAGTGATAGGTTGGAAACAAAGTCTGAGAGCCTCTACATACTAAGAGTCCTTCTTGTGGGTATACCATGGGCAGCTGCAACCATTCTTTCTGTGGTCAAAGAGGGTATAGCAATACTGGCAGTGCTACTGCACACAATGCATTCACCAAACCAAGCACTTTGCATAATCATCTCATGTAATCATTACCACAGCCCTGTCAGCTAAGTGACATTACCTCCATTTCACAATCCAAGGCTCAGAAAGTCAAGCCCGCACAAGTAATGTGAGCGGAGTTGGAGCGCTAACTCAGGTCCGCCATATTGCCTGCCAACATGGTGTCTCATAGGAGATGACATCAACTCAATCTTTACCTTTCTTCACTCAATTAAAATATGCCTTTTGACTGATGAATTCCTTCAGGCAAGTTAAGGAGTCAGCAAAGGATGTTTCTGGGTTTCATTCTGAACAGGAAATCCATAAAGAATCTTCTAGAAGTTATGGACAGTGTGGGTCACCCAGAGGCCCAGTCTCCTCTTTTTTTTTTCAGGCGGAGGCCTCCCACAGTTGGTTGCAGACTTCCCAAGACACAGCTCTGGCCTCTTGAGTCAGAGGGATTCCAGCCGAGGCCTGAGCTCACACTCTGCCCAGCCCACTCTCTGTCGCCAGGCAGCCAGTTCCTTGTTTTTCCTCCCATGATGATGGATACAACCTGTCAGGAAAGCTGGGAATATTTTTAGCTCCTAACTGATTTTTATCTAAATTTAACTTCAAGCCACAGCACCAGCAGCGTTGCGCTCGGAGGGCAGCCAACGTTTTCATGGAGACACATCATAATGGAGTCTTGGTATTTCTCGGATGCCCTGGCTGTGCCTTCAGCTAAAATGAGGCAAACAGCTTTTCAGGAAAAAGCTATTGGCCTTGTAGGACTAGAGCAATCAGGCAGTACAATTAGAGGGAATGACAGAGATTAATTTCAACCCCCTCATTTTACAGATGAGGAAACTGAGGCTCAGTGAGCCTGTGTAACTGGTACCTCAAAGCTGGTTTTCTTCCATGACAATATATTACCTCTCCGATACACAGTGAATGAATCAGAGGTGACATGTGTGGAGGGTCATAATTTCTTATTTTGTAAGTCATAAAATCATACACTCTGTGTCACAGAGCTAATGTGTGCTGAGCCCTGATCTCCAGTAAGCAGCAGCGACTGTCTGTCTCAGCATATTTAATAAGCCCATGGAAAGCAGACTTTTGACAAGGTTCAGCGTTTTAAAAAGTTCCAACCAAAATGCCAGTGTGGTACATTGTTCTACCTGCCAGAACACTGGCTCCGGGGAGCAGGACATCACTGCTACTTTATTCACTGTTTTATCTACAGAATCTGGAATGGCACATGGAGGTCAAATGATAACTATTAAAGGGATGACTGACTGAAAAAATGAACAAAGGAAGAGAATCTTTAGGCCTGAACTGGCTGTTGGTAGGAGGAGAAGAGCAAAGGCACAAGTAATATAAAGTGAAGTTACCCTTTGCTGATTTATTTACCCTTCCCCTTGGTCCTTTGCCCCCAGGGTATGCAGCAAGTGATGTCTAGTAGGACAATCTGGTGGAAGGTTTGTGCATGGTCTTAAACAGAAGGCACCCAGATGACCACTCTCAGTCACACAGAGGGTGAGATTATATGACTGAAGATTGAATTAAAAAGAAATAGAAACAGAAAGAAGAGCTATACAGACAAGAAGAAGCCCCCAAATACCACTACCACCACTAACATCATCACCTACCACTTATGGGGCATCTGCTCTGGACCTGACATTAAGTCCTTGATCCACATTCACTCCCTGAATCTGCACAACTACCCTGTATGGCACATAGCATTTGTTATCTCCACTTTGTGGATGAGGAAACCAAGGCTTAGTGAAGTTAAATCACTTGCCCCAGTTCACATCAATGCCGAGGCTGGGTAGAAGCTGCACTTTTGCTTCTCCCACGCCATCCGCTTCCTGCTATACCCAATTGACTAAATTCTACCCCTGGCAGCTTTGCAGAGAAGTTTCATGAAATTATTAAGCAGATGTTCTTGCTCTACCAGAATGCAACATTTATTACCGAGGCGGAAATTGTTAAAGGATTTGCCATAACTTATTTTACATGCATATCATTAGACTTACTCAGGGGCAAGCAAGAAAAAAAGTTACCAGCAAAATTTTTTCTTTCTTTCTGGCTTTGATGTCATCATAAATCCACAGTGTCCCCCTGGACAAACTATCCAGATTCCTGGAGATGTTTTTGTTTAATTAATGTCATACTCAGAAGTCAAATGGGTTCTAATTTAGCATTTCCCCTGACTGCTTTCTCATCTGGACTCAGCATTTCAAGCATTTCAGCTTCAGCCACAGGTTGGGAATAAAATCCCTGTGCAATCAGGATTGCTAGTCCATTGTACAGTTGTAGAAATCAGAATTTGCAAGATTTACCATCCTGTGACCTTGTCCCCTGACTTGCATCCCAAGGAGGACAAAGTCTGTGTTCTGTCCCACCTTTTAACCTTCTTAGATCATTCTGAGGTCTTCTCTGCATATCCAAGTCCCCTGCCTCTGGTTCATCCTTTCACTTGCCTCCTGCCTTCCACTAGATATGAGCTCTACACATCTAAAATTGGTTTCTCAGTCCTCTTTCCATCCTCAGTGCCAAACTTAACACTGTCTGACACCAGGTATACACTCGGGAGCTACTGAACTGAGGATCGAAAGGGAAACCCATGGTGCTGAAATCATAAAAAATGAGGGTATCAGAATGGATGTCATAGAAAAGAATGATTCCTAGGATGACAGAAATGATTCTTGTGCATGTTTGAGGAGTATGTTGCAACATTGTGCAAAATCCAGAAATAATCCACATTTTAGAACTGAGATTGCAAATTATTATGTACTAATGAACTAGCATAAAGTTACATAAAATTTAGCTATAATGCATGCATAAGGGGGGCAAACATTTGTTCTTGGGAGGTAAAAACAAATCTTAGTTATTAAAATTATTTGCAGCCCATCCAGAGGACCACATTATATAAACAGATACTAGTATATCTGTGATGTTAAAATTTCATGGAGGTAGTAAAAGGAGTTCCTTAGGGGAGCAATGATGAAAACAGGGTTGAGAAACAGTGCTCTAGTAGAATTAGGGATCTCTGCTAAAGATGAATGCTGAGGAGAAATACAAGTACAGTGTCAGGAGGCCACTGGGAAGAACACAAGTAGACAAACCCAACACACACACACACACACACACACACACACACACACACACACACAAAGTGATAGATTTCCTAGCACTGAAAAAATACAAACGAGAATTTTCAGCAGTATTCTTTGAGAGGTGGAGTTATAGATTATTTTTATTTTCTTCTTGCATATCTGTATTTTCTAAAGTTCCTATCATACATATACTTTTTCTGAGAAAAGGGACTCTGTGTGTGTTTCTAAGAGTTAGATTATTGTGTTTTGCTCATGCCAGAAGGAGCAGCTTCCACATAGGCAACACTTGGTTTTTCTTCCTTCGTCCTATGTCTTTCTTCCATCAATCAGTTTCTCTTAATAATCTGGATACTCATTTGACTTAACTGGGAGGATCTGTCATGGCACTCAACACTTTCAGCTCAAGGGGACCTTCCTGAAGCTCTACAGCTGGTTTTCAGGGAATTTGAGAGAACAGGATGGGTTTTTCTAACTGCCCCAACTCCCACCCCTCTCCTTCAATGCAACCTCCTCAATTCTTCACTCTCTGTTACCAATCTCATCTTCCTTCCAGTTGGCCTTACTGGGACTCAGAGGACTGTTTTCTAAGTGCCACCATTTGCCTATCCCATATGACCCTTCCTCCTGCAAGGCTGGCCACAGGTAATTCCTGAACCACAGGAATTCTGTTCTCAGATCTTTAATTCTCGGGTGTGAGAACTGGCCCTCCTCCCAGTGATCAGCACCTCCTCCCAGCACCCCTCTGTGTGATCTTCTCACACACAGATCAGGACTGGGTAACCAACAGAGAAGGGCAAAGATGACAGTTATCCCCATTACCTGTTGGAGGAAAGCTAGCCACTGTCAGAGGGACACTCAGCAGCTCCATGGAAGGAACAGAGGCCCTACCAGCACAGACTTGCCCTTCCGGGGAGTGAGCCACTTGGAAGAGGTCCCCTCCAGCCCCAGTCAAGCCTTTGGGTGACTGCAGCCCCAGCCCACATCTGCCATCCATGAGCACCACCAACAAGAACCACTCAGCCAAACCACTTCTGAATTTCTGACCCACAGGAATCTTGTAAGATAATGTTTATTCCTATTTATTGGTCTTTACATTTGGGCATAATTTGTTGCACACCAATAGACAACTCATACGCTTGAATTTCAGGAATTCTACTACCCAATGTCATGTGAAACAGATAGGGCTGCAAATTTGAAATAGGAGGTGATCGTGACACGTCAACAACCCTAATACAGTAGTCTAGTCTGTTCCTTGGACTAGGTGCTTCGTGTTTGCCTGATCCTTTTTTTCTGGATGGTTCTGATCAATCAAACATGCTCCAGCAAGGGTTGCGTCAGCCCATCCTACAATCCCAGACTTCTCCTCTCTTACTTCATGCAAACCCTCTTCTCCAGCGGTGAGGCAGTAGAGTAAAGCTGACAGACATTTCCTCGGAGCTCCTAAAAAGTCATCAGCCCCTTCCAGGCAGAATTCCATAACACTGTTTAACCTGCAGTGTGTTTTTAAAAACCATTATTTAGTACATTTAATGTATTCAAGCTTGATTTCAACTTAATTTGACCCATTCTAAAACCCCCAAAGAAATCTCTGTTAGCATTGTACTCAGTTCTAAATTTGTCCTTTAGTTCTCATAGTTTTTGTTATTACCACTTGCAGTTGCTGACTCTGGTTTTTATTTGTTTTAGCTGCTTTTCAGGGTTTTAAAAAAGTAATGCTCTATTTTTTACCCATATTAAATTGACTGTAATATTTTAAGATTCTTTCCAACTTTATTCACATTAGCCCATTTGTTGTCTTAACAGGTTTTAAGTTGTTTCAGCTGCTTTTCAGTTAAATATTTTAACTTTAAATATTATCATCAATGTTCTAGCATGCAAATACATTTATTTCAATGTTTTTACATTCACAATGGCTTTTAATAGTTTAATACCTTATTTAGTTCTAATCTATTCTTGGAATATGATTTCAAAGTGTACTGGGGAGAGGAATAACTATTTTAAGTGACTATTAATCTTATGCTTTCATACAAAGGGAAGATTGAAAGTTTTAATGAGGACAATACATGAAGAATCAGAATACTTTCGTCCCAGCTCTTACTAGCTCAGTCAAATAACTGAGTCAAAGTCACTTTACCTACTTAGCTTGCACATCTATAACATTAGGCATCATGTATTCTGGGTCAATTTCAGAAGGTGACAGAGCAACTGCTACAGCAGCAGATCCAGTCTTCACAATTTTGCCAGCACAGGGATCACATTTCAATTTTTTGACTTTATATTCAAAAGAAATTTTATCTTACCATGGTAGGTAGGAAACCTATGTTGCTTTCCATACATGAAGTGTCATAATAAAACAAAAACAAAATAAAATAAAACCATGCTATTACATTTTAGCTAGGTGTGATGGAAGGATAGCTCAGTTGCTGAACTGTCAAAGACAAAACTAACAACCAACTGAGCTATTCTTTTTGATGATAAGAAAATGATGTCGGGTTGCAAGGTTCCTGGTTCCACTTAAAGTCAAAGGTACAACTACCACCAGCCATGAGTCTCAAGCTTTCTGAAAAGCTAATATAAGCTAAGTGGGGGAGTAAAGCATCCAACAACATTTCAGGAACAATTTTCCTTGGGGTATTCAGAACTTTTATTATTCAGATCTTCTATTTTAAGTATGGTCTGTCTCTTTACCAATGCAAGGCACAGTGCATGGTATTCAAAGACCAGAAATGCCAGTGGTTTACTGAAATCCCAGTAACATCAGTGGCCTATGGGAGGAGGAATAATCTGTGATACAAAGCAGAGGGCTCTTTCCTAGAAGATGGAGTCCTTAGGAGAAGAGGAAAAGGGACGAGCTTGGGAGAAGGGGAATTGTGACAACACAGATGGGCTCAGCAACTCTGCGGTTGCTTCAGTCTGTGTTAACTGGTGGTCTTTAGTACTTCCAAATACAAAAGAGTTTTTTGAACTCAAATCTTACCAAATACAAGGCATTCTGGAATGATCCCATGAGACCATGACATGGTTATTGCAGTGACTGCAGAATGACCCTCATACACTTTACCTGGTGTGGGAAGAAGACCAAAGGCCAACTTGAGGGAATGGGGATTTTATCTAGGGGTGACCCAGCTAACTCTGAGCTCAGCAAACACCAATTCCTGAGTAAGCATTTCCTGAAGTGCTTTTGCAAAAATGTTCACGCCAAGAGATCTCTGTAAAAAATGAAAACAAACAAACAAACAACCAACTCAAAAATTAAAGTTCGTGTGATCCTTTTGGTAAACTGTGGTTACTACACCTTCCTTTTGAAAAGCTAATAATCACAGGAGTAGATCAAAGGCTCTGAGATTCCTGCAGTAAAGAATTTGCTAAACTTGTTTAATCAGGCTTGTAACGTATTGGCCAAATAAGCTTTCGTCAGTAACCTAGCAAAGCTCATACTTAGGGTCACCCTCTCTGCCTTCTTTAAGGGCACCACCACCCATAGGGCACTCTGGACCCAGACAAAGACAGATGTTGAGTAAGTAACAACAATATCCTATTTTCTTGACTAGTTTAAAAATGAGAGGTTTTACTCTGGCATCAATGTAATAGATTATTTCTTGGAAATCTTAAGAACTCTGGGACATTTTAGTGACTTTGGAATTCTTGTTTTATGTCAATATTTCTGGAACTCCTTCTTTCCTTGATCAGACATATCAAATGTGTCTTAAGATGACCAGTTATCACCATCGTGTGCTGGAAACAGACCTGGACCAAATATCACCAAATGCAATCAGTTCAGAAAAAGTATCTTACAAACACCAATGTTGGGTACAAGTACTAATTGTTACCTCTAGGAAATCTGGTGCTAAATCAGATTCTTTCATAAACCACACTGGATCCCAGAGTATGGGTATGGCCATCCCCATTTTACAGAAAGGAAATCAAGACGCTGAGAAACAAAGCGGCTTCTTCAAGACCATACACCAAACTAACATAGTTCCCCGGTGACTCAAGACTAACTCCCAATCAGTGCTCTCTCCACTCATTGTACTATGGCTCCTCTGCCATCTGCCTCTCAGATGCACACCTGATGTCATCTGAGCCTTATCCAGTTGACCTGGGTGTCTGTCTTCCTTCTGCACTAATTCTTATATTTATTGCCTCCACTTGCCCTACGATCTTAACCTTGGGTCTCTCCCCCACCACCACATACCTCACCCCAGAATGAAATGATCTAGTGCAGTTCTACTCTCTCTGGGGTCCTGACTGCTGAGGGATTGAAGCCCAGCCTAGATTATAGGCCCCTGGCTCTGTGTTTATAGTGATCCAAATGACCTAACTCTGTCCCATTAATGACTCTGGTTAAATCAGAGCATCCCTAGGAGCTTTGATGCATCAGAATACTTACTCCAAGAGCTTTTGTTTTGGACTAGAAACCTTGTGACCACATGATGGGTCACGACTCTTTTTTTTTTTTTTAAAGATTTATTTATTTATCCGTACAAGAGCTGGGGTACAGGCCAGAGGTTGGGGGTGGGGTGGTAAGAGGATTCACCAAAGACAGAGTGGGGAACAGAATAGGCAGATTGACCGAAGTACACTGTTGAGGGGAGCAGTGGGTGAGTCAGGAGAGGTCTGCTGTGCCATGTGTGTTGCTCCCTGGCTGGGGATCGAACTCATGCTGCAGAGGTTGCAGACAGCTTCATAGGTTGCATATTAATGCCCTGCGCCACCAGGGAGGCCCTCATGATTCCTTTTCATTAAGATTTCATTTCTCAATTTGGCCGAGGAACAAAACACCCAGTTGGAGAGGGCTCTGAACTAACCCTGCTCCAACCACCCCCCCAACCTGCCACTATCCTGACTCTCCCCTGCCTCCACCACTGACCTCAGCCTTCATTCTGATGGCCATCTATGCTGATTCCATCCCACTCTGTGTTAACCAGGAGGCTCTGTTTTCTGGAGTCCTTGTTTTCCCAAATTCTTTGGTTTATCTCTGGTTTATGACATGCCTCTTGGGAAGGACTAGGAATCTTTTCCTCATGAAGGTCTTCCATGGGAGATTAAGGATACATAACTCCATGCTCCCTGAATCTTTTCTGCCTCTGCACCCCTCTAAAAGTCCTTGTCAGGTGAGTGTTGAGCAAAATGAACCATACTCTTGGGTACACAAGTTCTAAGCACGTCTATGTTCTCTCTTAACAATAACAATATGGAGAACCACAAGAAACACTAACATCTACTTGGCACTGGCTGATTACCAGGCACTTTGCTAATCAAACACTTTAGATGGTTTATTTCATTTACAGGTTTGCCCTGATATGTGAAAATAGAATGCTCCTATTTGGTGTGATATGGTAGGTTAATTATGGGGATCTGGGAATATTATTATCATTAACTCATGTTGAAAATGTTTTCGCATCGCAACACAACAAACAGCCTACCAAATCGTACCAAATTGGAATGTTCTACTTCCTGATAATTTCAGAAACCCGTAACACCATAAGAACCCTATGTTTTCACCCATGCTTACATGAGGAAAATAAAGATCAAAGAAGCTATTTGTCAAATATCAAATAGTGATAGATACAGGATTTGAAACCAGACCATCCATAATCCTCAGCTGTTCTGTTTCCCCCCTTCAGAGGCAAACACTCCCTTGAAATCATGAGGAAAAGCAAATTTCCCAATGAGCACATTTTGCTGTCTTCAAGAAAAATTCCATCCTATGTACACAGAATGGATTATAGGAGAAAAAAAAGCCTTTTCCCTTTGTGGTTACTCCTCATTTCTAATTCTCAATTACAAATTTGTTTCAAAGATAAAGGGAACAGAGAGTTAGCCATTTTCATATCAACTATTTTAGACACAAATATCCAACTTTGAAATTATTCCTCAGCAGTTTATTCAGACTATTCTTATACAAAGCAAACACTTAGGCAATCTAATCTGTCTAAACATTTATATCCCACCTAATCTTTTTAAAACGTGGGTTCTGCCAACACTTTCTGAGGGACTTTGGAAGGCAGTTCCCATGGTTCACTGTGTGTTGCCTGAAAACATAAATGTCAGGATTGGCAATGGTTTATTAGGTCCCACTGATAACTACAAAGTACAATACTTTGGGTATTTTCCTAACACGGGCTCTCCGAGAACAGACAGAAAAAAGGTCTTATGTGAGAGCCCCTAGATTTTGACCCTAACATCCAATATACACTGTCTCCTTAGAATTCCACTGAGATGCTTGGAACATAAACGTTCCAGCTAGTCCCTGTTCCTCTGAGGACATAGCAGGTCACAGGCCTGGAGAACTCCTTCTGCTCAGTTGCTGGAATTAAAAATTTTTCTTCAGGTTCAGTTCTCTTCAGTCCTTCAGTCACTAGGAACCACACCTAGAAGCATGGCGGGTCCTTATCCCTATTAGCAATGGTCAAAATTGGGCTGCATTGTATTTAAAGTGCCAAAATGACATCCCAGGCCCCTACAAAGTCACAGCTCTGTATTACTGCACCTTTAATAAAAGCAGACCTGTGTTTGATCAACAAATTCCACAAAAGTCTAGGACAATCACTCAGCGACACCTTGACTTTCCCATTCACTTATTTACTCTCTTGCCAATCCAGCCTTCCTCCCTTGCTTCCCTGCCCTTCCGCTTTCCTCTTCCCCCACTCCTCCCATTTCTTCCCTCTTTGCTTCCTATCTTCCCATCTTTCATTGAACCCCTACCATAAGCCAAGCACCCTGATAAGTGCTAGGACACTGTACATATGCAATAAGCATGGTCCTGCTTTCATGATGAATTACTTCTGGATCTGAATGAAAGGCCCCTATATTTACCTGGTTTTCACCCTATCCATTTCTTCTTCTGGAACAGACTACATTTCCCAGAATCTCTGGTCACCAAGTGCAATCATGTGACTTGACTAAATTCTGGTCAATGGAAATTGGGTAGAAGTGATGTAGGCTACAGCCAATCTTGGCAATAGAACCTCCTGCCAAACTCCAGATGCTTTCTCTCTTCCATCATATGTAGCTCTATGATGGAGGCCCCACTAGAGATCCCCAAGGCCCTAAGGAATCGAGGATCTATAAAGTGAAAGGACCTCAAGTGCCTGAATGACTGTGGAACAGGGCCCTCCCATCTACTCACCATTTACTTAAACTGATCGGGTACATGCTTGAGAAATACATTTACTGTATATGATTTGGGGGTTGTTTGTTATAGCATTGAGTCTACCCTGACCAATACAGTCAGGACATTAAGTCACTAATTATAACTTATTTCTTTGGCTAAGGTGGTGTTTCTTTCTGGAATATTTACCTTTTTGCCCAACTGGAAGGTCCCATATTTGGCTTAATTCTTCGTAGAGATAGTAATTAATAAGTAACAGTTTAGTGTTGCTCCTATAGAATTTACCAAGGGTTATTTTTCAGCAAATCATGTATGACAGAAGCAGCATGAGAAATCAGTGAGGAAAAGATGGACTATTCAATAAATGCCAAGTCCACTTGAGTAGTGGGAGGGGAATTCATGTTAGATTCATAGTTCACAACACACAAAAATTCCAGGTAGACTAAAAACATAATGGTAAAAAGCAAAGCTTTAAAACTTTTAGAGGTATAAATAGGAAAAAGCTTTTAACATAAACAGTAGGGAAGAATATTTGAAAAGGATATAAAAGTACAAACAAAAAGGAAAAGATTGGGAAAAGCTGGTTATGTTTAGATACAAATTCAGATAACAGAGTTTCTTAGCAATAGTCTACGACAAGGGTCAATAGACTGTGGCCGGGGGGCCATAATCTGGTCTTCTGCCTGTTTTTTGTAAATTAAGTTTCATTGGCACACAGCCATGCCCATTTGTCTAGGTATTGTTTATGACTGCATTCATGTTATACTGACAGAGCTGAATAGTTGCAACAGACACCATGGGCCACAGCACCTGAAATGTTAACTATCTGGCCCTTTGCAGGAAGAGTTTGCTGCCCATTGGTTTAGAAGAAGTCATCTGCAATACATGAAACTGACAACAGATTACTGTGTGTTCATTTCACTCATGAACATAGGGCGTATGATCTATGGAGCTAATTGAAAACAGTCTAAATGTCCATTAATGTGGAAATAAATAGCGAAAATTGTGAAGTGCTCTTACACTGAAGTATTATATGCAGAAATGATTTAGATTTGCATGTATTTACAAAGAAAAATTTCAACTGAAAGTTGCAAAAGGTATCATATAAGACATAAACCATAAATAGATGTGGGGATGATATTCATTGTCTTTAATATAGAAAATTCTACTAAGGAGGTTAGGAAATGAGATGAAATGATTACATGGTTTTAAGTTATTTCTGTATCTTTAAAAATTTGTATCAACTAAGGCAAATGGTAGCATGCATTCAATATTAGTGATGAGTCTACTGTGTTTTATTATTTTCTATATTTTCCTCTACATTGAAATTTTTTTTACTTAGAAAATGAATTTATTACAATAGGGCTGCACAAGGTACCAAAGGAAGTCTTAATTATTTTCAAAACCAGTTATCAAAAAAATGGAGAAACTGCTGCCACCAAAGTGTCACATTTGAAGTTGAAATAACAATATAAAAGAAAAGCATAAAAAATTCCAGATCACTACTACCAGGTAAGCCTTTTACATGCAGTTGCCAAATTACAAGACAAAAACGAGTGTGTCCCCAAAACTTGGGGCAGTGCAGCTTTAGAATAACACCAGTTCTGCTACTTACTAGCTGTCATTTCAGCTCTCTACACTTCCTTTCTTTCTAAGAATAAAGATAATATCTACATCATAGTTTTGTTTTGAAAATTAAAGAAGATAATCCATGTAAAGCACTTTGTACCATGCAGACACATACTAATTGCTCAGTAAATGATAGATCCTGTAACTATCTATTTCTACTACTATTTCTACTATTATTTGTACTATTATATGTAACTACTACTATTTCTACTATTATATGTAAAGTCTTCCTGAGCACAGATTGGTTCAGTAAGATTAGCATTAATCAGAAGTTTCCTTAAAATATAAAGTTTGCCAAGACTTGGCAAGAAAGACTTGGTTAAATCTATTTTTTAAGGTAGTCTGTGAAAAGCAAGCAATTCATAAGTATCAAGAAGGACCACATTATTTTTTTTTTTTTTTTTTTTTAAATATTAAGTTTTATTTTTATATTCCCCCATACAATTGCAAACGCCCCATTCTGACCCAATCCTTCCCCTAACGCCCCCACCCCCCAAAAAGTGTCTCTGGTTCATAGTTTTTTGTTGATTTTGATTTTCACTTTCTTATATTCATTTTCCTGGTCCCTTATTTAAGTTTTCTAGATTCCTGCTATGAGTGAGACCATCCGGTATTTTTCTTTTTCTTTTTGGCTTATTTCGCTGAGCATGATCCCTTCCAGTGCCATCCATGTTGCTGCAAATTGCATGTGTTTATCTTTTTTGAATGCTGAGTAATATTCCATGGTATATATGTACCACATCTTCTTGATCCAGTCATCTATTTTGGGCATTTGGGTTGTTTCCAAAGCTTAGCTATTGTAAACAGTGCTGCTATAAACATAGGAGTGCAGGTGCTCTTTGGAATTGATGTTTCTGTGTCCTTTGGATAAATACCTAGGAGTGGAATTGCTGGATCATATGGAAGCTCTATGTTTAGTAGGTCCAGAAATCTCCACACAGCTCTCCATAGTGGTTGGACCAGTTTGCACTCCCACCAACAGTGCACAAGAGTTCCTTTTTCTCCACATCCTCGCCAACATTTGTTGTTGCTAGTTTTTTTAATATGTGCCATTCTCACTGGTGTGAGATGGTATCTCATGGTAGTTTTGATTTGCATTTCCCTGATTACAAGTGATGTTGAACATTTTTTCATATGTCTGTTGGCCATTTGCATTTCCTCTTCAGAGAAGTTTCTTTTAGCTCTTCTGCCCATTTTTGACTGGATTATTTTCTTTGTTGTTGCTGAGTCTCATCAGCTCTTTGCAGATTTTTGTGATCAGTCCTTTATCATTAGTGTTGGGTGCAAAAATGTTCTCCCAGTTGGTGGGGTTTCTCTTTGTTTTTGTTATTGTCTCTTTTGCTGTGCAGAAGCTCTTTAATTTGATGTAGTCCCAGCTGTTTATCTTTCTCTTCACTATCACTGCTTTGGGTGATGTGTCTGTAAAGATGTCTTTGATGTGCAAATCCCGTAGTGTTTCGCCTATATTTCCTTCTATGTATTTTATGGTTTCAGGTCTTATGTCTAGTTCTTTAATCCATTTTGAGTTGATTTTTGTGTATGGTGTGAGGTAGTGGTCAAGCTTCATTCTTTTGCATGTAGCGACCCAGTTTCCCAGCACCATTTATTGAACAAACTTTCTTTGCTCCAATGCATAGTCTTTGCTCCTTTGTCAAAGATTAGTTGACCATAAATCTGTGGGTTTATTTCTGGATTTTCTATTCGATTCCATTGGTCTGTATGTCTGTTCTTGTTCCAATACCATGCAGTTTTGATGATTATGGCTTTGTAGTATAGTTTGAAGTCTGGGAGTGTGATGCCTCCATTTCCTTCTTTTTTTTCAGTAGAGCTTTGGCTATTCGGGGTTTTTGGTGATTCCATATGAATTTCATCAATAATTGTTCTATTTCTTTGAAGAATGCCATTGAGATTTTGATTGGAATAGCATTGAATCTGTATATTGCTTTTGGTAGGATGGCCATTTTAATAATGTTTATTCTTCCAATCCATGAGCAGGGGATGTCTTTCCATTTCTTTGTGTCTTCTCTATTTCTTTTAACAGTGTTTTATAGTTTTCTTTGTATAGGTCCTTTACCTCTTTTGTTAGATTTATTCCCAAATATTTGATTTTTTTTGTTTCGATAATAAAAGGGGTGGTTTTTTTGATTTCTTCTTCTTCAGATTTATTGTTTGTGTATAGGAAGGCTACTGACTTTTGCGTGTTGATTTTGTATCCTGCCACTTTACTGAATGATTGATGAGTTGAATTAGTTTTCTGTGGAGATTTGGGGTTCTCTATGTATATTATCATATCATCTGCAAATAGTGATAGTTTGACTTCTTCTTTTCCTATTTGGATTCCTTGGATGTCTTTCTCTTGTCTTATTGCTCTGGCTAGGACTTCCAGTATTATATTGAAAAGCAGTGGTGAGAGTGGACATCCTTGTCTTGTTCCAGATCTTAATGGAATTGCTTTCAGCTTTTCACCATTGAGAATGATACTGGCTGTTGGCTTGTCATAGATGGCCTTTATGATGTTGAGGTATGTTCCTTGTATCCCAAGAATTTCAAGGGCTTTTATCATGAATGGGTGTTGCACTTTGTCGAAAGCTTTCTCAGCATCTATTGATATTATCATATGTTTTTATATTTCTTTTTGTTGATGTGTTGGATAACGTTGATTGATTTTCGGATGTTAAACCATCCTTGTGCCCCTGGAATGAATCCAACTTGGTCGTGGTGAATTATCTTATGGATACATTGTTGGATTCTGATAGCTAAAATTTTATTGAGGATTTTTGCATCAGTGTTCATTAGGGAGATTGGCCTATAGTTTTCCTTTTTTGTGTTGTCCTTATTCGGTTTTGGTATTAGTGTAATATTGGCTTCATAGAACGTGTTTGGTATTGTCCCTTCCTTCTCAATTTTTTGGAAGAGTTTGTGAAGGATAGGCACTAATTCGTCTCTGAATGTTTGGTAGAATTCATTTGTAAATCCATCAGGTCCTGGGCTTTTGTTTTTGGGGAGGTTTTTAATTACATTTCAATTTCGCTGCTTGTAATTGGTCTGTTTAGGTGTTCTATTTCTTCTTTATCTAGCTTTGGGTGATTGTAGAGTTGTAGGAATTTGTCCATCTCCTCTAGATTGTTGAACTTGTTTCCATATAACTGTTCATAGTAGTTACTGATTATTCTTTTGATTTCTGCTGTGTCCGTTGTGATTTCTCCTCTTTCATTTATGATTCTGTGTATTTGTGCTTTCTCCCTTTTTTCCTTTGTGAGCCTGGCTAGGGGTTTGTCTATTTTATATTTTTTCAAAGAACCAGCTCTTGTTTCATTGATCTTTTGGATTGTTTTTTTAGTTTCAATTTCATTTATTTCTGCTTTGGTTTTTATTATTTCTTTTCTTCTACTGGTTCTGGGGTTTTTTTGTTGTTCTTTTTCTAGATCTTTGAGCTTCGAGATTAGGTTGTTTCTTTGAGTTCTTTCTTGTTTTTTGATGTGAGCTTCTATTGCTATATATTTTCCTCTTATTACTGCTTTTGCTGCATCCCATACATTTAGGATATTGGTGTCCTCCTTGTCATTCAATTCAAAGAATTTTTAATTTCTTCTTTGATCTCCTCGTTAGTCCAGTGGTCTTCCAGTAGTGTGGCTTTTAATCTCCATGAGGTAGGATAGTTCCTTGCCTTCTTTTTATGATTTATTTCTAGTTTGATGCCTTCGTGGTCAGAAAAGATGGTTGGTATGATTTCAATCTTGGTGTATCTGTTGATGTTTGTCTTGTGCCCCAGTATGTGATCGATCCTGGAGAATGATCCGTGTGCGCTTGAGAAAAATGTGTACTCCGTTTTTTTGGGGTTTAGTGTTCTATAGATGTCTGTTAAGCCCAAATGCTCTAGGTCCTTATTTAGAGCTTTAGTTTCTTTACTTATTTTTTGTCTTGTTGATCTATCCATTGTTGATAGTGGTGTGTTGAAGTCTCCCCACTACATATGTGTTTTCTCTGATGTCTGTTTTCAGAGAGGACAACAGTTGTCTGATATATTTTGGTGCTCTTTCGTTTGGTGAGTATATGTTAATGAGTGTTATTTCTTCTTGAAGTATTATCCCCTTAATCATAATGTAGTGACCATTGGGGTCTCTTTTTATTTTTTTGAGTTTGAAGTCTGTTTTATCTGATATAAGTATAGCTGTTCCTGCTTTCTTTTTTGGCCCATTTGCTTGTAGGATTGTTTTCCATCCTTTGACTTTGAGCCTATTTTTATCTTTTGTAGCTAAATGTGTTTCCTGGAGACAGCAAAAGGTTGGGTTTTGTTTCTTAATCCAAGAAGGACCACATTATTAGAAGGCAGTTGTCTGCCTGGAATCGCAAGGACTTAAATCCCGGGAGTATGAATTATCTCCAGCTGCACCCCAGGGAGAACATGCCCTGAAACAACGGGATGAGTGTCTATTCTTTGGATGTGTGCCTTCCAATCAAGAAAAGAGAAACATGAGACAGACATCAACACATTAAGCTCTCTTAGTCTCCCTCTGCTCAAATTCAGTGGTAGAACAAGCTTTTAATAAAAATGCTGTAATAACTGGCTTGGCACTTACATTATGACATGCAATAGTCACCACACAGTCTAAGTAACTGAGGACAGCCACTCAGGTGCTGTAGGCCTGCACCCCAATAAAACCCTGGATTCCAAGACTCAGGGTGTTTCCTTGGTCAACAACTCTTCCTATAAATTGTCACATTATTGCTGGGACAATTAAGTGCATCCACTTAATTGCACCACTCCAAGCAATATCTGGAATACTGGTTTATCAACCCATGCATTTTTTCCCTTTGCTAATTTTTTTTAAGTGATTTTTTTTAAAGACTTATTTATTTATTTATTTATTTATTTATTTATTTATTTATTTATTTATTATTTATTTATACAAGCACTGGGTACAGTCAGAAGCGTGGGAGGGTGAGAGAATTCACCAGAGCCAGAGCGGGGAGCACAGCAGGCAGAAGGACCGAAGCACACTGCTGAGGGGAGCAGCGGGAGGCAGGAGAGGTCTGCGCGCCACGTGGGACCCTCCTCTGGTGGCCAGGGAGCAGCCGGGGATCGAACCGGCGCTGCAGAGGCTGTGGGCACCTTCGCAACCCAGCACTCAACAGCTGCGCCACCAGGGAGGCCCTTCCTTTGCTAATTTTAACCTTTAGCCTCTCACTATCATAAGTAATTGTGCATATAACAGTTTTCCTGAGTCCGTGAGGCCAT
Organism: Talpa occidentalis; assembly: GCF_014898055.3. NCBI lineage: Eukaryota > Metazoa > Chordata > Mammalia > Eulipotyphla > Talpidae > Talpa > Talpa occidentalis. The sequence continues at coordinate 35,430,958 of NW_023601104.1, read as the reverse complement.
CTAGCAAATCATCAAATCTTGGGACTCCTGACATAGTTAGAGGTTCAGAATGCTGGCATATCCAGTGTATTGAACATGCAAATAAATCACACAGATGTAGAAACTTAGTAAAATACTAACTCCTATGAGGGAAAGATAGAACCTGACACACAGACCCCATGGCCAAGCTATCACTCAGGCAAGATGGCAACGGAAAAGACCGAGTAGAAGACGATCTGAGCACATTTTCTCAGCCAAACTTAACAGCTCGGTAGTGAAAAAGGGATCCCAGTCAAGAACTGCAATTCTCAGACCAAATCCCAGAGAATTCCCAAGAAACAAAGCAGGCCAAGTTTGTCCCAAAACTCAGAAGGAATAATGGTTTCCCCAGGAGTCGGGGGGGTCTGAAGGATGACTAAGATATAGAGAGAGCATCAGGAGAAAATTCTGGATGGCGCCTGAGTATCCTTCTAGAGCTGAACATGAGGCCAATTTAGAAATCCAAGAAATCTAAGAAATGCTTGCACCTCCGACTGCTAGCTCCAAAGAATGATCTATGAAGGAGAGCACAGCAGGTGTTGATGTGTGCGATGATGGAAAATGGATACTTCAGTCAGCCACACAGTGGTGGTTGTGACCAGGCCAGCTCCAGGACCCAGAGAAACTTGGACACCCAGCATGGCAGTGACTGGGAACTCCAGAAGGACCGATTTAGAACTGGCTGTGAGGAGAGGCCTTTCCTACCAAACAGGGCCCACGCTTAGTGGCACGTGTAGGTATTCCTGTGCTAGCACAGTAAGCAGTTCTCCTCTACTTGTCTGCTTCTCCTGGACAACCTCATTTTTCACCTGTGGTGGTTTTGTTAATGAGGGTAATACTAGCTACCACATCTTAGGTGTATCCTGGGAAATGGGCAGGTTATAGTAATTACCTTATTAATCCTCCAGCAACCCAGAGTCACCAAAAGAAACAATCTCAGAGAGGCAGAGTACCTTAACAGTTACAAGATTGGAACCTAAATGTGTTCCAATGGCCCCAAATCCATGTTAACCAATGCCCTCAACTCACTATGAGCTCCATCTTCTCTCACAATGGGTCCTCTCTGCTTTCTATCCCTGCAGCAGATTCCGGCCTTGAGATGACATCTCACCCATAGTGCGAATCTGGTATTGGATGGTAGCTGAATATGTCCCCACCTTCTTATTACTTCCTATCACATGGCAGATGGCAGGGGTCCTCTCACACTCAAGCCTGTCCTGTAGGAACTGGTGATATCTTGGGCTGGAATTTGTGCTTTGGTGTATAGGGTGAGAAGATGCATAGAGAACAACGTCTTGTTCTAGGCTGGTAGAAGATGAGCCATATGATTTTCATGCCCTTAACCCCCATCAACTCTGGGGAAAGGCCTTAACTCCTTAAGGTTTCCCCACAATCTCTATCAAAAAGGACTTACCAGGGTCTCCCTGGTGGTAAAGGGGGTTAAGCACTATGAAGCTATCCACAGGCACTGCAGCATAAGTTCAATCCCTGGTCAGGGAGATGACCCACATGGCGCAGCAGACCTCGCCTGTTTCGCCCGCTGCTCCACTCAGCAGTATATTTCAGTAGATCCATGTGTTCTGTTCCCCACTCTGTCTCTGGTGAAGCCTCTCACCTCCCCTTCACCTCTGGCCTGCACCCTAGCTCTTGTGTGCATAAATAAAATAAATCTTAAAAAAAAAGGGAAGTACTTACACACCTTTCACCAGCAGCAGAGCAGTTGGGGAAAGAGGTGAAAAGAATATGTGTAGAAGCACATGCAACTGATGAAAGAGAGGTGTTACAAACAAGCCTGGTGTGCATACTGCCCTGACCAAGGAGAGAAAATAGCCTTTATTGGATGCATGCTTTTGACAGCATCTGGATCCTTTTAGCACACATATTTATTTCATAACAACATGAGATCACAATGCCAGGATGATTAATGATCTCTTCTATTCTACCACTTTTTTTGCATAAATCTACAAATCTGCTAGGGAGGCTAATTAGCTGAGATGGGACAAATCTGCATTTTGCTTACTTATTTTTCACAGGGATCTCTTCCATGGACTACATTTGACCATGGACAAGTCTGGAGACATTGGAAACTGCTCTAGGCATCTTCCAAATTATCAGCACCTGAATTCTTAGAAAATAATTTCCAGGGTCTTAGGTAATTCTCATGTGTTTCCCAAGGGGAAACAGTGATCTAATCCTCAAATTGGGAGAGAAACAGAAAGGAAGAAAGAGAATATGGGTTGATAAAACTGAAAAAATTTACTGACAAATATATATTTAAATGTGCAGGATAAAGTCGTATAATTATCCTGGAAATAGAAGAAATAGAATCATTACCTTACAATACACTGGGAATAGAACCACTATTTTCTATGTGGCCAATTTTAGGATAAGTGACATCTCTCCTAATCCCATTCAGGAAGATTTAGGATCTGAAGTAACAATTGTCAAGGCTCCATGCAAGCCCTGAGATGCCCAGGACTCCCTCTTCCCCATCACTGCTCACCTGGTGGTAGACCAAACAGATGGCCCGAGGCACCCCCAGTCACAGCAACGGGCCAGGCTTCCTCACAATTCACAGAGCAAGAGATCCAGGCCTTTTTTTTATACAGTCCTTCGGGGTTGTCTCCCAGAGCCAGTTCACCTCCTAAGAGGTTCCTTGGATGATCTGGCCACCTCAGGAGGCATCCTTTACACAGATGGGGGTAACATTACCAGCTCTGCTCTTACCCTAAGAATTCTTCCTTGGGGACATGACCCTCTACTTCAGCCATCTGATCTTGGTGGTCACAACCAGGACCAGGGAGGAGGAAGCACAGGCCTGCTTTGCCAGGCAAAGGGATCTTTGAATCAAAGTGGAGCAATCCAAGGTTTCAAGTGTAAGGAGCAACTCAAAAGGGTCAGGAAAGTATACCCACAACTGCAAAAGGACCTGCGTTTTCCTGGAGCTGCTCTCCAGTAACATTCCTTGTAGTAAACTACTTCAGAGTCACAATGTCCAGTTAGGATTAACCTAGAATACCAGAAAATACCAGTAAAATATGCTCCCTAGGGACCTCAAGTACCCATTTATGAGGAAGTTCACCAAGATAAATGGTACTAAATGCAGCACTCCAGTGAAGGAGTATCTATAATAATAGGGAATAGGGAAAAACCTGAAAAGGAAGATTTTGGAACAGGCGACACACGCAAGATCCAATACCAAATTCTATCAGGCTCACAGCCCTGGTTGTTCCTACAAAACCAAAAACAAACAAGCAGAAACTTCATCTATCCTCAAAATGACTTGTATGCATTCCATGTTTATAAACTAACACAAATCATATTATTCTTTTCAACTTTAGAGACCATTTGTCATTTGTCTCCCCATTAACCTTTCCCCTTTAATCAAAGCAGACAATAATAACTGCTTTGGATTTGTAAAATCCTCCCTGCCCCTACATTTTCTGAATCTGAGACTATGTGGGCCTGGCTTGAGGTTTACCCACTGCTCCACCAAACACAGGGACAGCACAGGTGCCCAGAGCTAGCGACACCCAGATGTGGTAACTGCCAGAATCCAGATGTAAACAGAGTCCAGTGTTTCTCCCAGAGCTGCAGACTCAGAGTCAACTCCTAGGTGTGGGAGTTAAGAATCAGAACATGTAAGAATGTGAGAAGTACACAACTCACACTGGGAGGAAGAGTCCTAGTGCCGAATGCAGCATTCTCCAAATGCCACTGCCATTTCTGGGGACTGAGCTAAGGTCTCACAGGAGGCCTCCTGAGCACTGCCCAGTGCGGAGCAGTTGGGGAGAGGGTTGAATGAAGAGCCAGAAGGCTTAGCCACGGTGTTGGAAGGAGAGGATATGGGTATGCTCCCAAACAGCTGAGGGGAATGGCTGACCCATCCTAAGTGCTATTTTCCACCAGTCAAGCAGGTTTCCAGCTGGTCCAAGGAAGGGACGTACCCTGGGATAAGAGTGGGTAAAACATTCTTGGAAATAGCAGTCCCAAATCTTCATCCCCCATGCCTTAACTCATGCCCTCGGGACAAATCATTCCACTTGGGTCTTAGATGTGCAGGTCCTTTTGTGGGTACTCCTACCCCACATACCAAGGCAGAGACGAGGCCTGCTCTAAGCAGCAGCCCAGCACCTCTCTGTTGGATGGAATTTGCCATTCAACTACTCTACTCATCTCCCAAACTTTGGCACTTCCAGTTGTGCCCTGGCTTCAAAGCCTGCAGCGGGTTCCTTTGGTTCTGGTCTTCACTCTTAGGCTCATCAAACTTTGGTTTCTCTATTTGGGTCTCAGCTCTGCTCTGCCTACCCCAGCCTCTACCACTTCTGGTGGCTTCTCCAACGTGGGATGCAAAAATCCCTGCGTAGCTCTGGGCACCAGGAATCCCACTAAACTAAGATTGAAACCATACCAGGGAAAGAATACTTAGACAATCATACATGGTGGCTTACTTGTTATAGCGGGAGAGCTTTTCTGGGTCTGAATCTACTTTGAAACTCAGTCTTCAGAAATGTACCTCAAATAAACCAACTCAAACATTGCTCCATAGGGGGACTCTCCAGTTCTTGTCTGACCATAAACTCAGACAGAGGCTGAAGCCAACTAACCCAAACTGTGCAGGAGTGAATGGAGGTACCCAGCCTTTCCAGTGTCATGTACTGAAAGACTGGGTGGTGTTTCCTTCCCTCCCCACAAGCACCACTGGCTGGAAGAGCGGATGCTGTCATCCAGTCAGGATATAAGCTCAACTAAGCTGAGGCACACACTCAAATGAAAAACTCTGAATTGTAACTTGAATCTCAAGGTACTGGCAGAGGTCTTCAGGTAGCCCAGAGAAAATCATTATAAAAAGAGATCTTAGGCCCTCCCTGGTGGCACAAGGGGTTAAGGCACAACCTATGAAGCTATCTGCAGCCACTGCAGCACGAGTTCGATCCATCCCTGGCCAGGGAGTTACCCACATGGCACCGCAGACTTCTGCTGACTTGCCCACTGATCCCCTCAGCAGTGTATTTCAGTAGATCTCCTGTTCTGCTCCCCACTCTGTCTCTGGTGAATCCTCTTACCCCCCGCACCTCTGGTCTGTACCCCAGTTCTTGTACGCAAAAATAAATAAACAAAAGTGAGATCTTAAATTACTTCTCAAAAGAAAGCACAAAATCACTGGGAAAAGGACAGCCCAGAACAGCAAGGGCAATCTTGGAAAAGGTAGAGTAATAAACGGAATGTGAGCCCTCTAGACATTAGTACATATTACAAAGGACTTATAATGGGATCATGTTACTTATAATGGGATCATATGTAATAGGGTGCTTTAAGAGATATTCACAAAGATGCTTTATACCACTCATTGATTACTTACTTGTAACAGACAAACATAATCTAAACGATTTATATATACTCATTCTTTTAGTACTCACAACAACCATATGAGGTAGGTGTGTGAGCTTTTTCATTTTACAGATGGGGAAAATGAGGTCCAGAGGTTAAACTGCTTGTTCAAGGTCATACAGTTACACAGTAGGTAAGTCAAATCCACTCTAAAACCAGAGTCATTGTTGGCATCCATTATACCCAGACGCTTCTTTAGCAAAATAAACTAAAATCTTTGTTCTAGGATAAATTTTAAATAAACTATTGTGTCTAAGAACGAGTTTAGATTTTGTGCTCTCTTTGGTAGCACATATACTAAAATTGGAATGATACAGAGAATGTAGCATGGCATGGATGTACCAGGATGACAAACAAATTCATGAGGTATTTCATATTTTTGCAGTGCTAAGAGGAAAGTAAATAGCAACACAGGCCTGCATCAAGAAACAAGAAAGTTCTCATATAATTATCTAACCCTACATCCTAACAACTAGAAAAAGACCAAACGAGACCAAAATCCAGTAGAAGGAAGGAAATAAAAAAATTAAGGTCAGAAATAAATGAAATAGAAATAAAAAAGACACTATCAAAGATTAAAACCAAAAACTGGTGCTTTGAAAAAATAAACAAAATAGACAAACCTCTAGGTGGGTTCACTAAGAAAAAAGGGGAGAAAAATCTGAAAAATAGAATCAGAAACAAAAGAGAAGTTCCAACATTCATCTTAGAAATGCAGAAGATCTGTAAAACTGAGGTTACCAGAGAGGGAAAGGTAGCGAGGAAAGATTGGGGGGGGGGGCTCAGTGGACGATGGGTGCCTTGCAGGTGGGTGTGGTAGCACACCCCTGAATAGAAGATATTTGTACCCCCCCTAAAGAGGTGGGGTCCTATATTTCTTGATCACATACAGTGTTACAAAGTAATGTTACCTAAGTTAAGATATACATAAAGATGAAACTCTGCCCTTTGCAATGATGTGAATGAACCTAGAGGGGATTCTGTTAAATGAAATAAGTCAGATGAAGAAAGACAAATACCATGTGACTTCACTCACACGTGGTAGACGAAGAGACAAAATAAACAAGTAAAACAGAAACAATCTCCAGCTTACAAGAACAAAATAATGGTTACCAGAAGAGAAGGGGAAAAGGGGAGGGCAAATTGGATAAAAAGGTCAATGTATAATTGGATGATAGTGGATGTAAACTAGGCTTTTAGTGATGAGTATGATGTAGTATTTACACATATTGATAAATAACTGTATATTTAAAACCTGTATAATGTTGCAAACTAATGTTATTACTATTTTTTTTTAAAGAAAGCTAAAGGAAAGAAAGTAGTACAGAGGATCGTAAGAGACTACTATTAATATCTTTATGGTAATAAATTGGATAACCTAGAAGAAATGGACTAATTTTTAGAAGTATACAATCTTATGAGACTGAATCAGAAAGAAATAGAAAACCTGAACAAATCAATTACAAGCAAGGAAATTAAAACAGTAATCAAAATCTCCCCAAAATAAAAAGCCCAGGAACAGGTTGTTTCACCAGTGAGTTCTACCAAAGCTTCAAAGATGAATTAATATCTATCCTTTTCAAACGCTTCCAAAACTTTGAAGAATGCTTCCAAAAACATTTTATTAGGTACTGTTACACTGATAACAAAAACAGATAATGAGATCACAAATAAAGAAAACTGCAGAACAATATTCATTATGAACACAGATAGAAAATTCCTCAACAAAATCTTAGTGAACTGAATTGAACAACACATTAAAAGTAGCCACACAGGATTTATTCCAGGGAAGCAAGGATAGTTCATCACATCAATGAAAGGAAAGAAAAAAAAATCATATGATCATATCAGTTGATGCAGAGAAAGCATTTGATAAAAACTCTTAATAAATACATACAAAAGGAATATGCTTTGACATAATAAAGGCCATCTATGCCAAATCCACAGCTACCATTACACTAAATGTGAAAACTGAAAGCTTTTCCTCTACGATCAGGAAAAAGACAGAGATGTCCATTCTTGTCGTTACTGCTCAAAATAGCACTGGAAATCCTAGATAGAGCAATTAGGTAAGAGAAAGATATAAAATGTGTCCAAGTTGAAAATAAAGAAGTTAAACTATCACTATTTGCAGATGACATGACAATATACATAAAAAAATCACGTACTCTATAAAAAGCTATTAGCAATAATAAACAAATACAATAAATGGGCAGACTATGAAATTAATAAACAAAAATCTTTGTGTTCTATATGCAAATAATGAATTAGCAGAAAGAGAAATCAGAAAAATTATCCCATTTACAATCACATTAAAAAAATTAAATACCTTGGAATAAATTTAACCAAAGTGGTGAAAGGGCTGTATACTGAAAACTTTGACATTATTGAAATAAACAGAAAAGGACATAAAGAGATGAAAGGTATTTCATGCTCATGGATTAGAAGAATTTACATTGTTGGGCCTCTCCTGGTGGCGCAGGCGGTTGAGCGCTGCGCTATGAAGCTGTCTGCAGCCTCTGCAGCGCTGGTTCCATCCCGGCCAGCCAGGGAGGGTCCCACATGGCGCGGCTGACCTCTCCTGTCTTGCCTGCTGCTCCCCTCAGCAGTGTATTTCGTCAGTCTGCCTGTTCTGTTCCCCGCTTTGTCTCTGGTGAATCCTCTCACCCTCCCACGCATCTAGTCAGTACCCCGGTTCTTGTATAAATAAATAAATATACCTTAAAAAAAAGAATTTACATTGTTAAATGGTTGTATTACCTAAAGAAATATACAGATTCAGTGCAATCCTATTAAAATCTCAATGACATTCCTCATAGAAATAGAATGAAAAATCATTACACTTATTTGGAATACCAAAAGAGTCCTAATTGCAAAAAAATATTCTTGAGAAAAAAACAAAAATGGAAGCATCACTTCCCTGACCAGAAACTATACTACAAAATGCAAATAATTGAAACAGTGTGGTATTGTAATAAAATAGACACACAGATCAGTGGAACAGAATTAAAATCTCAGAAATAAACCCATACTTCTATGGACAATTAATCGATGACAAAGAAGCCAAGAGTTCAATGGAGCAAGGAAAGTCTCAACAAACTGTGTTGGAAAAACTGGACAGCCACATGTAAAAGAATGAAACTAGATCATACCATACAGGAAAATTAATTCAAAATGGATAAAGACTTGGATGTAAGATCTGAAACCATAAAGTACATAGAAGAAAACATAGAAAACATAGCTTCTTGACATCAGCCTCAGAAACGTGTTTGGGGACTCAACTTCAATAGCAAGAGAAACAAATAAAAGCAAAAATAAACAATGGACTACATTAAACTAAAAAGCTTTTGCACAGCAAAATAAACTTACATCAAAAAGAAAAACATCCAAATGAATAGAAGATATTTGCACATCATACATCTCACAATGGGCTAAAATCCAAGATCTACAAAGAACTCATAAAACTCAACAATAAAAAAACAAATGACCAGTTAAAAATAATGGACAGAGGGCCTGAAAAGACACTTCTCCAAAGAAGACGTAAAGATGTTGAACAGGCACATGAAAAGATGTTTATCATTTTTTAATATTAGAGAAATGAAAATCAATACAATGAGATATCAACACACACCTGTAAGAATGGCTAGTGTCCAAAAGACAAGAAACAAGTGTTGGAGAGGATGTGGAGAGAAGGCAAGCTTTATACTCTGTTGGTGGTAATGTAAGATGGTGTAGTCCTTATGGAAAGCGTGTGGAGATTCCTCAAAATATTAAAAATATTAACTCCATACATTTCAGTTGGAACTTATCAGAAAAATACTTTAAAAGTACATCAAAAAATGCAAAAACATGAAATCAAAGAGATAAGTGCATCCCCATGTTTATTGCAACACTGTTTACAACCTATGTGTCCATCAACTGATGAGTGGATAAAAGAAAATATGGTACAAATATACAATGGAACATTATTCAGCTATGAAAAAAGATGAAATCCTGCCATTTGCAACAACATGAATGGTCCTAGTGAGGGAATAATGTTTAGTGAAATAAGTGAGACAAAGAAAGACAAACACCATATGATTTCACTCATATGTGATGTATAGAGAGAAAACCAGACATATGAACTAAATGAAACAAAAGTAAACTTTTGGACTGTAAGGCCAATTAGTGGTTAACAGAAGGGTGGGAGAAGAGAGGTGGGTAAATTGGGTGAAAAGGGGTCAATTTCATGGTGAAGGATAGGTTTGGATTTTTGGCAGTGAACTTAATGTAGTATATACACATGTTAAGTATCAACAATGGACATCTGAAACTTATATAATGTTATAATGCAATATTATTTCAAAAATATGCAAATAAATAAAACATTTTAAAACAGCTTTTTGTCAATAAGCTCAAAATGGAATTGTGTAGACTAAAATGATGGTTAGTAAACAAAGAGGCAATTTGGAAAATTGCTCATGACAAAATATGAAAGTTTTTAAAGAAAGAATAAAAGATATATAGATGCTCTGAGTAAAATCATAAAAATATAGTGGAAGGAAATATATATCCATTCAAGCACACACAAGCATGGTCAGTGAGCTAAATAATGCAGTGTTCCTGCCCCCACCAACAAGATCAATGTCTAGGATTATAACCCAGGCTCCAGTAGTTTTAAAAATCCTGGGGAAATTGATTGCAAAGTTCTGTTATATTTAGGATGGGCTAGAATTCAGAGCCAAATAAACGAGTTCAAATGGAGCCTTCTCTCCCCTACCTTACCCCCCAGAATGAGGATAAATAAAATGTTTGTAGAAATCTAAAAGGAAGCTGCAAATAGAAAAAAACATAAATGAGACACTTATAAAAATAGAAATAGAAACATAAATGGCCAAGAGAGCTAGATAGACACTCAAAAAGAAATTCAGAGATGCTGTTTTTTAGAATAGCAAAGATGGAAAAGAAGACTTATCCTAATATACATAAGTCTGTGTTCAAAGATGTTTAGTGAAGCATTGTTTTCAATAATATCTCACAAACCACCTAGACAGCCATCAGAGGTGATAGATAAAATGTCTCATGGCCCATCCATTAAATGGGCTACTTGGAGCACTATCTGGACCTCAGTTTCTCTTTGTTGACCTAAAAACTGTTGATAATATATTTTTAATTGCAGGAGGACAAGCTAAGCAGCACTGTGTGTACAATGATTCAGTGTTTGTTAAGAAATTAAATAGAATAATAACAACAGTTATTTATGAGTAATGGAAGCAGAGCTTTCTCTTAAACCTTTAGTCCCTATTTCTATTTAAAACCATACAAACAAAAGCAACAATAAAATAAACCCAATCTTTAATAAAAGAAATGTTTTGTTATTTGGAAAGACCTCAGGGTAGAGAAGTTTCGCCTGTCTTGCAGCAAAGGCAAAGGATATTTTAAATAAAGTTCTGCCTAGATCTTACCTCCTCCTTTAGCAAATTCTTATGTCCCTAAAGAAATTTAGCCAATTAAACAGTTATTGTTTTGGACAACAGTAAAATCTCAGAGCAAAAAGATTCCCCTGGCTATGTTTTCAGAAGCTGGGAGTCGGACTAATTGGGAAGATGTTGTTTTGTTTGTTTGTTTGTTTTGCTTTGTTTTAAATGTATTTTTTATTTATTTTTCTTAAGATTTATTTATTTATGCATGCAAGAGCTGGGGACCAGGCCAGAGGTGGGGGGTGGCGGGGGGAGAGGATTCACCAAAGACAGAGTGGGGAGCAGGACAGGCAGATTGTGAAATACACTGCTGAGGGGAGCAGTGGGTGAGTCAGGAGAGGTCTGCTGCGCCATGTGGGTAGCTCCCTAGCCGGGGATCGAACTCTTGCTGTAGTGGCTGCCAGTAGCTTCATAGGTTGTATTCCATAATTTGGGGATCCACAGGAGACAGTGAATAGAATGTTGATTTCCAGGGAATGGGGTGTAGGAAGAAACAGGAAGTTGCTGATCAATGGACATAAAGTCTCCCCAAGATGAGTAAGTTCTAGAGATCTGCTATACGACATTGTCACTGTAATTAACAATACTGTATTACATACCTAAAACTTGTTAAGAAGGTAGATCTAGTTAAATGTTCTTACTACAACAAAATGAAATTTTTAAAAAATAATGGAAGATACACAAATGGCCCACAAGCACAGGAAAAATATGTATAATAAAGGAAGAGGGCACAGCAGAAGTAGCAAGAAGAAAAGAGTACTAAACTTCATTCCATTTACATTACATATGTTATCTCATTTAATCTTCACAAGAGATTCCATGATGTTGATAACATTAATCCCATTTTGCAGATAAGGGAAGAGAGGCTCTGTGCCATTAAGGAATTAGCCTCAGCTATTAAATGTCAGGTTTGGGATGGGGATTTTCAAGAAGTTACCAAAATGGCAACATCTAAGATTATGACTTCAAGGAATAGAACACTTTTAGACACATTGAAAACTGGGCCCTTGATTTTATGACACTTTTACAGTGTGATAACACATAAAAACCTGTGATAAAATTTTATATCTATGAAGCCAGGGACACAAAGCTTTGGCCTGAATTAGGATAATGCAGGACAGGTGCTACACAGATTTATGCATGCTGCTTGGCCAGCTCCCTCAGCCTCGCTCTGCATAACTGCTTCTCTGATCCAAAGACAAACACCAAGAAAGACTTGGCAGGGATATGCATCTTGTCCTCAAGGTGCAAATAGAGACACTGCGTTGTGGAGGCTTCAGAGGTCACCTGGTCTTAGTGGTTCCAGACATATCCACCAACCAGATGGAGCTGAATCATCTGGGAAGCTTGTTAAATGCAAATTCCTGAGCCCCACTCCAGATCTCTGGGGACTAAGACCCAGAAAGGAGAATTTTTAAAATGCTACCCAGGGGAACCTTCATACACTATCGATCGGAATGTAAAATGGAACATTTTGGAGCACAGTTTGGTGGTTTCCTAATAAGTTAAACATAGAATTATCATATGACCTAGCTATTCCACTTCTATGTATTCCCAAAGGAAATAAAAACAAAGGTCCCTACAAAAACTTGTTATGAATGCTCTTGGCAACATTATTTATCGTCTGCTAAGTTCATCACCAGCCGGACCAAATGCCCATGAGCTGATGAAGACAGACTAAATGTGTCATTTCTGTATGATAGAATACTATTGTGTAATAAAAAGGCACAAACTATTGCTACAACTACAACAGTTGTGAACCTCAAAGACATTATATTGCAAAGAACTATATTACATTACTGACACGGTCACAGCCAGATGTAAGAGACTACATTTTGTATGATTCTATTTACATGAACTATCTGGAAAAGGTAAATCTCAAGGATAGAAAGTATATAGATTACTGATTCTTGGGGACAGAGAGTGAGAATGGGTATTAACATAGCACAAGGGATATTATTGTTCTAATACTGATTTATGGTAGATATTCTATAAGTTGGCAAATTTACTAAAAATCATTGAATTGTAGGGCCTCCCCTGGTGGTACAGCGGTTGAGCGCTGGGCTGCGAAGCTGCCCGCAGCTTCTGCAATGCTGGTTCGATCCCCAGCTGCCGGGCGAGGGTCCCACATGGCGCGCAGACCTCTCCTGCCGCCCGCTGCTCCTCTCAGCAGTGTACTTCGTCAGTCTGCCTGTTCTGCTCTCCGCTCTGGCTCTGGTGAACTCTCTCACCCTCCCATGCTTCTGACTGTACCCAGTGCTTGTATAAATAAATAAATAAATCTTTTTTAAAAAAATCATTGAATTGTACACTTGAAGTAGGTGAATTGTATGATATGCAAACTATGACTCAGAAAAGCTATTTCTTTGAACAATTGCTCCCTTGGTGATTTTGATGCATGAGCAGATTAAAGAGGCACTGAATTCCAATATACTTATTTTACAACGAGGAAACTGAAATCCAGAGAGGGAAATGATTCATCCAGGGTCACAGAGTGAGTTTATACAGAGCCAGAAAGCCTCTGATCCATCTCTCTACAAAAGGAAACAGAGGTCAGGGATGACTTGGTGAAATCAAGCAAAGGGGACGGCCAGTCTCAATGAGTCAGTCCCCACTAAATCCTTTTACTCCTCCAATAGCAGGAAGTTGGCTTGTTTTGCTTAAACAATTTAGGAAAGGGGTTCAGGAAGCAGCTGGAGGCCGTGGAAGGATCACAGACTTGGAGTCAGGAGGGCTGAGTGCAAATTCTGGTTCTGAGAGTTCAGGGCAGGTCACTCCATCTCCCTGAGTCTCATTTTGTTCACCCATCAGTAAACAGGCCCGATAACATCTCACTGCCAGATCACCGTGACACAGGTAAGGAAGACATTGAGTAATCCAGGCAAGAAATGATTCCAGATGATTTCCTTCCTGCCTGGCTGAAGGGCACAGATGTCCAGCCAAATGTGCTTATCTAGTCGCCACCACTAGCACATCCCTTCCAGCCTTTAGGGCACTCAGATGCCTTTTCAAGGTTCCCTGACGCAGGCACCACCACTACCCCACCCTGACGGAGGTCTCAGTCCTGGTTTTGATCCCAGTTCCCAGGTGTCATAAAACTCTGGAAAGGGGAAGGCGGGACCACATGTCTTTAGAGATATGAGAACTCAGATGGAGAACAAAATATACCTAAAAAAATAACCTAAGTGGCCACCAGTGCATCAAATATTGGATTGGGTGTGGTGTTATTACAAGACCAAGAGAATGTAAAACATCCTGTAATGTATCTCAGAAGAAAATCGTTGCCAAGGGAAAGAAATCTGTCTTCTATCTAAGAGGAATGTTTAGTAATTGTTTGGGTCTTGGATAAACTCGGGCCATACGTTTGGGGCCAAGAGTTTACATTATAGACTAATCATAGAGCCCTGATGTGGATGCAGGCATTGGAGACCCAGAGGAATGAGTTATCAAGAGAGTCACAGCAGCTACGACACTTCAGAAAGACATGCAGCCTGGAGGTTGGGGGCCGGGGCGGGTATTGTAGGCCAAGATGCTTTCTTAGAAGGAGGAATGTAAACACGATGCCTCCTAAACTGAACCCATCTAAGTGGATCCTGTCCTCAGCCTGTGTGATCAGGCAAGAAAATCAACGTGACAGAAAGGGACGGTGTGAAGGGTCCCACCAGCTCTGCCGGCTCAGACCACGTTCTGTTTGTTTTACTAGTTCCAAGAGAAATCTGACCCCTTGGAGGAACCTGTTTGTGTCATTCATGAATTAGCTCCTGGTAACTGAATTAGACAGTGACTAAACAGGCATTCTTTGTAAAAGGTCACTTGGGACAGACAAGAAGACAAAAGAAACAGAAGCCTATGGCTCATGACAGCAGAGTAGGCCCAGGCTGCGAGGAAGAAAGCTTAATGTGAGAGCATTTAGTTCAGAGAGGTGTTAAAGACTTGTTGAAAATGTAACTTGAAGCAGTGGCAGAAGAGGGTAAATGAGAACAGAAGGAGGTAGAAGGGGGAAAAGACTAAGGCAGGAAAAATAAAGAGGAGAGCAGAGGCTGGAGGACAAGTGTCTAAATGGGGAAATGGTGCAAACTCGGCACCCAGGCTGCAGATGGCCCTGCCCAGGGACTCCTGCAGGAAGGATCCCCGACATAGCACCCCACCCTTCCCGCCCCTCCGCAGCCCCTAGGAGGAGGTGTGCTCCACACATACCTCTCAGGCCTGAGGGCAAAGCCAAGATTTTCACTTCCAGTTAAACAGGGAGGAGCAACTACCTGCCTCTACCTCCCCTTTCTCCATATACCCTACTAAAATGGTCTTACTTAAAATCATTTTAACCTACAAGGACAAAAACAACAAAAATGACTCGTCAGCAAGTAAACGTTTCAACAAGCTTGAGGGAAAGCAGAGTAAAGTGTGGTAAGAGAGCATAAGTTGCAAAGCAGAACCCTTTACCATGAAGGATACTGCTGAGAGCAAAGCCAACTGGCCTGACAACTCCAGTTGGAGGACACATCCCATGAAAGATGGGGGTCAGGACATGATGGAAAACAGTCACACCCACATGGCGCAGCCAGACCTCTTTGCATTCCCATCTCCTACTCCAAGCAGGCAAGAGTTTATTTTTTGCAGGAATTGAGGAGGGGCTGCAGACTCAGGAAATAGGCATGGTGAAGAACAGAGGTGAGGGGAAGGGGCCCCTAGAACACCAGCCACAAGTCTACCTCTCCAGGCAGGAGATGAAAGGATTCTTTTCTAAAGAAAAGGAACAGTCTAGAGGAAAGCCATCCACGTACTGACATTGGTGTGTGATGTTCCAACTGAACAGCCAGCTCAAAATCTGTTCTCCCCAACAAAGCACATCAGCCAAGGACCCCACCCGTGCACGTACAACATTCAATCTGGTCTTCAGTGCCTTACTGTCAAACATGAATACTAAGTAAAGGTCGACAGATATTCGGGGAAAGCTTTGGGTGTGAAGGGCAGAGTCAAAACAAACAGAAAATAATTTGGAGATGGAAGAAGGTGTGGGAAAAAGAACTTTAAAACCCAATTTATGTTAGAGAATGAATACGTTAAGATATTGCATCCATGAAACAAGAATAGGACACGCTATTCAACAACTGATCTGGAAACAAGAAAGAACTGTTGGAAATGATAGCAATATCATAGGAAATGATGATAAAAATTTGAAGTACAGCAAAGAATCTAGAAAAAGAGCAAGTAAACTCCACAGAAAGTAGAAACAAAAACAAAAACAATGGAAAGTAGGAGAGGAAAGGTAAGAAAATCCAAGACCATTCAAATTGGAGTCTGGGGAGAAATAAAGACCAGAGAAAGCATAAAGAGACTTATCAAAGAAACACTTAAAGAAAATACCCAGTAATGCCCAAAAGGGTTTGTGGTGAGGTATGCACAGCACAACATGTACACAAAGGCGCTCCCCAAGGCAAGTGAGTGAGAAGCATGAGGACACAAAAGATGAAGCGAAGACCCTCGAGATGTCCAGCGGTGAATTCATGTCACACACAAAGCAAGGAGAATCACAATAGCCTTGGTCTTCTATCAAGCAGAATGCTGGGAAATAATGTGGAAATACCTTCAGAAATCTCAGAGACAAATGACTTCCAACATTGATTTCTCAAACTAGTTTAATTGTAAGCAAAGTGTGGAACAGAATAAACACATTTTTAGATATGTGAAAAAGAAAAACAAAAGCTTTTCCTTGCATACTTCCTTAGGAGGCTGTTAGAGGATGACCTTCAGTTAATCAAGAGAGTAAACTAAGACAGCAGCAAAGGGCCTCCCCTGGTGGCGCAGTGGTTGAGCGCTGGGCTGCAAAGCTGCCCACAGCCTCTGCAGCGCTGGTTCAATCCCCGGCCACCGACGAGGGTCCCACATGGCGTGACAGACCTCTCCTGCCACGCCCGCTCTTCCCCTCAGCAGTGTACTTCATCAGTCTGCCTATTCTGCTCCCTGCTCTGTCTCTGGTGAATTCTCTCACCCTCCCGCGCTTCTGACTGTACCCAGTGCTTGTATAAATAAATAAATCTTAAAAAAGACAGCAGTAGAGATAGGGCATATGGCAGTCAGAAGCCATCACACTAAAGGAAGGTCCCCAGCCAGGCTCACCACCACAGAGTGGGGGATGTAGCAGGGAATGGGTGGACTTCTCCCGTGAGTGTTAATTTCAAGTGTCAACTCAGTTCAGGTATTTGGTCAAACATCATTCTGAGTGCTCTTTGAAGGTGTTCCTGGATGAGATTAAAATGTGAATTGGTGGACTCAGTCAGGTTATCCTTTGGCAATATGCAGATTGCCCTTATCTCATCTAATGGAGCCTGTACAGAACAAAAAGGAACCCTCCAGAGGTAGAAGGAACTTGGAACTGATTTCCTTGAGCTGGGACACCAGTTTTTTCCGTCTTCAGACTCAAATGAGAACATCACCTCTTCCTGAGATGTGAGCCTGCAGCTTTCGGACTAAAATGACACCATCTACTCCTCTGGGATTCCCAACTGCACATCTTAGGACTTGCCAGTCTCCATAATTGTAATTCAACTCCTTATAATAAATCTTTTTATGTACCTCCTTTTGGTTTGTTTTTGTTTTGTTTTCTGGAGAACCCTAACTAATACAGATATATTGAATTATTTAGAAAGAAATGTAGGGCCTCCCTGGTGGCGCAAGGGGTTAAGCACCACACTATGAAGCAATCCGCAGCCTCTGCAGCACGCATTTGATCCCTGGCTGGCCTCCCCTCAGCAGTGTATTTCATCAGTCTACCTGTCCTGTTCCCCGCTCTGTCTCTGATGAATCCTCTTACCCCACCCCCGCATCTCTAGCCTGTACCCCAGCTCTTGTATGCATAAATAAATAAATCTTTAAAAAAAATAGAAAGAAATGTAGTAACATATGAAAAGAACTGTAGTGAACATATTTTCAGACACAATAATATAAATAAATAAATAAAAGTTTAGATATAGGCACAGCAGACCTCTCCTGTCTCGCCCAATTCTCCCCTCAGCAGTGTATTTCGTCAGTCTGCCTGTTCTGTTCCCCACTCTGTCTCTGGTGAATCATCTCACCCTCCCGTGCATCTGGCCTGTACCCCAGTTCTTGTATAAATAAATCTTTAAAAAAAAAGTTCAGTTATAACTATGGGGGAATGGGCCTCCCTGGTGGCGCAGGGAGTTGGGCACCGCACTGTGAAGCAATCCACAGCCTCTGCAGCACAAGTTCAATCCCCGGCTGGCCAGAGAGAGACCCACGTGGCGAAGCAGACCTCTCCTGTCTTGCCTGCTGCTCTCCTCAGTAGTATATTTTGGTCTGTCTGCCTGTTCTGCTCCCCACTCTGTCTCTGGTGAATCCTCTCACCCCCACATCTCTGGCCTGTGCCCCAGCTCTTGTATGCATAAATAAATAAATCTTAAAAAAAAAAAAAAACTATGGGGGAAAATCAGGACACAGAAGAGAAGCTGGGTGGTTGGTTCTGTAAGAGTGCTCAATCCAGTTACCTTACAAGAAGTTAAGAAGCACTATCCAAAATCAATAATTCACAATGTCTAGAAATGTGGAGATAGATGCCAAAAGAAACAACTCAAGAAGTTAAAGAGAGGGGCCTCTGGGGAATGGATAGGATTGGAGAGAACACTGTTTTTCATTATGTCTTTTAGGACTATTTGATTTTTAAATTATATACATGTGTTTATACATAAAAGTGAATTCTAAAAAAGGAAAAGAAAGGAAGCCAGAATTTCAAGACAGATTAACTAGAGTATGATTATACATATTAAAAGTACGTTGAATGGAGTTGGCAGTAAGACACCTTTACAGTGATGACAAGGTCACTTATTTGGACCAACAACTTTATCTGAAGTTGTTTTTATAGGTAATGAAAAATTCAAAGGTAACTTGTGGGTTATAGTCAAAACAGATATTAATATAATCTAAACAACTTTTTTTTTATAATTAAGCACTAGTCAATAGTGTATCACTGCCACTCTGGAGTAATCAAAGACTGAATGAAATCTAATCACTATGCTTTCAGCTTCAATTCTAGATGTTATTATAAACAAAATCAGTTTAAAAAGCAACCCAATATGATGATAATTGTGAAGGTTCCCAAAGAGACACTGACAGTGAAGAAGAGGAAAAAAAATCTAAATGTCATACAAATGAAAACTTGAGACTTTGAATACAACTTCCAGTGGCAGTATCATTCACAGATGTTAACAATGCAAACCCCTTTTAGTTGATTTAAGAACACAGTCTACTTAGAAGACATTAGGAAGCTCTTCACCCAAGAATAGCAACCAACTTAGACCAGCACCTCCGGGAAGCCCCTAAGATGCAGACTCCGGCACTGTTACCTACAACTCACATAACCAATACTACCCATGGGACTTGGGGCAGAGAATGGAGGGATCCAAACCAGAGCAGAATTCTCAGTACCCTAATCCATTTGTCACTAGGCTGAAAGAGCTGCTAAATGTTATTTGGGGTCTGATGCATACCTGGAGGTGTATCCACTTGCACTGACCACATCCTCACTCAAAGCTCTGACACTGTCATCTTATTCTGGATTATTCCCCAGGGAAGGATCATTCAGTTAGAAAAACAGGAAAATGCATCCTAGTCATTCCTATCCTGTGAGAAGTTAGAAACATGTCCTGTGATAAAGGATGAGCCGAGAAGGTGTCGCATTAGGGCTATACCATTCAGAACCCTACACTCGAAGGTTGTTGGTTCTTAAAATAGATCATCACTTACCTGTGTGTGAATCAAACAGGTACTCAGTTACTTATAATATTAGGTACTGATTGGTTCACTTAATGTTCTCTATATTCATTTAACTGTTGCCTAATAAGCTCCTTTGAAAACTGAATTTCAAAAGGAGACCAAAAAGGTGTGGTCCGTGTATTTATCTTAGCCTGGGTTCCTTGAAGCGGAGTCACTACTTCTCAGAAGGGAGGGACATGAAGAGTGAGGCAGGGAAGGTCAGAAAATGGAAGAGAGTGTGTTCCCAAGTTGACCTCTGCTTGGGGTCCAGTGCAATGAACCCTGGGATCACACAGGACCCTATTTCTAGAAGGCTGTGTCTTGGGGTAGTTCCCATCTCCCACCAGCAGAGGCCCACCCCCAGGTATGCTACCACCCCACCTTCTCTCATGGCACATGCATGAGCACCCTCAGAGTTCTTGGGACTGTTGCCCCTCCGAGTCAACAGGAAACCCCAGGGTGGCAGATGAGAGCTAGGAGATTCTGGGTTGTGTCCATAGGAGGACAGGTGTGGACAACAGAGCCAAGATCCTTGAAATAGCTGAAGCCCAGAGGATCTGGGTTGGCACAGATGAGATGTCTCATCATTAAAATTCTTTTTCAAAATTCCGGTAATTAGCTATGTTCCTAATAGAAATAGTTGATTTTATTTTCAAAAAGCAGCACTAGTAAATAAAGACCCTGATTGCACGAGACATTTCCCACTGCAAGAGTTTGCTTCTTTATGCAGAAATCTCCATGCAGAAGACCGCAGAGTCCTGAACTGTGACTGTGTTACTGCAGGTAACACTGTAAGGAGATCTGAACTGCACCTAGAGTTTTCAGCTGACTGTGTAATAATGTGTATCACAGATAGAGACACTATTTCAAATATATGCAGATGCGCTTGTGATTAATAAGATACTGAAATGTACTAATGAGCTGCATCACTGTGTTCCGCATCACAATGCAGTACATGTGCTGGCTATTCTCTGTCCATCCTCCCAGACCCAGTCTCTGCCTTTCTTTGTCCAGCTCTGTCTCAGGAGGGAGCCTTGCCCTTTGACTTCCAGTTGGGTTTGACCACAGGAGATGGGATGTGGAGAGAAGTCAGGGTATTTATTTTGACCCTGCAGTCCCAACCTCACCTACCCTTTGACCCTAACAGGTCATTACTCACTTCCGGACCTGAGTTCCCCCATGTGGATGAGGGGGTTAATCAGATCATCTGTGCGGTGGTTTTCAGTTGCTAGCACATGTTTTTACTTCTTGAATCCTCACTAAGAAGAGTTGTTCCCTTCTGCCAAATCAAATAGGTAAGAATTCCAAGCTGGTATTTCCTTATTGCAGACAGGATGCTGTCTTTCAAAAACGGATCAAAACACCAGAATAAGAAAGTTTCTGATTTGTCTTTATCTCTTCACATTGTTTACTGTGGACTGATTCCTTGTGTTACCTAAACGCAGAATTGAGTTTACTGAATACTGAGCAAACAGTGAGGTGGGATTATAAACTTCATTTTCTAAATATTCCATGCATCTCACTGGTCACCTGTGGTAGGTCTACATTTGCAGGGAATGCTATACATATTGTAAAAAATCTGGCTAAATGTGAAAAGGAGTAGATTTCTTCTCAGGGAATGCATTATTTCT
Source organism: Talpa occidentalis (assembly GCF_014898055.3). Taxonomy (NCBI): domain Eukaryota; kingdom Metazoa; phylum Chordata; class Mammalia; order Eulipotyphla; family Talpidae; genus Talpa; species Talpa occidentalis. Next base: position 35,409,693 of record NW_023601104.1, on the reverse strand, counting down.
CAACAAAAGGAATCATTTCCAAACACAGAAGGGTTAAATATTCCTTGTTGAACTCACCATCTCCTAACACAGTTTATCAATCCAAGAAGAATCACACAACGCTAGTGGCTCTGAACATCAAAAGCAAAATATGAAGCATCTGAAATATGCAAGTTCATCCTCTTGGCATTTGACCTCAGAGTGGTCCTTGACTCCTGTGTGGCAGGAGCTTCATCCTACTTTCAAAAGCCTGCAAGACGATGTTTCACCAGCTATGTTTGCCTCACTAAATCTATTTTTAAAGTCTGTATCTCTGTTTCCCAGGAACATAATTCTATTTCTCTTCACCACATGAAGTTTGATTGTTTTTTGGGTAGTGTCTGGAACTGCTTTGTATATTCTACATCTAAATTTAAAAATACAGTCATGCATATCAAAGAAGAATGTAAGGACATTAATATCATCCCATAATGCTTATTACAGATAGAGCAATGGATAAAAATCTCTATCTGCAGGTTTATATAAAAACACTATGGGATAATAAGCAGATTATTTTCAGTTTTTCTTGGATGCTATTACAGTTTTCTAAATATTAAATATTAACACAGTAATTCTATAAAACGATTAACTTTCTTCCATTTCCTTCAGTAAATACAGTATCTAAAACTACCGTATTCTACCACCCAAAAGGCTACTCCTGTACTTTTTCTTTGCTTTCTAAATATTTCATTTTATTGGCTATTTTTTTTAGATTCTCACAATTTTACTAAAATTTATTTGGACTGTGACTTTGACTCAAATAGCATGACTCTCAAACAGTAGTCAGGAACTCCTAGAAATATGATCACTTGTTCAAAACTGGAAGTTTGAAATACAAGTCTTAAACAATCAAAAATGCGGAAGAAAATACACAATTTTCAAAACAATCTGGAATCAGCAAAAGTTCTGAAATTCCCTTACATGCAAAAGGACAACCACAAAACAACAGCAAGAAGGTGACCCCAAACCCAAAATTATAGAAAACCAGAATGCATATAAGGAATTTAAACACACCTGTGAAATTTTAAAAATGTATTATATTATGTAAATGTTAAATGAAGAATTTACTATTATAGAGGCAAAAATGGGCCTAAAACCTGACTTTTCTTTTATTATGGTGGAAAAAATCTGCACACTAGCTGCAATAAAAACTTACATTGATAGTTATTTAAAAACTACAATTTTTGAAGAAAAATCATTAGAACTTTTCAAATTTGACAGAAAAGTTGGGGTCTGGAAAACACAGCCAGTGAAGTGCTAAGTTGCTGGAACTTTCTTCAGGGTCAATTTCAGGAACAACTTATGAGATGAAACTCAATCAATGGAACATTTCGTGAAGTTCTGAAATGCACACATGATTTTTTCTGATTTGGATCAAAATGAGAGAGCCAAGATAAATGTCAATAGTACATTTATTACTATTACTATTTTAAACTATCCAACAGATGCAAGGGAAAGGTCAGTTAAGGGACCTTCCAAAGAGTTGAGAGGCTTGGTATTAATGTGTATAATTCTGTTGTGAAGGCTTGCTAATATGCCAAATGCTTAGTTGTAAAATATCTGATGAAGTTATTTTTACTAAGGTCTGATTTTCCCATTCCCTCCACTCTGTTCCATTCACTTCAGTGGTGCCTACATCTCCAGAAATGTAGAGATGACAGCAAATTTGAGTTGGCACATTAGAAGGGGGCTGGTGAATGCCCCACATACTGCTGTAGCTTCAACAGAGAACAACACACATTGAGAGGAAGTAAGGAAATGCAGACAGTGGTTGACTATTCAAAATTTTAGACACATTATAATAAAAAGTGCATCCAAAAGTTCTTTTGGGCTTTAGTGGAGAGCACAGGTCACAGCTAGTGTTCTTAAACTTAGTGATGAATTGCTGTTTTTCTTAATGGAAAAACAAATGTAAAGACCTGGATATACTGAATTATTTGTTAATCATAAGTTAACTTATTTAGAAAAAACATTTTTTTCAAGACTAAACTCAATCTACCACAGCAGGGCAGAACTGACTGTTGCCATAAAAAGTTCGAGATATATGAACAGCATAGATCCCAGGGACTATAAGCCTTTGAGACACTTTATTTACATTAATGCGCAAAGCAAAGATCCCCAGTTATTTTGGTTACTGAAGTCAGAAATGGTGTGGGTCCACTATTTTATAAAAGTAATTTGGTCTCTCTCAGCAAACAAAACTATTTTACTGAAATTCCTATGACTAAGAACCTGCAAATATAGCATGAAATCATTTCTTTGGCAGGATTCTGGGCATTTCCCCACATACAGTACCTCAGCACTAATTGTATGAGTTTATGTTCTCAAAATACAACACCAGGTAAGTCTCAAATGCTATCACCTCTAAGGCCTGAGTTTGATCCCCTGCCAGGGAGCCTACCCACATGGTGCAGCAGACCCCTACTGTCTCACCTGCTGCTCTCCTCAGCAGTGTATTTCAGTAGATTTGCCTGTTCTGCCTTCCACTCTGTTTCTGATGAATCCTCTCACCCCCCACACATCTGGCCTATACCCAGTTTATGCAAAAAGTGAAAATGAATAAAAAATTCAAAACACAACTCCAAGAATGAGAGAGAAGCCACCTGGGCCCAGAACCTGTTATCTCACAGCATTAACACTCTCCTATCAATCCAATTTTAAAAATATCTGAACACTACTATCTCATTTTCCCCTCAATGACAGTAAAATAAAAACTTTTTTCTACCAAGACAAACATATACATATATTATTGTGTGAAATACCCATGTGTTTTCACAAGAATGTCCAGATGTCTCTAGTCTTTGTGTTAAGTGGGGCCACATGCAGGCTTCTCATTTATCCACTCCAGAGTGAAGAGTAGGGTCAGAAACACTGTGCCTATGGTTTAAGGAGAATATCATGGTACCAACATAATTAAATCCCAGTCCAATGTGAAAAGCTGTAAGTAAGTAATGGACTGCTCTTTTCTAAGATAATGGGATCCAAACAGGACAGGGAACAAGGTCTTTTTCACTTAAATGCCCCATTGAGCATCCCTCCCCTAACCCCACCACCCAGACACTGTGCTTCCACAGAGATCCCCATACCACCCTCAACTGACTGACTCAGCACACTGTCAGTGCTGCCTCAAAGCAACATACAAGTCTTTATTTAAAAGCAGACACCCTCCCATAGGAAGAGCACTCTTTGGGATGAGTTAAAGTGATTTATCAGCGATTTGGTCTATCAAACCACATTTAGGAAGTTGCTGAGCTCTCTGAACCTAATCCTGACAATGGCCCCTACGTTACAGCAGCGTGCAGAGGGTGAAGTGAGATACTGCCTCTAAGGAAAGCTCAGCACAATGCCTGCCCACAGCAAGCAGTCGATGAACAAGGCAACAAGCCTATCCTGACCTAGACCCTGGAGAAGGGCCAAGTGCTATGAAGTTCAGGAGTAAAAGACATTTCCCCTGACATCCAGAGTTTTACAGACTAGTTAAGGGGATGATATTACCATGCAAGAAACAACCAGGGGTATGAAACCATATTTGGGAAATAAGACTTGGTGAGTTCTTCATCTCACTGTATGCTTTGGATCAAGTAACCAAGTAGTAGGGTAAAAAATATCTGACTCAGCAACAACAAATATTGGCGAGGATGTGGTGAAAAAGGAACTCTCCTACATTGCTGGTGGGAGTGCAAACTGGTCCAACCATTGTGGAAAGCTGTCTGGAGTTTCCTCCGTCTACTAAAAATGGAGCTACCATATGATCCGGCAATTCCACTACTAGGGATCTACCCAAAGGACACAAAAACAGTGATTCAAAAGAGCACCTGCACACTTATGTTTACTGCAGCACTATTTACAGTAGGAAAAACCTGGAAACAACCCAAATGCCCAAAAATAGATGACTGTATCAAGAAGACGTGTTATATACACGCAATGGAGTATTATTCAGCAAGCAAAAAAGATAAACTCATGCCATTCACAGCAACGTGGATGGAGCTAGAAGGAATGATGCTCAGTGAAATAAGCCAGAAGGAAAAAGAAAAATATCGGATGGTTTCACTTATAACAGGAATATAGGGGAACCCAATAAGACATCAGTGTAAAAAACAGTAACAGTACAAAACACAACAAAGCAAAAACAGACAATTATAAACCAGAGACACAATGCAGGGGAGGAGGAGGGAGAGGGGTAAGAGGGAGGGAGGGAGGAGCACAGGGACTGTGGTGATGGTGCACAGGTGCCTTGGGGAAGGAAATTCTATGGGGACTCAATCTGAGGGGGTGGGGGGAAGCAAATATTGTCTAAAAATGTAAAAAATTATAAATGTTAAAATAAAAAAAAATCTTAAAAAAAAAAATCTGACTTGGGCCTCCCTGGTGGTGCAAGGGGTTAAGCACCGCACTATGAAGCAATCCACAGCCTCTGAAGCATGAGTTCTATCCCTGTCCTGCCAGGGAGCAACCCACATGGCGCAGCACCTGCTGTTGCACCTGCTGTTCCCCTCAGCAGTGTATTTCAGTCAGTCTGCCTGTTCTGTTGTTCTGTTCCCCACTGGGTCTCTGGTGAATCCTCTCACACACACCCCCACACCTCTGGCCTGTACCCCAGAGCTCTTGCATGCATAAATAATCTTTTAAAAAAAATCTGACTCACTAATCTCACAGGGTTGTTAGGAAGGTCAAAGGAATAATGTATGTGAAAATGCCCTGGTGGCTAGAGAATATTATATGAGAGTTGGTAATAATTACTATGATTTCTAGTAATGATAATGGATCCTGTTACAAGACCCAAACTGCAAAGGATACATAAGTTGAGTCAGAAAGAAATCACCGAAGAGGAAGTTAGGGAAGCCTTCATGGATCTGATAAGCTCTGAGTTGAGTCCTGGATAAGTGAATGAAAGGGAACCGGAGGAAATCCTAGACATGTTCCACACATGAGCAAGTTCACGATGACATGCCTGGTTAGGGCGAAAGTGATGGGAAAGCATGTGTGAAAAGTTGTGGGAATCAGAATAGATCTTCAAAGATCTGATCTGCAGAAAGCAAAGCACCACTGCACAAGAAGGGGTTAGGAATGGGACCAGCACAATAATCAGGATCAGCTGAACAGTGCAGCAAGGTAATTAAGGTTCCTCGCCTCTTCTTTTTTTCCTCCCTTTTTCTTCTTTCTTGCTTCAGTTCAGCAAACCTTCAGAACACTTTAATCCAAGCACCAGACAAGTCAGGGTCTCCTGATACTGCTAGACACCAGTAGTTTAAGTTAGATGCCAAAAATCTCATTTTGAGAAATGTAAAACAATTTGGATACTGAACAAAAGTTGAATAAAGTCACTCGTTTGGAAATAAAACTGTTCAACTGGAGCTCATTGACCTCATCCTTGGGACTGGAAAAATAGCAATAACAGTAATAATACAATAGCTAATATTTGTTGAGCATCTACTAAATACAAGGTGCATGAATTATTTTGTTTAATCTTCTCCAAAGTATCCAGAGTGAGATACTACCTTTCATTTAAGGAGACTCTGAGGCCTATGACCCCAGAGTAGTTTTCAAAGGCTACTTTAACACGGACCTATAAACCCAAAGGACAGTGAATATGCTCATAATTATGCTCATAATTAAGCACAATTAAGCAAAAAAAAAAAAACCTCCATTGTTAACAAGCAGCTTTGAAAATTATAAAAGTCTATAATTCAAATTTCCTTGTGATACAGATCAATGATTACTGAATAAGTGTCGTTCATATATGCAAATAGATTTTTCAAATGGAGAAATGATTATCTTAAAATTTCCTAAAGATTTGAAAAGGGGATTCCACTGAATATAATACATGTGTTCAGAGACAGTTGTATATACACAATTTCGGTAAATCAAATACTATATTTAGAAAAGGACTTCTCTGGGGTAAACGTGAAGTAAATATTTAATAAAATGTAAAATCACTTTGCAATCTGAACACTCAATAATTTATCTGTTTTGTGGATTTGGATTTACAGCAGACTCTTGACATTCCTGAGGCATACATCCGGAACCTTCTTGAATTCCCAGATACGCAAATACAAAAATGTTTATAGAGGCTCCCAGTTTTCTCCTGAATCACATTTCCATGGAGAGTTGTCACAGTTTTCTGCTTAGAGCTTCAAACTACACACTACAAGTTAACCATAATTTTGAATTTCACTGCAGGTTTATTTCACTTGCTCACCATTTGTCACCAAAAAAAAACAAAACAAAACTGATTACTTGGCATTGGTGCAAATGCACAAATAAGTAGAGAACAATAGAGCTAAATATCCCTTTTCCATAACATATCTTGCAAAGTAGACTTTTCAGATTTCTATTTTAGTCAAACTTTGTGCCATGCACCCTCAAGGAATTCACAGCGAGTCACAAATCTGTAAATTAAATCCATGAACACCTAGGGTCTAAACACATGTATTACGTTCCCTTGGGCAGGAATATGGGCCACACTTCCACAATGCATAGAAACTCCATTGTTCTTGCTAACCCATGAGTGACAGAAGTCAGTGAAGCCTTTTGGTGATGAGTCCAGAACATTTGATTATAGAAACATTCACCATACGGAATGCAGGAATTTGCCTACTTCTTCAAAATACATTTACTTTGTATAGCTGTGGGTTGGCGAAGATTAAAACTGGGTGATTTCACTGCCTCCAAACACAAGAGCCGGCAGCTGGATCTTCTTGAAGCATCTTTCAGGAACTCTTAACCTCCAAGTAGGTTCAGCCCCCACAAAACATCACTAACCATGAAAGATAGACAGAAGGGGAGAGAGGAGGGGGGAATGCAGAAAAGAAGAGAGAACCAAAATGGAATTTGGCTGCTATGAGGGAAAAAATAAAGAACAAGAAAGACATTATCATTTCAAAATATATAGCTTACACATTTCAGAACATATTTGAAAAGACTTCTGCCAAATGTTCAAATTATTTATTTATTTCTACCCCTTCTTGTTCCAAAGAGGTTTTGCAGCATTTTGCTGCCAGATTAATTTTCCTGAAGCTCAGCTCTGATCATGTTACTCCCTTGCTTAAAAACTCCAATAGCTTCTCACTGCCCATAAAATGAAGTCCAATTTCCTTAGCCTCCTATTTGAGGCCCTCCTTAATCTGGCCCCAAACTATCAGCACAATCTCTAGCCTACAGTTTTCCCCTTTGCTCCAGAGCCAGAGCACACTACCTGATGTTCTCCTAACATTCTATTTTCCATCCCTGCCCTTTGCAAGTGCCATTCCTTTGGTCTGGAATGCCTTTCCTGACATCTGCACTTGTGGCCTAGAGGATGCCCTGCATGGAGCAGGCACTGGCTTATCTGGAGGCATTTATATAGGTACTTTAGTTGCATCATCTCACTGGAGACTCACAATGGGAGGGAGCAACTTCTTAATTTTTCAGGTTAGACTCTATGGTCCCAGGAATCAGGGACTGGGACACCTTGGTCACGTCCTCCGCCCTTGCCCTTCCTGCCAACCAAAGCTATCTCCCTCACAGAACAAAGGTAGTTGCATGAATCAATGCCAACAGGCTGTAGCAACCTTTAAAAAAAATTTAAGGGGAAAAAGAGCACCTTTCCATTCTGATGCACTTATCCAGTTCTGAGACACCCATTTTATTCAGCGAGCAGCCCCTGGGCAGCCCTCACCGGGGTCCACAAGGCTGGATGCTATACTCGCTGATTTGGTTAGGCAGAGCCCCAGAAGTCCAGGGAACCAGGGTAGGGTCCAGAGGTCCTTCCAGCTCCCCACCTGGGGATGCCATGAATGCATACAGGAAAGGAGACCGATAACCATGCAAGAGTCAGTGAATGCAGTCCTATCACTTCTGATACGAAGAACATGCCAAAGGACTTTTTTGAGGTGCCATTTATCACCAAGAGTGGGAGAACGGGTTGCTAAAGCTATTTATACAACCTCTAAAGTCAGCTTAAACAAACATGGCAACCGGGTGTAGGACAAGGCATCACAACTGATTGATGGGAATCTATTAAGCACGTGAAGCCGCCAATATCTACATGCTCCTGGCTGCGGGCCAAAGCTATTACATGATGAGCAGTTACGTAACCGTAAGTATAAATGGAATTTGGGCTGTAAGCAACTGATAGGCTTCCCCTTTCTAACTTTTGGCATCAAGAGGTTCCTGAACTGAATGGAATGTAAGAGCCCTCTCCCGCAATTTTCTTCCTTTGCTAATCTCAGGCGAGCTTAATGACCACAGCAGAGACATCTCTTCATAATGACTGCAAGTTTTCTCCTAAACCAAAAGTTTGACCGTCCTATTTAACTCTGACCTATTTTTAATGGGCTGCTCATTTTTAAATCAACATCATTTGCTGGAACATGATTTTAGATGAAAGCTGTTTCAAGGGATTAACCCAAACTTTGAATCACTCCTCTGGATAAAACTCAACTCAGTCCAATAAATTATGGCTCACTCGATAAAATTTTAAAGCAAAATATTAATTCAGCAATCATGTGGCCTCCCTAGAGGCCCTACCACTCTTTCCCCTATTCTGCTGTTGACTTCTGGCCTCACTAAACTCATGACGAGTCTTGTCTGCCTGGGTCCCTGACCCCTGCTACACCTGGCTCCCTCCACCCCCAGAACCAGCCATATTTCAGTCTGTGCCAACAGCCACTGCTGCCCTGTCTGTGCCTAACTACCTCCATCAAGAAATGTCCTCTGCAGCAAGGTTTAAAAGGAAAAGATTAAGGAATATTTCGTGGAACTTTATTTTTCTGAACTTTCTTGATATTCATTGCAAAGTAGTAATGTGGAGATGTAAATTCTGTTGACCACTTCCAAAGCTGCTAATAGTTATTAATCACTTCCACAATACTAAACCTGTTTGCTTTCAGCAGTCTTTAGCTCAAAACCAGAATTCATATGGGGCATTTCCTTGTTTTACTTCTGAACCATTTAAACATATTCCAATAGAGGCTTTGAAGAAAGTTATTTTCCTCAGAGGGGATGTTGACAGCTCTGTGTGTGTGTGTGTTTGTGTGTGTGTGTGCCACCCTAGACAGCTCTGCTTTGTCCCAGGGCAACTACAGCATGTGGACCATCTACCCAAGTCCCAGCACGGAAAAGATTGGACACTATTTTCTTCAGAGTATAGTCCAAAGATCACTGAACACCACTGGGGGGCAAGAATGGAGCAGAGACAAAGAAAAGGATGGAGCGAATAAAACAAAAAAATGCAGAAATTTCACCTATGTAAACAGAAATGGCTGTGAAAGGAAAGCCATATTTTTCTGGGCAACACATGTCACAATTAGGAACCTTAAAGAGACACTCACTACAATAAATACTTGCATTTGGGTTAAAAGAACCTCAAATTGCTGCTAGAGAAGCCTAGGTTTGCAGTGAAGAGGTGAGATATTAATGCTTTGAACTGAAGACACGATGACCAATGCTCTCCACAAATCAGGCTGAAATTGCTGGGTTTGCGAGAACAATTCAGACACAAATAATTGCCACTGCCTCAGTTATGTTTTGTTGTGGTGGATCCAGCCTCAGATGCAGATAGGAAAAGCCATTCCAAGAACAGACTGAGACCTCTCTAATCCACAAATAGGAGACAACCCAGTGTTTAGAAACTATCCTTGATTTAGTTCCTCCACCTTTAGATACAATGCACCTCTGAAAGAATCCTTAATTTAAAGAGTCGCTCTAGGAAATCAGGTCTGCCCCCACCATTTCAGCCCTCCTAAAGTTTTCTCTTACAAAATTACAATCAATCACACATTATTTTGTTTTTATATGCATTTTGAATGTGAATGTATTTCAGACAAACAATGACATGTGTTCATCATCTCTATTTGCATAGTTTCCCTCATTACCATATTTTAAAATTAGGCACTTATTGCAAGCATTTGTAGGAAGCCCTAATGCAATGCTTGCAAACTTTGTGAATCATTTAAGTTCCATTTCTGTTGAATAAAGAACAGGGTCTCATCCCAAATTTTCAAACAACAGGGTTAACTGGCACCTATATAACCACAATTTGAAAGAAGGAAAACCTGTAGACAGCTAAAAGGCAGCAGACATGGTGCAGTTTCCCCTTCCTATGCCTATGCAAGGCATCACTAATCAATCTTGGGGATATTCCTTGTTCCTGAACCCAGCACATCAAAGCCTGCTCAGGTAGAGCTGGTATAGATGAGGAGAACTGCTTGCCATGACACATGTATTATTTTCTAAGAAGAACAACACAAAAAGCAAACAGCATGCTCCAATACATGAGGAGTCTACTGAGGGAAACAGAATTATCAGCAGGCTAGTGAAACAAGATTCCAGGGGACAAGATGGCTGTTTTCAAATATCTTAAATGGGAACTCGACTATTTCCTTCAGTATGACTCCAAATATTAGTCAGGCAATAAACTACAGCGGCATTCTAAGATGTGTTGTGGCAGAGTTTAGGCAATATAAGGATGTAGGTGAAGCAGATTGGCTAGTAAAAGTGGGAGCCCAGATGCACACGGCACCCTTCTTCCCACCCATACCACAGATACAGAACAGATTTTCCTTTAGTCCTTTGTAAACAAACTCCACTGGTCTATGGCATGTTCTTACCAAAACCTCTAAGAATGGAGACTGACTGGTATGGTTTCTGTTTAATAGCTTTGGGGGAAGGAGTGAGCAGATGGGGAAGAATTTACAATTCAGGATGAGCTGAAATATCATTTTAGTATAAATTACATATTCATTAATAGCTTTCTAACTCTAAAAACTTCTTGATGTTCACCCAATACTAATTTCTCAATGTCCACAGCAAGTGCAACAAGATGTCCCACCTGAACCTTGAGAACATGTCCCACCAATGATCAGCAAGGATCTTTCGGAGTGACAGAACCATGCTACAGGGATTAAGGCAGAGTCCAGAGATTTCCTGGGAGGTCTTAGTAATCTTGATGTAAAAACACTGTTGTTTGTTTTTAAAGGAAAGATTGGTCACGGCTTGGTTGCAAAGAGGGAGAAATTCTTTTGCAGCCCCTGAGGCAAATGACTGCCTTCAGCTCTGCAGGCTGTGGTTACATAACTTCTCATTTAATCTTCTTCTTTTACTTTATTCTGTGACCTGGGGCAGTCCATCAACCCTAAATGTCAGTTCCTGCATCATCAGTATAGGAACACCAAAGGGACCTTGACTTTGCCCATCCCTACCAGTCACACTATGAGAACTGGGGCAGTCATGGCAGAAAACTGAGCTTCTCAGAAGGGAGAAATGACAGGGTTGGGTATTGTTATTTAATATTTGCATTGGGTTTAAACTCAATGCTTGGGTTCAAATCCTGAAAATGATTCAGATCTGCTTATTAGATGTTGAAATATACCCTGATTTTCTTTACTAGTCACCTAAATGATAATGATTCAAATTGCTGAAAAGAAATTGCTTTCACACATGTCATTTACACGTTTCAGAATATCCTAGAGTGGAGGCCATTTTCTCCTTCAAACAATCTTTCCTTTTCCAGACCTTAAAAATGAAAATACAGAGATGTGTGATAACCATTTGCTCCATCCTGCATTCTTACTACACTCCAGATAGAGAAACACATGTAGATGCCAGAATGAGACATGTTCTAGATGCAGTTGATGTATATACTCTCACTAGGGAACAGAGGAGCGGAATTATGGAAAGTTGGGTTTGGGAGCACAGAATCACTACTAACTCCTTTCACTTCTCCCTGAGGTCACCCCAGCACAGGATACAATGAGTAGTCCTGGTGGAACCAATATCAGAGCCTCTCCCAGAACCTTTCCAGAAGAGGCGTGGGCGTGTGGCCTATGCCAGGGCTTTGAATCTTGAATAGAAAATGCGATTGGAATTTATCCATTGCAGCAGTACCATGCAGGTAAGACTGTCAGTTCTGTACACCTGGACCCCCACAGCTTCCTCGGTTTCCAACCTTCACTGAGCCTGGTTTTCCATACTTTCTGTTGATTCTCTGACCTACTGGATATCCTTCTAATAAAAAGCCTTTTGTGTTTTACTTAGTCTAAATTGGTGTCTGTTACTAGCAAAAAAAGAATGTTAACTAACACAGATGTCCAGCTTGCTTCCTTAGATTCTGGACTTATCTGAGGATTTCTAGGCCCAACAAATCTTATGATTATGATTCTAAATTATGCTTAAAATGACACTATTAATATGAGTCAATTCTCCCTAAAAATCTCTTACTTCTCCATGGTTAGTAAGAAGGAGTATTTAAAATAAAATGGGGGGAGAACAATTTATTTACATTTACACTGTTCTAAATATCACCTTCAGAACTGGGAGAGGCAATAATGGTCTTTTTAAAAGTATAATTTATGTCATAAAATGCATAGATCACAAGCATGCAGTTTGAAGGGTTTTGATAACTATATACACCTATGTAATGATCATGCCAATCACAACAGGATATTACCTCACTCCAGAAAGTTCCACCATGCCCTTTTCCAGCTAACCCATTCCTACTTTGAGAAGCAAACACTCTTTTGATTTCCATTGTTATCATCTGATTTTTCCTGTTCCAGAACATCATATAAATGGAATCAGACAGCATGTACTATTGTATCCGGCTTGTTTTGCTCAACACAGTATTTCTGAGATTCATCCAGGTTGTTATAAGCATCCACAGAGCATTCTTTTGTTATTGGTGAGTAATACTCCATTGTAAGAAGTACCATAGTTTGTTTATTCAGTCTCCTGTTGATGGGTATTTGGGTTGTTTCCAATTTGGGGCTATTAGGAAAAAAGTTGCTGTTAACATTCTTAAACAAATCTTTTTTACGGATGTGTGACATCTTCCATTTGTCTTGAATAAATGATTTTTATTAAATGGTGAAGAAGATTTCTGTAATAGCTTGCAGTGAAGGATTAATAAACTTTCACAGGAGTGAAAAAAAAATGCCTATTTTTTAGCTTTGCTTCAAGGATAAAGTAGGTTCACAGACACCATTCTATTAAGCCCTTTCTCTCACCATTCTACAAGCTCCATTTTCTCAGTGTACAGACATTCCATTTCTCTACCATTCTTAAGAAACCTTTCTCTTTCCCCTTTAACAAACACCCTCAATATACCTTCTTCATGGCAACTGTAGACTCACTGGCTACCCTCCTTGACTTCTTTTCAATATGTCTCCATCAGCTCATTCTAGCCTTATTAATTCTCATTCTCTCCTGATCTCTTGCTGTGTTCACCCATGTAGACTGTCTCTACTCCTTGAAATCTTGCTCCTGGCTTCCACATACAACATCAAGAGCAGAGATACTATAGCTATACTTTGAGGGCTGTTGCTTACCAGCTAGATGACCTTAGGCAAGTTTCTTGACTACTTCTGTTTCTTCTGTAAGAGAGCTGACAATGTTACCCTTCCCACCTGGTTGTCATGAATATTAAGTGAGCTAGTACTTAGAACTGTGCCTAAGATGTAGTAAGTGCTCATTAAAGACACACAATTTCTGGTAAAGAAATTTATAAACCATAAGAAACTCTATTCACATGTGAGATGACACAAAACATTAGAATATCTCAGGGCCACCTCTTAGCCACTTTCCCTTGCTTCTGTAATGTGGACATATTGCAAAGCTGCATCCTTGATTCTCTTGTGCTCAGGATTCCCCACTCTTTCGAAGATCCCCACTCTTGCTTTATGGTAGCTTTCATGATCCTACTAAGGCCAATAATTTCAAAATAGGTCTACAACCCTAAGAATTTCCCTTAAACTTCAGAATTCCCCACCCCCAATTTCCTGCTGGGACTCATTCAAATGTAATACATATAAATCCAAAATCATCATGTCATTTTCACAAAGGGATGGCCCTCAGCATTTTGTCCTCAATGCTAAGACTTGCCAGGTACACCTAAGTATGTGTCAGAGAGCTCTGAGAATGCATCTGGTGGGGATTATTACTGGAAATCACCTCTCATTTCCCTCAGGCCCACCACATCCACTCTAAAAGGCTTTTAACAACCATGAACTGCCAGTTCAGGAGGGCTGGGCTGGGCTGGGGAGTGACACTGTTTCATTAAACATGAACATTAATCCCAGGTTCCCAGCACTTAGTCCTAAGCTTTCCTCCTCTGTATTCTACAGTTTTGATAATATTATTCAGTTTCTATTTGACAGCCTTTGCTCCACACCCCAAAAGTGTCTGTGCCCAAAACCAACTTCAGGACAGGTGGAGGAGAGCTCCACACCTGGGCATCTGTGCCAGCATGCCACTCCTGCTTCTCAGAGCTTAATCAAGGGGAAGAATTTGATCATTTGATCTAAGTGACTTGGGAGGGAGGGCTGTGGCTATTAGAGACTGTGTGGCACCTTTAATATTCCCTGCAGCAAAATATATTATTCTTGCAAGCAGTCTCATAAAAGTCATCTGGACTTACAAGGAAAGCATTCAGGGAATTTCATAAGAGCTTCCTGCCTGTGCGAGTCATTAGGGCTGGTCACAGATAGTCCATTTCTCCTCCTCTGAGCACAGAGTGGGATGGTACCTCCCTGCTCCCCTTGAAGTTAAGCGTGACATGTGACTTGCTTTGGCCAATGTGATATGAGCAGAAGGAGCAGGGATAGCTTCTGGCGGAAGCTTTGAGAACTGATCAAGTTTCACTCATTCCTTTCTCTGCCTCAAAGGAAGCATCAGTGGAGATGCATCTTCTGCCATGCTGGGTCTCCAAGTGGGCAGAACACACACCACACTTCACAAACAGCACAAGCAAGTGACAAACATTCATTCTGTGAAGGTACTAGGGGTGCTCGTTAGTGCAGCAGAAGCTAGTCACTCCTGATGGGTCCAGTGGTCTGATCACATGGTCAGCAGGCATTCAGGTTCACAGTCTGTTTGGTTGAGGTCTAGGGCCACATAGCACACTTATGGCCACATAGTTACCCAAACAGAGAGCTATCCCCTGGCATATGGGTTAAGACTAATACTCGCTTCTGTAAAGGTCCCAGTGACTGAGCAAAACTCTCCACTCTAAGGGTGCACAGCCCCAAAACCCTAGGCATGAAAACAGGTTTAAGTCTCAAAGTCAGATTTAAACAAGTCTTCCTATTAAAATATTCTAGCTAGGCCCATCATATAATGCAGTGTCCACAGTCGTTTTGAGAGTGAAAGTAAACTGGGAAGTCAGGCTCAAACTCGGGTAAACAGGGACAGAGGCACCCTCGTTCCATTTCTGTCTCTGCAGCATTTCTGCGGTTATAAGAAAAATTCCTAGTCGTTATCTGAGGATAGTCACCACAGATAGGAAATGTGATTAAAAGCCTAAAAAGAACCATGTGGTGAAATTAATGCGTTTATCAGCAAGGGTGCTCTGCTTTTACTATTCTATGTGGCATTGGACCGAAGGAGTGCAGCTGTTTCCCTAAGTAGGCACATGCGAATAGGAGCAGACATGCAAACAAAACCAAGAGCCCAATGCAAGATCCAGCTGTAAAGTATGAACACCCTGCAGAGACATTAACAGCGACTTCCTCCCACTAATCAGCCTGGGAGTCCTTAAAGAGCAAAAAGACAAAATCAAGAAAACAATCTTAGCAGCAAAAAGAATCATTTAAACAAGACCAGCATCAATACAACCTCAGAGACCACAGGCTGCTCTCTCATAGGCACATGACACATATTAATGTTAGGAAGTATTTTCAAGGAATGCCTGATTTTCTGAGTAATAGAGTGTAGAAGATAGCTGGCTTCTCTAATCTGTCATTATTCAGTATTTTTCTTTATTTTTTAAAACACCAGGATTCTAATTGGTTCATTACAATCTCAGGGGCTTAGAGTCAAGAAGTCTGTAATGATTTTTGTGGAAGAAACTGCTTTTTTGTTTCTGCCAATTCCCACTTCCTCACCTCTGCCTCGTGACGTGGGTTCCCCACCAAAGTGTTGCTCATATGGCTGAGCTGGTCCCAGCACCTTCATGCCCTGCACTCAGCTTCAGGGATGGGAATGTGATCTAAACAAGGTCACGGTGTGGTTTTGTGGTTTTTCTGAGATTGAAACAGACACCAAATATGTCAGTTTTCCAGTCTGCCCTAACATATTACTACAGAGCAGGAGTTTTTTCGATAAGAATTTATTCTCTCACAGTTCTGGAGACCAGAAATCCTAAATCAAGGTGTTGGTGGGGCCATGATCCCTCCCAGATATCTGGAGAAGAATCTTCCCATGACTCTTGCTAGCTTCTGGGGCAGCCAACTGGTGATGCTTGGCACGAGGCTGCACAGCTCCAACCTCTGCCTTGGTTTCCCATGGACGTCATCTCTCTATCTCTGCCTGTGTCTTCACAGGGTGTTCGCCTCTGTCTGTGTCTGTGTCTATGTCTGTGTCTCTTCTTCTTTTTTTATGACACCAGTCATGCTGGATTAAAGGCCCATCCAATTCCAGTGTGACCTCATCTTAACTTGCATCTCAATGACATTTGCAAAGACCCTATTTCCAGATAAGGACACATCCACAGGTACCAAGGATTGAACCTCAACTTACTCTTTTTGGGGGGGATGCAATTTAACCCACATCACTAGACGAGAGGGAGTCTCTCCCACGATGAGTGCAAGCTCAAAGCCAGGTCAACCTGCCTATTTGCCTAAGGAAAAAGTAAATAGGACAAAGAGATGGAGAAAGAGAAAAGCAGGGTCCTAATGTTATCGAATCCCTAGAATGCAACATATCTGAAGCCCAGGTCACCTCCTGGACTTCCTAGTAACTTGACCAATAAAATACTTTCCTTGTTTAAATATATGAAGTTTAGATTTCTGTCACAACAGAGTTCTCATTAATATATCCAACCATGAATACTGCTATATAATAAGAATTCAAATTGTTCACCACCATCTGCAGGTCTGAATGAAAAACTTTGGCCATGAGCTGATAAATTTTGAAATGAAGTGATAGACATGTTATGCTATTATGTTAGCATACTATTTGTATATATTATACTACTATAAAATTCTCTCTACTTTTACATGTGCTTGAAATTAAAAAGTGAGTCAAATGTTAAAAAAAAAATTAAAAGTTCCTTAGGTCTCACAGTTAAAAGTCCAGCACAACTCAAGAGAAACAAATGAACAGAAAAGGCAGAATCACACCTAGACCAGGCATAGCAGACATTCTCAGGCATCTCAGGGAGCATTCGTGATATGTGAAAATATAAATGCAACTGTTCTTTGTGGCATGGGTAGATCTAGTGTTGATATTAGACCTGAGTCCATGGAGACCTATCAGGATCAAGGGGTCTGGATAACAGATGCTGGCAGATTACCACCCCATGCCATGCAGAGAAGGCCCCCAACATGGCTCCAGCTCCAGGGACACAAGGGGGGTGCAGTGAGTGGCCTGCTGCAGGAGATTGCCTTTGCCCCCAGCTCATCACAACAAGGCCGCCATTATCCACAGCTAGCAATAAAGCCAGGATGTGGCTCAGACCAAAGACAGGGTTACTCTTCTCAATGCCTGCTGACAAATACCTGTCTTTCATGGGCTATGAAACACCATGACTGTTAACTCCTCGAGGCTCATGTCCTCACCTCTTCTGAGAGCCTGCTTTCCCCTTGGACTACAGTGTTGTCCATGAGACTCACTGGGACTTTTAAAAAACCCCAGTGCCCTGCTGTTCCCAGACTCCTCAAGCCATGCTCTCTGGGGAAGAGGCTCAAGCCTCAATACTTCCAGAGAGGTCCTCAGTGATTCCAATGAGCAGTGAAGGGGAAGTCAGCAGGTCCTCTGTCTTGGATGGACCTAGATCAGTGAGGCGGCCTTCACTTTGGAAACGTGCCTCACTCCTCTGGGAATCTTCTGTACTGGGCAGACCAACCCCACTCCCCAATCCACTCATGTGGGCTGATCTCAATCTATCCAAAACCTAGTTCCTTCTTCATAATACAGTTGACCATTGAACAACTCAGAGTTTATAAGGACATCAAGTCCTGTGCAGTTGAAAATAGAGACTCCCCCAAACTTCAAGACTAATGGCCTTCCCTGCTGGAAGTCTTCCAGATGACGTGACAGTCGATGAACACATACTTTGTACGTTATCTGTATTAAACACTCTATTCTTGCAAAAAAAGTAAACCAGAAAAAAGAAATATGATTAAGAAAATCATCAGTATAATATAAAGACTTCCTGTATGCTCCTTACCCAGCTTCCTTGAATGTCAACATCTTATGAAACCACAAAACACTTACAGAAATGAAGAAAGTAACACCAGCACAATACAATTAAGTCAACTCTACACTTTATTGATATTTCACTAGGTTTTCCACCTGGACCTATTTCTGTTCCAGGATCCAAATCAGAAGACCACCTTGCAGCTAATATTATGCTTTGTAAGAATGAAAACACTCTGAACCAAGGTCTGATCCCCACCATCAGAAGTTCCCTTCAGGCTTCTCTCCTGTGTTCGCCCTCCAGCCTCTCACCCACCCCTGTGTTTGCAACACAGGGCTCTAAGTTTTACTTGTTCATCTTTCCTGTTTGGATCTGGTAGCTCTAATTTTTTGGTCAAGTTATTTCTTAACAGTTGTGAGCACATGGGACCACTTTGAGAATCTAATAGAAGCTCCAGAGTCTCTGCTGAGAAAAATGCACAAAAACCATCTTACATCCAATTTTAGAGCCTTCAGATGTCAATCCCTCTCTCCGCCTCCCCAAAGGCTCTCACCAAAGCAGGACCTTTCACAGTTTGTACTCTCTGGGAAACTGATTATTCCATGAAATCAGCACTGCACACTAGCAAGCCCTCTCCCAAGGGACTTTTTCCAGCTCTTGGACATAGCAGCAGTGCTCCATACCCTGGGTTTTGGAGGACACCAGTTCTTAAAGCCACTGCCTTGGGCTAAGATTGGGGAGATTCTTTAGCTGGGCCCTTAGAGCAGCTGGAATCTCTCCTTCAAGGAGAGACTGGCTGAAATATTGCAACACACATGTTTTGCCAACCCATCACCACTTTGGAGCCCACTTTGTGAGGTTGAGAAATCTCTCATAATGTAACAGTTATGTTACCATCAAAGTTTCAACAAAGAAAAGTGACTCAGGGATCCAGCAGAGTCTGGACAAGTTCTACCAATATTAGACCTTTCGTCATTTTTAAATGACAAGAACCTTGGTCACAAAGGCAATGCCTGCTTGTCCCATGTCATCTTTGGAAAAAAGCACAAGAGGCCAACGTCACATGAAAGCCATACAACTGTCAACCCTACATCCCTCCAAGTCCTCCTAAGCTAACACACCAGTCTCGTGGCAATAACCATGAGGGAAACTTCATCATGCTCATCCTTCAGAGCCTGAGTTTGGACCTCTTATTCCAATCCATTCCTCCAATCCCATCCTATCCACTCTGCCATCCTTTGATGATGCTCAATCATTTCTATCAATGCCTCCTGCATGGACTGACAGTCCAGGTGTCACCTGAGCTGTATCACCTTTGGGATAGACCCCCTGCAGGATTCCCTTTGCCTGGGGCCATGCGCCCTCCAATTCATGATACACCAATTCCTTCAGCATCAAGCAGAGCAAGATCTCCTCTGAATAGGGCTGAGTCTATTCTTACCTTCTGCAAATGGTTCCCATTCATAGAAGCGGCCCATGAACGGCTTGTTGTTGTAGGAGGCACACTGCACTTCCCGGATGCTTCTGCTGCTTTCGGGACACACCTGATGGAGCAGATAGTGGAGATGGAATCAGCATCCGCTTCTTTTTGCAGCCTCAGTCAAATTCCAGTGCTCACCAACTTTAAATAACATCTTTCTTACCAGATCATGCCTTCTGAAAAGTTGCTGATCACCGACATCAAACAGTTTAAATACGGATCCCAAAACTTCACTTCAAGTTTATTAAATCAGAATCTTGGAAGGACACTACATTTTAACTGTTTCCCCAGGTAAAATTTTGGCATGCCATAATTTGAAAACTGCTAACCTATCTAAACCTTCCACTCCTGATAAATTGGTCTGCTCACCTCCCTCATAGAGGCCCTCCAATTCCATGTGTGCGTGCCATTCCCGCGCATCGGGTGGTATTGACAGCAAAGACATACAGAGCCCCTACCACATGTGGGCACTGCTTTAAACATGTTATATAGATTAACTGTAAAATTACTTCAGGTCAGCCGACGAGGTTGATCTGATAGTTCTGCCCATCTTCCAGCAAGGAGCAAAACGAGCAAGCAGCAGCCACACAGCCAAGCAGGGCAGAGGTTAGACTTAACTCCAAGGCGTCTGGGGCCCACCAGGCTGCCTCTCAGTCCTCCCCATCTTTTCTAAATTCTGGTCTAAATTTTCCCCACTACCTAACACTGGAGCTCCCAGACTCTAGCATATAAAAGAATCACCCAGAGATCTCCTGGGAAATACAAACTCCTGGATTCTTCCCCCAGGATGATTATTCACTAAGTCTGGGATGAGGGCCAAGAATCTGTGTTTTATCAAATAATCCAGGTGATTCTGATATACCAGATTACTCAAAAAAAAAAAATCACACTGGCCTATGTCTTTCTTATTTATAAATAGAAAATAATAGCAAATTGTGACATAAATAATTATTTAGGTGTGAAATAAAATAAGATTAGAATCTCTAACTCCAACCACGCATAAATTACGATTTAGCTTTTTTTTTTTAACCTAGCTACACTTTGTTTAAATGTGTTATGGGTGTGTTTTAATAATCAGAAGGGAAAGGAATTTGGCCCTTAAATATTAAAAGCCCCATGTATGAGAAGGCTCTGGAATAAACCACTAATAAGATAGCTCAAAGCACTGGAGGATTTAGAAAGAAATCTACTATATGTGTCAGAAACACAAGCCTCCTGGAAAATGAGGTAACCGGGAGGAATGAATGCAGGTGAAGGAAAAACATCTCTCGCTTGATACAGGACAGTCTGGGGAGGCTGCTGGTACAAACACCCAGGGTGGTCATAACCCTGCTGCAGCTTGAGCCAAACCATATGGAGTAGGATGCCTTGCAAATACAACGGGGCAGAAGTGGATGGGGGACAAGGGCCAGGTGGACGGGCAGGGTGGGCTGGGCTCTGACAATCAGCAAGAAGCTGACAGGCCGTGGAAGGCTGTCTCCAAGTGCTGTGGAAGCCAAGCTGCTGGCGGCCCGAAGGTGGGAAGTGTGGAGGCTTTCAGCAACGCCAGCTGTCTCCATGAATGATTTAGGGTTAAGATGCTTTTTATGAACTTTTGTTCAGAACCAGAATTGGACTACATACAATCAGGTGGGGGACTTTGGAAAAGACACCACCCTTGCAAGGAGAAAAAACCACTCATGGGGTTGCTAAAAATACAGATTCTTGGGCCTCACCCCAGTGGGAGGGTAGGGAAGAGGGCCCTGGAATACATGCTTGAAGCACGTCCTCATGTAATTTGGGTGCAGCCAGCCTGGCACCAGACTGTGCAGTGACAAGTAAGAGTCACACCCAAGCCTTAATCCCACTGCAAATTACTTAACACAAAATCACAGAGTTAGAGCAGAAGAGAATCAAATCTAACCCCTTTAATTTACAGATGGGAAAACTGCGCCAGAGAAGTCGTGGCATTCTTTACCAAATGTCCCACAGTGACATTGAGATGCAGCCCAGAGTGCTGAATGCTGCCCAAGGGGGTGAGATATCTTTTCCTTCATAACCACACCTCCCTAAAGCCAAGTCGCTCTGCAGCCAGGGTCCATCTAGAAGTCACCCTTGATTAACCTAGTGGAAGTTACCAGTATTGGATGCTGTGGATCACAGAAACATAGACATCCTGCTTACCACCCCTTTTCTCCCGCAGCAAACTATTACCAACAGGTCACTAACCAGGATGCCTTCTAAATTACTTCTAATTGCTCAGTATTTGATGATATAAATGTATGTTTCATGATATGCAAAGTTACCCCCATCCATTAAAGAAAAAAAGCATTAAAATGATTGTGTGCATGTGTGTGTGTTGGGGGCGGGGGGCTTAAAAGTATTACCTCTGGAAGGTGTGTTATAAATGTTTTCTCTTTACAACTAACTAATGGTTAATTTTACATTGTCTATTTAGCTATTATTAGTTTATTATTTGTATGGCATATATTTTTAGCTCATAATCTTGGGTGTGTTTTAATACCTCACTAATGCCTGGTGCTCTCATCACATCCACATGCATCTGCCAGGTTAACCAGTTCCCGTGATGGATCCTTCAACTGTCCCTGGTATCAACAAGTTCTTAGATCTGAACACAGCTCAATTACCTCCTAAGGCAAGAGGGCTTCACATGGCATCAGATCAAGGAGTGTGGGTCAGGTGTGAGGTAGCAAATCCCCTTACAGTTGCTAGGAGACACCTGAGCCCAGAGGTTGATTGTGGTACCCAGCACACATCTACATGGGAAGGTGACAAGGTGCCCTACCACATGGACATGGCCCCATCATGACTCTGAGCAATGACTCACATGATGCCAGGTGAGCTGCTAGCTAAAAGCAGGTCACTACTTCCTGGGGAGGAGAGGGATTTGGTCAGAGAAATGCCAGCTTGCAGGACCCAGACACAAAAGTGGGTTATTGAGACAGAATTACCATATGGGCAGGAAAGGTAGATGTCTGGGGTGATGATGATAATGATATTAAGAATAGTTAACTATTGGGCCTCCCCAGTGGTGCAGCGGTTGGGCGCTGGGTTGCGAAGCTGCCTGCAGCCTCTGCAGCGCCAGTTCGATCCCCAGCCCTTGGGTGAGGGTCCCACATGGTGCACAGAACTCTCCTGCCGCACCTGCTGCTCCTCTCAGCAGTGTACCTCGGTCCTTCTGCCTGTTCTGCTCCCCGCTCTGGCTCTGGTGAATTTTCTCACCCTCCCACACTTCTGACTGTACCCAGTGCTTGTATAAATAAATAAATAAATCTTAAAAAAAAAAAAGAACAGTTAACTTTTCTTGAGCACCTACTAAAAGCCAGATATTCCATCAAATGATTTATGTAAATATATTAGCTCATTTAATCTACTTAACAACTATTATACCCATTTTACAGATATGGAAGCCAAGGCAGCAAATAACTGTCCAAAATCACAGGTCTAGTAAACAGTGAAGTCAGGATTTTAACCCAGACACTTTGGGTCTAGAACCTGTGCCTGTGTCCACTGTGCCATGGTGGCTTTCAAGATTTTGTGGACTGAAAAGTTAACTTGCTATGGGTTCTCAAATTAGAAGACTTTGTTTTCCAGATGGAGAAAAATATAACTATGGACGAGACTTTCTTAGAAGTTCTCCAGCACATTTTTCAAATGTTTAATATCTGCATTTTCAAGTGACTTGGAATAAACTCAATCCCACAACATTCCTTATTACCTACTGTCAGGAGAGGACCTAGGGGCCAAAGTCCTACTCAGCCTCTGAGGCCTTGTGAAGGGCCACAGCTGCAAGGAGCCAGGGGCTGTGGATAGAGGAAGAAAACCAAGCTGGGCTGGGGAAATTCTGTTTCATGTCTCCTTTGTAGATTACATCTGTTTGTACTTGTCACACTATTATCAGTATGTGATCTCCTCTCTATTTTAACAGACTCTCTGAAGTTAAAACTTCCAGGTTGCAGATCATTTTGCATTTGTTATATTTTAAGTGGGCTGTCTCCTGATGCTACTGACTGAGTCACCCTCACCTTGTCAGTAATTTTCTCTATTACAATATGAGTTAGCTTTGGGCAGACTTCTGGCAGACAGCTGATCCCTTCCACGGGCACAGATTCTTATAATCATCAGGCCAAAACACTGAGACAGGGGAAAAGCCATATGGATAGGATCAGACTCGTTTAGGATAGGGCCAGCAAAGCCTGGAGCTTTATAGCCAAGTAATGCCCTCAGAGATGACCTCCTTTGAATTATCCACTTCCACATAAAAGAGGGAAGGATGCATCATTGGTCTCTTATGGGAAGAGGAATAGAGATATACTTTAATATGATGAACTGGATCCTCTTAAAGCACTTCAGGTCCAATCCAAAATTCCATCAAGACAACTGCCGAGGGTTGCTATGAGTCACAGAGTGTTATGGAAACTTGGGCTATGTCTCCAGCGACCCTGGTTGATGTGATATGACAATTGTCTATACCTATTTCATTGCTCAAGAGGCCAATGTCAGTGATCACATACTTCACTTTTTGGTAATTAATCACTTTCAGTTCTCCAGGAGACTAAAGAGAAACATCCCTAATAAAGGGGCACCAAGGAACACGCCTTGGAGTTTGCCTGAGTCAGATATGCAGTTTTTTAATCCTTTGCATTGCTCTGGATTCAATCAAAAGGCCAGCTACCATAGCAACATATGATGTATTTAACATTACCACTGTGAAGAAATCCAAAAAAAAGAAATCTAGAAAATGTCCCTACACTGCCATGGGAAAGTGGTTATGTGACTTTGGATAATCTATTTGCTTCTCAAAGCCCAAACTACTGCATTTTTAGTAACAAGCCCTGCACTTCTCCTCCTACCCCCACCCAGGTATTTTTGGTGAGGACTAAGTTAAAAATACATTAATATTTCTAGTTCATAGAAATGGCACCTGTATGTAAACTGGAGTCCAAGTAGACATCAAAGATGTATCCAGCAGTTCTAGGAGCTCTAAGTGTCTAAAAGGTAGATGTTCTGAGTGAATATTCATTCCCTCCTTTCCCTTTTACACCTGGAAAATCTGGAAAATGGCTTTTGTTTTCCAAATGGAAAATAATATAACTGTTAGGGGGAAAGGATGTCCTAAAGCTCATTCCATACAGGCTTTGTGGACTCTACCCCCACCCTAGGTCAAAGTCAAAGACACTGGGAACTCCAAATCCCATCACCACCAAAGGGAAGGTGGCTGGGACATGAGGGTGGGGTTAAGCAGCCAGGTTGGTATAAAGCCAGGCACAGCACTTGGGCTTTGGAGGGGATCCCCCATTTGGCTCTCCGCCAGCTTGCAGTATCCGGCCAGCGCTGAGAGTGCCTTTGGATTTCCAGGTCGGCGGATCGGGTAGGACGCATTAAAGACTTTATTTCCCTATTTTCTCCCTGAGTTGTACATTTCCTTAATTCCCTTTCCCTTGTAAATAAACCTTTTATTAACCTTTTGTGTGTGCCTGTAGTGGAGTATTAATAAGTCCCTTTTAAGCGCGCTGCTGAGGACCCACAGCCAGGCAACCCGTTCAATATCGGGGCTGCCCTATAACATAACCACGGACCAAAATTTCTTACAAGTTCTTCAGCATGTTTCTGGGAATAAACTCATCCTTGCAGAAATGCTTCTGCCCCTCTCCTCCCTTACAGTGCTCCACTAAGTAGTCATTAAATTGGTTAGACCAAAAGAGTTTTTGGGTCAGACTTTGGATTAAAGAGACAACAACCCAGTCATTCTTAGTTCTCACCTTTTTTTCCCCATTCAAGTTCATAATGTTCTCCCAGAGAAAGGTTTCCTTTTCATAATATATATACATCAAAGATCCAAAGGACATTAATATAAGTCCATCCATTCAACCAGGAGAACCCTATATCATTAAGCCCTCTGGACACACATTCATACTAATCTAGGCCTACCTCAGGATTGCTTCTTTATATCTCCCTCCTTAGATTATTTACATAGATCTATGCCTCTAAGGTCAAAATGAGGACATCTGTTTTCTAACTAATCAGAAAGTATATGGCAAAATATAAACTTTTAAAAACATTCAAAACTCCCATATTCCCAAAGGACATAAATTTCCTGGGGGCTACTTAAGGGACCACATTATTAAGACTGGCTCCCTTCACCTCAGCCAAGGCAGGGTGTGACATTCTTTCAAGGGCAAATGTTCACATTGAGGATCCAGAAAAGAATCCTTCATAATAATCTGTTGTGGGAATTTCACAGGTCAGAGTGGGAAAATACATAAACCAAAACATGTATTCAATCAGAAGAATTTTGCAAATTTTGGTGTACCAAATTTCTTATCTTGAAAAGCAAGGAGTTAACTGATCCTTCCCAATGGTGATAATCAAGAAAATAAAAATTGTTACTATGCTATATATAATTAAAAATATAACTGAAAATAAAAATGTGATTAGTAGAATTCAGAAGAGTGAGAGGAGTTATGAGTTATGGAGAGAATGACCATGAAAACCAAAAATTTTAAGTGATGACCTCTGCTGATATCTTGGGAGAGGGGTTAGTGATGGAGGACAAGAATCGAAAAAAACGGAAAAAGACCAGAAACCTGGCTCCCAAGGGCGTGGGGGTAGAAGAGATTAACATAGCCATTGTCACAGCTATGGAAATCAAGATCCTTAGGCACAGACTGGTATCCTGAGGCTCAGATGCCTACATTGCAAAGATTAACATCCAAGCAGGCATCCCAGGCGCATCCAAAGGTAAGGATATGGAGATTGAGTCCATTATAGAATCTCCCGGTCCCTTTCAAATTCTACATAGTCATCCAAAATCAGCAACTAACCCAAAGGCTCACAAGGACCGAGCCCCTCCCAAACAGAAGAAGACTCTATCAGTGCAGACTGCACAGGCTCGGGACAGCACTCCCACTGCCCACGATGACGATGCAGGTGCCTCTTTTCACCATCTCTCTCCCTCTGCAGGGCAGCAGCTTCCAGCCGGCCCATGACCTGTCAAGGCCGCCCGCCTGCAACCACGCCGGCCTTTCTTAGCAAACCTGTCGCTTCTGGGGCAGCTCTTCCTGCCCGCTTGTGTCTATGCAAGTGTATTTTACTTTTCTAACCCTTTTCCTAATAAACCTGCTTTTTAAATATAACAACCGTCTCTGTCTAGTGGAGAAACTCACCACGTGTCACTGAAGGGGAAGCTCTGGTGAAATCTTTCCCAGAGTGAACCCAAGGACCCCGCACTAACTCAAACCTCATCACTGCTTTGTTACACGGCAGGGATGGGGGAAGCCCAGACCCCGCAAACCTACCTACTCTAAATGGGTTCTGCCATCCGCCACATCAACACAAAACATATGCGACTTTAATGGGAAGGAACTTTAATACAATTAGGAAACAATACAGGAGAGGCAAAGAATCTAGTTACCCGTCCCCTCGTGGGTAAAACTCCATCCAAACAGGATTGGCCCAGAGCAAGGCCCCCAAGCCTGCCACAGTCTAAAGCACCTTCCGGTGGGGAATCACAGAAAAGGACCAGAAACAATCAGACAAGTCCGGAGGGAAAAGAGCAAAATCAAAATCAAGACAAACTGCCATTGTCCCCTCCCCACGGATTTCTCACCCACATCTGTGTCACCCAGTCCACGACCGAAAGGCAAGCGCAGTTTCTTCACGTGTCTCTCGGCTTCATGCGCCTCCTCAGGGTCTCCTTCTGGCTCTCCACCCTGCTCCTTCCTCAGTCTCCTCTGCAGCCTCTTCTCTCCCAGCTCAGCTCCACCCTCCCTTGGATGGGGCAGGAAACCTGGAACCTCCCCCTTTCCTGGGGACCACCCTGTTCACTATTACTTTTATATCATGACAGTAACCCTTGTGAACAATTCATTTATATGTATATATTGTATGATTCATACATACATATTTCGCATACATATGAAATATATATGAATATATAATACATATAATACAGGTATGAAAGCCATTGTGGAATATGAAAAAGTTACTATGCAAACTTATGGAAATTCTGAGTGGTCTGAGAAAATGATGCCAAAAGTGCTAATGTAACAGGGTGGTCCCCAGGAAAGGGGGAGGTTCCCTGCCCCACCCAAGGGAGGTTGGAGCTGAGCAGGAAGAGGAGAAGCTACAGAAGAGACTGAGGAAGGAAGCAGGATGGAGCCAGGAGACCTGGAGAAGGCGCATGGAGCCTAGAGACACGTGAAGAAACTGCGCTTGTCTTTTGGTCGTGGACTGGGTGACACAGATGTGGGTGAGACCCGTGGGGAGGTGACAATGGCAGCTTTTATCTTGATGTTGGTTTTGCTCTTTTCCTTCCGGGCTTGTCCGGTTGTTTGTGACCCTTCTCTGTGGGTCCCCACTGGAAGATGCTTTAGACTTGTAGCAGGCTTTGGGGCCTTGTTCTGGGCCGATCCCATATGGATGGACTTTTACCCATGAGGGGACGGGTAACTTTGGGTGCTTCATTTAGAAACTAGACTCTTTGCCTTTCCTGTATTGTTTCCTAGTTTTATTAAAGATCCTTCCCATTAAAGTCTCATGTGTTTTGTGTTGATGCGGCGGATGGCAGAACCCATGTAGAATAGGCAGGTTTGCGGGGTTTGGGCTGCCCCTCTCCCTGTCCTGTAACACTAACACAGGGTGTCTTTCCTGGATAAAGAGGTCGGTGATGAGCTCACTGTAAGAGTAACTTATGTTGAGCGCCCATTTCTATGGCCTATCCACCTAGTAACTTGCCCCCCACCTCCTGGCAAGTTTTATACCTGACAAAACTGCACTGAATTCTCAAGGAGACATTATTATATTTCTTCTTCAAACTGCAGTCAGGAAGTTGTCAGCTCTTCCTATATTCACTGTCAGACTAGAACTATCAAGTGGCCTTTCTTATTGACCTGAACAGAGTATGCTTAGCTACCTTTGAGATTGCCCAACATCTTCCCTTCATTTTCACTTACTTTGAGGCAGAAACTCCACTTGGATAAAGCCACTGTCAGAAGCCAGTCGCTCCCCAGGGAAATTTACCATAGAGTCATTGATACCATAGCTCATTTCATTGTGTTGCTAAAAGCTGCTTTTAGCCCCAGGAGTTTTTCCCCTCACACGTTAAGGGCATACTGTCTAAAATCAAGATCACACCTCCTTCGGCAGCCAAACCCTTTAAAAACTCATAGCTTTGTCCTTGCCTTGTACCAGGTGACTCCCAACAGCCTCCTTTCTCCAGAAGCAGCCAGAGTGCCACCTTCTCCCCAGGAAGAACGCATTGAATTCAGAAAGCTTGCGAGAGAAGGTAAGAGAAAGACACCCAGGCCTCCAGGATAAAGGGCACCAGGTGTCTTGGTGGGTTAATTGATTCTGCAAACAATAATACAAAACCCCAGAAACAGCAAGTACATAGGATTTTATTTATATGCATGCCCTTGGGCACCAGAGGGAATGGGTCTGGTTTCTTCTTCCCATTTCCTCCCAAGATTCTAGTTCTTTCCCGCACCCCCTCCCCTACCAAGTACCAGGTGTCAGTGGGTTTCCACAAAGAAAAACTTAACTATTCACTCAATTCCTTGAGTACTTAATGATTTTTAGCCACAGCAGAGAACGTAGAATGGATAAATCATGGAAAAAAGTCCTATTCCTCCTAGAGGCCCCAAAGACCCAACTTCTTCCTCTTCAGTCTTTATGGGAACACAAAGATGTCTGCTGCTCCCATTTTTTAAAAAATTCCTCTCCTCACCTGGAAAGACTGGCTCCATCTAAGCCAGGTTAATTTCCTGTCAGGGATTTCGGGGGGTTGAGTGGGACCCAAGCTCTACACATGTTAATACCCACAGATAAGTCTCTCCCACCGGATTCCCACCTGCTTAGCATCAGCGCTTGCTTTAATCTCAGTGTCCCTGACACACAGCCTGACCCCTGACTCTCCTCAGACAACGTCAAGGCTATGCTTATGGATTTCAAGCAAGAACCTGCAAGAGTGAGTGTCTAACAGGCTGGGTGCATTGCATAATGGATATCTAAGATCAATGCCTGCTCTGAAAGACCATAGATTCTCTATCTACAGCGGGGTGTGTCATCTGATCATCTTCATACACATGGTAGGCAAAGAAAAAACTTCTTTGTCTTTAAAGTCTAAATTCAAAGACCATTAGTACTGCACTTGTTGATTTTGCAACATTTTATAGAAGACATCTTAAACAAATGGAATAATCCTAAAGACATGCGAGAATGCTTCAAATCCCCAGATGACATTATAGGATAGAACTTAGTATCAAAGGTGCACATTCCAGAGTATAAAGAATCCATTGTAGTGAAGTTATCTATAGTTTCACTTTCATCACTTTATACCAGACCCAAGGGTGATTACACTAAATCCGCACCTCTGCTGGGCTGGAATGTAGGGTCTCACAGCAAGCTTGTTTTACTGTTAGGCAATAAGAAAGGACCCAGCCACAGTTAAACCAGAGGACAAAAAGGGGACTCTGAGCAGGTCTGACCACTTCATCCACAATTTTGTGACTTAGCACTTAGAAATTGGAAGCAGTTCAGCTACAGGGAGACTATACTCCCTTCCTGTCTGCAGAGAGGGATGTAAGCCACATTTTCTCATGCAGGTCCAAATGGTTTATTTCCTAAGTGTGTGAGCACCATGCCAAGCTCCTTAGCTATATGACTTGATCTGAATCTCACCTCCTGACTCTCCCACTGCTCCCCTCAGCAGTGCATATCGTCAGTCTGCCTGTTCTGTTCCCCGCTCTGTCTCTGGTGAATCCACTCACCCTCCCGCGCATCTGGCTTGTACCCCAGTTCTTGTATAAATAAATAAATAAATAAACTTAAAATAAATAAATAAGTCCTGGGGGTGTCATGTCCAGTATGGTGACTAGAGTTAGTAATGCTGCACTGTGTGTTTGAAAGTTGCTAAATAGTAGATCTTAAAAGAAAAAATTGTGTAACTATGTGCAATGATAGTTAACTAGATTTATGGTGGTGATTATTTTGCAATATGTAATATGTAGAGCTATTGTGTTTACACCAAAACCTAACAATGTTTATGTCAATTATAGCTCAAGAAAATAAAAACAAATTGTATAGGAGGAGGCAGGAGGGAAAGAAAGGAGGGCTCCCTACTACCCAGCAGGTATCACATTACCTGAGATTCTGACACAATCCTGCCTTCTTTGACTAAGTAGCTTCATTGGACCCCAAATGCTCTGTTCTCTTTTCTGGCCTTCCCTAAATTTTTTTAAAAAGATTTATTTATTTATTTATACAAGAACCGGGGTACAGGCAAGATTTGTGGGAGGGTGGGAGGATTCACCAGAGACACAGCGGGTTGCAGAACAGGCAGACTGACAAAATACACTGCTGAGGGGAGCACCGGGCGAGACAGGAGAGGTCTGCCACACCATGTGGGACCATCCCCAGCCGGCTGAGATCAGCGGTGCTGCAGAGGCTGTGGACAGCTTCACAGTGCTGCGCTCAACCGCCTGCACCACCAGGGAAGGCCCTCTGGCCTTCCTTAAAAGTCCAGCTCACTGCTCCCTCCCCACTTACTATGATGACCCACCATAGCTGTTTCTCCTGACCAGGAGGATGCTGAGGGAGATCTTATCCCCCAGGAGCCGCTGCTTTGAGGAAGGGAGGCACAGAGATATTTCCCCTAACTCAGGCCACCCATCACGTTTCTTACCATGCTTCTCAGTACGGAGCCCTCATCTGCGGGGGTCATCTTAGAAATGGGGTGTCCCATCAAGAACTGGGGTGGAATACACTAGACATTTAATTATCAGTAGTTTATGGGATGGAGTTCTGAAGTCAGTGGATATTGCCAAGCTGCCCTGGCATACATCCCCTTCTTTTTCTTTTTCCGGAAAATATCTGGAAGAGATCTCTAAGTGCATTATTTTTTAATCATTGGAGAGGAGGGAAGAGATGACCCACATCACCAATTAAATTAGTAAGATTTTTCGCAATATTACTCTTTACCTCTTTCCTCATTGAGTAGGAAGATTTACATAATATGAATCATATCATCTTCTCATAATACACATCAGGAAGGATAATAAATTTCTGCAAGGTCATTGATCCTGAGATGCTGGAGCACGAGGGTTCACAAGAAAAGTGTGGCAGTAAGATGACATGGCAGAAGGGAAACTGCTCTCCTTAGAAAGGCCTGCTTGCTTAGCCTGCTTCTGGGAACTGGAATTTTATTTTATTTTATTTTGTTTTTAAAGATTTATTTATTTATATAAGCACTGGGTATAGTCAGAAGCGCGGGAGGGTAAGAGAATTCACCACAGCCAGATTGGGGAGCAGAGTAGGCAGAAGAACCGAAGTACACTGCTAAGGGGAGCAGTGGGTGGCAGGAGAGGTCTGCGTGCCATGTGGGACCCTCCTCAGGTGGCCGGGGAGCAGCCGGGAATCGAACCGGCGCTGCAGAGGCTGTGGGCAGCTTCGCAACCCAGCGTTCAACCGCTGGGCCACCGGGGAGGCCCATGGGAACTGGAATTTTAGAAGGGCTTCCACCACCTCCCTAAGAGATAAAAGCAAGTCACTGCGCATAAGGTACATGCTAACCTGGTTTCCTTTTCAAAGCCTGGAATGTCAGTATGTGGCAGACAAAGGGACTGTGTGACCAGTCCCCAGTTGAAGCCTTGGGCACAACGTCTCTAATGAGGTTCCCTGGTAGACTAAGTCTCCCAAGAATTCATTGCTACAATCACATTGTGTGTGACTCCAAAGGGAGAAGACACTTGGAATCTTGTGCCTCATTCCCTCTGGGACTGACCCCCTACATGTCCTTTTCCCTTTGCTGACTGTCCTGTCTCCTTCAATAACCACAAATCAAAGCTGTATACACACTATATACTGATTCTGTTAGTCACTCCAGCAACCCAGCAATCCAAGGAGTATTTAGGGAGACCCCTAAAGCAGGGTTTTAAAATGTTCATGGGGTATGACAAGAAGCCAGGGCTTGCAAAAAGAAGACAGGTAGTGATGAGGCCTCTAAGGAGTGACAGTTCTCAATAGGATAAGTAAAATGTGACTTGGGGTATTGGGGTACATTGGTAGGACACTGCAAAATATTACAGCCAAGAGAAGGGAATTAAACTGTTCAAATCTTTGTCAATATGATTTCTTAGGCCTGGGTTTGAGAAGATATCATGAATTCACAGAATTTTCTAAGATTCTTTGCAATTCAAATTCCTCAGCGGTGGAGTTACCCCAGCACCCAGAGGAGCCACAGCTTCTACCCAGGGAAAGGCAGCTCTGCTGCTGGCAGCACAGGACTGGCATAAAGCACAATAAAATATGTAGGTTACATGAAAAAAATGCTAAGGAGCAAATACCTCCACATATATGCCATTGCCCTCTTTCTTTCCCCTTCTATTTCCCCTTCTATGGCTTATATGGTCTTCAAAATTTAAGAGACAATGTGAGAATCTATTACATATTAAAAAATAATTGTATTTCTTTTATGTATGGATGTGTGTGTATGTAGGTTTTATCATAGTAAAATAGACACAATATAAAACTTATCACTACAATCATTTTTAAATGTAGGATTCAGTGTCATTAAGTATATTTGAAAACTTGTACAACTATTACTACTACCTCCAGAATTTCTTCATTGCCCCAAAGAGAAATTCTGTACTCATAAAACAATCATGTCCCATTCACTATTTTCCCACAACTGGTAAACTTTAATCTACTCCTTGTCTTTATGAATTATACAATTTTTGGATTCATGCAATAATTGTCTTTTGCCACTGGCTTATTTCACTTAGCATGATGCTTTCCTGGGTACAGCCATGTTGTAGCATCTGTAAGAATTTCATTCCTTTTGATGACCGAATAATATTCCAAAGTATAGCTATACCACATTTGTATATCTATTTATTTGTTGCTATACACTTGGGCTTTTTCCATCTTTTTTTCCCTCTTCATTTTCTTTTTTTGAAGTAACACTAGTTTCCCATTATATAGGTTTCAGGTATACAGCATTATAAATCAACATCTGCAAGCACTATATGATATTCACCACTAAAAGTCTAGTGTCCAGTCTTCACATTCAATTGACCCCCTTTTCCTGATTGCTACTTTGCTTCCGCCTTCTCTTTTGGTACAACCACTATCTTGATGTTATAATCTAAGACTTTGTTTTTGTCCAGTTTTGTTGTTCATTACTTTCGCTTTTTTATCTAAGCTTTATCTTTTACTTTTTGACTTACAAAACACTTCACTTCATCTGATCTTCATAACAACTCTAGGATGTAGAAAATAGGACTATTATTTGCCATGGTGCTTGGACCATTACAAAATAAGCAACGATGATTAATTAAGACCTACTGGCTGACAAGTAACAGCTTTGGAAAAATTACTCTTTTACGAAAGTGAATAATTCTGAAAGTCTTTCAGTGGGTGAACAAGCTCAAAGGCTATCCAGACATTCAGAGGAGTTATTAAAATTACATATTAAGTCATTTCTATGAACTCTATAGTAGGAAATACATTTTTAATGAGGAAATTGAAGCTAATGTATAACAGCTGTCTTGTTAGCCAGTAATGGAGCATTAAGGAAGATTGAATTATTAATAAAATATAGCAACTTGAAAATTTAACCTTTAAACATTCTCTTATCCCTTTATCTTTTATATATAGTCTTTAAATTGATGTGAAAAAAAACACATTTGGTCATCTTACGTAGCTGCCATTTATAATTTTCTGTGCTACTCACTGGCTGTGGTATCTTCAGCAAGTTAATCCCTAACAGACTTCTTCATGATACAGTATCTAAAGTGTTTATGCCTGGAGTAGCAGGAAGCCTGGAGAGAAACTACTGGAATGTACCTATACTAATTAAACCTCCTCAAACTCCCACTTCTTTGGCATCACCACTGGTGGCAAACTGTACATGACCCACAGATTCATGAGTGAAGAATAAATATTGTTGATATAAAGTCATTAAGAATTTGGAGATCATTTGATATGTAGCAATAGTGGTTATCAATAACTGTTTGATAAGTTACTAAGGCAACAACTATATAAAAAGAGAAGAATAGGGAGAAAAATCAAAGGAGGGGAAGGTGAAAAGGTACATGAACATGGCCTAAAAAGCCAAGCCTTCACTGCCCTCTGTGTGTTCATTGCTAACCGCAGAAAGGCAGGAATGGCAGCTGTCCCCAGGCCCAGAATGAGGTGGATTGTACTCACGTTGGTGTTGCACAGCTTGTACTGCCGATAGGCCCCAATGCAGGAGATGGCTCTAGTCCGGGCAGGCTGGGAGAAACTCTGGGCTGCCCTGGGGGTCCCCAGGCCATGACTGCTGCTTGTTTCTGGGCTGTGGAAGAGACTCGAAGCTGCAGGGAAGCCTTGGTCATGGGTCAGAGGCAGCTGGTAGATGGAGGCCTCTGAGGCCTGCAGAGCTGAACCAGGGCCATTGTTGCTCCTGTATAGAGGCCCATGTTGGGGGGTCTGGTGGGCAGGCGGGCTGTAGTCATGGCTAAGACCAGATGCCCCCTGGGACCTGGAATGTGGAGACGAGGGCTTCTGCCTCCGAAGCCTCTGTGGTGAGTGTGCAGAATCCGTCTGCAGTGGTAAGATGTATGGGGCCTTCCCATAGCCATACTTGCCAGGGCCGATGGGTCCGCGGGTCCTGCTCCTGAGGAGAAACACAAGAAAGGAGATGAACTGAGTCACAGGAATTTTCAGGCTAACCCAGAAGCTCTGAATGTGCTGAGGGGACTGAGCAGATTGGAAGGCTGGGAGAGAGCCTGTGGGAGCAGGGAGGTAGAGGGAGGACACTCCAGCAGAAGGGACACTAGGAAGCACAATGAAAATGGAATCAACAGTGGATGAACAGTGCATGACTGAGTGGTTGAAGATGAGGTCATAGCAGTAAGCTGTGGTCAGTTCGGGACTGAGACCAAGGATTTGGGGTATTTTTATTGGTTGGAAGGTGTCATTGACAGTTTTTGACAAGCATGAAGAGATAATTATAATTTCAGCCACAGTAACTTCCTGTTCATTGTTTTCTGATAATAATCTGTGGGTTTTTTTCTCACTCACTGTGGGTATTGCTTGGTATTTTAGATCCTATTTCCATTGCCATTCATATCCAAATAGCTTTTCCAGGTAACTGGCAGGTTATGGGGAGCTTAACAATCAAATATTAATGCAGTCCTGACATGCACTGGGCCTAACTTATCCGTGAAGAAGTGAAAGGGGTTGAGCCATTGGCTACCTCATCACTCTGGGGGCAACCCATGCCAAGAATGCATGAACCATCGTCTTCATGTTTGTTTGGACCTTTAGATTTTATCAAGACTTCCCTGCTTTGTGAAAACTTAGGAAAATCATACAAATAGTGATTGATAAAATTGATATGTGTCTGAAACTGATTTTCTGGGGGGTGGGTGGGGGGAAGAAGCCCTGATTTGTAGCATTTGTCTATTTCCATGGTGTAAATATTCCCACCATGGCCAACTTCAAGCTACTGATTTCTTTCTTTCTTTTTTTAATTTTATTTTTATATTCCCCATACAATTACAACCCCCTTATTTTGACCCCAAACCCTCCATTCCCCGCCCCCCAGCCCCCAGAGAGTGTCTCTGGTTCATAGTTGTTTGTTGATTTTGATATTTTCTTTCTTGTAGTTATTCTTTCTCCTGGTCCCTTATTTAGGTTTTCTAGATTCCTGCTATGAGCGAGACCATCTGGTATTTTTCTTTTTCTTTCTGGCTTATTTCGCTGAGCATGATCCCTTCCAGCACCATCCATGTTGCTGCAAACTGCATGTGTTTATCTTTTTTGATTGCTGAGTAATATTCCATGGTGTATAAGTACCACACCCCAGTCATCTATTTTTGGGCATTTGGGTTGTTTCCAAAGCTTAGCTATTGTAAATAGTGCTGCAATAAACATAGGGGTGCAGGTGCTCTTTGGAATTGATGTTTCTGATTCCTTTGGGTAAATACCTAGGAGTGGAATTGCTGGATCATATGGAAGCTCTATGTTTAGTAGGTCCAGAAATCTCCACACAGCTCTCCATAGTGGTTGGACCAGTTTGCACTCCCACCAACAGTGCAGGAGAGTTCCTTTTTCTCCACATCCTCGCCAACATTTGTTGTTGCTAGTTTTTATAATATGTGCCATTCTCACTGGTGTAAGATGGTATCTCATGGTAGTTTTGATTTGCATTTCCCTGATTACAAGTGATGTTGAACATTTTTTCATATGCCTGTTGGCCATTTGCATTTCCTCTTCAGATAAGTTTCTTTTTAGCTCTTCTGCCCACTTTTTGACTAGATTATTTTCTTTGTTTTTGTTGAGTCTCATGAGCTCTTTGTAGATTTTTGTGATTAGTCCTTTATCATTAGTGTTGTGTGCAAAAATGTTCTCCCAGTCAGTGGGGTTTCTCTTTGTTTTTGTTATTGTCTCTTTTGCTGTGCAGAAGCTCTTTAATTTGATGTAGTCCCAGCTGTTTATCTTTGCCTTCACTATCACTGCTTTGGGTGATGTGTCTCTAAAGATGTCTTTGATGTGTATATCATGTACTGTTTCGCCTATATTTCCTTCTATGTATTTTATGGTTTCAGGTCTTATGTCTAGTTCTTTAATCCATTTTGAGTTGGTTTTTGTGCATGGTGTTATGTAGTAGTCAAGATTCATTCTTTTGCATGTAGTGACCCAGTTTTCACAGCACCATTTATTGAACAAACTTTCTTTGCTCCAATGCATATTCTTTGCTCCTTTGTCAAGGATTAGTTGACCATAAATCTGTGGGTTTATTTCTGGATTTTATATTCAATTCCATTGGTCTGTGTGTCTGTTCTTTTTCCAATACCATGCAGTTTTGATGGTTATGGCTTTGTAGTATAGTTTGAAGTCTGGGAGTGTGATGCCTCCATTCCCTTCTTTTTTTTTCAGGAGAGCTTTGGCTATTCGGGGTTTTTTGTGATTCCATATGAATTTCATCAATAATTGTTCTATTTCTTTGAAGAATGACATTGAAATTTTTTATTGGAATAGCATTGTATCTGTATATTGCTTTTGGTAGGATGGTCATTTTAATAATGCTTATTCTTCCAATCCATGAGCAGGGGATGTATTTCCATTTCTTTGTGTCTTCTTCTATTTCTTTTAACAGTGTTTTATAGTTTTCTTTATATAGGTCCTTTACCTCTTTTGTTAGATTTATTCCCAAGTATTTGATTTTTTTTTTGTTTTGATAATAAAAGGGGTGGGTTTTTTTTAATTTCTTCTTCAGATTTATTGTTTGTGTATAGGAAGGCTACTGACTTTTGTGTGTTGATTTTGTATCCTGCCACTTTACTGAAGTGATTGATTAGTTGAATTAGTTTTTCTGTGGAGTTTTTGGGGTTCTCTATGTATATTATCATATCACCTGCAAATAGTGATAGTTTGACTTCTTCTTTTCCTATTTGCATTCTTGTATGTCTTTCTCTTGTCTTATTGCTCTGGCTAGGACTTCCAGTATTATATTGAAAAGCAGTGGTGAGAGTGGACATCCTTGTCTTGTTCCAGATCTTAATGGGAATGCTTTCAGCTTTTCACCATTGAGAATGATACTGGCTGTTGGCTTGTCATATATGGCCTTTATGATGTTGAGGTGTGTTCCTTGTATCCCAAGAATTTCAAGGGCTTTTATCATGAATGGGTGTTGCACTTTGTCGAAAGATTTCTCGGCATCTATTGATATTATCATATGGTTTTTATATTTCTTTTTGTTCATGTGTTGGATAATGTTGATTGATTTTTGGATGTTGAACCATCCTTGTGTCGCTGGAATGAATCCTACTTGGTCATGGTGAATTATCTTATGGATACATTGTTGGATTCTGATAGCTAAAATTTTATTGAGGATTTTTGCATCAGTGTTCATTAGAGAGATTGGCCTGTAGTTTTCTTTTTTTGTGTTGTCCTTGTTTGGTTTTGGTATTAGTGTAATGTTGGCTTCATAGAACATGTTTGGTATTATCCCTTCCGTCTCAATTTTTTGGAAGAGTTTGTGAAGGATAGGCACTAACTCGTTTCTGAATGTTTGGTAGAATTCATTTGTAAATCCATCAGGTCCTGGGCTTTTGTTTTTGGGGAGGTTTTTGATGACCATTTCAATTTCTCTGCTTGTAATTGGTCTGTTTAGGTTTTCTATTTCTTCTTTATCTAGCTTTGGGTGATTGTAGAGTTGTAGGAATTTGTCCATCTCCTTTAGATTGTTGAACTTGTTTCCATGTAACTGTTCATAGTAGTTTCTGATTATTCTTTTGATTTCTGCTGTGTCCATTGTGATTTCTCCTCTTTCATTTATGATCCTGTTTATTTGTGTCAAGCTACTGATTTCTAACAAGCAGGAAAATCACAGCTCAAATCCACCACTGCATATAAACTTAATGTGCAACTAGCATTTGTAGAATAGAAAGCAAGGAAAGGTAAAGAAATATAAAAATGATTCAGATAAGGTTCTCTAGACTCCAATCTTACAAGTGAAAAGCAACTTGAACATAACCAAGGTGGGATGAGGCCTTTGCAAGCAACACAAAGGAGAGCGCTCTGGGAATTCCAAGGTCAAGGAAGCACTCTCACCTGGAGGGAGCTGGGAAGGTTTCACCATCACTGGCCTGGAGTGGGAGGCACAGGTCCCAGCATCCTGTAAGTCATCCAACTCTGACTTATTT
This sequence comes from Talpa occidentalis, assembly GCF_014898055.3. Taxonomy (NCBI): domain Eukaryota; kingdom Metazoa; phylum Chordata; class Mammalia; order Eulipotyphla; family Talpidae; genus Talpa; species Talpa occidentalis. The sequence goes on along the minus strand of NW_023601104.1, from coordinate 35,370,392 downwards.
ATAAAATGACTGAACTGGATTAAATGACCTGAAGCTCATTCCAGGTCTAAAATTATATGTTTCCATAATAATTAATTCTACATTTATGTAAAATTGGAAATCTGCCTGAGGGTTTCTACAGGATGGCCCCATTAAAATAAGCACATTAAAATAGCAATCAAGGTGAAACATTAATTTCTGCCCTCATGAGGAAATTCTTTCTTCACTCTATATAACCACTAAATATAAAATTTAACAGACCACAACTAATTATTTACATCTTTATCACTAATTGCACCTTCATTCTTAGCTGATAGGGTTTTGAAGTAAACTATGCTATGTGTTTATTTTACCTTTAGCCATTTCTCAATTAATCTTAGCAACACTTGGGATTCTATTAATGATGGAGGAATCCAGCATGCTGCTTTAACAGATGCAATTAAGAAGTTAGTTTTAAAATATATATGTAACTTGGATGTAACTTGCCGTTTTCTTTCTTGTGGCTGGCCAGGTAAAATGAACGACATCATACAAAGGCAAAGGAAAGAATTTCTGTATGTGTGCATCCCCCCCTTTTTTTAAAAAAGATCTGAAGACCTACCAAGAAACCTAACCTCAAAGAATGTACTGGGTGGAGACCCTGGCAGAAGGTAATAGAGAAATAAAGACACGTGGAACAGAGTTTATAAAACTTGAATGTGCATGAAAATCACCAAGGGATTTTGCAAAGAGGCAGATTCTGATTCAGGAGGCCCGGGTGCAGTCCAAGATTCTGCATTTCCAACAAGCTCCGAGGGGTGCTGGTATTGCTGTTCCATAAATACGTGGCTTTGAGAAACAAAACCACAGAATTAAATTGAAACGGCAAGAAAAAGGGTGAACATTCAATAGCAAAATTTATCATTTCTAATGATACACGTTTTTAAAGCTATAAAACATTTTAAAGCTATATACATTTATTTTTGCAGAAAACCTCTGAGTTTGTGACATCCATAAAACCTCTGCCACCCCAGGCCAAACTACACTGCTGCAGCTTACTCAGTGGGAGCTGCTTGCCCAAGACACACTTGAACTTAGTTCTGAGGGGCAGAGCAGGCAGAGGGAGAACCCCACGGTGGCTGAGGATTTGTGCAAGTGTCTTTCTAAAAGCTGCCCATCACCTCTGAGGGGGGTAACGTATGCAAGTGCAAATGTTTATTTTTATAGTCGCTTTGCCTTGTGGGAGGCCCTGCCCTAACAGGAGAACCATTCAAATACCAGTACCACTGCAAGATGATGGTTTGAAAGCCAGTGGCCAGCTAATTCTGATACCGACCAAAGAGAATGAGCAGCCAGTGAGGGCTGAGTACGAGCACTGGTTTCTGAATCCTTGACTGAGAAGACTTGGACAACCAGAAGATTCATTTCTGCTTGGCAGGAAATGTATATTTTCCTTATGGCCTGCAGAGCTAATCATCCTGACAGTTCAGAATGACCTCTTATCCTTAAGGATAGAGTCCATCTGGCCACTTGCAGGGAGGCCTTCATGAACTGGGCAGATTTATGCAAAGTGGGGTAATAAGCACAGATGTGCTTGAGGGGATCTGTGTGGCCACTTAAATCTTTCCAGGGGAGCATGTGGTAGGTGCCTGGGGGTAGGGGGTTGGGTAGTAACTTGATTAGTTCTGCTTATTCTCCTCATACCCGTCTCTGAGATTTTACTTTGGGTTCCCCATTTGTCCAAGTTCTGGCTAATTTTGGAAAGTTTAGGCCTTGAGAAAGAAATGGGAAAAAGTCTAGTTTGGAGATCAAAGACATGTATAAGGATTGATGACTGCGGCTCTGAAGCCAGGTTTCCTGGGTTTGAATCCCAGCTTTTCCTCTTACAAATTATGAAACAATGGTTAACTTAGTGTGTTGATGTCTATGTCTCATCAAATAGGGTCAGAACTCTGATAAGTAAAGCAGCTAGGGAGCTACATCTACGGGGATGTTCATTCTCGGGGACGTACTTCCAGTACTACAGATGCCAGTGGAGTAAAGAGTGAGGTCCTCTTAAATGCTATGCTCACTGGCCTCATTCTAGACCATGTACTGATCCTATGAGGGTTTTATCAGTGAAACTGATAAAAACACCTTCCTCAGAGCTTGTAGTAGAGATCAAAAGAAGAGCTAAGGACATATATAAAGTATGCATCATATAAGTACTTGCTCTTTTAAAATAGTCCTAGTTTGGCCATTTACTATTTCTACACACAGTGGCAAACAATACACCCTCAATTATCTGACCCATAAAATGAAAGTAGGGCCTCTTCTCACCCACTAGGGTGACTATAACCAAAAGGACAGAAAATAACAAGTGTGGGGGAGGATGTAGAGAAACTGGATCTCACACATTCCTGTGGGAATGGAAAATGGTGCAATCACTTTGGAAAATAAAGAAGAGAATTATTCATGTACCTCCAAGAGTTAAATGTAATGTCACCAGTGACCCAGCATTTTCAATCCTGGGTAAAAGCCCAAGAGAAATGAAAATCAACCAATCTTCACACTAGTATTCATAGATGAGTGTTCATAGCAATTTATTCATGATAGCCAAGAGGTGGAAACAACCAAAATATCTATCAACTAATCATGTGAATACATGAAGCACAAAATATCCATAGGTATTATGAACATATTATTCAGCTATAATTGGATGAGGCACTGATACACATACACACATACACACACACACACACACACACACACATACTACAACATGGATGAACCTTGAAAACATTCCAAGTGAAAGAAGCCAGACTCAAAAGGCTACATAATGTATGAGTCTATTTAGATGAAACATCCAGGGCAGTCAGATCCTTAGAGACCAAAAGCAGATTAATAGTTGCCAGGGAGGAGGGGAAAAGGAGTGACTGCTGATGGGTATGGGGTTTCCTTTGGGGGCGCTTAGACAGTGGTGATGGCTGTTCAGCCTTGTGAATGTGCGAAAACCCACTGAGTTATATACTTTACATGGTGAATTTTATGATATATTAACTACACCTCCATAAAGCTGTTACTTTTAAAAATGAGCGCATGAATAATTCTCTTTTATCTACATATAATGATGTTGAAAATGATCAAATTGAGGTTACTGATAGGAATGCGTTGAGTCTGAAAATGATTATTATCTTTTCCCCCCTTATTTTTCTTCAGCCACCTCGAACATACTTTATCGAGCAACTTCTATGAATATCTACTGCGTACCGAATGTGGTTCTTTTTGTGTGTTCACACTCCTGGCCTTGACCGCATAAGTAAATGCAGACACGCACATACAACCCTATCACACACTAGGGCTCAAGAACACAGCAAGAAGAGTTCTGACACCAGGTTTTGAGCTCAATTCTTCAATCACCTTCCAAGCTCTTTGCAGAAATTTTTCTTGAGATAATGGCAGCAAGCAACACTTTGCAAAGGGTAATAAGCATACAACATATGTTCCTTACAATAGGCTGGCTGCCATCCAGGGGTTTGTTATGTGTGATGTGGTGCAGCTTGTGACATTAATCCTGACCAGTGAGTGTGATGTTCAGGCAAAGATGCCCCATCAGTCTCCCTCTTCCCAATATACACACAAAGCCTGCAAATGTGTCATCTACAGCTATCACCTGTCACCCATGTATCTATCACACCCACGTATCTATGGCTGCCCAGATCCCCCCAAGCTAGCGTCAACCCCAGAGACCTAACTAACTTCTAAACTAGCGCCTGCTTCTCATCTGTGATGCACACAGATCACCCGGGCTCTTGTCAAAATACAGCTTCTGATTCAGCAGGTGTGAGGTGGACCTCTGATCCGCCCTGGTATCCAACTCCCAGGGTGATGCTGACACTAGCTCCTGGGAACACGCTTGGATTGCACCACCTAGACCTTCCCACAGACATCTCAAACTCAACATATTCAAGCTGGAAATAATTGTCACACACACACCCACCTGCACAACCTCAGCAAAACTGCCCTTCTGTATCCTCCATCTCACATCTCATAGTTCTCACATTTGAGCAAGTATCAGAATCACTTGGAAGTCTTGTTAAAACAGACCACTGAACCCTATGTGCAAAGAGTCTGGAGAGATCTGGGTGGGACCTGAGAGTCTGCATTTCTAACAAGCTCCCAGGCGATGCTGATGCTACTGGTCTGTGGACCACATTGTGAAAGGCGGCGCTCTGTTTCGTTCCCAAGCATCTGCTGCAGTCAGCTGGCTCTTCCACTCTCCCCACCTCTCTGTTTGAAGTCCAGACTCCTTGACTCGGTCACCCAGCCTGCAGAACATGTTCCTGGTCATAGCCCAACACTGTACAGATGACCCACACCACATTCCTCGGAGTTTCCCAATAGGCCAACCCAGTTTGTCCTCCATGCCCTGCCCATGCTGGCTCCTCCTCCAGGCTGCCTGTCCCACCACCATTTCCTGGGACAATCTTTAATTGTAATTGAAGCATTACTTCCTTAATGAAGCCTTTTCTGGCTACTTCACCTCACCCGAATCCTTCACTCTGTAGAATTGCTGCCTTCTCTTTTGTCCTTCCACTAGATCCCATCTAACTGTCACAGCAATGTAACTGATCAGAGACTGTAGATTCCTCTGGGGAAAGGGATGTATCTTATTTGTCTTATATCCTTAGAACCTAGTACATGGTAGGTACCTAGAACCTGGCACATAGTAGGTGTTCAATAATTGACTGTTGAAAAACTGAAAGAGCAAATGAATGGCTCAAACCACTATTACCAAAAGGAGGAAAGCCCCCCATCCATTATTGCATGTGCTTAATATTTTTGCTACATGAAATAGTGTATTTTATTAAAAGACCATTAAGATAATGTGGCACTGAAAACAGCATCACCTCAGAAAAGTCTCACCTACTAGGTGAGATTATTCCTGGCATCAAACACCTGGAGAAGAACTAGGTTCTTGGAATGGAAAGGAGGGCCAGCAAGGGCTAGGACTCAGCCTTTTCTCTCAAAAGGAGGGAAGAAGGTCAAGGGCACACCATGCATGCCTGTCAGAGCCAGAAAGTCACCCAGACAAGGCTGTCTGTCAGCCTCTTGCTTCCCACCTCCTTTCTTATTTTCCAGGAGACAAAGGAAGAAGCAGAGGGAGAGCCCTGCCCTGCGGAAGTCAGGCTGTTTGTATTTCTTTTACTCTGTTTATTTTCTTTCTGCTTTCCCTTGGAGCTTGGTCAGGGCTCTGATAAGACCAGTGTGTCTCAGCTGAGCTAACATGAACCTCACATGGGCCACAGGAGGTAACAGCAGCAGCCTTGGGGCCAGCCCATGAGTTACCCCGGCTGTCTGAGCCTGAGAGAGGCTGGAGGAATAAGTGAGTTGCCCCTGCTCACAAGGAAAGCCTCGCTGAGCTGCTTCACGGTAGAGGTTCTAGGGTGTGCGGCATTAAGAGAGGGGTGGTCCTTGTGGCTATATACCTGAGCTGAGTTGTTAGGCAAACATGTACATTCATCCAAGGGAAGGTGGGGTGGAGGATTTTGAGATAGAAGATATGTTACTGGAGAGAGCTGATGGAATGAGGGCTGGATGGAAGTTCCTGTGCTAGCTTCGGCTAAGAAAACCTAAGGTTCTATGGAATCTTCCTATGAAGATAAATAACATCCATGTGGTTTAAAGGGATCACAATTGCAAAGTGCCACATTTGCACTTTGTATTGTCATTATAAACCAAAACTAAACTCTTACCAAGCCAATGTTTTGAGACAAATATCCCTGCCCATGCTTAGCATCAGAGCTAGGCCTGGGAGAAGGGCAAGCTAAACATCGCAGTCTTAGGAATCGGAGGCTGCATCTGAGAGTTGCCTCTAAATCAGCTTCCTCTTCTTCTTCCTCCCCGTCTCCACTCATTGAAGGAAAGAAGCATTTCCACTTGGCCTTTTAAGCTAGCAGAGAAGGCAAGGAGATGTGATTTGCAATTAATACCAGTGAAATGATCTTTTCCAAAATCCATTAATATGACAAATGCTTCTTTTAAAGAGGTTTTCATGGACATTTTGCAGGCAACTGGGCAGGGAATGGGCTCTTCTCAATGAGCCCGTAGAGGTAGATGGAGGTGTGGGCTTGAGGGGGTGAGGGGACGGCGGACCTCAGTGCTGCCTGCTGAATTGGCAGGACACCTCATACCGCTGAGGACAAATTGAAGGAACCAATGCACTTCTCTCTCAATAACCCCTCTTTGCCCTGCAGTCTCCTGTAAGGACCTTGATGGACGGATACAGCATCAGAGTAGAGAAGACCCCAAGAGCAGCACGAGGAGATAAAAGGTTTCTTTAGAATTTGAAAACCTGGACTTGGTCTGTCAAGGTTAATGTCTGGTGCATAGAGAGCAGAGGTGTGGCTTATACTACAGAATGTGGAATATTCTGTTTGGAATTATCTCAAACCAAGGGAAATGAAGGGTTTGACTAACAGGAAGAGGAGGGAGGAAGAGAGGCAAGTAAGCAGACATCAGGCTAGAACGCTCTGGCTTGGATGGAAGCACCCACAACTCTAGATCTGTGAAGGAGCCCAAGAACAGAAGAGACCTGCGAATTTTGTGGGGAGGCTGCATCTAACACTGCACCTCACTTGGATGTGGGGGTGGTGCCAGAAAGAAAGGATACCTCAGTGCCAGTGGGTCATCCTGAAGGGGTCTTTGGAGAGATTTTGCAGCAGTTACTATAAAGAGTAGAAGGAAGCCAGTGAAGCAAGATAGATCTCTTGCTCCCTTCACTGAGGCTGCACAAAAGCCCCTCATCTGGGAAGCCAGGTCACCCCCAGAAAGGAGGGTAGGATGAGGGAAAGGGAGATAATCTTAACTGAACTGAGCATAAATCCTTAAGTGATCAAATCTAACATGAAGTATCTAAGTATCTGAGTTTTCTAGAATTGGCAGTTTTCTTATACCGGCAGAAATAAAGGTTTGTGAATCAAGCCTAACTGCAGAAAAATACAGTTTTGTATATCTCAGTTGTGACTGTATATTGTACATCTGAAATATAACCTAAATGTCCTTAAATAGGGGAATAATGGAGCTAGTTAAATTGTTATAGAGATATAGGGCCTCCCTGGTTGTACAAGGTGTTAAGATGCAACCTATGAAGCTATCCGCAGCCACTGTAGCACGAGTTCGATCCCCAGCCAGGAAACTACCTTCATGGTGCAACAGACCTCTCCTGACTTGCCCGCTGCTCCCCTCAACAGTGTATTTCAGTCTGTTCTGCTCCCCACTCTGTCTGCTCCCCACTCTGTCTCTGGTGAATCCTCTCACCCCCTGCACATCTGGCCTGTATGCATAAATAAATGAATCTTTAAAAAAATAGAGATATACATATTGGAGTACTATGAAACTGTTTGAAGGGATGAACAAGACACAAACTAAGCCTATACATGTTCCTGTTTGTTAAAAGAGAAAAGATATTTACAATATATGAAAATGCTTATCTCTTCAGGATACATTTCTGAACGGATACAAATGAAATTTGGAAGTGATTTCCTTTGAGAAGCAGACCCAACAGGGTTGAGTTAGGGAAAGACTCATTTATCATTTTTATTTTACCATAAATTTTTTTTGCCTTCTGCACAGATTTTCAATATGTGAAAATGTTGTAAAAGAAAAACACTAAGCCATTTTCCACTGAATTTGTTTAAATGTAGCCTTATGGATGTAGGAAGGGTCATAAGAAGCAAATATCAGAATATGTTGTATAAATGTCACAAAGGACAACCCAGTAAGTAATTTAAATATGTAACCATAACATGTCCAATTATAAATAGGCTATTAGGGCCTCCCTGGTGGTGCAAGGGGTTAAGATACAACCTATGAAAACCTATGAAGCAATCCGCAGCCACTGTAGCACGAGTTCCATCCCTGGCCAGGGAGCTACCCACATGGTGCAGCAGACCTCTCCTGTCTCACCTGCTGCTCCCCTCAGCAGTGCATTTCAGTCAGTCTGCCTGTTATGCTCCCCACTCTGTCTCTGGTAAATCTGCTCACCCCCCATACCTCTGGCCTGTACCCCAGTTTTTGTATGCATAAATAAATGAATCTTAAAAAAATAAATAGGCTATTAACCACAAATACTGAGGGAATAGAAATAGGGACAAAAGTTTCTTCTGAAATATCACTAATAATAACTGAAAAGTCAGATGTTCCTAGAATGATTTCACACAATGGAGACCATCATCAGCTTCTCACCCAGCAGGAACTTCTTTAGAGTCTGAATATGCTTAGGCAACAAAGCAATGATGCTGTGACACCCAGTATTTTTGATGTATGTGATGGCAAATAACCTAGTGCTTATTTTCTGCCATCCAATAACATCTCCATCCTTCAGATACCCGAGGCTGCATTTAAACAAATTCAGTGGAAAATGACTGAGTGGTTTGTTTTTTTTTTTTTACATCATTTTCACATATTGAAAATCTGTGCAGAAGGCAAAAAAATTTACGACAAAATAAAAATGATAAATGAGTCTTCCCTAACTCTACCCTGTTGGGATACCAGGAACCTCACAAACTTTGATTTCTCTCTCCACTGGATTCACCTTTCTAAGCACAGCCCTGGTTATTACCCTCTATTTCAAAAAAATTCTTGTGGCCCACCTCTGTCCAGAAAATCAAGTTCAATCCCAGATGGTTTTAAGGCACATTTGGTTCGATGCCACGCTCCATTCTTCAACAGCCGATTTCAGTTTAGCTTCCTAGATTCAACTCTAATCATCTCTCTCCCAATTCCCATCTTCAGCCCTGCCTTTTCCAGGCCATAAAGGATCACTCCTATTTCCCAAACACCCAGAGCTCTTGTACCTCCCAGACTCCTCCTGGAAACCTACCTGACTGACTACTGATTGGGTGGAGCTTCCAGGCCCAACATAAACATCAAGACTAGGGCCTCCCAGGTGGCGCAGCAGGTTGATCACAGCACTGTGAAGTGGTTGTCAGCAGCCTCTGCAGCACGGGTTCGATTCCCGGCGGGCCAGGAAGAGTCCCACATGTGAGTCAGACCTCTTCTATCTCTCCTGCTGCTCCCCTCAGCAATGTCTTTGGTCCATCTGCCTGTTCTGCTCCCCACTCTGTCTCTGGTGAATCCTCTCACCCTCCCGCACCTCTGGCCTGTACCCCAGTTCTTGTATAAATAAATAAATCTTAAAAAAAAAAAAAAGACTGGGGGCCTCCTCGGTGGCACAGCGGTTGAGCGCTGGGTTGCGAAGCTGCCCGCAGCCTCTGCAGCGCCAGTTCGACCCCCGGCTGCTCCCCGGCCACCGGAGGAGGGTCCCATATGGTGCGCAGACCTCTCCTGCCGCCCGCTGCTCCCCTCAGCAGTGTACTTCTGTCCTTCTGCCTGCTCTGCTCCCCACTCTGGCTCTGGTGAATTCTTTCACCCTCCCGCGCTTCTGACTGTACCCCATGCTTGTATAAATAAATAAATAAATGTTTAAAAAAAAAAGAAAAAAAAAGAAAAATCTTTAAAAAAAAAAAAAAAAAGACTGGCCTGGTGCACTCCCCCCATGGCAGCCCCACAGTCAGAGCCTTCCGGGGGGCAGTCTGCATACCCCTCTACCCCTCTACCCCTCTACCCTCTACCTTACGAACGTTATTTAGTAAAAGGCCCGACTCCCTCACAAATTTGCTAGTTTTCTGGGTGAGTCTTGTCAGTTTCTTATTCCTGCTGCATAATCACAGAGACCAGTTGCCATCTGAGGCTACTAGGAATGTTAGCTGAAATGACACATGTCAGACGCCACAGTTTAACTGCTCAGCATTTCTTTTTTTTTTTTTTTAAATTTTCTAGAGGCATGTCTTATTTATTTATTTATTTATTTATTATTTGTTTGTTTGTTTGGTTTATACAAGCACTGGTTACAGTCAGAAGCGCGGGAGGGTGAGAGAATTCACCAGAGCCAGAGCAGGGAGCAGAGCAGGCAGAAGGACCGAAGTACACTGCTGAGGGGAGCAGCGGGCGGCAGGAGAGGTCTGCTCGCCATGTGGGACCCTCCTCTGGTGGCCGGGGAGCAGCCGGGGATCGAACCGGCTGCAGAGGCTGCAGGCAGCTTCGCAACCCAGCGCTCAACCGCTGCGCCACTGGGGAGGCCCTGCTCAGCATTTCTAATCAATGAGTCAATAAACACTATCACTTTGGGTCTATTAGTAGAAACAAAAGACTCCGAGTTCCAATAAACAAGTCAAGGCAGCCGCACATATCTGAGTGGGAAGCAAGGAAACTGGTGAAATTGAGTCAGTAGCCACTGACCATCTAGGGAGCCCTGAGTGCTGAACACCAGGGAAGAGGGGAGGGAGCGGCAGCTGAAGACCAGAAGGGCATTCACCAGGCGCCACAGGATCCCAGGCAAACCAGATGGAAGGGAGTCTGCATCCTAAAACTGGAAAGAGAGCTCCATGTTCCTAAAACTCAGCCTGTCCCATTGTGATTGCTAGCCAGGGGGAGAAAGGATAGCATGTGCTAAGTTCAAAGACGCTGGGAGCAAATGGTTTAGGTTGAGTGCGTCCGCCTTCTTAGAAGTTCAGAAGACAGAAACTCTTGCCAGGCCTGTTCCAGGCAATAAATTATCTAATGTCTACAGAAGATAAGAGGCAAAACTCTGACCATTAAAGTTAAGATGATGAAAACAAAAGCTTTCCTGGTTGCCTACCATGTAGCATACGTTGTCACTTACATTAGCTGTCTTGACCAGAGCGGCTGCTGCTCCTTTGAAAATATTTAAGGTCTGGGTACAAAGACCAGCATGAGAATCAGCTGATAGGTTTGCTCTGTACTTCAGGGAAGGATCCTAAAGGCTCACAAATGGGGGAGGGGAGAAAAGCAGAAGGGAGGGACACAGGGAGAAGGGTCAGATTTGTTCTAATAAGCCAGAAAGAAAAGAGGCCTTTCATAAATGTATTCGGGTGCATCACAGGCTCAAAAGGTAAGCTACCTAGCAGAAAAAAACAAAAAGTGGTTTTGAGTGACTCTGTAAAGCCTTTTTTGATCTTAAAAAGCCTGTTTTGCCTCAGGCACTCAAGCCTCAAGAAGAACCTATCCTCAGAGACCTACAAGTTGGCCTGCCAAAAAGTGACTGCCCCGCTCCACCTTGCCCCACCTCCCCACACACACTTTCATATCTCCCAAAATAAAAGGAAGCAGCAACCTTCAGAACACACCCAGTGCTTAGATTTTGAATCCATACGTTGTTATCAGGCTGCTGCTTCTTGTCTAGAGGACTGTTTGAAAATCAGCCAGTGTCCCCAAGAACAAATCAGCTCAGTATTCCCTGGTGCTGCTGCACATCTGAGTGCTCTTAGGTTTCTGAAACATCTCCATGAGCTTCATTCATTGTGGGCCTGGTGGGGTGAAATATGGACAAGGGAGTGCTCATTCCAGGAAACCAATTTCAAACCAACAGAAAACAACAGTGTCCAGTGGCTGTAGGGATGCAGGTCACAGTTGAGCAGGTCATTCGCTGCACAAGGACACCTGGGTGCTGAAATCCAGTGGGTCTCAGGGGGAGATGAGCCAGAGGAAGAGGTATCTTTTTTTTTTTTATTTCCACAAAGGCAAAGAATGAGTGAGTGGAGGTCCACCAGAGAGGCATTTCCAGTTAAGGCTGAGTCAACATTAATTTGTTCAGAGCAAAGTAGACGATGACCCCATCCTACTTTGTAATGGGCAGGGTACCCCTGAAGCTGAGTAGGGTAAGAGGTCAGGTGGGACCAAGGTGGTAACATGGGAGGCTAGAAAGAGTCCAGGTATTCCCTCCAACAGGGAATTCCCTCCACAGTGAATCACCTGTGCTATCATGGACAAGTCACCCCACATCTCTTATCAACAGCAGTAAAAATCATGAATGTAAAGCACAGGATTTGTTTTTTTTTTTTTTTTTTTTTAAATTTTATTGTTATATTCCCCATACAATTGCAGCCCCCCCATTCTGACCCCAATCCCTCCCCTCCCGCCCCCGCCCCCAAAAAATGTCTCTGGTTCATAGTTTTTTGTTGATTTTGATTTTCACTTTCTTATAGTTATTCATTTTCCTGGTCCCTTATTTAAGTTTTCTAAATTCCTGCTATGAGTGAGACCATCCGGTATTTTTCTTTTTCTTTTTGGCTTATTTCGCTGAGCATGATCCCTTCCAGCGCCATCCATGTTGCTGCAAATTGCATGTGTTTATCTTTTTTGAATGCTGAGTAATATTCCATGGTGTATATGTACCACATCTTCTTGATCCAGTCATCTATTTTTGGGCATTTGGGTTGTTTCCAAAGCTTAGCTATTGTAAACAGTAAAGCACAGGATTTGACCCTTGTGAATTCTCTGTAAATGGTGGTTATCTTTTTTTTTTTTTTAAAGATTTATTTATTTATTTATACAAGCACTGGGTACAGTCAGAAGCGCGGGAGGGTGAGAGAATTCACCAGAGAGAGAGCGGGGAGCAGAACAGGCAGACTGATAAAATACACTGCTGAGGGGAGCAGTGGGCACGGCAGGAGAGGTCTGTCGTGCCATGCGGGACCCTCGCCGGGGCCAGGGATTGAACTGGTGCTGCAGAGGCTGCTGGCAGCTTCGCAGCTCAGCGCTCAACCACTGCACCACCAGGGGAGCCCCAATGGTGGTTATCTTGATAGCTACACTGTCCCAAAAGCGAGAGACCTGGAGCTTCCAACCTTGTCACCTGAGGATCACGGCAGAGGCAGGCGGCCAACATGGGTCGGGTGGTGCAGAGCCGGCTTTGCAGGAAAGAACAGTAAATGTATTCATTTCTCCAGCATAATAGAGAGGAGGCCTCTTGGGAGTCAAACCTGTTGCTGGTGTGGGTTGTAATCTGAACCTGAGCGGGCCTCCAGGACTACAGGGGTTTAGGGGAAACCAAATGAGATTACCAGCGGAGCACAGGGTCTGGCCAGGACAGGTGCTAAGCAAATGTGAGGGAATAACCCCTCTCCCCCGGGGACTCTCAAACAGTGCCCCTGCCTTAGAGCCTGATCTCTGACAGGTTGAAGCTAGTTGAAGAACTATTTTTTGTAAGTTCTGCTGAATTCATTAATACAACAGCAATAATGAATATAATGCAACTTACATTTCTTGAGCAGCTTTTATGTAAAAGGCCCACGGAGAAAGCACTGGTAATTCTTTCCCACTCTGGATGTCTCTCCCACTCTGAACTTTTATACCACTTTCTATGCACCCACTTCCCATATATATTATTTCATTTTTCCTTTATTATAAATATGAAATATACCAAGTCTCGTCATCTTGTCTGAAGAATGAGGCAGAGTTTTCTCTATGCGTTGGAGGAAATCATTTAGGTGCAAGTCTGTCACTCTTAGTCAATTGAAAGAATTTTTTTTCAGAAGGATTTTACTCCATCCCCCAAGATATTCAACACCATGTGTTTAAGTAAATACATTCAGTACTCAGCAACAATTTCTTGAACACTTGCCAATGTCATCACTCCTACTTCATACACAGGGAAACTGAGTCTAAAAGGCATTAAACTACTTATGCAAGCTCATAATTCTGTGTGAATGGCTATTATGCTAATATTAATAATATACTGAATGAATGAATGGTAAGCTCCTGAGGAACTTAAACATCTGCAGTATAGTACAACTTAAAAATACCAAATGCCATTCATAGAGGATTACAGGGACAGACAGTCTGCAATGAGAATTTACTGGAAAACAGGGAGAGAAATACTGCTTCCCTCCAAATCCAGAAAGGGTTTTCAGCCCACAATGAACTGTTTTCCAATCACTGAGGAAAGGGAAATCTTAGCTAATACTGAATCTACCTGGCCCACAGGGAACAAAATGTTTCTATATGAAAAAGGATTCATGAGGGTATAAGGAAAATACTGTGGGCTTAGAAGTCAAACACAAAGAGGAGAAGGAAGGTCCTAGAAGCCAGGCCTGATTTTGACCTGGCATGATTGAGGGACATTAGGGGAAGGAGTCAGTGGGTAAGAAGGGAGAATAACTCAGCAGTCAAGAACAGGGTTTGGGAGGCAGACTGGTTCAAATTCTTGTTCTGCAACCTACCAATCCTGGGATCTCAGGCTGGTCACTTCATCTCTCGAAGTGTGGAGTTATTTTCAGGTAAATAAGGGATGCTACTGGTACTCGATGAGTGAGGGACCTTTGAGCTTTAGCTTAGAGCCTTACACACGAGGTGTCTTGTGTTACTATAACAAATCACCACAAACGAGGTGGTTTAAAACAACCGAAATGTATTCTCTCATAGTTCTGGAGGCCAGAAGTTCCAAATCAGCCTCAATGGGAAGAAATTGAGTTATTGGCAGGGCTGGGCTGCCTATGGAGACTCTAAAGGAGAATTTCCTTGCCTCTTCTAACTCTTAGTCTGCTGGCGTTCCTTGGCTTGTGGCCCTATCATTACAATCTTCAAGGTCAGTACCTCCAAGACTCTTTCTTCTGTCTTCACATTACCTTCCATTCTGTGTCTTAGTATATCAACTCTCCCTCTGCATGGCTCTTACAATGACACTCACGACTGCATTTAGGGCCTACTTGTATAATATAGAATAATCTCCCCATTATAAGATCCTTAACATATCTGTAAAGTCTCTTTTTCCAAATAACTTAGAATCTTCAGGTTTTAAGGACTAAGACCTGATATTTGTGGGAGGCCATTCTTCACCCGACTGTGCACAGCAAATCCTCAGTAAACATCAGTTAGGATGTTGTTGTTGTTACTATTAAAAGAAATGAATCAAGAGAAAGGGCCATCTAGGAAAGGGCCTATGGGCAGATAAGAAAGTGGGGACTTAAGAAGCTCTGGAGGGGCTGTGAACACTTTACATGAGAATGGACAGGGAGGACGCAGTAGGACTGCATCATACAGTGCAGGTAAATTACCTAGAGCCACATTATAGACCCAGAGTGACAACAGCAGAAAGAGTGAGGACACTGAGATCAGGCAACCCTCCACCCAAATCCTACTCTGCCCCTTGTAGGAACGGGACACTGGGATTTTATCTCAGTTCAATGGTCTTATGGTAAAAATGGCCGGTTGAGGCTCAAATAACACATGTACATGATGTGGCACATAAAAATGGCTGTCGTCAGTGTGACTGAGTCGGTAATGTGTGCAGGGAGGATGAGCAAAGGAAATGACAGAAACCCACGTATTCAGGAAACGTGTCCCCTCCCATCCTCACATGAAGGCATCCCAGGCTAGCACCAGGCGTGCAGCCAAGGAGAAGCCTGGGGGGGTCCCAGATGAAGAGTTGAAAGCCCCTTCTGGGACACACATATTCTCAGACTTTTTCCACAGCCCATCCTATCTTTCTTCTGGAACCCGGAGTTATGAACGACTTGGAAGGGATTCAATACAGCATTCTTATGGCAAATGTGATCTTTGTTCTGATAACTAATGAAATACTTCTGACGCTTAATGAAATGCCACAAAAAATGAACAAGGGCTCTTTGGAGCCTTGTCTGGGATCAGAGTACCTCAAGCTTAAAATCTGACTCCAATCTTTCCTAACCTGCAGGCAGATATGTACATACCAGCCGGCCCAGCTCCGTTACAAACTCTCTCATTGAAAAAGGCTAAGGTTTCCGATTGAGACACCAAAGCATATTAAGACACCGTTTATCAGGTTAGCATCAACAGGTAACTTTCTTGTCAAACAGTGCGGGGACTAAGTGGAAATCCTGGTTCAGAAGGTAAAGAAACAAAACTTTCCTTGGAGGAGGAAACAAAACTCACCAAAAGCTCTCAGCATGCATTTCCAGCAGCTGGACCTGCTTTCTCTCCTCACTGCCCTGCCTGGGGAGGCTTCGAGAAAAGTACAGGTGAGACCAAAGACTTCCCTTCTCCTTGCCCTGCGGTTTCTGCCCCCCACCCCCACCCCCATATGTAACAAGGCTTTTAAGGTATGGACCGAGGGGCCGGAAAACAGCATGCAGCTTTGAGAAGTTTAATTAACAGCAATTTTTTTCATCCAGCATCACAAAGGGGCCCATTTAGCTCCAGGGGCCCCTTTCCAGGACAGAAATAACGTATTACTCCACAATTATTAATGATGAAATGCAAATAGTCTCCAAGAAAGTGGGTGGAAAAGGAGGAGCTGAAAAAAACAAATGAGTCCTACTCACAGCCTAGGACAGTTCCCTGGGGAGGCAGAAAATGGAAGGTAAAGTCTGTGATCTGGGCCTGACCCTGTCTGTCCTGTTTCAAAGTGAATGAACCTTTTAAACACACATACACACACACACACACACACACTCACACACACATACTCCAACATTACAGAAAGTATCCAAAGATAATGAAATTATTAAGTCATGTTGTCTTGAACAATGTCTTATGTTTTCGCAAGGACTTTTAAAGCTGTCACCTCGTGGTCCTTTGTGGTAGACAAAGGACATAAAATTACCTATATTTTATAAATAGATTAAGTGACACTGAAGGTCATCCAGTCAGCAAGTGGGGGCACCGAGGCAAGAAGCGAAGTCCAGGGCAAGGCTTTCTCCAAGGGAAGAACTCCCTATGCTTCCAATACGTGTTTGAAGACATGTCTGAGAGCTGTGTGTTCCCATGATTACAGATGGGGGGATAGGGTGGGGACATTGAGATCGGCAGTGGAGTCTTAATCTACAGTTGACTTTAATGATTGGGATAAGGCCCCTTGATTTCACAAATGTATAAACTAAGACCCAGAGAAATGAGGTGACTTGCCCGGGATCAAAGCACTGGTGAGAGTTGGGAAGTAGCCCCTGGACTGTGGACTTGGAATACAGTCTTTTTTCTGCACCAACTGCCTCAGGCATCTTTATCTGTAACTTCATCACCTTGCTGTCCTTGGGGAGTACACATGCCTGACAAAGAGCTGAGGGCAGGGCGGGGAGTGCAAGGCTTTCTCTTGTTCATCATTCTGGACACAGTACTTCAAACCTTCCTGCAGACAACAACCAGACATGGGAGAAGTGGCTGGTGGTTCCTGCTAGCACAGAAATTGTCCTATTACTTGCATATCCTTAAGAAGCCCAGAATGCAAGCCCCACAGTCATGCCTCCCTCAATGGCGAGGATGCAGTCTGAGAAATGCACCTTTAAGTGATTTCACTGTTGTGCAAGCATCATGCAGTGTAATTACACAGCCCAGGGCAGCGGTGTGCCACACACCTAGGCGAGACAGCAGAGCCTGTGGTGGCCACTGTCAGATCAGTGACCAAACCCATCAAGTGATGCATGACTGCAGCTGATGCTGCCCACACCCCAACGTGTCTACATCCTAATCCCCAGAACCTGGGAATGCTCCCTTATGTGGCCAAGGGTCCTTGTAGGTGTGATTAAATGAAGGATCCTGAGATGCAGGCTTATCCCTAGCTGTCCGAGTGGGGCCTTAGAAGAAGCATGGGAGTTAGTGTAGGAGATAAGATGACAAGATGACAGAAGCAAGAGATTAGGTTGGAGTGATGGGGAAAGGACGCTGAGACAGGGAGCGCAGGTGGCCTCTAGAATTTGGAAATGGGAAGGAAACAAATTCTCCCCTGAAGCCGCCAGCAGGAATGCAGGTTGGCCAACACCTTGATTTAGATTTCTGACTGCCAGGCTGTAAAAGATAATTTTGTGCTATTTAAGCCACTAAAATGGCTTAAATGGGGAGGAAATGCACCTATTAAAAAACTAGAAGAACAAGCTAACCCTGGCTTCTTGGGATTTACAGAGATAGGGGGAGGGGAGAAGGTTAGGACTGGTGTAGTCACACATTTGAAAATCACAAGGAGAGATCTAGACTGATCATATATCATCTTGCTTTAAAACAGAAGAGAGCTGGTCATCATGATTACAGGGATTATCTTCCTCAACAAATTTCCAGTTGGTCTCCCTAGGACTGCTTGATCTCCCTCCCTGGAAAGGAGCCCTGACCTTCCTAGTCTCACCTGGACACCCTCATCACAGGCCTTGCTCCTGTCCCCTCAGACCTTTTATGGCTTCCAAAACATGACAGGCTCCTCCGTGTTTCCAGGTGTCCACCCCTCGCAATTTGCTTTCTGGGGAATGACCTCTTCACTGCGGGCGCTGCTAAAACTCTTTTTCGTCAAAGGGCAGCTCACTCATCACTTCCTTTGACTTCCCCGGTCCTCTCTCTTCCCCCTTCACTTTTGCATTCCTCTTAGGAGACAGAACCCTGGGCACTTGGTCTTGTAAATATCAGTTTGCTCATCTTCCCCTACCCCACCCTGCGCAAACCTGGTCCAGCCAGATTTCCAACACAATGCTAACTGTATTTGTCCAGAAGAGCCTGTGAAACCCACCTTCTACAACCTTTTCTTACAGATATGACACTCTCCACAGTGGTGATTTTCATGTCCCAGGCGCCTTACAAGTGCCTCCAGTAGAGGAAAGTTCTCGAGTTGCTATACCTGCTGGGGAAGGGGGAAGTGTTCCCTATCTTGAAAATCTCCACTTAAGGCCATCCTGCACCTCATTCCCTAGATTCCAGCTGACTCACATGTGTGACCATCAGGATAACTGGTGGGTGCAGGCGAGTGTAAGGAAGCGCGCCCTGAAGAAGTCCTGGCTGGTGGCAGGCTCTTTTTTTTTTCACCACTAGAGTGGTAAGTCTATCTGAATTCACCCTTAAAAGCGCTGACACTGTTCTCACATCTGGTTTGTGGAAGCTGAGTTATCCTGGCAAGGAGACAATTAGAACAGGTTTCCAGATGGTTATGGACTTGGATGCTGGGCAGCAGGGCTCTCTCTGGCTACCCTTTTTACTGGACATTTTGGGAATGGGAAGACATCCATTTGGTTTGGTTAATAAAAGTGAACTGCTGCACAAACAGGGGCTCCTTCCACCTTCTTCCAGTCCGCAGGTACCCATTTCCAGAAACTGAGGGGGAAGATTCTCCTCTTGATGATCATCTTCAGTTTCACAGGTATAAGTTGCTGCATGCACCACAGGAGTCACTACATGCTCGTGAGTGTGTGCACACTCACTCACTCTCTCTCTCCGCAACCCCCCCCCCCCACTCCCACCACCACCACCACAAGACACAGCCTTGGGCATGGAGTGAGGGAGAACTTGCTGGAATGCTTTTATGGAGTCTGTTGGCCAAGACCTATAGGCTGACCTCCACCCACCCTCAGTCCACACAGGCCATGGCTACCCAGGCTGCCAAGTCCTAACTAATTCCCAGGGGAAGACAGGCCACATCAAGAAAGGGCAAGTTGTGCAGCCCCAAACCCTGCCTTCCTGGACTACATTCCTGGCTCCCTGGCTCCCAGGTGGCTCTAGTTCTCCACCCAATTGTCCAGATCCAGAGTTCAAGCTGGAACTGTAACACACTAACACCCAGCCTTTAAGCCCATAGTGGGAGTTACAGGTACAATTGATTAAGCACCCATAGGGAAACAAGCAATAGAAACATATTATTTCATTTAATCACCCAATAATCCCATGAGATGAGAATTATTATTACTCTCATTTGAAAGCAGAACCCTAAGACTCAAGAGAAGTTAAGTAACTTTCCTAAGCTCAGGATCTTTGGGAAAGTGCCAACAAATGCTGCCATTATTTCTAAGGCTTTTTTTTTTTTTAATTTTTTAAAAAAGATTTATTTATTTATTTATTTATACAAGCGCTGGGTACAGTCAGAAGCACAGGAGGGTGAGAGAATTCACCAGAGCCAGAGTGGGGAGAAGAACAGGCAGACTGACAAAATACACTGCTGAGGGGAACAGTGGGCATGGCAGGAGAGGTCTGTCACGCCATATGGGACCCTCGCCGGCGGCCGGGGAGGCCGGGGATCGAACCGGCGCTGCAGAGGCTGCAGGCAGCTTCACAGCCTAACGCTCAATTGCTGCGCCACCAGGAAGGCCCTATTTCTAAGGCTTTTCAAAGTATGACTTGCTGTGTATGTGTATGTTCTAATGAGACAAAGGTCTGCTAGGAAAGCAAGTGGACTCAAGAAATTCCCAGGTAAATTCTAGCTAAGTAAATTCTATTTATTCATCAAGGTTGGGTTCAAATTCTGCTCCGTGAGCCTTTGCCAAATGATCCATCCCACAAATGATCCATCCCCGGCCTTCTTAAATGCTGGGCATATCTTTACTCTCTTCCAGCATGCTCAATGTTTCATAGTTTTGCCACTCATCTACCACCCCACATCAGGCTCCCAAGGAGAGGGATTGTGGCTTCTAGTGTTTTTGATTCCTCCCCACCCCCCACCAGTGCCTAGAACTAGATGCAAAGAAGATTCCCTGAATAAAAGAGCTTAGCACTGATGCAGTTTATTGTAAGCCTTGGCTTCCAAATCCCATTCACCTTTCTAGACGTGGCTCAAATTGTCCAACCTCTAAGCATCTTTTCTGACCACACCTGCTGGAAGTCAGCAGCCTGGCTTTCAAAAACACCCCTTTCCATGAATAGAACCTTAACATTAGACTCTACCAGACCTACTTTGAATTCTGTTTCTGTTGTTTCTGAAGTGGGTGCTTTTGAAGAAGTCTCTTCATCCCTCTGAGTTTCAGCTTTCTCATCTATAAAATGTGAATTAATCTATCTGCCTCACAGGGTGTGTGAGCTATTGATGTCGTGATGTATAACAGACATGCCCCTCAATCTGCTCTAGCCTCTCAGTCACTGTCACTGCCATGACTCTTTCATCATATTGCCTTGTAAGGATGGCATTTCCATGCATGCCCTTCCTAACCTCCTACAGAAGTGGTTCTCAGAGCCTGGAGGACATCAGAATTATATAAAATGAAGATACCTAGGAGACAATCTCAGTGCCCATGCCAGATGAACAGATAAGGAAGATGCAGCATCCACACACACTGGAATACACACAAGCTGTGTTGTTGCCATTTGCAACAGAATGTAAGCACCTAGAGGATATTGAGCTTAATGAAATCAGTCAGATGGAGAAAGACAAACACCGTATGATTTTACTTCCATGTGGTAGAGAAACCAAACAAAAGGATGAACTAAATAAAACAAAAAAAAACTTTTAGCCTATAAGGACAAATTAGTGGTTACCAGAAAGGAAAGTGGGGTGAGGCAATCAGGTAACAGGGATCAACTGTGTGGTGATGGATGGAATTTGACTTTTATGGGTCGACTTTATGTAGTATATACACAAAGTGATTTTTAATGATTCACACCTGCCACTTGCAAGTTATACTGCAATGTTACATCAATAAAAATCTAAATAAATAAATAAATAGATAAAAGATAGAAAAGTAGTAAAATAAAGCTACCGAGACCTCACCACACCCTTACAAAACAGAATGCTGGTTAGACAGGAGGATAGTGGGAGGTGGTAGCTCTACTTCTAACAAGCCTCCTGCCCCACTGCCAGTGATTCATATGTGTGATCTCAAATTCAGAAAGTTTGTTTAGATGAGATTCGATTCCCAAATTCCTATCCATGGAACCTTGAGGTTCCAAACAGGTACTTCTAAACCGAGGCTCCCCAACCTTGATATCCTGGAATTATATAAAGTGTGAACACAACCCCTTGAGATTCTAATGTTGGTTTGAGATGTGACTAGATTGTCAAGATTCCTAAAAAGATGGGCAGAGAAGTCTAAAGGTCTGCCAAGCTTCCCAACCAGTGCTCCATTAGAAGGAAACCTCAGGTCTGTATAATGATGCCTCTGAGGCTTTAACCAGAGCAGCTCAGCGTTTGCCTGAGTAATGAACTGAGACTCCATCTAAGCCTGGTTTAGTACAAAGGATTCTAATGCTTAAAATAAAAACAAAAAACAGTAAGTGTGCCAACATCTGCTCTAGCCTCTCAGTAAAAGCCTTGAGATCCCACCACCTGGTTCTTATTCACCTTTGTATCTCCCCCAGGGCCTTACAACATAGTAGATGCTTAATAAATATTTATTGGAAGGTTGGATGGTTTTGTTATATTTGTTATCTGGCTCTAATTAAGTTTTCAGTTGCTTTGCATAACAACCCAAAAGTTTCTTAAACATTGAAGCCCTCACAGCCTTTGCCTCAATCTTGAAGCAGAGAGTAGAGCAGACAGCCATCCGGAGAATACACTGACATTTCTTCTGGGGTCATGTATACTATGCAAGATCCTAATGACTGACAAATATAAGCAAATGTGATTTTTGTCGGCCAGGAAGAGCATGACATTTGTCGGCAGCACAGGCCTCCCAGGCTAATATTTGGATTGTTTCATCTGCAACTGTCAAATTACAAGAGCATGACAAAAAGTTGTAGGAACTTCATAGTAAACAGTAACTGGCCTCTTGTCAATAAATTAGAAGGAAAAAGAAAATCCCTGCTGCCAAAACAAATGGGCCAGAATGCCTGCAGCTCAGACCTGGGGCCAACAAGGGCCTGTTCCCTGGGCAGCTCTTCTAGGTTCTTAACCACTGAGACTGGAAGAGAAATCCTTGGGTGCTCCAGGGGACTGGAAGTCGCAACACCTGGAGCAACTAGAGTCAAATCTTGGTTTTTCCAGAGCTCTAGGACTCTAGGCAGAACTTTAACCTCTAAGGGCCCCAGAGTCCTCTTTGAATATCTATTTCATCAGGTCCTTCAAGTCATGATAGACAGGGTTCTAATTCTAACTCTTCACACACCCTAGCTGTATGATCTTGGGAAAGTTACTTCTCTGGGCCACTGTTTCTTCAGATCTAAAATGGGGGTGCTATTAGCATCACAGGGTTGTCCATGTAAAGTGGCAAACAGTCCCTGGTATAGAAGAGGCACCCAATAAAGCTTAGCTATTATATATCTGCAATCCTGACCCTAGAGCTCTGAAAATCAAGATTTCATCTTTCCTTTTCAAGTTTGTCAGTCTGGTATGAAAATCACTGAGTAACAAACCTAAACTTAATAAACACAAAGCTATTTATGGTCTTTCATGCTACTTGATGAGAACATTCATATCTTTTGCTGAAGAAAAAGTAACGTGCTTGATTACGGAACACATCCCCATATCAATGAAGAAATGCCATTAATAGGTGCAACATGC
The DNA here is from genome assembly GCF_014898055.3 of Talpa occidentalis. Classification (NCBI taxonomy): domain Eukaryota; kingdom Metazoa; phylum Chordata; class Mammalia; order Eulipotyphla; family Talpidae; genus Talpa; species Talpa occidentalis. The sequence goes on along the minus strand of NW_023601104.1, from coordinate 35,347,441 downwards.
CTTGAATTACCATTCTAAAATCTGAATAGTTCTGCATTCTAAAATGCTTTGGTCATAAGCATTTCAGGTGAGGGGACTAACGTTATAGGTTTGTGTTTGGGATGAAAGTAGATAACATACCTTAAGCCCTTTCTAGAAAAGTTCATAGAGTGCTGACACTTGCAGCCTGGGAGCAACTAAGACTCCAAACGTTCAACTGGTCCAGAGATTGGAAACTTCTAACCAGTCCTTGGATTAGAAGACTCCTTATCTCGCCAGTCCTCAGGGCAGAGCCTCCCGGGCACAGTCTGAGCCAGGGATCTCCCTTTCGCCCTGCCCAGAGGAGCACTGGCACCCAGGTCTGCCTCCCATCGCGTCCTCTTCCCACAGGATCTTCCTCCCATCGCGCACTCCTCCACAGGATCTCCCTAAGGTGGACGCTTAAGGGCTTTCTTAGAATCAATTTCACTTTGCAGCCTATCCAGAACCTTGGCGTAGGGAAGGCATGGCCTCCATGCTCTAACTGGCTGCAAAGCAAATCTGAAGATGAAAGGAAACAGGTGGAGCCAAGAATTCCCCAGGCAGCAGACTCCATGCACCACTCCCACCGCTCCGGTGCGCAGTGGCGGGCAGAGACAAAGCAGGACCCTGAGCGCGCGGGCGGGCGGGGCCGGGAGGGCGCCTACCTTCTCTCCGCCGTGGGTTCGCGGCCCCGGGCAGGCGGGTGCCTGCTGCCCCGCAGGAGCGGGCCCTGGCGGCTGGCGTTGAAGCTGACGGGGGCGCGCGGTTCGTCGCGGCTGCGGTGCAGGGGCACCGAGGTGCGCACCGCCGACACCACGTGGCCCGCGAAGGCGCGCGCCGGGGCTCCCGGCCGCCGCCCCCCGCGCGCGCGGTATGAGCCGGGCAGGCAGGGCCGCGTTTGCTCCATCACGCCGCCGCTGCAGCTGCGCGAGCAGGCGGACCAGGGGCCCCAGGAGCCCCACACGCCCGGGGCGCCACCGCCGCTGTCCTCCGGGGCGCTGTCAGCCGTGGTCATCCGCTGCGGGACCTGCGGAGACAGAGCAGGTTAGGGGACTCGAACCCTCGCTCCCGCATGGCCCTCAGAGGCATTGGCTGACCTGAAGAGCTGATCCGTTACACACAAATAAACGCAGGGCCCGTTTTAAAATCTGAACAAAACGATATAGTTCAGTCTGGGCTAGGTTTGTCTTTTTATCAATATTCATAAATGTATCTGGTTTTTTATCGGAAGAAGGGACACACAATGGCAAGTATGCCTAAGGTCCACGAAAGTCATTTACCATTCTGGTTCGGGTGCCTGACCTTGGACAGCTCCCATGGTGCCCCGGAAAGGCCCTGTGCCCCTGGCCTCCTCCAGGAAAGGCCCTGCTCTGGAGCCAAGTGCCCAGGGTCAGCCACCACTTCCAGCAGTGTGAAGGGGAAGTTTCAGAACCTCTCAGCCTCAACTGGCTGCTACAGAAGGATGGAACCTCCCTCCCTCATAGGGCTGTAAGAACATTAAAATCAGGTCATCCATGTGCATAGCACTAAATATATGATTGTAGCTTTAGCGATTTTTTCCTGCTTCCACGGTGAATCAGAAGAGGTGAACAATGTCAGAAAATTCTAAAGTTCTTGCCAGAGGGTGATTCTATACTCTTGTTCAACTAACTGGTCATTTCACAGAAACCTACTATGCAGGTACCCGGCTCAGAGTAGGTGGCACACTGTGTTCCTCAGTGTGCAGACTGCACTGAGTACCAGCTGTTCACCAGCACTCAGCTAGGTCCCCAGGGTGGGAAGGACAGCATCCCAAGTCCACACAAATGGGCTGAACCTAGCAGAAGAGAAGTACACGATGCAGCGAGTACAAGACTGGGGGCTGCTCCTTGGGCACAGGCAACCCTGGCTGGGTGGGTGCAGCATGGGGTGAGGAGTTGCCAGAGTTGGGGGAATAGCTGTAATTATTCGGATAGAAAACACTGGTAATTTCTAGCCTCACGGCAGCCCTGGCTACCACCATTCTCACCTGACTGACAGGAAACTGAGATGTGTGCCCCGCCTCACTGCAGCAGTGTCTGAACTCAGGTCTGCCCACCTCCCCATATCTGCACGCTCTGGAACTCCCCACTCTCTAGCCAGCAGACAGCTATTCTTGACCCTCTGAATCTTCCTGGAATGTTCATCCTAATCCGTGACACACTGTACAGTATACCTTTCCTTCCGTGTGGGTTTTTCAATGAATCTTGGGCTTACACCTGAAGTGAAAAAATGTCCCCAGATTACCTGGGTTTTTGACATTTGTTTGGCCCAAGAACTCAAAGATCTTTCACAGGAGGGCTCTTCCTCTGTCTCTACAGTCCCCTTGAGCAGTGAGACAGTCAGGAATTATCTTCCCTTTTTTGTGGAACAAACCTAGGAAGGTTGAATGCATTCACACTGCATGGAAGTGAGAGGTGGAGCTAAGATTACCTCAGAGGGTAGCTGTGAAGACTTGATGAGGAAACCCACCTAATGTGCCTTCTATAAAGGCTCAGTCAGTGTTAGCCACTGTGAGAGCCAGCCCTGTGGTCACTACAAGGGAGTCTCAGCTCTGAGGTAGAGAGTCCTTGCTGCCAGGTACTCAGTCACTCTGATGCCATGGGGCTTAGATCAGGGGCCACCCTCCTGCAACTCCATCACAGTGTAGAGTGGTCTCTGGATGACGGTTACAGTTTGTTGGACTTCTGAGAGTTCAAGGAGTAACCCTAGCAGGTGAGGAAGACAGCTGAGGCAACCCAAGGAGCAAATAAGCAACAACCTGGAGAACTTAGCCCAGAGGTGAGTCAGACAGCTAGTCTATACAAGCGGTGTTCAGACAGCCAAGGCGAGAGATCAGAGGCCACACAGGATAAAGTCATTGGGAGACAGAGGTCAGCAAGGGCCAGAACGACGTGAGGAGGAATTTTCTGGGTGACTGTTGGGAGCCATGAGAGGAGCAGCAGGGTGGGGCTCGCAAATACACTCAGTCCATTGCTACTAAATTGGGGACCCAAGAAAGAAAGTTCTGTGCCTGCTTATAACATAGAACAAAACACAAAAAACAAGCTTTCGTTCTTTCTTCTTCTCCCTTACATGTCCTGATTTGTTACTATCAAACTGATGGTGGACTCAATGGAGGTGTTTGTAAATAATTACCTACTCAAGACACAGTCTGCATATGTAAAATAATACCTAAAGCGCGTGTAGTGGGTTGAATAGTGGCTCACCCAAAAAGATATGTGCATGCCCAAATGCCCAGAACTAGTGACTGTGACCCTATTTGGAAAAACATTCTTTGCAGATGTCATTAAGGATCTTGAGATGCATTCACCCTGGGTTTTCCAATGACAAATGTCCTTATAAGACACAGAATAGAGAACAGAGACACGGCAGAGAAGACCACATGGCCACTGAGGCAGAGAGAGGAGTGATCACATACAAGGGGGATGCTGGGGGCCATCACATCTTGAAAGAAGCAAGGAAGAAGTCTTTCCTTGGAAGGGGTGTGGTCCTGGTGACACCTTGACTTTAAACTTCTGGCCTTCAGAATTGTGAGGGAATACACATCTCTGTTGTTTTAAGCCACCAAGTGTGTGTGGTCATTTGTTACCACAGTCCTAGAGCCAATACAGCGTATTAGGACTTCTGGGACCAGGAAGGAAAGTGGGCTGGCACTTGCCAGTCCCCTTTGTCTGGCACTGCCCAAAATGCACAGGGGAGTAAGGACAGACTCTCTGCATGGGCTCTGTGGCATAGGGACTCTGGCTTTGCACGGCCCTTCAGCCATCGTGGGAGGCTGGTGTTATTTCATCCCTTTAACAGGGAGGAAAACTGAGGCCCCAAGAGACTGCATGACTTCCCACAGGCTTGTGAGGGTCACAGACAGGGGGAAAACTGAATCCTGCAGACTCCCACTCTAGGGTTGGTCCCCTCTGCCCCCCACAGCATGTTGCCTCCCTGCCTATGCTATGGGTAGAAAATAGAAATGTAAAATGAGTAGAAATAAATCCACTTTGATAGTTCTAGTAGAAGGATAATTAGGATAAATAAACAAAGGCAGAAGCATGTTTCTGACACATTTGGGGGTTTCAGTTACTAACTACGTCCTGATTTCTCATTAACATAGATAACAAAGGCACTCTCTATAATATTTGAATTAGACACGCAGCTATACTAAAAATCTACTTCCTAAAACTAATCCCACCCTTAATTTAGTTTCCTATTGCCAATTGGGCAGGATCCCTGGGGGAAGAAAACATGAAACCACATTCCAACATATTCTATTCATAAGAATTCTCTAATTTATAGTTGAATTATGGTGAGTGACTTGAAATTCCATCTCAGTCCCCATGGTAGGAACCTAACCACATTCTCCAAGATTGTGTACTAATAGTGCCTAGCCAGAAACAAAGAGAAAAAATAAAGACAGAGAATCAAAAAGGTAGGAAGGGGAAGAAAAACAGAGAAAGAGAAAGGAAGAAAAAAGACAAGCCAGAGAAAAATGAAAGAAGGAGGGCTTTGGATGTTAGCCTTCTAGCTAAATCAACCTTCCAATCTTCCTCCACCCCTTCCCAAAGTTCCTAAAGAGCCCCCTCCCTGCTTGTTCTCTGACAGTCAAGAAGTTTTCTGTGTGACAGAATGGAAAAACTGAAGTGTTCTGAGACATACATAGACATATTCCTAAAATTAGCACTAACGAATGAGACCACTGTTAGTCAGTGACCAAGAGCAAAACCAAAAAATAAATCATGGTAGGAAACAAAAACAAACAAATAAAGGAAATACAGAGTCTGTAACGTACACACGCTGCCTCTTCCCCAACACACACCTGCCATATAAACACAAAGGCAGAAAACCGAGGCATTGCTACCTTACACCTAAACTGCTTGTCTTCCTCACATGTAAGAGTTCTAGCAAAATAAGAAAAAGACAAACAACGCAAAAGAAATAAGGATGAAGGGCATGAACAGGGAGTGTGTAGTTGATAAAAAGGCATGTGGTTGTCTCAATATTCCTAGTTGAAGCCTAACTCCCAATATGCTGATGTTTGGATATGGGGCCTTTAGGAGTTAATCAGTTTTAGATGAGGTCACGGGAGTGGGACCCTGTGATGGGATTAGTATCTTTAGAAGAAGGAAACACAGGACCAGAGCTCTCTCTATTGAAGACACAGAGAAACCAGCCATCTGCAAGCCAGAAAGAGAGTCATCCCCAAGGAATCAAATCTGATCTTGAACTTCCCAGCCTCCATGCCTGTGACAGATAAATTGCTGTTGTTTAGCCACCCAGTCTGTAGTATTTTGTTACAGCAGCCCAAGATGGCCAATACATCAGGAAAAAACATATGCAATATATGAAAACTGTTCAACATCACATGTAATAAAAAATGCAAAATAAAACAAGCAGAATGCCATGTTATATCCATTAGAATGGTAAAGATTATAAAGGTTGATAATACTGCTATGGCAAGAATGTTCACTGCTATTGGGACTAAACTGGAGTAACTTCTTTGGAACTATCAAAATTTTAAATGCACATATCTTGTAGCCCTGCTTACCTACTTTCACCCTATAGATATATCTAAACTAGTTCATAAAGTTGTATATATAAAGGCCTTCATTGCATCATTTTTTGTAAGAACAAAATCAAAAAAACATCTAGAAATAACCTAAGTGTCCAGCAATCAGAGCTTGGTTAAACAAAACCTAATTTGTCCAAACAGTGGAATAAAATTTGTTAGAATGAGGTAGAATTATATGTTAAAGTAGATGTTCTCCATAACATATTAATTAATAAAGAAAAAAAACTCAAGAAGTAGAACAATACTGAGAGAATAAACCCATTTTCAGGTATTTTTAAACATTTGGTTGAAAAAAGCAATTGCTAATTCTTGACCATCTCTGATATACAAAGATGCAATTTCATATGATTCAACCCAATATGAGAAGTTCTCTAACCCTGGCAATGATAAGAGCCCAACTAGAAAATCTTTCTATGCCAAATCAGGTAGCATGCAAAAAAGCACCCACCACCTTCTTATAACTGGCTTATTGTCCCACTAGCCATTCCCATCCTTGAGTCACATCAACAGCTGGGAGCAGCTGGCAGGCCAGAAGATGCTTAACAAATGACATTAATAACACCATTGCTTATTTATGATAGAATATGAATCAAGAAAGTGCTGCCTTATATTAGTCTATCTACAAAACAGCCACATGAAAATACTATTATTAGCCTCACTTTACAGATGAAAATATGAAATTTAAAGAGGGTGAGTCATAGACTTAGCGAAATCCATGATAGCTCATGCACACAGGACACCTCCTTTGAGATTTCTCGTGGTATCTGGAGTGACCTTGGGCGGTTAAATTCTCCAGTGTTCACAGATGAACTGAAGGTCACTAATCTTTCAGCAATTGTATTTAAATGACCTCATACCCATAGACTGATAGGTCTTAAAAAAAAGTTAGGATAAAGTTATTTAAATAATCAGAAAAACTAAGCAAACATGAACCCAAGAGATCTTCCATTATGGACAGCATAGCTTCATCTGGAAGGAGTGGATGATGGTTCATAGTGAATGACTTCTGCTTTCTAGAGAAAAGGTAAGGGGAGAGGCAGAATGGAGAATTTCAAAATGAAGGGGCAATTCAGGAGAGTAAAAATACCCCTTAACTGCCTGAACTCTTTTTCCACACAAGCCCAATGAATCACAAGACTCATTTCAAGGATTTTTATTTCCATTTTGCAGATGTGGTCACTGAGATACAAACTGCACTGGTAGATGAAGCATGAGCTTCAGAAATACATGTAAGAGACAAAATAATCGAACAGGACTGTGTTGTTGGGTAGATGAACTGAAATAACGAAATAAAGCATCGAACACACTACCAGTCACTCAGTGGGGCCTCCATTCTGTCACTTCATCAGGAGAACTTCATCACCAATCCTGTTTTTCAGTGTATCAGAGGCAGATCCAACACTTGCAACCAATCAATCTCTGCCCATTCCACTGGAGAGTTTAGAGAATGGGGCAGGGGAGTGTAGGGGTGAGATAACAGAATTAAGAGAGAAGCTTCTTCAAAGTACACATACCCAGTCATGCCGCTTCCCACAGAGATGACAAGGTCTTGCCCGAGATGAGGCTATGTCAATGGAGACATATATTTGGGATAAAATCCTCAAGACTTTCTAAAATTCCCTTCCTCATTTAAGAAAGAATGTCTGATACTATGATGCCTTCCTAATAGTCACTCTGGGGCATGATCCAGGGAGCCAGAAGAAAGGAAGGCATTTGGGAAAGCAGAAGATTGAGGGTCATCAAGCCCCTATTTAACTCAACTCAGGTCATGCAAAATAAGAGGCTTCAGCAGAACTAGGGGAGAATTGAAATCCCCCAGAGTCTGGGTTTGGAGCTGGGTGCTGTAACTAACAACACTTAGGGATTAGTTGGATGGGCGTTTGTGTAAATGTCTATCAGTGGAAAGAGGTGTATGTCTGGCATCATTCCCCTTTCCCTCCTTCCTTTATTTTTTTTTTTTTTTTTTTTTTTTATAGAGGCATGTTTTTATTTATTTATTTATTATATTTGTTTGTTTTGTTTATACATGCACTGGGTACAGTCAGAAGCGCGGGAGGGTGAGAGAATTCACCAGAGCCAGAGCGGGGAGCAGAGCAGGCAGAAGGGCTGAAGTACACTGCTGAGGGGAGCAGCGGGTGGCAGGAGAGGTCTGCGCACCATGTGGGATCCTCCTCCGGTGGCCGGGGAGCAGCCGGGGATCGAACCGGCGCCGCAGAGGCCGCGGGCAGCTTCGCAACCCAGCGCTCAACCGCTGCGCCACCGGGGAGGCCCCTCCCTCCTTCCTTTAGGAAATCACCCCTGCACACTGGATAAAATATGGCAGGAAGGTATTCAGGGGCCCTGCTAGCTGGAGCCATGGTAAGCAAAGTGGGTCAATTGGACAATCCCCTCCCTGGAATTTGAATCTCCAGTAAAGTGACCAAGAGACCAAAAAATGACTTAGATTCTTCATGGCAGGGGCTGCTACCTTGACTCGGCTGTTTATACTCTCAGACCCTTCCCATTGTTCTATGCTTCATCAAGGCCCACCTGCCTCCTAGAATAGTGCCAAAAAAATTCAACATTGCTTATGCTAGTCTCTGTTGCTAGCTAGTCTCTGTTGATATCCAAATAATTATAAATATACTAAGACACATATAAAACATAGACATCAAGGTAATGTGCAATAGGCCAGGTCTGCCTTTGGTACAGGACTTGGAGGAAAGAAAGCATCCCTGGGATGTCCAAAGTGGTCAGGACTGGCAGAAAACTTGGGATTTAGGAGGTGCAGGGTTGGCGGATTCTGATGGAGACAGTAGTTGACCACAATCAGCGTAACTGCGTCTCCATGAAACCAGATGGGCTGAGTGAATGGGAGGTTCCCAGAGACAGACAGTAGGTGAGCTAAGAGAAGAGAAGGAGAAACAGAGTGATTATGTGTTTTATTTCCTCATAATCATTTTTAAGGGGATGAACATGTACGACTAAAATAGGAGAACAATCAAATAAATTAGGACTTAGTGACTGAATGAAATATCACCATCATGAACAGAGCAATATGGAAATAGTTTTGTAATGCAGTATTAAGTTAAAAATGCCAATACAAACCTGTAACTATACCATGATTATAATAATGTAAAGATTGTGTAGGCATCTGAACAGCGCCTGGAAGGAGACATGGAAAAATGAAAACATACGATCTGTTACTGAAGCTGGACCCAGAATAAGTTTTCTGGTAATTTTAAAGAAGTTCAGTCACGGTTACAATATTGCTTGCCCAATAAATAAAAATAAGTAGATTAAATGGGGAAAGATTCAGAACAGATTGTGGGAGGTGGGAGACACAGAGGAAACCAAGAGTTGGTGGTAGTCCCTGTCACAGAAAGCCCCGGGAATTTTTCATCGCCACCAGGAAAAATCCATAACTAGGAACAGCTCTAAATGTTTTCGATGTATTTGGTTTCAGTACTAATGTGAAATCATGTAAGTTTTCACTGGCTTCTAATTTTCTTTCTACAAAATTAAATCCACCATCTGTTCTTCATAGAAAAGGAGTCACATGCAAAGTCTGAAATTTTAAAGTCTTATTCTAGAGGAGACTGGAAAATGTAGATTTGGTTTTAGCCACATAACCAAGTCAACACCCTAAAGTAAACATTACAAAAATACACCTTGGAGTTTGAGCCCAGAGCTCAAAGTTTTGGAAAGCCAAGAGCAAATGAAAGCAGGAAGTTTACAGGGGCAGCTCAGAGAGGACGTTTGTTACCTGAGACCCTGTGCAGGAACCTGGAGGCAGGACAACTTGATAAAGAAGATCTAGACTCAATGCAGACCTAAATGAAGGGCTCCATGATGGTTTTCTCCAAGACACAAATTTAATCTTACATCTTAATCAATTATCTTGACTCTGACACAACATACCGCCAAGGCCTTCAATCTTACCTTTGCAATGGCAAAAATGGATGTCAGAGCCTCACAAATATGAAAGAGGCTCATCCTTGACATTGCATCAGAATCCCTGACATGGAAATTTATTTATAAATGAACTCCATAATTGCTTTTCAGGAACAGTTTAAGGATTCATTCACATAAAACCACAGCAAAGGAGAAAGAGTGAATGTCGGTTACGGGAGAGACAGAGAAATGTGAAGGGAGAAAGACTAAGCTCTAGCGAAAAATTACTGACCACAGCCACTCAAAAGCTAGCCAGGTGTGAGTTTGTAGGTTGCCCTGCAAATTCCAGACCTATCTGCCAGATCCTAAGCTCTCTCTCAATTCCTGTAACTTCCCAGTTAGCAAGTCTTTTTTTTTTTTTTTAAGATTTACTTTATTTATTTATACAAGCACTGGGTACAGTCAGAAGCACGGGAGGGTGAGAGAATTCACCAGAGCCAGAGCGGGGAACAGAACAGGCAGACTTGAGGAAATACACTGCTGAGGGGAGCAGCAGGCGCAGCAGGAGAGGTCTGTACTCCATGTGGGACCCTCGCAGGCGGCCAGGGATCGAACTGGCGCTGCAGAGGCTGCGGGTAGGTTCGCAGCCCAGCGCTCAACCGCTGCGCCGCCAGGGGAGGCCCCCAGGTAGCAAGTCTTTAGGATAAATGATCTCAGATATATCAAGCTCTACCATCGTCTTGCATGTATGTGGTATTGAGTATATACTTGGACCCAGGCCCCAGAGCACAGCGTACATACCTGTGCTTCCCACTCCTAGCCCACAAGGCACCTGCAACACAACTTTACATCTGTACTACCTCAGAATGCAGACCCCTGGTTCCTAAACCTAGTGAATAAGAACCTTGGGAGTGGGCCCCAAGAATATGCATTTTAAACAAACTTCTCAGTGGTTTGACATTCATTGGCCACTGCATACCTCTAGGTGAGACTCAACTGAGCTTACCCTGCAGGCTTTGGACCTCTACCACACATGGCTACTCCTCATACCAAAATGCTCTAGTCACACATCTTATTACCCTCAGATTCTGTTCTTTATGGTCTTCTCCTTCTACTTCTGCCATTCAAGTGGAGGCTAACTTAGAGTTTATCATCTGAGATAAGAAAACATTCGAAACAATACTTGCCTAAGCTAGGATCCATGCTGAGCAGACTCCATTTGAAATACACTTTTAATAAAAGAAGTATAGCAGTGACAGGGATTGTAGACAGATGAAATACGAGGAAAAGAGAGACTTTTGGGAAGCTGTGCTTGTTCCCATGTTCCAATCCCAAACCTGCCGCTGCTCACTTTGTGATCTGGGGCAATGTGCGGGTCTGGACCTCAGTTCATATTAATAAAGCAAGCGGGTTGAACTTGATGAGAGATATGGTCTCTTCCAGGGCTAACAGGCTCTGATTTTTCCTGGAAGAGCACTTGCATTCTTTGCCATGTATTGATTTGCTTCAAATACCACAAGAGAGAGAGGCAGTCCCACAGGTTGTGCCCAGGGCTGCTGACTACCAGCAAAGAGCAGGCTTAAACCTTAAAGATCTTCCCTAAATCAGCACAAAGGAAGCCCAGCTGCATTTCCACAATATTCAAAGGCAGGACCCAGCCAAAAAAAGAACGATGGAATGAGGTAAATATTTGGAATGTGATCTACATAATCGGAAACACTCCCCTTTCTGAAATGGACCTGACTGTTTCATCACCAGCCACATGGAAATCTTACTTGGTTATAACTAGAAAATAATACAGAGCATGTGCCTGGGTACCGATCCACCCTGTGTTGCTGTGCAGTTACTCAGGAAACAGAAACGGATGTCTGAGTGTGCAATGCCTGGGTGTGTTCTTCTGTTCGGTGGTTAGTCCATTTGACCTCACGCTCTCAATAGCAATTGCCTATCTGCAACCCAAGCCAAACAAGACAGTCAAAATAAAGGGGAATTCACGCATTAGAGTGCCGGTTTCTGGATCCAGAGGTTGACTTGGGGAAAAGCAACCTCCAGCAGAGAAATTCCACCAGAGCTGCCTGGTGATTTGACTATCTGCATCTGGGTGCTCTCCAGAAAGCAGGATCAGTAGGCTCCTGCAAGACAAGCAATGCAAAAACATTTCCCTTGAACTTGGCAGCATCCAGCACTGAGCAGAGAAGGGGCTCGAGAAATACTTTGCATAATGGAGGCAGAAAATGGATTGAGCTGGAATCCTACTTGGATTCCCTGTGTCAGTCTTTCCCTTGCTCACTCAGATCTCGCACAGCCACCAAAGAGATTTTCTTGAAATCTAGCCATACTGTATTACACCCTGGCTTACCAATGTTTCCTAAATAATCACTCATCCAAAAAATGAGATCCAAACTCCCTTTTGCTGTGACATCTGAAGTGTCTCATAATCTAAAAGATGACGCCTCACCCTCCCTTTCCAGATACAACCCTTTCTCTGCTCTCCCCCACTCCCTAATGCTTACTACTGCCCTGCCCTGCCTCCTGCCTTCACCCTGCTGTGCTCCCAGCTCCAGTGGTCTCTCCCTTCTTGTCTTCTCCTATTCCTACCAACTCCTACTCAGTGCCAAAGACCTTTCCAAGCCAGGTCGAATGGTCTCTCTGCCATGCTCCAGGCCATTATGCACATCCCTCTCCACCTGGTACTATAATTATCTGTGTGCACAATCGTCTCCCCAACAACACTGTGAACTCCCCAAGGCGGGGATTATGTCTTATTTATCTTAATGTTGCATCAACTCTCTTTAACAGCACTTCATAGAGTGTCTGTCACTTGGCAGACCCACAGGGAATATTTGATGCATGGATGAGCGGGTACATGGACAAATGAATGACTTGATGCCCAAGTCAATGGACTGCTTGGTTTCCTGTCCATTTTCTTGGTGAAATGTCAAACACCTCCTCTTCCTATACCAGCTCAAGCCGTGGCTGCTAAGCCACTTGGCTGGTGATCTATGATCCCTCCACTGTTTTCCATGCTCCATATGCCTAGGTGACAAGAGGTTGGCAACTCAAATGACAGTTTTCTTATCTCTTCAAAGAATGTGCTCTTTCTTGGCTGCCTCTGACTTGTCGAAACTTTCTCGGTGAGTCCAGAACATCACACTGTTTTGGTTTTCTTCCAAAACTTCTAGATATCTTCTCCTCTTTGGTCTACCTAGCTCTTCTATCTGCTGGCTGTGCTCTTCCATCTGTTCCTCAGGCTCTTGATATTCCAATCTTATACAAACCTTCTTATAGGGAAATACTGCAGCAAGTGCAATAATTTTCATGTGTTTGTTTTTTTTAAAAGATTTATTTATTTATTTATTTATACAAGCACTGGGTACAGTCAGAAGCGCGGGAGGGTGAGAGAATTCACCAGAGCCAGAGCGGAGAGCAGAACAGGCAGACTGACGAAGTACACTGCTGAGGGGAGCAGCGGGCGGCAGGAGAGGTCTGCGCGCCATGTGGGACCCTCGCCCGGTGGCCAGGGATCGAACCGGCACTGCAGAGGCTGCAGGCAGCTTTGTAGCCCAGTGCTCAACCGCTGCGCCACCAGGGAGGCCCTGATTTTCATGTTGATGTCTCCTTTATTAGTGGGTAACCCCAAACTGTCATTCAAGTAGCAGATTTATATTTCCAATAACCAACCAGACATACCCACCAAGAGGCTGCACGGGCTTGTCATACTCAATATGTCACCTAACCCAAGCCTCAATACCTGCTTCATCTTCTGGTTCATCCAGAAGTGGCTCCATTCCCCATTCCATCTCCCACTGGACACAAAATCCTGTCAGCTCAGAAATGTCTCTCTTCCTTTTTCTCCATCCTCAGGGTCCATAATTGGGTTAAGGCCTCACTGGCGTATGTTCTTACCTGGGCTTTGTCTATTGAATCTCCCCCACTTCCAGAATTATACTCTTAAAAATCACCACATCATCCAAGCCCCATGTTTCTTGACCTCCCTGAGCTCCATGCTGCCCCCAGAAAGAACCTAACCCTTCAGGCTGACTCACAAGATCTTTCAATCTTTGGCCTCCACTAGCCCTGCAGACTTTTTGGCCAGAACTTCTCTATCCTTCACTTCTCTCACCCACACCAAGCATTTTGCACCATGCTATGCCTCATATAGCTCAGATCACTGGCCTCAAAGCCATCTCTCACTTCAGCCTTACTTCCCTGACAAGTTCCTGCTCATCCTTCAAGGCCTACAAATATTATACTCTCTTTACAAACAACCCAGCTCCCCAGGCAAGGGTAGTTGCTCTGTCCTTTAAGCTGCCACAACATTTTGAGCACACATCACAATATTACTTTATAATCTCTGTTTTTATATTTCTTATACTCCAGGTTGTGAATCAAAACCAGGTATGTATTTCTCATGCTTATTTATGTGTGACAGTTAAGTATGAAACTGAACACTGAAACAATTCAAAGTAGTAACATTAATGTGATATATGATTAATGAAACTAGACATTGTTCAGTGTGATTGTAGGATATATTTAATTTTGTTAAAGTTTCAATAACTGATTATACTCTCTTGAATCTGAACACAATGGATCATCATTTGCATTGTTTTTTGCCTTTTGTAAATGAATTTGTTTTAAGTCATCTATCTACTATTTTGAAGGGCCTATATAGAAAAATTTTAAAAGCTACTAAACAAAAGAAGATTCACTACTATTTACCACTCTACCTATTGTTAATGAGTTATTGTGAGTTGGGCCACAAAGGATGCAATATGGCTAAAGGGGAACGTGGACTTGGACAGAACAGGGTCTTTGGAGATTAGTACCCCACATAATATCTCAATTTCTCTACTTTTATGGATTCAAAATTTTTCAAAAATCTTTGCTCACCAGAGTGGAGAAAATGAATCAACTATTAAATTGTTAATTGGATTATCCAGAATACCCACATATGTTTTGGGACAGAATGTCACACTTCAGTCAGTATTTAAAGACAGTAAACATCAAGGAAAATCTGAGCCTTCAGTCGGCCACTCTGGGCTCCCCAGAAGGCTGTATATGTATATGGGGGTGTGTACATGTTCACATTCTTCTGAGACTGAGACATTGGAGGGAGATTTTTGAAAAGCCATCACTGGGCCTCCCTGGTGGCGCAGCAGTTGAGCGCTGGGTTGTGAAGCTGCCCGCAGCCTCTGCAGCGCCGGTCCAATCCCCAGCCACCAGGTGAGGGTTCCACATGGCGTGCAGACCTCTCCTGCCTCACCTGCTGCTCCCTCCAGCAGTGAATTTTGTCAGTCTGTCTGTTCTGCTCCCTGCTCTGGCTCTGGTGAATTCTCTCACCCTCCCGTGCTTCTGACTGTACCCAGTGCTTGTATAAATAAATAAATAAATCTTAAAAAAAAAAAAATCTTTCTAAAAAAAATACTGTTTTTTTAAGGAAAAAAAAAAAGAAAAGCCGTCACTATATTTGGCCGTCACCCAAAAGCGCTGGTGCACCCAAAAATGACTGAGAAGAAAGAAAAGTAGCCAAGAGGTGGCTGCCTTAAGAAATGATCTTCACAGGGTCTCCCTCGTGGCATGAGGGGTTAAGTCTCAGCACTATGAAGCTGTCTGCAGCATGAGTTTGATCCCCAGCCAGGGAACTGTCCCACATGGCGCAGCAGACCTCTCCTGTCTCACCTGCTGCTCCCCTCAGCAGGGTATTTCAGTCAGTCTGCCTGTTCTGTTCCCCACTCTGTCTCTGGTGAATCCTCTCACACCCCTCTCCCTGTGCCTCTGGCCTACACCCCAGTTCTTGTATGCCTAAATAAATAAATCTTTAAAAAAAAAGAAAGGTAAATCTAGAAAGAAAGAAAGAAAGAAAGAAAGAAAGAAAGAAAGAAAGAAAGAAAGAAAGAAAGAAAGAAAGAAAGAAAGAAAGAAAGAAAGAAAGAAAGAAAGAAAGAAAGAAAGAAAGAAAGAAAGAAAGAAAGAAATGATCTTCACAGCCACAAATGGTGGTTCTGCAGAGAGAAAAGTCAACAGAACTCAGTGAAAGGGGTTTGGGTGAGGAGGCACAAGCACAGAGATCATTAAAAAGAGATTCTTCCATAGGTAGTTGCAAAGTCTACTTCCCAGAGTTCAAAATAGAACACACTTGTCTTTCTGGCATGGCATAGGAGTGGTTTTGCCTGAAAGAGAAAATCTCTGGAAATTATTTCCATCTCAAGAACTCCATTATCTAGACCAGCCAAATTGGGAGCTCCCCCTACTGTGTCAGGAATGACCTAAAAGGGCACCTCTTAATGCTCCTGGCTTAATCTGCAACCTCTGCCCCAGGTTTCCAGAGCAAAGGTTACCTGGCCCAGAGTCCTTGTTCCGGCAAAGAACAGAGCACCCCCACAGTGCCTGTCCTATGGGATGGACTCCTCCTGCCTGGAAGATGAACAAGAATGCCTACCTGCCCATGCAGTTGTGGGTCATGTATACAGCAGAGAAGGGGCCCTTCTCTGCAGCACTTACAGGCTTCCCCAAACATTTTAAGTCTCCCTGGCTCTGAACCAAGAATCCCTCTCAAAGCCAACAGCTTACAGCCTATTAAAACCTCTGTGCAAATGCAAACACTCTTTCCATTAGACAAGGAAGAAACAAGAACCACGTCTTGGGACTGAGCTAGCAGTTGTTGAAACCAGACGAGGGGCTGGAGTCCCCAAAGAGGAAATATCACAGTATTAAAAACCACAACTATTTCCAATGCTCACAGTCAATTACATGGGAGACCAAAGGTGCCGCAGGAAGAGCTGCGAGGGCAAGCAGATTCCATCACACTCAGACCTCTGCTGGCTTGGGAACTAGAGGCACCTTTGGATTTCCAAGCTGCTGGAGGCTGGAGGCACTGTGGGATTAATATTAAGAATAACACATCCATACATACATAAAGTCATTGACGACACCCCCCAAGCCTGTGAAATCAGCATCATCCTCATTTACCCATTGAAGAGTCACTGATCTAATTGGTTAGAATTCAAGTTGCTAACTGGACCACAATTCTTGGTGAGCAGAAGTAGCACTTTGAAAACCTCCCTCCGTCCGGCCCTTTCTTCAGCCTCCCAGGTTCCTCCATCTCTTCTTTACAAACACTTGAAAGTACTACTCACTGCTCTGGGCTTAAAGAAAACATGGTTCCATTTAGGCCTCAAATCCAAACTGTATACACTGAGCATGATCCCTTCTACCTCCATCCATGTTGCTGCAAACTGCATGTGTTTATCTTTTTTGATTGCTGTATACAATGCAGCTGTACTTGGTCAGAACTCTGCACTACATATCAGCAGACGCTGTGCAGATAAATTTCTAGCATTTTTTTCACCTATGTCTAAGTCTTTATACTGCAAATTGGCAATAATGGGAATGATTAAGAAAAAAGCAGAGCCATCATCACACAAATGTTGAGATCCCCATGGGATGTATACAGCATGGGATGCATGAGAACCCCATGGGACGCCAACTCCATCTGTGAGCTTACAGCCAACGTGGACTCTCATTCTTGGGGTGCTGCTGTAAATGGAGCTGCACTGGGTTTTGATTTTGTGCTCCCTGCCCCCCCAAAACTTCTATCAGTATTGCACTTTATTGATTATAACAATGGATTTTTGTCTACAACAGTATGTAGATTTTACCAAAATATACTTTGTGGCCATTAAAAACACTTTAAGTTCTTGCAGGAAAAAATTATTTTGTGACTGTCAGTATAATGCTCTTGCACGTGTAACTCTTTCCTTCCATTGGAACAACGGCTTCGATGGCCATTGGGTAGCACAAGATTGTCAGGATCATAACTAATGCTATCACAAGACGTCCTTTGTTTTCCATCTGCTACTCATCTCAGGGTCTCCCTCCCTCGGGAATCCCACAGGCAGAATTCAGGATTCAGGGTTTCTGGTCACAAGACCATTCCAGGACACTGCAGTCCACCCAGCAAGACTCAGCGCTGACGGTACACAGGAGGGGCAATGTGTGGCCCAGTTGGGGGGAAAGGACCCCGGGTCAGGATTGCCTCTGCTCTCTCCACCACCCCTTCCCCAGTCAACATGACACGCAATGTCAGGGGACTACAGACCAGCCCATCCAGCTTAACAGGGACTCAGTGAGCAAGAAACCGTTGTGATGGGGCTTCTGACTGAAAGAAAAGACCCAGAAATGAGAGGGAATGTAGAAAGGGACCCCAAGAAATGCCCTTCATCACCCCCAGCAGGAGTTGGCTCTAAAACTCTCAAATAAAGGAGAAACCTAGGGAATTTTCCAGAGATCTCCCAAATAGCTAGTGCTACTGCCTCTTCTAGAACAACGGTTCCCAACCAGGGGCAATTTTTCCCATCAGTGGACAATAGACAATGACTGGGGACACCTGGTTGGCACCACGGAGGGAGAGGTGAATGTTACAGGCATCTAGAAAGTACAGAGCAGAAAATGTACTCTAAGACATGACAAAGCTGTCCCCTTCCCGCACAGATATCTGGGCCCCCAAATGTCAATAGTGCTGAGGCTGAGAAGTCCTGTTCTAGAGCAAGCCAGGGACATCCTTGACACCTCCAGCCTTTTTTTCCGCAGAGCCCCCTTTCTGGCATGTGCAGAGGGGAGGAAAGCAAAGGGACCCAATCCACAGAGCATTAGCATTGTGACTGAGAAGAGGAAGGGGGTTGGGTGCTGAGTGTTGCAGCCTTTGGACCCCACAGGACAACGTGGGGCCATTCCACACCCCCAAAGTCACCTCTGGCTGCTCTGAACTATGCCAACCTTCAGTGCCATCTTGAGACCCTTTCATATGTCTGGGGCCTTGCATCATGCCAGCTTCAAAGTGATATGGTGAGTGATATGCCAGCAACTAGTGGGTCCCCCTGGAAGCTGTGCCTTACATTCTCAGAGGTGCCCAGAGGGGCGACATTCATTCCCAGGAGCTGAGCGTGCAAGCATAGACATGTTCAGACCCTTGCACACATTCTTGGTGCACAGGATGTGGCAGGCTATGCTCTCAGCAGTGATTGCTACTGCTGTTGGCCACTGGCTGAAGCCAAGCTAGAGGAGATAACCTCCACTCAAAAATGAGAGAAGTAGCCTGAGCTTATGGGAAGGCCGTGTGGGTGTCACATTCATCAATTATTAAAGGAAGAGGGCCTCCCCGGTGGCGCAGTGGTTGAGCGCTGGATTGCGAAGCTGCCCGCGGCCTCTGTGGTGCCGGTTCGATCCCCGGCTGCTCCCCGGCCACCGGAGGAGGGTCCCACATGGCGCGCAGACCTCTCCTGCCGCCCACTGCTCCCCTCAGCAGTGTACTTCGGTCCTTCTGCCTGCTCTGCTCCCTGCTCTGGCTCTGGTGAATGCTCTCACCCTCCCGTGCTTCTGACTGTACCCAGTGCATGTATAAACAAAACAAACAAACAAATAAACAAATAAATAAAATAAAAACATGCCTCTATAAAAAAAAACTTAAAAAAAATTATTAAAGGAAGAAAGCAACAGTCCTTTTCAGTGAGTTGTTTCAGCAACTCACCAACCCCAGCAGTTATGCCTTTAGGTGATTCTGTGACACTCCACCTTAAGCATAGTCAGGGGGTAGAAAGTTCTGCAAATCCTAGCAGTAATGGCTCATGAGAATTGTACCAACTTTACCTGGCTGCTTATTTCACCATCCTAGCTCCATATTCTGTGTGCTAAAATAGTTAACTTCATTCTGTTATTCACATAGCTCTGTCTGAGGCATGGCATAAGGGGCCAGCTAGTCAAGATTCCTGTCAGTCAGCTAAAGGTGGGGTGGAAGCAGAGGCAGTGGACCCCAGAAGATACAGAGCAGGGAGCATGCTGGAAGGCAGCCCTCAAACTCAAATGGAAACCAGGAAAGCCCAAACTCCCCCGCCCCCCAGGTCTCCGCCCATTCCCAGAGAAGTCATTTGTATTCCTGTGCAGTCAGCGGTTTGCAGCCAGGTTGGCTGCGGAGGTCCCACTGCTCATTTCTCTCCCTGGTGTACAGCCAACTCTCCATCTTATTCAAACTTTTAAAACAGAAATGTATGAAGAAAAACGATTCCCATGAAGGATGGAAAACTAATCTAACAAGCGATCAGGGCTGTGGAGAGAGCATGGGTGGGGAATCTCAGGGGGTGGCGACATCCCACCGCTATTTACATTGTCCAGCACAGGGGCTGGAACGGACAAGAGGATGAAGTCAAAATAATCAACATGTGCTTGAGGAGCCACATATAAGGAAGCTCCTGGAGATGCAGGGTGTGATGTAAGTCCAGGACAGCTCTGATCCTCCAGAGTCTATAATCCAACAGGAGACTAACCTGAAAAGGAGGTCCACAATAGATTCTCAGCGCAATTAGCAAAAGGAATTTAAAACACAATACAGAGCACCAAGACAAAACAAAACAAAAAAGGGCTTCCGGAATCTAGATGGCTTGAAGACGTCAAGAAAGTTAAGCATGAAGAGTCACAATGCCCCCAGATACTGGATGTCACTAAGGATTTGGGCAAAATGGGAGAGAGTGATATGACCCAGGGACCCGGAAATAAACCCATTCAGGTGGAGCTAAGTCCCACACGGAAGGATGAAAGGAGCTAAGATGCCAAGGTGGACATGGCAGATCTAGAAAGACCTAGGTGCCGATCAAGGGATCTTTAGTGTATGTGCGCTGGGCAGCCATAAGGGCTGGGGCAGAGAAGCTGACAACCCACTGAACAGTGAGGAGTGAGGGCTCAGAGGTCCCCAAAGAGCTCGGCAGTGGTTAGGTGCCACATTCCTAACCAATTCCTAATCACCATCTCTTATAGGTAAAAGAGGGGTAATAAGAGTGTCTACTGATTTGTAAGGTTGCTGTAAGGTTTAAATGGGATAACAGTTGTACTGTGCTTAGCACTGTGCTTGGCACATAGCAAATGCACCACAGATGGCCAGAGAGAGGAGTAGAGCACATTAGAAGCGGGATTCTGAGAGCAATGTGTGGACAGGAGGAGAGTGAGCCTGGAATGGATGGCTCCCTAAAGGTTATCGCAATCACCTAGTGATAAGGTAGCAAAGGCAATGGCAGGAATGGCCACTGTGAGCTAACTCAGGCGGAGAACACGGGCCAGATGTGGTTATTGACTCGGTAATGGAGCATGAGACAGCTGAGATTCCAATCCCAGGAAATCAGAGGAGACAATGTGCCTGGAATAAAACTAGGACAGGCAGGACACAGGGTCAGTCTGGTGGACACAAGAGGAAGTTCTGTTTCTAGATGCTGTCAGGAGACCTGGACTCAGAACATGTAGTTAGCCCAGTGCCGTGGATCTGGGGAAGGAATCACAGGGCAGAGGAGGACAGAGAAGTGCTAACAGACAGAGAAGGTGGGGACACAGGATGGTGGTGGTAGAAAGAGCGTCTATTTGGGAGCAAGAAAAGCAAACACAAGAGACAGAAAAATTGGGATGCCAGGAAAAGGCAAGGTGGCCAGCAGAGTCAGATGATTTAGGGAGAGAAGAGAAAGCAATGCTGTGTAGGAGGGCCTTGGTGACTTCAGAAAAGGGTGATGTGAGTGCAGCGTGAAGGAGAGAGTGAGTCTTGGAGAAGGGGGCATCGGAGACTGGATTCGGGCAAAAACTTGGGGAGTTTCAATAGGCAAATATGTTTCCTCTCTGTGGGACCCCATGTCAAGATTCACAAAAAATAAAGCCAGTTAGGAAAAGAGACATCGTCTGCTCTGGCAGCTGAGTTCCTTGGGTACTGCGTGGGAAGCACAGTGGCCCCTGGGACCCGGTGCCACTGAGTCACCCACTCCAGTGCCAGGGAGCCTTCCCAACAGCCATGGTGTCAGTGGCTTCTTGGCTGCTTGCCCTTTCATTTTATTCAATAGACAGAAAGAGAAATGCATGGGAAGTGGCTGGGGAGAGAGGGGGGTTTGCAAACATACTTCAGGAGTTTGGGGGGTACTGGTTTAATGGGGTTCCTACACAGGCTCTGGCCAGTGGCTCCCAGCCCAGATGGTCCATGAGAATCACATGAGACTCTCACAAAGAGACCAACTCCAGACCCACGGAGCCAGCCTGGATCGGGGAGGGGGCCAGCATGAATAGATTTTGTTTTCTTTTAACTTCCAAGGTGATGCTGACACACAGTCAAGGTCAAGAACCACTCCTCTGAGAGGCTCCCCTAATGAACACACAGGCCACGTGTTCCACAAACTTTTTACATTATTAATTTGGGAAGTGTCAGTTAGACTGTCCAGTTCAGCAGACAAAAATAGTTTCCACTGTATGCCAGCCCCATAGGATTGGGATTTTAGGATGCAGAGAGCAAGAGGGATATGAGCGGGTAGCCAGGTTCAGTTAAAAAGAAGACAGAGATCGGGCCTCCCCGGTGGCACAGCGGTTGAGCTCTGGGTTGCGAAGCTGCCCACAGCCTCTGCAGCACCCGTTCGATCTCTGGCTGCGCCCCCGGCTGCTCCCCTGCTGTTCCCCGGCTGCTCCCAGGCCACCAGAGGAGGGTCCCACATGGCACGCAGACCTCTCCTGCCGCCCGCTGCTCCCCTCAGCAGTGTACTTCGGTCCTTCTGCCTGCTCTGCTCCCCGCTCTGGCTCTGGTGAATTCTCTCACCCTCCCGTGCTTCTGACTGTACCCAGTGCTTGTATAAATAAATAAATAAATAAATCTTTAAAAAAAAAAAAAAAAGACAGATCAATTATTGATGATAATGCAAGGTGGAGCTAGGCCTCTGGGGTCAAGCATCTCTAATCCAATCAGAGCCTCCTCAACACAGACTCAAACAATCTAAGCATCATTCAGAGACCACAAGCCCCCCAGCCCAGCAGTCCAGACCTAGAAGACCATCCACAACCACTAGGGCAGTGGTTCTCAGAGTGTGGTCCCCAGGCCAGCAGTGTTGGTACCACCTGAAATGCAGATCAAAACAAGGGTGGTGGAAATTTTATAGGGATGATAACCGAGATGAAAATGCATACATTGCACAAAAATGAAAAATATATTAAATTTTATTAAAATATATATATTTAAAATATAATATATATATATTTTAAAAATATATTAAATTAAAAAAAAAAAATGCAGATCCTTAGGCTCCACACAAGCCCCAGAATCTGACACTCTGGGGGCAGAGGCCCCATGTCTGCACTTAACATGCTCTCCAAGAAATGCTGATATAGGCTGTAGTCTGCGAACCAGTACACTAGGGAACTTTAAACATGCACACAGATTCCCAAGTTCATGAGGACTCACCAAAGTAAAATCTCTGGAGGAAAAGCCCAGGAGCCAGTATTTTTTATGTTCCTCAGCAGGAGCCAATACACATTCAGGATTGAAAGCCACTAAGCAAATACTGTGCTCTGTCTGATGTTTGGTTTCCTCCACAGCCTTCCTGGAAATAATCAGGCTGTTCCCTGAGGCTACTTGGCCATAACTACCCTGGGAATATACTGAACAGCACACCCGGCTGGCCACCCTGTTACCTCTCCAAAGTTTATTTTCTTCCTCTGTAAAATGGGCCCGTGCTGATCCCATGGGGTGGGTTTTTATGACAATGAAGTGAAATCCCATAGAATTGAATTATGTGACTTCCAGCAAAGGGTTTGGCCATGTTTGGGCACTGGATAATTTGTTTTATTTAAAATGAACAAAAAGTGGGCCTCCCTGGTGGCGCAAGGGGTTAAGTCTCAGCGCGATGAATCTATCTGCAGCCCTGCAGCAAGAGTTTGATCCCGCACCAAGGAGGTGACCCATATGGCGCAGCAGACCTCTCTGGTCTCGCCTACTGCTCCCCTCAGCAGTGTATTTCAGTAGATCTGCCTGTTCTGCTCCCCACTCTGTCTCTGGTGGATCCTCTCACCCCTGCACCTCTAGTCTACACACCAGCTCTTGTATGCACAAATAAATAAAATAAATCTTTAAAAAAATAAAATGAATGAAAGGGAATGAAGAGAATGGGGCAGACACAGACAAAATGAAGTGCTTTGCTGTGCATGTGGAGCCTGAGTACAGACCACAGTCGAGGAAAATTACTAATAAGAAGATTACCCATGCAGAGCATAGAAACGCCCTGTAGCGAGTCGCTCTCCAGCTGGCCCCTGAAGGATCATACCTGTCCTAACTGCACAGGCTGCTCCTGTAACTGGACACTTTTGGTTTTTTCCTGTCAAAAATCATGTTAACATAATTATTTTAACTGATGTTAAAACAGCCGGCTCATGTCAAGTCTTGGCTGGAGGATTCTGCTTAGAGAAAACCAAAGACACCAGAACATCCATTTGCCTCACCCTGTCATGAGTGGAAAATCTTAATTTACTTAGTTAATCGTGCGGGACATGGGAGACAGGCAGGCAGAATGGCACGGTGGTGGGGAAGCGGTCCTGCGGTTCAAATCCTGAATCTGCAACTGGTAGTTGGGTGACCAGTCCCAGGCCAGGACTGGTTTATTCTTCCTGTTCACCAGGGATTTTTCATGCCAGTACCTATGGCCACCTCCAGCCTCCAGGGGAAAGCAAGAGCTCCCCACTTGCCCTTGAGTCCTCCAGATCTGTCCCTCCCACCTCTCTAGTCCACGCCCTGTTTTCCAAGGGCCCCTAAAAGTGGAAGGCACGCTGTCCTCATGCTGTGCTCACACCCTTGTCAGGGCTCCTTCCTCCTCTGTCTGAATGTCTCCTGCTTTGAGTCTAGGGCTGCATGAGCTTCCCCTGCCAATCTTGACCCCAGGGTGGCTTCCTTCTACCTCTGCCTCCAGCCTCTATCTTGTCTGAAATTATTTCCATTCACACTTCCCACCCTTTCTAGCTTATGAGCACTTGGCAGGTATGAGTAGGGGGATCCTGCAATTCATCATTAAAACTGGACCACTTTTGAGAATGAAAGGGGATGCCATTAACAATTATGTCTGGATAACAGGCATGAACAAGGATTGTCCCAGACGAAGCAAGATGCCTGATCACCTTAAATAAGCCTCATCTTTCATGTCCTTACATCCTTCTCTGCGTCTGGGTCTTATAAATGAGTTGATATAGTGAAATGCTGGGAAACCACACTAGCTCTTCATGAAGGTTTAGGAAGAATAATCTGGCCGTGCTGAGTGGGTAGAGGAGAGCTAGAATAATAACAGCTCACAGTTATGAATAGAAATGAGTAAGTGACATGCTGCTTTTATTTCTCTCTCTATAGAAATGCAAATGCTGCCCAAGGGCTGATGTAAGGTTGAAACGAGTCTTGCATGAGAAATGCGGTTTGCATAGTTTAATACAATTTAATATCTACTCATGGCCAGCTAAGCATCTGTCTCTAATTCCACAGCCACGGTCCTTTCAAAGTCACTGCCTTTGGATGTAAGTTTCTCAAAGAGAATGAGCCTGTGTCCGATGCCTGGAAAGCAACAGCATTTGGCCACCAAGTTCCCCTCTATCCCCACCAGGCTGCCCTTCCTGTTTTGTTTTGTCTTTAGCTCCAGGGCAAGGACAATGGACAAGTCAATCAGTGCAGATTACTCTGCTCAGGATGGAGAGACACCTGACAGCCATACCCTTCAGGAGTCCCCTGGACAAAGGCACAGGGTAATCGGGGCTGCACGGAGAATGCAATTCTCATCAACCCTTGGGGCTGCCTCATTGTTTTTGCTCTGTTTTCCAGAAAGTCTTTCCAGGAGGAGAGAGGGTGTGGACGAAGGCAGGGCTTTGCCTATTAGCAGTTATTTCAATGCGATCATCACCCTCCCCCCATTCAATGTCAGGGATCAGCCCTTGCAAAGGAGAAGCCATCAGATGAGGCACAATCAGGGTCTCCAGGCTATTCTGTCTTGCTGCACACTCCGCCTTCCCTTGCTGAAAAGACTGTTTTCCACTAAGCATGCCCCATGTATGGAAAAAAATCCACCTCTGATTTGCTCTCTTTGTACCCACCCACTGGGAATGAAAATTGCATGGAACAGAGGCCAAGATGCTTTTCCTAATACAACGAACATCTGCCAACTCTACATAGAAGGGCTTAGATCAATGATGACTAGTAAATTATTCTTAAAAAATAATAAAACTTGAGAAGCAAGATTATGTATTTATTCTTTACCCGTCACCATGCAGTTTATAGGCTTTCATTGAACTATAATTAAACACTTAAAATGCCTTACGATAATTGGTATCCCGATTTTATGGTGACAGTGTAATAGGCTCTGGGGTAGGTTCTGGGGATACAAACTTGAGTATGTGAGGGACAAAGCAAATGTCACCTAAATTAAGGCCAAGGCCACTTGAAGTCCAGCTTGAAAAACTAAGAGCCCAATACCCTAGGGGCTTACAGTCCTGCTGACTTTCCCAGAGAGGCCCAGCTGGCACTTCCTCAAATCTGAGTTCAGAGTCATTTGAGCAACCACTTCAAGGTCAAGTAGTTCACCCCAATCTCATGGGTGTATTACATAACAAAGTGGCCCATTCCTTGAAGATGTAAGAGAATTGGAGTGGGATGTAGGGAGCATAAGTTGCTCTTCTATGAAAACAGGTCACCTGGTTGAAATCATCAACATGGACCCAACCAGGTAAAAATGTGGTTCAGTAACCCCAGCTCTCACTGCCCCTCAATACACAAAGGCCACCTGTGTGATCGAATGGACACATTTGCTTCTGTGTCTGTACTTGTGCTTCCCTCGTTCAAGAACCTTCACCTCCTCTTTCTTCCCCATGGATAATTCTTTCTCAGCATTTGAGATTCAGTTTAGGGAACTTGTCTCTAAGCCTCAATTTCCTCATCTGTAAATGGGGATCACACAGTTGTTATGAGGATTACAAACTAAGTGACATATGCAAAGGCCCAGGCCAAACATGTTGAAAGTGCCCAATAAATGGTGGTCACCATCAGTATCTTCATTTTCTTTTGTGATCCCAAGCTTGCTCAGGAAGGGGCTGGCCTGTCACCATCATTTCCCCAGCGGCTGGCACAGAGCAAATGCTGGATAAGCCTCCCATATTGTTTGAATCAATGGTTAAATCCAGACCATAAGCCCTTATCCAGTGGGTCTGCATATTATCTGGAGTGTACTCCCCATGAGAGGTGCCAGAGAGTAAAGAAAGAGAAGGAGATATTATCCCTGTAACTCTGAAATTCTCTTGGAAGAAGATGCTACATAATTCAATTGTCTTTTGTCATTTGATAACCTTCATTTTCACTGAGTGCTTTCCATACATGACGGTATTTTTTCAAAAACTTTAGAAATTATGATCTCAAAGCCAAGGGTTTAATATCAAGTGGAAAATGAAAGCAGATTTACATGGCTTCAGCAAAAGGAAACTGAGGTAGGCCAAAGAAAAATCAGGTACTACGTGGGTTAATAGTCTGAATCATAACCTGTTAGCATAAAATATCAGGTTAACATGGGGAAAAAGACACTACTTGCCAAGGGATAACATATTTTGAACAATATTCAACACAATAAAAGTCTAGTAAAGGCCCTTTAAATTAAGCTTAATTCTTTTTCCACACTGAGTTCTTTGTATTTGGCTTATCTGGAATCCTGTGCCTGAGACAGAGCTGAATGTATATTAATAAGTGATCATTTTTGCTTTTAGAATTCATCATCTTAAAGAAGTTATTCTTAGATCAACTTAGATGTTAGGAGGCCTGGTTGCAGCAAGGTAAGTGCAGTGGCCTACGGGCTTAGCTCAGAAGTTTTATTTTTTTATTATTATTTTTTTTAATTTTCTTTTTTTTTTTAAATAGAGGCATGTTTATTTATTTATTTGTTTGTTTGCTTGTTTGTTTATACATGCACTGGGTACAGTCAGAAGTGCGGGAGGGTGAGAGAATTCACCAGAGCCAGAGCGGGAAGCAGAGCAGGCAGAAGGACCGAAGTACACTGCTGAGGGGAGCAGCGGGTGGCAGGAGAGGTCTGCGCGCCATGTGGGACCCTCCTCCGGTGGCCGGGGAGCAGCCGGGGATCGAACCGGCGCTGCAGAGGCTGCGGGCAGCTTTGCAACCCAGCGCTCAACTGCTGCGCCACCGGGGAGGCCCAGCTCAGAAGTTTTAATCCAACTTACAAGGTTGGTTTACACTGCAGCGAGACTCATCAGCTTCAACACAGGGAAGAGAAGGCTAAGGTTTTCAGCATGGGAAGCACCAAGAAACAGGGCTGGCAGGAGGGGCAGGTCCCACTGCAACTTGATTACAATGAAAGCAAAACAAATCCTCATGCTTCAGGTCAGCAGGAGGTTGCTGCTGGACAGCAGACTTGAGCAGGATGGGATCTGAGCACAGACAGGGACTTTCCAAGGGGAGAGTGGCCACTTTATAGAGGCTGGACGGAAAAGGCACTGCCTCAGCTATAGGACAAATACCACACCCCTGGAAATGAGCCTTGGAATCAGTAGCCTGGGTTTGAATCCAGGCTCTTCCACTTGGTAACTGTAGTCGTCATGTCTCTAAGCTATAGTTGCCTCATCTATGAGAGGGGAGACAATTATTTGCCTTCAAAAGTGAAGGTGAACAGCAATAGAGAGCTGAGGTGCTTGTCTGCAAGGGCCGCCTTGAGCAGAAGTAACCCTGGCTCTGTCTCTTCTTCCTCTTTCTAGAGAAGCCCAAGAGATTGAAAAGGAGGAAGTGATTGAAAGAGGAAGCTCTCCTCCTAAAAGGTCTTTGTGGGAGCAGTGAAAACGACCCTATAGTTACAAACATGTGATTAAAAGGCGCACATGACACATGGCTCGGATCTTTGAACCAGCTCACGGAGTAACACTGCTTCCTCTGCAGGGAGATTTGCTGGTGGAAGTAGGTGGGGAACTTGGACCCCCGGAAGATACCTGGCTATATCTGCAGACATTTTGGTTGACACAACTGAGCATCCTAGTAAGCAAAGATGAGGGATGCTGCTGAACAATGCACAGGTACTCCCACAACAAAGAATTATCTGCTCCAAAATACCAAGAGTGCAGAGGCTGAGAAAATCTGGTCTCAATAAAGCAGGCTGGGTAGAGATGAGATATCACAAGGGAAGCACCTGTTTGGAACCCAGGCTGCCGCATAGCGCTGGCATTGGTCATAGCAATAGCAAACAAGGTCAATGACGCTTAAGCAGTATTTACTGTGGTTCAGACTCTTTAAAGATAACTCTTTAAAGATAACTTCCATAATCCTCAAATCAACCATTTTATAGATGATGAACCTAAGTTGCAGGACCATGTCCCAGGTCCAGAACCAGTAAACAGCAGAACTGGGAGAGCAAGGAAGCAGCCTAGTTTCAGCGTCCAAGTTCAAAAGGCATACATTTGGTAAGCGTGTGATGAGTTAATGAAGAAAACAAATGAACTTGCATCATGTATATAAGAAGCAATACAGGGGCCTCCCCCTGGTGGTGCAGCGGTTGAGCGCTGGGCTGCAAAGCTGCCCACAGCCTCTGCAGTGCCAGTTCAATCCCCGGCCACAGGCAAGGGCCCCACATGGCGCGACAGACCTCTCCTGCCACGCCCGCTGCTCCCCTCAGCAGTATATTTCATCAGTCTGCCTGTTCTGCTCGCCGCTCTGGCTCTGGTGAGTTCTCTCACCCTCCTGCACTTCTGACTGTACCCAGTGCTTGTATAAATAAACAAATAAATAAATAAATAAATAAATAAATAAATAAATCTTTTTTAAAAAAAAGTTAAAAAATAAAAAAAAAGAAGCAATACAAGGAGAATAAAATTAGGAACACAAGGACTTGGCCTGTTTGTTTCTCCAAATTAACCAAGGAATGAGTACCCAATGGTGGGGAAGGAAGCTGGCTAGCATGTGACGACATCCCTTTGCCAAATTCCTCCTTCATTAAGAATCAGGTAACATCACCATTCCAGGGAGAGGCTGAACCCCTAATACACGCACAAGGACAATGGCCTTGAGACTGTACTATGATTCATTTTCTTTTTCAAAGGCCAAGATTTGTGGCCTAAGTGATAAGTTATTCTGTCTGTCAGAACTTTGTTTAAACTGTAATCTGGCCTGGAAACATAACATAGTGGGGAATTTAGAAGTTATTTTAAAAACACCTTTTTATGGTTTGGGTTTGTGTGTATAAGTGTGGGAGGGAATGGAAATTTTGAGAAAAAAATTAAAGTACATAAAATACTCATTCTTCTTAGAACCATTTATAGTCCCAAAGTCACTTTGTTGGGGTCAACACACACATACACACAAGTTCTATTCTGTATAACTTGGCTTCTTTGTAGTAAGATCACATTTGAGATATGAGTTTTAGAGCAGTTTGTTCAGACAATAATAACAAATTTATGATGTATTTATTTTTAATTTTTGTTGCAAATGGAACTACAAACTTCCAAGGGAAAGAATTTATAAGCTTAGATTTGCATGTTTCTGTGAAGCAGATAAATAAAACTTAGAACAACAAAAAATATATTCACAATATAGAAAAGCAAAATTGTAGTCCCTGAACTTTGTAGCAATTACATACCAAAAGAGTTCTTGTTTAAAAAATTAGGAGTGGGAGTGTCATAGGGAAGAAAAACTTGGTATGGATATGATTTTTGTCATAAATAAGTGAGTGGTTGCTTCAGTTTCCCCAGCTTACATCACCAGTGTCTGCGTCTCCTGATGGCCCCTCAGCATCTTCATAAACTTCTGCAAAGAGAATATCTGACGCAAGATTTTCTGGCTCATTCATGTTTTATCTCTTGATGTGGAACTTTCCCACAAGAGAACTCTTTTCACAAATTAAGGATGAAGTGATCTGAAACAGGCAAGTCTAACACAAGGAGTCAAAGCCAGAGTGTGAGCAGGACCACAACTTTCTTCTGGTCTTCCTGGCACCCCACATGGGAAGTTGACACCAGAATGTTAGGACCAAGACACCTTGTCTGAAAGAGAGACCTGTGAGATACCACAAAGCTTGTCTAATAAAATGCATCTGAAAATATTCCTTCTTCAATATTTTAAAGAGTTGGAGAAGAATAGGTGTTAATTCTTTGCATTTGAATCTAAGAGATTTGGCACACCACAAATTATTCAATAGAAGGCACTGATCAATTTGGTTGGAGTGTGAGTAAGTGATATTTTCTTCATGAATCTAGTGCTTGGAATGCATAAATATTCTTTGTTTCAGAGTTTTCAACAAATTTAGGAAGTTCTTCAATATTTAAAAAAAAAATATCACCTCTCCCTGCCTCCTCTTTGTTTCATACACCAATCACACATATATAAGCCCACTTGAAGTTATTCTGGAGCTCACTGATGCTCTGTTCATATAAAATTTTTTTTTTATCATTTTGTGTCTCAATTTGGAGAGTTTGTGTTGTTATATCTTCAAGTTCACTTGTCTCTTCCTCTGCACTATCTAATCTGCCATTATTCCCATTGGTGCCTTTTTCATTTCAGACTTCGTTGTTTTCATCTCAAGAAATTTAATGAGGTTTTTTTAAAAAAAATATCATCCATGCCTCTTCTTGACTTTGTAAATATATTGAATATAATTTTAATAACTTTTAATATCCTTCTTTTCAAATTCTAAAATCTGTGTCAGTTCTGAATCAGTTTCAACTTATTGATTATTCTATCATTATTAATAGAAAATGTTTTTCTACTTCAGTGCATGCCTGGTAATCTTGGACTAAATGTCATATATCTTAAATTTTATTTGTTTGGTGTTGGATATTTTTATATTCCTATATTATTGAGTTTTGTGTTGGGATAGTTAAGATATTTAGAAATAGTCTGAACCTTTCAGTATTGTTTTTGTGATGTTAGTCATAAAACATTGCCAAGGAGAGGGACAGATCACTGTCTGTGGTTTCTCATCCACGTACTCACAATTCCAAGGATGTTGCAACAAGCAGGGGTTATTAACAAACAGAAAACTGGGGAAAATGAAAGCATTTCTAAGTTCATAAGTGGCTGGCTGTCTCACCCCAGATAGTTTCTGTCGTGTACGATAGTCCCAAACAAAGGCTGCTCATGCAAGAGAGTGCTGTCCCTTCAACAAGAGCCTGGAGTTGGTGGCACACTGGTAAGCAGTAAACCAGGATCCAATTCATGACAGCATATGGAGGTGCTCACAGGTGGGGTTGGACAGCACCAAATGTTGGACTACACAGTGTTAGACTCAACAGAACCAGAAGGTGGTATTAGGCAATCAGAAGCAGTGGATAGTTCTCAAAGGTTACTGGTCAAGAGTGCTGTCACTTGTCATCAGTGCTAGTCTGCACTGGTCAGTAGTGCCAGTCAGCACTAGTCACCCGGAGGTGGTGTCAGAGACACCAACACCAGTGTTATAGGTCTTTGTGAGCTGTTGGCA
This sequence comes from Talpa occidentalis, assembly GCF_014898055.3. Lineage (NCBI taxonomy): Eukaryota > Metazoa > Chordata > Mammalia > Eulipotyphla > Talpidae > Talpa > Talpa occidentalis. The sequence continues at coordinate 35,315,722 of NW_023601104.1, read as the reverse complement.
TAAGCCAATTGCAAACAGCTCTTTGAGACACCAGGCCCAGAATAATGGTACTCCTTGTTAGTGATGTCAGAGGCAGGACAAGAAGCAGGCAGGTGCAGTGTGTGGGTCTCTGCAAAGGTCTATGGAGATCTCGAGGTCTGGAAGTCTATAGAGGTATAGAATTCTGCAAATGTCTCAGAGTCTATGAAGTCCATGAGGTCTGCAGAGGTTATTGGCTGAATCTTTGTCTGAAGCCATCTGATCAATCCTCTTTGGAGGCCATATGTTGAATCTTTTTCTCTTCAGAGGCTGTCTGCTGAATGAATCAAGATGGTTCCTGCACTCTTTCATATCTTTAGGGTTCCCACCCTACAAACCTGACTGGATTATGTTTCAATCCTGTTTTATTAGTGCCAGTTCAACACTGATCATCTCACTCATTTTCAATTTGCATAATGAACTCAAACCCTTGAATGTAACTGGAGAGCTCAAACCTGATCGCTTTACTGAGCTTGAATATGATTAGTCCATTCATGACTCTGGCACCAGATTCAAAAGGAAAATCCCAGCGCCTGCCCAGACCCAACCTTCACTGAGTTTGGCGCCTCTCTCTGCAGCTTCTGGAGCCACAGCTCCAGGGCCCAATGTGCCTTCCAGGTGAAGGGTGAAGGAATCACTGTTATCTCTGCCAAGAGCAGTTTGGGCACTGCCCACAGACAGTGCACTTGGATGGCAGGATGAGGAAATGCCCACCACTGCTGCTGCCACAACCTCTTCAGTTAGAGCACATCACTGGCCTGCAGGCTGCAGGAGATGGGGCTGATGGCAGGGTTGCACACATGTTGTGCATTAAGGTAACATGGCACCAACAAAGATGCCATGTCCTGCCACTCAAGTGGTGGGGCCTCTGTATCAGTTCTTGATGGGAAAGTAAATCCAATCTCTGTTGTACCATCTTGGCTGAAAATAAGCCTATTTTTTAATTGTTGTTTAGTGTCAACATTATGGATATACTATAATTTACTTATCCATTCTCTTGTTAATAGACTTTGGATTATTTCCAGTTGGGGGTTATTATAAATGAAATGGTTATGAACATGTTTATGCATATTTTGGTGAATACATGCACTCATTTCTCTTGGGAAAATACCTGGCGTAGAATAGCCAGGTCATTGAATAGGCATATATTTAACTTTAAGATATGCTTGCCAGTTTGCCAAAAGTGTTTTCTATTTTAAACTCCCAAGAGTGATGTATAAAAATTCCAGTTATCTCACTAGCCCTTGGCACGACTATCAGTGTTTTTCATTTGAAGTCATTCTAGTGATATCTCATTTCCAATGATTTTTAACTGAGCATCTTTTCATATGTTAACTAGCCATTAGAATATCCTCTTATATGAAGTGTCTGCTCAAGTTTTCTTTTGCCCATCTTAAAATTGAATTACTTTTTCTTAATGGTTAGTAGGGTTTTTAAATATTCTGAATGTGAATCTTTTGTCAAATATTATACGGTGAAGATATTCACCCTACCTATGGCTTATCTTTCCATTCTATTTATGCTGTGTTTTGATAAACAAAAGCTCTCAATTTCAATGTAGCCCAATTCTTTTATGGTTAGTTCTTCTTTTATGGTTAGTTCTTCTGTAGTTTTATTTAAGAAAACCTTGCCTATCCCCAAATTATGAAGATATTTTCATATGATTTCTTCTGGAAGCATTACTGTTTTCTCCTCTTTCTTGACAGTGTAACCATAATATAAGCTTTATATTAACTAAACTTTCTTTTTTCCCTTTTAAAGGTTTTCTATTCAATATCCAACTGTATGTCAAGAAGCAGTCTGAAGTCATTGGCTGACTATCCTGCTACAGTAGTCACATCCGCTAACCCATTACAAGGTGCCTGTTGTTCACACTGTGACTTGCTGATTAGTTAGCAAAACAAACACCTTACTTCACCCATACTTCATACCCTAGTGTCTCTGTTCTTTTTTGTTTGAAAATTTCTATAAATAACTGGTTGAGGAACACTTCTCTTTGGCTGGTGGCCTAAGAGTGAATTTTTATTCTCCTCCTTTAGATTTTCAGTTTTATAATTTCTCTATAATACATGAATGAATACTTTTTAAAGCAGTTTTGTGAACTTAAAAGCTTCCTACAATCTACTAATTTTCCTTTACTAATAATGTATGGTTTTTGTTAGTCTTGATTATTTTTTTTTGCCCTGTTCTTATTTCTCCTTACCTGAAAAAAAAGTCACAAAATCTTTGTCAAATGCCTTCAAGTAATTACCAGGAAGAGAGGTTGGGCAATCTTTTGTGATTTTGTCCGTGTTACAGGAGCAAAAGGGATTTCTGGATATAAATATCAGGAAAGAGCTACTATACTCCACAACACAGTCCTCTTTTCCTGCCCTTATGGGACAGTTTTTACAGAGGTATATCCAGTCACCGGAGCAGCATTTAGAAATGCATAGTTTACTTGACAGCATTTACAAATTATGTCTTTTCCTCAGAATAACTTATACTGTAGAAATGTTTCCATATGCTAAAGTTGGACACACTCTTGTAAGGAAAAAGAATAAGAGATCCTTTTTTTGTGGTTTTCATATGCATATTAAATTATAATATGCACAAGTAGTAATGCTGTCCCTTAAGAACTGACCACAAATGGTTTTCTAATTCTTTCTGCCATACTCTGCTACAGATTGGGATTGGATTTTATCATAAAACAATAAGGCAACAGGAATTCAATTATGATTTATCTAAGTAATGAAAACAACTGACAGCAATCATAACTTATGTGTTAATGAAAAAATATACTTCACTTCAAATCCTTTGTGTTCCTCAAAGTCCCAGGAGGGGACTTTCCAACTTCAAATTTTAAAACACATATACTTGTAATTAACTCCTCTCTATTCTGGCAAAACCATTCATCAGTTGCTTTTGTAAATAAAGTTTTAATGGGACCCAGCCATGCACATTCATCTACATATTGTCTATGGTTGCCTTTATGCTACAAAAGCAGAGTTGAGTAGCGTAGCTGTAACAGAGACTCTACAGCCTGATATGTAAAATATACAACCAGTCATTTATAGAGGAAATACTGCTGGCTACTCTTTTATTAAGTATCTCCTTATTTCTTATCTTGCAAGAATAAACAGATACTACTATTGCCAGTACTGCTTCTGCTGGCAGAGTTGAGGGTATAACCAGGCAGGGTGAGAGATACAACTCTGTAAAGCTCTGAAAAAAACATCAACAAGAAATTCATCAGATAAGAAAGCACTGGATCCTTTCTTTTCTGGTGAATAGTAATGATCCAGGCAGCCAAAATGCATATCATTTTATTTAAGAACTCTTCTAAAATATATGTTCTCCAAGTAAAGAAGTCAATAAATGATTTGGAGGGTAAATACTAAATCTATCATTCTATTGCAGAGTTCTTAACAGTTTTTTGCCAAGGAGGTATAATATGCCAGTGTAAGAGTAGGCCTCATGGCTCCTGATTCTCTAAAGATGCTGGGTCCCCAAGCTGAGTGGCATAAGATTGGACTATACCACAGTTGCCAGGTTCAATGGCCCACCCTGGCCAGTTTTGGGTTTAAAGGGGAAAAAAAGAGAAAAGAAAAAAATGGCCATTTTTTTTTTTTTAAGATTTATTTTTATACAAGAACCAGGGTACAGGGCAGATGCACGGGAGGGTAAGAGGATTCACCAGAGACAGAGCGGGGAACAGAACAGACAGACTGACTGAAATACACTGCTGAGGGGAGCAGCGAGCGAGACAGGAGAGGTCTGCTTCACCATGTGGGATTCTCACCGGCCAGCCAGGATCGAACCCACGCTGCAGAGGCCATGAACAGCTTCACAGTGCAGCGCTCAACCCCCTACGCTACCAGGGAGGCCCAAAAATGGCCATTTTGGAGACACACAGGTCAGGTTTGAACATGTCTGGCACTGTTCAGACACAGCAGAGCTTGCCTGCTTAGTTCTGGCACAAGCATATTGGTGCAGAGCATACTGGACACACTGCTGGGGGTTTGGTTTTGAAACCTGAGCTGATTTTGAAACAGATCAGGTCTGAGCTCCCACTGGTACCAATTAGGCTCAAGCATGCACCAGTGCAGTCAAGTCTCAGAAACAACTGGCTTGGAAAATGGACCAATCAGGTTTTAAATATACCAATCAGGGTACCATCAGGTACCCTGAAGGGGGATATAAGTCAAAGCTTGGAGAGGCTTCAGGGAACTTGAGAAGAAAGGCTCGACTTGTCTAAGGGGGATCAAGAAGATCTGCCTCTATTAAAAAAAAAAAAAAAATTAAAAAAAAAGAAGATCTGACTCAGTTTGAAAGAAGCTTCAGAAGACGACTAGACTTCAGGTTGACTCTCTCCTGAGAGGAAATCAAGGCAGACCCTCACAGCCCTTTGAGGCCTTTGCTCAGCTGCACTCATTGGGAGTGCTGTTGGCCTATGCTCAGCTTCTCTGCGGAGCTGTGAACACTGGTGCCACGGTCCTCTGGCACCACCTCTGAGAGCTGTCTGGTCTAGAGTCTGGCACTGCCCAACCCAGCCACAGATTGCTGTCACCTGCCACACTGTGGTGCTCCCTCACCACCACCACCACTGATGTGAGCAGTTGCCACAGATTGGCTGGATCTTGCTCTACTGCTAACCATGTGCCACCTGTTCCAGGCTCTTGACCGAGGGGCAATGCTATCTTGCACAAGCAGCTTTTGGGTTTGGACTATACTGAACACTGGACACACTCTGGGGTAGGACAGCCAGCCATCTGTGGCCTTAGAAATATTTTCTTTTTTCCCAATCACCCCTTTGTAAATAAACTGCTGTAGCTGTATCCTGAGGTTGAGCCATGCCATGGAATTGTAAGCATATGGGTGGGAACAGACCATGAGCACCTCCTAGCCTTGCTCATTTTTCACCAAGATGTGATTGTTTTGCTCCATTTTTCAATTCTACAAAGTTAAGCCATGAAACTTTTTTTCATTTCTCAGAAAAAAGACTTTAAGAAAGAAGAGGTTAAAACATATTTGTTCAAGCTATGTTTACGTCATCCAGAGTAATTTGAAAAATTAAGACAGAGAGCAAAGAAAATCGATCGTTTATCAACTGGAACTATTTTCAACTATGATAGTCTATTTGAACAACAACAGCAATAAAAAGGAACCATGGATTAGTTATTAGTATCAACAACCCCCAAAATTTCAAACAGTAATTAATGATATAACTTAATAATGAAAATAGCTGTCTTAATCTGTTCTGGCTGCTATACAAATATCACAGAGTGGGTGGCTTATAAACAACAGAAATTTACTTTTCACAATTCTGGAGGTTGGGAAGTCTGAGCTCAAGGCACCAGTAGATTCTCCATCTGGTGAGAGCCCATTTCTGAGTTCATAGACTGCTATCTTCTTACTGTATCATCACATGCACCTGGCAGGGGGGTCTCTCTGGAGAGGTCTCTCTGGAGATCTCTTTTATAAGGTCGCTAACCTTCTCATGACCCAATTACCTCCCGAAAGCGCCACCTGCAAACACCATCACACTGTGGTTTAGTTTTCAAAACACTAGTTTGGGAAGCTGTAACATTCTACCAAAGGCAAGTACTTCTTGCATGCAAAATACATTAATTCCACCCCAATAGCTCCAAAAGTATTAACGTGTTCCAGCATTAAGTTTAAAGTCTAAGTCCAAAGCCTCATCTAAATATACTCTAAATCAGATATGGATGAGACTAAAGGAATGATTCATCCTAAGGCGCAGTTCCCCAGCCATGAATCTGTGAAGCCAAACGGGCTATGCAAAATGAGCCTGGTGGGCCAGGCATAGGACAAACATTCCCATTCCAAATAGGTAAAAAGAAAAAGAAAATAGGAATGATAGTTTCTGAACAAATTCAAAACCCGGTGGAGAAAATTCCATTAGATCTTAATGTTTGGGAATAATCCTCTTTGACTCAAAGCTCAGGCCTCCAAGTCCACTGGAGTAAGGGTCCTAGCCTGGCAGGCTGTCCTGCCCCCACAGCTTTAGGCTTAACTGGCCCTCACTGCAGCTCTCAGGGAGTGGCCTCCTGAGCCCACTGGAATAGCACCTGGGACAGATGAGGAGCACAGTGCCAGGGTCCAAAGAGTAAAGCCCACTGTGTGAGATCTGGGCATAAGGTTCCAGGGGCACAGGGAGTGCTCCCTCTGCTTTCTTCCATTGCCTTGGACAATAGCTCCTGTCTTCTGTCAAGTTTCTGACTGGTCTCCTTATCAAAGGTCTCTCAGTCACACCTTTACTGTTCCTTCCAGAACAGATATTCTCGTTCAAATCTTCAATATGGATTTTTTTAAAGATTTATTTATTTATGCATATAAGAGCTGGGGTGCAGGCCAGGGGTGTGGGGGGTGAGAGGAGTCACCATAGACAGAGTGGGGAACAGAACAGACAGACTGACTGAAATACACTGCTGAGGGGAGCAGCGGACGAGGCAGGAGAGGTCTGTCGCGCCATGTGGGTCACCTCCCTGGCCGGGAATCGAACTCATGCTGCACATATTGCTTCATAGTGCTGATGAAGTGCTTTACTCCTTGTGCCAACAGGGAGGTCCCTTCAATATGGATACACTGAGAATTGTCCAAATCTTTATGTTCTGTGTTCTGCTTCCTTTCCAATAAATAATCCATTTTAAATCATTTCTCTCTTCTTGCATTTTACCAAAAGCAGGGAAGAAAAATGAGGCTCTTCCTTCACCAGTGCTTAGAAATTGCTTTAGTTAAATATGTAATTTCATTGCTTGCAGGGTTATACCCTTTTCCAACACCAGAACATGAACACAACTCAGTCAAGTTCTTTGCCAGTTTACGACAAAGACAGCCTTCCCTCAAGTTTCCAATAACACCTCCCTCATTTCTACCTAAGTTCTCATCAGAATGGCCTTCATTCTCCATATGTCTATGAACATTCTGTCCTAGGTTATTTAAGTATTCTTTGAGGAGACCGAGGCTGGCTCCACAGCTCTCCTTATTTCCTTCGGGGTGCTCATCAGAATCACCTTTAAAAGTCCATGCAAAGCAATCAGGCTTTCCCCAGCACATGCCTTCACACCCTGCCAGCCATGTCCACTGCTCAGTTCCAAAGTCACTTCTATATTTATAGATATTTGCCATGGCCAAATATCAAATATAGATATTCGTAGGTGTCCCCCTTCTCAGTAGCAATTTCTATCTGAGTCCATTTGGGCTGCTTAAACAAAGTGCCAGAAACTGGATGGTGTTTAAAGCACAGAAACTTACTTCTCACTGTTCTAGGGTCCTGAAGTCTGAGATCAGGGTGCCCGCATGGTGCTTCTGGGTTGCAGACTCCTGGTTGTGTCCTCGCAGGTGGAGAGCAGAGAGCAGAAACTCTCTCTTACCCTAATGAGGGCATTAATCTGAGCCTGAGTGGCCCCACCCCCATGACTTAATCACCTCCCAAATCATCAGCTTCCAAGTACTATCACATTGGGAACTAGGTTTCAATGAATTGAGGGTGGACGTAAACATTGAAACTACAATAGCTGTCTTTTCTGATCTTGAAATTATGAGTGCAATGAAGTGAGAGGAGTAAAAATTCCCAAGTGACTCCAACAAAAGGATGTTTAGACTTTGGCAAGGTTTTCTATTCATTCATTTAGTCAGTCAATCAATGAGAATTTTATTGAGCACCTACAACATACCAGGCTGTATTCCAGGAGATGGGAAAATGGTAGTGAACTAGACAAGTAAGATCCACTTTTCTGGAGCAGACATCCTAGTGGGAGACACATTGCAAAACAAGCTACTGTCTGGCCCAGAAACACAAAACCAGAACACAATCCACACATCCAAAAGAAATTAAACTGGGCAAGAATATCAAGAGTCTCCCCCAGGAAGGGTCATATATGGCAAAGTCTTCTTTTCTCAACCCTCCTCTCTCCTGGACTTCTCCTATGAAAACCCTCCCTCGGGAAAGGATCCAATCAAGCCAGTTACACTTAGACACAAATAGTTGATCTATTGCTCCTCTTACAAGTGTCTGCATTTTATTACATGTGCACATGAGGAACTCATAGGTAGCAGAAGGGATTTTATGGACTTTCTCAGATTCCGGCACATCTATTTCTAGGAAATATTTATCCCGCACCTGCTGTGTTGCAGGACAGCAGAAGGTGTGGCTGGCAGCAACGAATGGGTTGTTGACTATGAAACCCACAGAGCCTGAAGGGAAGCATGCCTGACACTTTCTATTCGTCCGGCCAGATGCTCTGTCCAACCTTCGTCCCCAGCCTGGGGGCCCAGGAAGTTGGCCTTTGAGAACTGTTTCAAGGGCATTTTTTCTTGTGTCTTTTGGTGAGTTCAGCTGAAGGGAGTCACTAACAGGAAATTTGGGGTAGAGAGTGGGCCAGGTTCTATTACCCTGAGCTCCCCCACCTGGGTGCTGGTTAGCAGTGTCATCCTACCAAAAATGCTAGCTTCCTATTAGCAGCCCTTTTGCAGAGCTCGTCACAGCAGTAACTACCACTTTCTCAAGTCAATCTGCTCCCCTATCTCTGCAGGCACATTTAGAGGGGGCAGTTCCATCCCAGGTGGACAGCCTTCCCATTGGCCTCTCCTTGACCTCCTGTCTAAGGGGCACAGGCTGGAAGGCCAGCACTGCTGCTGGATCAGAGACTGACTCTGGCACCAGCTTCATCTTTAATTCAGGGACTCAAGAAGGACAAGTGGGCTGCTGAGTACTCCATAAATGCTACTGCCTCTCAGAACCAGAGGCAACTCACCTCCTAGTAGAACAAAGCTCAGGTGGTGATGAGAGCGACCTGAGCCCCTTGGGCACAGAAAAAAGCCTGTGACCATCTGTGGCTTACCTTTCTGTGTTCAGTGGAGGGCTGAGGGCAGACGAGCTGGAATCCAAGCAGCAAGAGGGAACTCAGGACACTGAGAAGGAAAAAGAGCAACAGGCAGGACTGTGAGTGTGTTCCGGGCAGTGACCCCTGGCAGAAGCTTCTGTTTCATCATTGGAAGAAAGGGAAGAGCTCAAGCCAAGCCCTGGGATGTGACCCAGTGAAGATGTGCAGGGTCAGTCGCATGGGACAGATGGGAGGCAGCACAACGCTGAGGTCTGGGCCACAGCGTGGGCCAGATCAGGGATCACATCCAAGCAGCATTGCTAGGTCTTGTCCCTGGTAAGGTGGCAAGAGCCAGGGAAGTCAGCTTGGAGGTTTGGGGAGGACGGCATAGGAGAAGGCACCGTGCTCAGCACTGGGTATGTGTGGTGCGGCCTGGGTACTCAGGGAGGTGGTGAGGAAGGCCAAGGTAACAGTGGGGCTTCTGAGCCTGGCCAGGGAAATTGTCTGCCACCCCAGGCTTTCCTTGGCACCTTTCCGCTGCCCACCATGTCCCATAGGTCCTCCAGGGGTAGAGTTAGCTGTGTTAAGCCCAACTGTCACCAGTCCTGCTCAGGGCCTGCCATCAAATAAAAGGAAGGTGTCGCTACAGATGCCAGCTGGCCCAAGACTGCAGGCTGTGTGGGAGCACACGAAGCTGTGGAAGCGGATATTGAACTCCAGGCTGAACTCCAACTCCACCACCCACCCTGGGTGATCTGAGGGAAACTGATATCTCGGAGCCTCTAAATTCTCATCTTCTGTAAGGATCAGTGAGATGACAGGTGGAAAAGCCTGCTGCAATTAGTGCAGAGAAGTATCCTAAGTTCCTTTAATGCCCAAAGTCCCTGGATTTCAATCATCAACTGCATTATTATAAACATCCCTGCAGACAGTACACTGTCTTACTTAGCAGCTTTTTGAATCCTATTTTAGAGTTTAACCCTGAGGGCAGTTAAATAATCCAGTGGTTCTCAACCTTCCTGAGCTTCCATCATAATCGAGAGACTTAAACAGCCCTGGTCCAAGAAAAACTCACTGTGTGAAGATGGAGATGAGGGCAGGCTGTCTGGTTGTGGGGGCTAGAGCCTGTGGAGTTTGAAAAGGTTCTTGCCACCTCCAAGTATCCCAAATCCTATCTGAACTGCCATGTTGTATGAAAACGAGCACTGGCATCAGGGCACCCCACAGACCGGATGTCGACAGGTGCGTCAGACTGTGGGATGACAAGAGAAGCCAGGCCATAGGGTATGTAAGATGTTAAATGTGTCCTTCTGTTGTCTTATCATTGTTGCTAAATCCCTAAAGCTGAGACCAACGGCATTATGTACCCACACATTCCAAAGACAAAGGCTGCAAGTGCACCATTTATTTAGCATGGGAGAAGGGTGCCCCAGGTCCTGTACCGGGGCCCCTGGCCTGCCTGCAGCCTGTACAGGAGTGCACTGGAGCAGCGGGGTTTGTGAGTATGGAATTCCTCACAGAGGGGTGCAGGAGAGATGAGTACAGTCCTCTACTCTTCCACACAGGAGGAAAAGTTGGGGCTTTTCCCAGTGGAGTAAAGTGGGCAAACATTCAGAGAGCTTGACTGAACCCCCTGCATTTGCTGTTGAAGGACTGGTGCTGGATGATCCCCTGAAGAGTATCTAAGCCTGGTGGAGTATCTGGAAGGGTAGAGTGAAGAGAGAGGCTGGAGTGGATACAGTCTGTGTTTCTGGAGCTTGCAGGGGCAGGAGAGACTGGGCTTGCCCTGTGGACTAGAAGCCCATGGAAATACACTGGGCTTAGTTGTCCAGAAAGGACCCCATCGAAGACGATCTTTCTTGTCAGGGCTAGTAAGCTCAAAAGAGAGGTGATGTGTGGTATGTATCCTTACGGTGCAGAAGTGGCCAGAAGGTCATCAAGGGTCAGTCAATATTTGCACAGCCTGCACCAGGGAACACACAGCAGGACAGGCCCTGGGAGAAGAGAACCCAGAACTAGACATCGGCCAGTCCAGAGAGAGCAACACCAGATGACAGTGGGCACCAATCCTATTGAGACCCTCATTATCCAGTTACTTCTCCTCCCTGCTCCATGCAGAGAAATTGACAATGGCAGAGAGCAGGGGTCAGGGAGGAGACCTAGGAGTGTGAAAAAACCAGGAACCCCATTCTTTTCCACTATAGGGATCTGAGGCTAGATCATTTCCATTTTGGTAAGGGGAAAGAAAGAAGCTTTAAATTGGATGAGACAGACATTGTTTTGTCTGGCTGGATTTTCTTTTTAATGTAACATGTCTATACGCAAGATCCTTCAAGTAAGGAATCTATTTAGAAAGATGTAACTTGAAGATAGTGGTGAAAAAAGAATGAGAGTTGGCTTATGATTTGCTGAGGGTCAAGGTCACTACCAATAAAATTTTCTATAATGGAAATGTTCTTACTGAAGAATAGAGTGCTGCTCAACATACAGAGAGTTAGTGATGCAGGTCTAGATGCCGAAGCTACTGATGTCTTAGACTAACACCAAAAACTAGGTACTAGAAAGATAGGCATTCAACCAATAAAGCCATCTCCTTCCAAACACACATATACCTTTTTTGGACTTCTCGATAATTGAAAATGTAACTGCTCATTAAACCGTGGGCCAGGAGAGCGCCCACAGTGTCTTCCAAGAGTGGGGTAGGGGCATCTACGGAGTGCTATGAGCCCATGGGTGTGGATGAAGAGCGGTTAATTTCTAGTTGTTTCTTTACTGGGTCAGTTATTCCACTAAACCATGACACACATGCATCATGACTCCAGAGTCTGAGCACTTGGTTCTAAGGCCTTGGGTAAGTCACCTCTGCACCTCAGTTTCCTCATTTGTAAAAGGGGAGTAATATAACCTGCCAGGTCAAACTCTGAGGAGGTAATGAGTAAGAAAGTGCATCAGGAACCCAGGCCTACAAATCGAAATCATTTGTAATGCATTCTGGCACTGTTTACTCATTTAAAAAGAAAACCAGATTGGTGTGGTTTTGTTAAAAAAACAAACAGCAGCTCTATAAATGTGTGACACCTCAGCCCCACAGAGCTCTTGGCAGTCACCTGAGCCACATATTTGTAGTGCAGTCAGGAGCAGTTTTACACAACCACTCATCCTGCCTTGCATTTCCATAACTTTCAGAGTAACTTGAGGGTGGGAGAGGGAGTGAAAGATTGGAAGAAGAAAGAGTTTTAGGTTTTCTTCTGTCTCAGGGGAGCTGCATTCCAGGTTGCCAGCTCTTTCTGCAGTTCTTTCCCTCACCCCTTCAGGTGCCTGCCCAAAGCTGCCTTCCTCCCCAAGCCGCCCTGACCCTCTATGGAAGAGCCCTCTCTCCCAGCCCAGCCTTTCTTTCTCCATGCCACTTACTAGCTCACATTCTAGGTCTTTATTCATTTAAACTTTATCCCGACACCCACTGGAATATAAATTCCATGAGATCAGGGGGTTGTTTTGTTACTACTTTATCCCCAGCACCTAGCGAAGGGTCTGCTGTGTACATAAATGTAAGAACTACATTTATTGAATTAAATGCTTTTGCTATCTCACCAACTCGTAACATTTCAAATTAAGTGGAAATAGTGCAAATTAACATATTCCAAAATGCCCAGGGTGACTTTATGGGCTTTTGAAAGTTCTTTTATGTGGGATTCATAAAAATCAGTGGTGCTTTTGAATTTCTACATGACCCAATCGCAAAATTCACCCTCATAGGATTTATAAGCGGTGCGGCAGCAAAATATTTGTTGGTGCCTCTTGTTGCAAAAATGCATCAAAAGGTATACTTAGATGTTCAAATGCTTCTTTTTTTTCATCGATCTGGGTCCTGTAAAGCTTAAAGTGCATTGGGGTACACCATAAAATTCATTCTAGAATAAAGTCTAAGTTATTAAATAGACTCTGCTCTGAATGGGATAGAATAAATTCCCCCAAAGGGGAAATTATTCTTTAGGCTGCAGCAACAGCAGCCAGAGCAATATATAACCCCAGGGGCCAGAGGAGCCTCTGCCAAGGGCTGGAAGTTTCCCACCCCAGCTCAGTAGACTGTTTTAGGATACCCCACCCTGCTCACACATACCTATCTAATTGGCAGTCTGTCCCTGTGCCCACACCTCTTCAAAACACGGACAACCTAGCCCAAATCCTTGTTCCTCCTGACCCAATTGGAAATTAACGTTTGGGGACCAGGAGAGCATGTGTGTGTCTGTGTGTGTGCGCGCAACTCGTGTGTTATTTCACTTTGATAGTTTGCTTTGGCAAACGGCTCCCAGCTTGCAGCGTTTTGACAGATTGAAGGCTACCAGGGCCTTTGGCAAACAAATCACACACTCCTCTCCAAGTGCAGGGCTGGGGGGGTGGGGAGCCACATTCCTACCAAGACTTTCCGATTCACCTTGCAGTTGAAGCAACCCAACGTTTCACACCAATCAGAAAAGAGGAAGGGAAAACACACGCTCTGCCATTTACCCCGGCACAAGTCTAGATTTTAAACACTCCATCATTTCATTTCCTCAAGTAGAAAATAATGCTCATTGAAATTCAGAACAAGATTTACATCATGGAACCCAGTCCGGGGCTTCTGTATTTGCCTTGGCCAACTCCTCCCCACTCCCCCCTACCCAACCATCGTCCACTCCAGAGAGAGTGGGTCACCTTCACAGCCACTGGACACCCCCAATGTCCTCAACACCACTTGAGCATATCAAGTAACAAAGCAAGGAAAATAGCAAAACAAAAACTTCACTTCTTTTCTTCTTCCATTAATAAAACCTAACAGGTATGTTGGGAGCAACCTGATCGCTAATAAAATTACAGCAACCTAACAAAAGAGAACCAAAATCTTATCGTTGACCATAAAGCCTACTTATTGTACTCTGGAGAGCAGGAATGTCTGCTAGTCCTGTCCTTCACCACGTCCAGCTCAGTGTCTGCCTTCCTCACACCAGTGAGAACAAAGGCAGCAAGGGTGAGCAATGGGTGACTAGTGAGTGACATCAGCCAGAGAGATGTGATGGTCACCCCCATGCCAAGGATTAAAAGCATTATTTCACTTAATGTCCATTCCTTCCTCTCAGGCACTTGTCTAACCCCACTTTGCATGGTGAGGAAATGGAGGCATGGAAGCTAAGTCAAGAAAGGGCACACTCACCTTTAAGGTGGCTAAGCCTGATTCCGATGCCAGCAGTCAGACCTGTGGGCTGCCCCTTAGCCACCATGCTCTGGGGCCTGATTAGGAGCCATCACAACTTGAAACCAAGCATGGGCCATTTTTATCACATCAGTTTTCCTCCCCATAGTGAGAGGCTGTGACTTTGCACATCTGTTTCATTTTCTGTCATTGATTATAGTCAGAAAATACCAGCTCCAGTAAAACATCATTGATTCAGTCTCACTAGAGAAGGTTCTAAATTGTATAACTGAAGCTAACCATTTATTTTATTTTTATTTTTTAAAGATTTATTTATTTATTTATACAAGCACTGGGTACAGTCAGAAGGGCGGGAGGGTGAGAGAATTCACCAGAGCCAGAGCAGGGAGCAGAGCAGGCAGAAGGACCGAGGTACACTGCTGAGGGGAGCAGCGGGCGGCAGGAGAGGCCTGCACACCATGTGGGACCTTCATGTGGGACCCTCCTCTGGTGGCCGGCAGCAGCCAGGGATCGAACCAACACTGCAGAGGCTGCAGGCAGCCTCGCAACCCAGTGCTCAACTGCTGCGCCGCCACCGGGGAGGCCCCTGAAGCTAACCATTTAAATGCAAAATTTAAAAGTGCATTCTATTTATTCTCCCTATTTCTACACAGGGTATGCTGAACTTAGGTAGATTGTTTCAGGTGCCTCAGAGAGACCAATGTGAATATCAGTTTGGGCCATGGAAGGTGATGGAACAGCAGGCAGAGACCCAGAAGCCTGAGCGGCTGAGTTCAGTGAATGCTTTGCTGTCTCCTTCCTGTTGTGAGGTGTTACTCACTGTACTAAGGATGAGGCTGCATTCCTGAGTTGGCTCCTTTCTGGTCAGCTTTGCCCTCAAAACCTGTAGACCACCAAGCTGTAACCAAGTCAAGATTAAACCTGCTCTGGAAAAGTCCCGGTGGCTTTCATGGAGTAAAACCTTTCCACTTCTAGAGCATGGCATTACAGACACCGATTATAATTGCATGTGGCTTTTATTGCTTCTTTTCAGGTTCTCAGCTTCTGCAGGCATGTGTGTTTTCTGAACCAGCTCCTCTGGGAAAGTGAGGTGTTCTGTCATAGAAGAGCTTTTTAAGACGCAGCACCCTATGGTAAATCCCCCTACTCTATGGCAGTTTTCTTGAGGAAACGGCTTTTGATACACTTTGCAGTTATCAGATCCATCAGCACAGTCTTGATCCAAACTCACAGCTAATAAATAGCCAGTGACTGAAAAAAATGGAAGGGTAGAATGAAGTGAGGGGAAGAAGGAAGCAGGGGAATGAGGAAATATCAGTTACTACGGAGATGCCAAGAGCTGCTATGACAACACTTTTCATCAGTGAAGTGTTCTCTAAGTGCCTCGCAGAATTCTCTGTTGGAAAAATGGAAGAACTAGAAAGAGGAAGACAATCCTAAAAAAATAGATTTCTATAAGTTGGAGTCACTGGCTCTGACACTTGGGGGGGCGGGGGGAGAGGGGTCAATAAGAACCCACGGCGTTTAGTCCACTAGGGTACATGTGGAATGGGGAGTTGGCAGCCCGGTGATCACACCTTGATACCATGGAACCCTTTTTGGTACAGAATGTTCTAGCAAATCCCACAGCCAAGTCTGAGTGATGAAGACATGGTCCAGGAGCAGGGCTATGCCAGGCAAAAAGAAAAATCAATACCGTCTGAATGCTTGCCATCATTTTATAGGTAAGGGGTTTGCCAGGGCACTCTTCCAAAAACTATTTTATTTCCTCCCAGCCTCTGTGCCTAATATTCAGATGACTCCGACCAGGCTTCCCCCAAAAGATTCCCGCAGGTTCTCTCCTGGTGCACTTGTGCTCTGCCACCAGATGAGTTGTGTTCAGATAGAATCACCCATGTTCTCAAAGCTGCTTATGTCAGTTGCTTGATTATTATATAAATGATACAACTAGTCCACAAACCCACGAAATAGAGCCCAAGGAGAAAGAGTAGCTGTTGGTTGTTTCTACAAAAATGAAGCTGAATGCCTTGGAAAGACTCAATAAAGGCAAGTGGCCAAGAAAAAAAAAAAAAAACTGCTGGCAAATTAGGTGTGGATGAGACAACTGTAAATGATTAGGGTAAAAATAATAAAAATCTAGACTCATTTGACACTCAGATGGCTTTGCAAATGTCTTTAAATTCTCACTCCACTTTAAAGAAACCCAAATGGAAAACTTAGATAATGCTTATGGGTGTGGTTTGCACAAGAAAGACAATCAGGGGTGCCTGCTCAAAGAAAAGTCCTTGGCCCCACATCAGAAAAGTGGTGAGTGAATGTACATGTGTTTTAAGTTAAAAACAAACTGTTAAAGGTATGTGTCTATCATTTATATGATTTTCTGCTTTAACCCACTTTTGTAATTAACCAAGGATCCTGGTCAGAAAAGATAAATTTTCTGCTTTGTTTCTTTTACACAAAAGATAACTTAATTTGTTCATTCAATAGTCAACAAATATTTATTAAGCATCAGCTGGGTAGTGGTTTAGATGCTGGCTACACAAACTGTCCTGCTTTAGTAATACCATGAAGTTTAATACTTAGGATCCAGGCCCTGCTTTTTTGCCTCTTTTTCTTTCACCCCTCCTCTCTCTCCCGTTCCTACTCACCTTCCCTCCCTACCTGTTCCTATCCCTGCACCTTCCTTCCCCCCCTCCTCCTCAGCCCCCCACTCCCTCCTCCACCCCCTGCCCTTCCCCATGGGCATTGGCACTGCGACACTGATGAAGGCCAGGACTCTTCTCAATTACCCTTTCTTCAGGGGGCAATCTCAGTTTTCATACATCATCGTTACTTTGGGCATTCTTTTTCATATGAGACACATTTTCTCAATCTACATCTTCCTTTCTGTATTTAGGAGCTTCTTCATTTACCCCAAGAACACCACCTTTCTCTTTTCATTTCCTCAATCCCTTTTGGTTGTGTTCTAAGTAACAGGTATTCTAAACAACCTGGCTGACAGGTATTACTGTAATATTACTTTGCTGAAGTGTCTATCAAGGAAAAAGAAAGCCTTACATTTCAGAAGACGAAAACCAGACACTTGACCTCAGGCTGTCAATCTGGAAAATCCTTACAGTGATCCAGAATGCTCCTTCCTAACAGCTAGAAGAATCACCATCGAGCTGAATCTCTCTAATTACATCTGTATTTCTTCAACAAAGACTATCAAGATAAGCCACTTTATCTCCTGCCAATTTAAGCACTGATTTGGCATTTTCAATAGTTTTATTTTCTCTATGTTTTCATTTCAAACTTAAAATACATCAACTCTACAAAAGGACTTCTGCAGGTAAAGAAAGACTCTGACTTAGCACACTGGCACTGGGACGTTTTGCTGGTCGCCCACCCAGATCGCCATGATCACTTGCCATCCTGCACTTAGGGAAATTTGCATTTCCTTCCACTCAGTTACCAAACAGATACATAAAGATGCAACTGTATATGCAAAAGAGGGTGCTTGATTTGGAGCAAGCCTTTAAGAAATATTAACACTGCTGTATAATTTAGTGATTTTTCATCTCTAACTGGTAACAGGAGACAACACATACCAGCTTGGCCAACCATTTGGTTCAAATATGTTTGCCTTGCCTTGCATTTTCATCCAGGGCTTGTCCAAGGTTCAGTGACAGCCCACTAACCAGCTCTCTCAAGAGCTACAAAGCTCAGTGTCTTTTCCTCTACTGGTTTAACTGTGGTTCTCTTTATCACTACTGACCGAGCAGGTCAGAAATACTAGAAACATTAATACTTAAAGCTTCCCTGTCTCTTTCAATGAGGGGGGAGCTGACTTTCTGTTTCTTTGTGACTAAATTTCTGCATATCGGAATTGTGAATCCCTTTTTTTTCTTCTCAGGGATTTTCTTAGCAGTTCGCTTCTCATCTTACCCTGTTTTCTCTATAAGTAGAAAAATTCTCTAGCTTCTCCTATTGATCTCTATGCATGTGGTTGCCTTGATAAATATTTAAAAGCCCATACTGTGTGTGTGTTTTTCATCTACCAAGTTTATCAAGGACCTCTCGCTCTTAAAGTAATCATACTCTTTTCCCGTGGAACATTTTGGAAAACATTCAAACAAAAGACACTGCAGGTTTCTTTTTCTTTCAGGCTAGAATACATTGACATCACCAGGAAAGAGAGATGTAAAATGGTTTATGAAGAATGAGATTTGATGGAATTCTCCAGTGGAGCTCACTCAAAGAGTCACCACCATCCTCATAACTCATGTTTTCTTTCTCCCAATTCCTACAGCAAAACACCTGGAGAAATGTCCTGCTGAGCAGCCCTGCTAACAATCTCATTCAGCAGGATCCTAGCCAGGAAGAGCAGTCAAGACTCCTGGAGTTCTGCACAGTCAGGGTAGCAAGGCCACATCTAGCTCCCAGTTATTCCATCTGCTAATTTCTAACGTGTGGGCAATTTCTCCAAATAATGCACAGCTTGGAGGCAAGCTCCCCGGGCCTCCTTGAAGGGAGATGGCTTCTATACCACAGATCAGTACAGGAGGTTAAGTTTGCAAGGGCATCAATTAAAATTCCATGACATCAAGAAAAAAGCTTCACAAAAGGACTTCTCCCAAGAAACTCCCTTTCTGTCCAGGCTGGGTGGCCACACTTTTGAGGGGCTACAGTAATTTGGGGGGCCTTTCTGATGGCATATTTACACTTGCTTCCTATGTGGGGAGCCCACCTTTTATCACTGCTCTTTTCAATCCAGGTCAGTATGTGCCTGTGACCTACACTACTCCATCTCCTGCTGGGCCCAAGCCCTCACATAGGCTGTGGTCCTGAAGTCACCCAGCGGTTTGGGCCTTTCTCACTGCCCTGTGATTTGACAGCAGGATGCCAAAGCTTCTACAAACTGGATGTATAGCTCATGATGGAAAATAGCTTTTAAATTATTTTTTTGACCATCATTTTAAAAAGCACACATGCTAATTAGGTAAGATACCAGGGCCTCCCCTGGTGGCCCAGCGGTTGAGCGCTAGGCTGCGAAGCTGCCCACAGCCTCTGCAGTGCCAGTTTGATCCCCGGCCCCAGGTGAGGGTCCCACATGGCGCGACAGACCTCTTCTGCCATGCCCACTGCTCCCCTCAGCAGTGTATTTCGTCAATCTGCCCTTTCTGTTCCCCGCTCTGGCTCTGGTGAATTTTCTCACCCTCCCGCACTTCTGACTGCACCCAGTGCTTGTATAAATAAATAAATAAATCTTAAAAAAAAAAAAAAGATAAGATACCAAACAGTGACCCTTGTGAGTCTTGGGCTGCCCTGTTAGTAGCTGGGTTTTGCAGAGATCTCAAGATGGAGCTTTTCCTGCCTTCTCTAACTTTCTGCCATGCTTATGGATGAGACTGAGGAAGAAGTTTGTAGCTCTGCACAGGCCTGCACATGTCTGTTCATGTAAAATTATATAAGTAACTACAGACTAAAAGCTTACACACACGTACTACACTCAATTAAATGCCAGGCGTGGGCCCAAGAGCATCTGCTTGGCAAATGCTCTTGCCCTGGATAGTCGATCACATGTGGCACTCACAAATTATAGACCATTTTACTTTTTATTGTAAGTCCAGGCATTTGGATCTAATGTACAGTTATGGGGGAGGCAGGGAGGGACCACTATAAGATATCCTCAGTGATTCAAATTTGAAAAAAAAATTTCTTCCTTCCCCTCTTTGCAGATTCTGAATCAATTTATTTAAAAAGATTCTGAGATTGCAATATGAACCATTTTTAAAGAACTGTTACCATTTTGCAGTGGATCAAGATCCTATATGGATCAAGATATTCCTTTTTTTAAAGATTTATTTTATTTATTTATGCATACAAGAGCTGGAGTGCAGGCCAGAGGCTTGGGGGGGTGGGTGAGCGGATTCACCAGAGTGGGGAGCAGGACAGGCAGACTGACTGAAATACACTGCTGAGGGGAGCAGCGGGTGAGACAGGAGAGGTCTGCTGCACCATGCGGGTAGCTCCCTGGCCAGGGGTCAGACTCATGCTATAGTGGCTGGTGATAGCTTCATAGTGCTGAGATTTAACCCCTTGTACCATCAGGGAGGCCCCATGGATCAAGATGTTCTTAAACCTATTCAGCTAAACCAAATAGAAGGGAAACTAGACACCGATGTTGATGTCCATGTTCTCATCCATAAATCCTGATTTCAAACTTTGTTGTTTATCAAAACACACTCACTAATTTCATAATGTGCAATTATTACAAATTCAAACTTTTAAAACAAATTAATATTAATAAAAAACTCACTGGCTATTTTACTTATTGAGATTTTACATAGGCTCTTGATTGAAGAATTAGTGAGTTGTCTATCAAATTCAAAAAAGTTTGAAAACAGTCACAGTGACATGGGTGACAGTTTCAGAGCACAGAGCACTTTCCCTCACTCTGCCTTTAAGGAAGGTGGCCCCCAGGAGTTAAGTTCTCTGAGCTAAAAATAGAGCTGATACTACTACCTTGTATGATTGAGATTGTGATTGAATAAGAAATGCAGATGAAAGCCACAAATATTTTGAGCAGACAGGACCAGAGAGGCTACCTTATAGAGTACTAGATCAGGGCCTCCCTGGTAGTGCAAGGGGTTAAGATGCAATCTATGAAGCTACCCGCAGCCACTGCAGCACGAGTTCGATCCCTGGCCAGGGAGCTACCCACATGGTGCAGCAGACCTCTCCTGTCTCGTGCTGCTCCCCTCAGCAATGTATTTCAGTCAATCTGCCTGTTCTGTTCCCCACTCTCTCTGGTGAATCCTGTCACCCCTCATACCTCTGGCCTGTACCCCAGTTCTTGTATGCATAAATAAATAAATCTTAAAAATAACTAGAGTACTAAATCAATTAAGTCAAAGTCTATGGGGATGCAGCCAAAGGACAATATTTTTAAAGTTCTTCAGGTAATTCTATTATGCAACTATGACAAATAGCCACTAATCCAGTAACACCTTTATTTA
The DNA here is from genome assembly GCF_014898055.3 of Talpa occidentalis. Lineage (NCBI taxonomy): Eukaryota > Metazoa > Chordata > Mammalia > Eulipotyphla > Talpidae > Talpa > Talpa occidentalis. Next base: position 35,294,684 of record NW_023601104.1, on the reverse strand, counting down.
AAAAAAAAAAAAAAAGAACTGAGATTTAAGGCCCGCCAGGAAGAAGCAGGCACAGCTTAGATGCCCTTCCGCCATGTAAGACCCAGTCCAGGCAGCTCTCACTCCAGCACACTACTGAGGTTTCAGCAGCACTTCCAAAGAGCAAACTTCCTACATCTATGTACATAGCAAGCCAAAAATATCCATGAGATGAAGGCCCTCATGGCCAGCTGCTATAAGAAACTGTATAGTAAAACTTAAATATCAAATTTCTTGTTCTCCTGTTTTCTTTTTAAAAGGTTCTCCACTTACCTGAGAGACCCCATGAAATGGGAAACCATGATGCTGTGGGTCCAGGAAAAGGCAAGAGCTCCTCCGAGAGGAGGCCAACTTTCTGCAGATGGGAGAGGTATTCAGCTCCTGCAGAAGGAACAGCAGTGCTATTTTTAGCATCATTTACCAAAGAAGATTCTAGAGTCTAAAATTCGACAGCCTACATGGGTCAATGAAACCAGAAGTGAGCAAATGGAAGACATTAAAACAAAAATGCCACTGCCCAGTTATGGTTACCAGATTTCCTAACTGAAACCCGATGATGTATGAACATGAGGTACCAAATTTACAGGACACTCAACACAGTGAGCCACAGATGCTCAGTAGTTACTGTTGGTATGATGAGCTCAGATGCTCACAGAAGGGCTGGCAGTAGGCAAACCTGAGTCGGCGATCGAGCTCCATCTATGAAAGGCTGCTTGACCACAGGAAAGTTATTTCATGTCTGTGAGTCTTCTTTCCCCAAATGTACAATAGGCTTAAAAAATACTGCTTAGCAATAAAAAGAAATGAGGTACTGATCCAGGCTACAATAGAGATGAACCTTGAAAACATTATACTGAGTGAAAGTGGCCAGGCACTAACGCCCCATATTGTATGAGTCCATTTACAGGAAACATGCAGAATAAGCAAATCTGCAGAGACAGAAAGTACATCAGTGGTGGCCAGGATCTGGGTATGGGAGGGCATCCCTGGTGGGCAGAAGGTTTTCTCCTGGGACAAAAAGGTGTTAAAATCAGAGCATGGTGATGGTTACTCAATCCTGTGAGTATACTAAACGCCATGCAATTGGGTACTTTTTGAGTTGGTAATGTATGGTATGTGAATTCTATCTCCATGAAAATGTTTACAAACTCTGCTTAAGAACAGCTGCAGGTTACTATGAAGATTAAATGAGTGAACATAGCAAATCTCCAGAGTGCCTAGCTTGGTGCCTGGCACAGGGTGACGCTCTATAAAAAGTAGCTCTGACAGCGATGAGGCAAGACAAGGTCAAGCAACACTTAAAATGTGTTATCACAGTACAAGCAGGAAGATAAAACCCCACAAATACCACTTTATTCAGAAGCCCTCACAAAACAGAATTTCTTCACGTTGTTAAGTGAGCCAACCGGTTCAAAGGTAAGTTATAAATAGCATCAGGAAGCCCAGGGTCATAGATTTAGTTGGAATGTAATGAAACTTGGGAAATAAAAACATGACCCAGCCTCCTCTCCCCCCTCACCTCCTTCCAGGGGAAGACAAATAAATGAAGCAAGGTGTGCCCACGGGGTATTCTCGCTAATAAAGCCAGCATTTCCCAAGGTCATTGGCTGCTGAATTCTTCCTGGGACAGGACTTTAGATTTCCTTCTCATTAGGAAAGAGGGGTGGGGAGATAAATTACATGGAATTAAGAAAAAGCAGTCATGAGAATCCGAAAAATTCCATATTCAAGGGAAAGTAGTCACGCTGTGCAAAGTTACCGCCAACCTTTTCTGGTGGTTATTAAGAAGGTAAAGCCTCTTAACTGTAATCACCCCTAATTAGCCATCAGCAAGTCATGAAATTACTCATGGTATTGAAGACCCTTAAATTCTTGGGTCTCAGCCAGAAGTTATACTGAGATATACCAGGAAGAGGGCCAACAAGTGCAAATTGGAACCGTTAAAATGCCTCTGAATCTGAGGTGTGGTCTCCTTGCTTTTGGCTGGGGAGCAGGTATGTGAGAAGATGGGACTTAACCTGGGCATCAGATCTTTGCCAAATTCTTGATAATGATCAACTAGAAATATTTATGCACTATGTCTGGTACTCAGGTCTTCTCTGAGGTGTTGTGAGATTCAAGAGCACGATGAGTCAAATCAAAATTTCACTCAGATGGATAGGATTTGAAGACATGGAAATGTCTGGGGTAGGGATGTGTTATCCAGAACAACAATGGATAAACAGTGTTACTGACAGACCCCAAGCACAAATCAAGTTAGCTCAAGAGAAGGGGAATCACGGTACAAAGCTGGACTGGTATCAGCAGAAGATGAGACTTAAAATCAGCTCTTAGCCTATGAAGATTACAAAGGAACTATCTAGAGTTGTTTCTAAGAGTATTGACCCTGTAATCTGACAGAACTGGGTCTGAGAGCAACATCCCCATTTATTAATCAGGGGACCTTTAGCAATTAAGCCTCTCATCTCAGTTACCTCAGTTTCTGGAAAATGAAGATATTGTAAGTAACTTGGGTTATTGTGAGTACTAAGTATTTGCTGAGCCTGTATGAGGACCCAGGTGTTACACACACACACACACACACACACACACACACGCAGAAGGCAAGGTCCCTGCCCTCAAGAAACCCGTATAGTCTAGAAGCTGGAGAGCTATCTCCTTAAACAAATCGAAACATAAATAAAAATCTAACAATAAATTTATGATAACCTCCTGAGGTCCCAGGTCTCAGAAAAGTATACTAGGCTGAGTTCAGAGAAGGTCCTGTGGAGGAAGTGACCTATAAGCTGAGGCCTGAGGGCTGAGCCAGAACAGTGGGCGAAGATGAAGGGGGATTCGAAAGCATAATGGTGAGTGAGGAACCAGGAGGAAGGAAGAAGCAAGGTGTCAGAACCGTGAGGAACAGGGAGAATGTAGAAAAACTGACCCTCCACTGAGAGATAACCCTCCTACCATGTGATAAGCGGATGCCTAAGAGGACAAGGGAAAGTGATGTCAAAGATGATTTCTTCAGATTTCTGGGATCAAGTAAAGAAAAAGAGGTGCTAATGGAACTTTCTGGTTTTGCCAGGAAAGCTAGGGCAATATTGAGGAAAGAGGGTGTGATATAAAACAGTGTTTTTAAGTCCAAGAAGAAGTCAAACAGGAAAACCTCTTCAATCACTGAAACAATCTGAAAGCAGATTTACACCCACTGCTGATAACCATGAACCTCATCTGTGTGTATTTTGCCTTTAGAGGTTTGCTGATAACAGAGTGAAACTGTCATGAGTAGCATGTCATTTGAAAACATGATTTCTTTCATATCTACCTCATCTTTGAAAATGTATATTTTGGGTGTATGCTTTATGTGGTGACATCACACATTGATAAGAAAAATAATAAATAACCAGGCATCTATTGGAGTCATACACGCAAACATTTTTTACTGATGGGATGTGGAACCAAAAACAATTATCTGAAGGCCACTACTTCAGAATGGTTTTGACCAAACTCTTGTCAGGTTGGATCAGCCACTTTTATCTCCTGATATGGATGATGGGCTTGTACCCTCTGCCAGTTCCCAGTGTTCCCTTGTGTTTCCATGATTAGTATTGTGTTAAATTAGCTCTGCTTTTCAAACTGTGGGTCACTATCCATTCGTCTGTCATGAAATCAATTTCATGGGTCATGACCTGCACTTTTTTAAATGAAATAGAAAAGAATGAAAGAGAAGAGAAAATACCAGAATACATCACACACTGTAAGGTGAGCATTCCTTACTGTGGTTCATAGTCAGAAAAACTTAAAAGCCCTCACTCTGGAAGACAAGAAGGCAGTAAAGGATTCTAACTCTGATTGGGGGAAGAAGCAGCAAAGCCGTGTTATCCAAGTCCCCTGTAAAATGGCACCAAGAGAATTTTGAGGAGATGGGCAAAAAAAAAGAGCCATTATATGTTCTGCAGGAGGAAGAGACCCGATGAAAGTGAGGTTTCCCAAAAAAATGTGTTTGGCAACAGTGCACCAACTAGCAGGTTGAGTAAACACACTATCTATGGAACAGAATCCGCCTTTTGAGGTTTGCTCCTGTTGATTTATAACCTTTCTGACAGTGAACAAAAAACTCTAACAATCTAGTTTCTGTTAGAACATATGCTCCCTGTGGGATGGAGGCCGACCTTCTCCTCTTTCCACAAAGATCTACAGGAAGGCCAAACAAGTCACCTGACCCGGTTCAGGCCAAAGTCGCAGTCCCCACACAGAGGGAGGAAATGGCCGGAGACTCCAAAGTGCAGGACCAACAGGAAGAGGGACCACCACAGATCTAGCCCACGGCAGAAAATGGCTCCCCCTTGAAACTGGAGCCTCGAAACCAACTTTACCATGACTGGCAGCCTCGGTAGCAGTGGTGGTGCCTAGAGGCTGAGTGGCTGCAATGGCTTCCCACTTCACTGCCCCAGTATGTGCAGATGGTAACTTGTGGGTGAGGCCCACTCTAAAAGCTGCAGTAGCAGTAGCTGTTTCCCACCCTGATGCTCCAGTGGCCAGTCTGTGCACTGCTCTAAAAGTGCGGCCTGGGGAGGTGGGGGAGTTAGGAGTTCTGCTGGCTGCCCCAAATATTTCAAGCAACCCCTCCACTGAAGCTAGCCTAGTTTCAGCACAGAGTCCCTAAGGCACCAGGGGGAGTTACCCTGGCCTCCCAGAAGCACTGCCTCTGGGTAGCACCCAGGCCACCCTGTGGCAGGAGGCTGCAGGATGGCTACAGAAAGGCCCACCTTAGGGGGCTGGGCTTGATGACTGGCCTGGTACTAGCTGGGTTTGAGTGCCAGAGCTCTCCCCACCCCTCATCTCAGGGCTCCAACAAGTGTGCTGTTAGCAGCACAACCCACAGCAGGTGGCAGACATTTTAGGGCCTGCCACCAGTGGCCTCACTAGGACTCAAGCTGCCAGTAGAGGCCAGCAGTGATGGTGTGTGGCAATGGTTCCCTTGTCACACCACTCCAAGGCATGCAGTCCCACTAGGGGTACAGAAGCAAGGGTTTTTTTAGGGGGCTGGAGAAATCTCCCTATGGCCCTTGATTCAGAGCTGTAGGGAGGAGGTAGGGGCAGCCCCACTGGGCCATCTCCAGCAATCTGGATTCCTGGAGCCACAGGCAGTTGACAGGCCTGTGGAGTCCTGGGCCAGCAGAGCCTACCCTGTAGCAGCAGGGACCCATGTCCCAGTGCTGCTATAGGCCCCTTTTTGCACATTGTTCCATCCAGCCCTGCTGAAGGTGTATCAGATAAAGAATGCCTCTAGCCCCAATGAGGCCAGCTCTGGCTGTGGATCCTCAGAGACCACTAGCCCATGAGTCTGCCCTGAGGTCTGGGCAGGTTGGGTCTGTGCAGGCAGCAGGTTTTCCCTTTTATATTTGGTGCCTGAATTAGAGAATGGACTGATCAGGTGCGAGCTAAATGAACCAATCAGATTCAATCAGCTCATTAGTTAATTATTCAGATCAAAAAACAAGAATGAGCTGATTGGTGCTAAATGGTCCAATCAGTCACTCAGGATTGAAAATGGTCCAATCAGATTTGAAGGGTGAGGGGCCCTGAAAGAGGATATAAGGCAGGGCAAGAGCCAGCTTCGACAATTCTGTTCCTGGCCTCTGAAGTAAGAAGAAAGAAGAAGGATCAGCAGCCAAACTTGAAAGAAAGAAGAGAAATCTAAGCCTGGACCACTGCACTTGCCTCTGACATCACCTGAAAGGAACACCATATACCTCAGCCTGGTGTCTCAAAGAACTGTTTATTGTTGGTGTAGGCCAACAATTCACAAAGAATTGTTAACCCTGGTGTCTCTGACACTGCCTCCTAGTAACCTGTAGAAACTGGCACTAGGGCTAGTGCTGTCCATTTCTGTGGACTGGTGATTGACACTCTGTCCAGGTCACCTCTGAGAACTATCTGCCTCTTCTGATCATCTGGCACCACCTCCCAGTGCTGTTGCCTCCATTGCTGCCAGATCCAGCATCTGGTGCAGTACAGCCTGGCCTTTAGACAGTTGCTGTGGGCTGCCTTGGTGTTATCTCAGTGACCCTACCTTGTGAGCACCTCCAGCTGCCACTGGGAGTTAGATCCTGGTCCACTGCTTGCCGGTGTGCCATAAATTCCAGCACCATCTTGACAAGTGCCTTTTGTTTGGAACTTGTGGACACTGTGGACACTACCTGGGGTGAGACAGCCAGTAACTTGGGGCCTTAAAAATTCTTTCTTTTTCCCAGTCTCCTGTTTGTGAAATAAACCCCTTTTTTGTTGTTCCTTGAGCCTGAGTGGTCATCTCACAATTGTGACCTGGATGAATGACCTGTCTTCTACCTTGGCATGTCCCCTCACCTGTTTTTTAGCTCTGTTTCACCCTGAACCCAGAAAATGCTCCTGGGCTCTGAAAAATGGCATGATTCACCTTCCCCTGACCCACAATGCCGCCTCTGACTAATTTTCCTGCCCCTTCTCCCCATGGCCTGACAGAACTCCTGGTAGACTCTAATTTCAGCCCATATCCTGGAAGAGAAGGATCTGTTCAGCCTTTCATGTCTGAGTTTAGAAAGGCCCAACACACAGCCACATCTCAACGTCAGGTGTTAGCTCCCCCTCTTTCCCCCCACACACAGATTTCTCCCTCTGGAATTCCCACAGTGTAAAGCAAGCACCCAGACAAACAAAAGCCCTAGTTCCTGAAGGAGAGGAAGTGACTCACCAGCACAAGAATGAAGACCAGAGATTTCAGAAGGCAGTTCCAGACCCCAAATCAGCATCCAGTAACACTTGTTGAGGGCAAGTCCCAGAACTTGCTGATTCCTCATGAGAGCCACCCCCTTAGGGTCCTAACAGAATGGGAGGCTCTGCACTGGGCTTACATCCTGCCTGGACCTGCCTTCACCAACATCACCAACGCAGTTTCCTGTCCCACCGCTGTTTACACAGACTCTCTTCTCACAGAACCTTGTCTCACTGTTTTCAGCGCCTCCTACCTGACCTTCCAGTTGACTGTGGACAGAAGAACCAAGACGGGACTCCCAGCATTGGTGTTTCCACCCTACCTGTGTCTTCCAATATCAGGAAGGTAGAAGACAAATCAGGAATTCCTGTGATCATAATAGGGGCCATAAGTTATGTTATTTAATCCTCACATAAAATTAAGGTCACATGGTGATTCCAAGGTAAGACTGTGACTTGGACATGGACGCCAGAGCTGGTCCTCTTTTCTATTAGACTCAATTTCCCCCCACCTAATAAAGACTAGTGCAAATCTGGACACTCAATAAATGAATAAATGAATAAAAATGCGCACTATTCCAAGGAATTAGTTGTAACTCACAGATTTGCTGGGAGATAAGGACATGACTATTATATGGTGTCATGAACATCATCCAGAGAAAAGTGAGCCAAGATGAGCAGTTTAATGGTCTAGTATTTCAGATAATAATAATAATAATGAAGCTGAGGATGTTAGCAAACATTACTGACGGGTTACCACATGCCAAACGGTAGTCTGAGTGCTTTACATGTATTAACTCACTTTATCCTTTCTCCTCACAATGCCATGAAGAAAGTGCCATTGAGAAACAGAGACACAGCAAAGTTAGGTAACTTTCCCAAAGACATCCATCAAGGGGCTGAGCACTTAACCATCCCTTGACACTGCTTTCTATTTGCATACAAACAAAATGGCTCAAATGATCTTAACAGAGGCTGGCTGGGTCTGTTGTTGGCATAGATTTTTTTTCCCAGCTATCACCTCAGGAACTAGTTTGGTGATAAAGGAATACCCTGGTAGACCTTAGTAGATGCACTGTGTATATTCCTCAAGTCATAACACAGCAGATTGGCCCATGTCTCTTGCAGGATTGGCACCAGTCACCCCGAGATCCTTGTGGACACAGTGTCACTAAATAAGGATTAGAGTCTATTGGGTTAGACTTTGTGCAAGATACCAAAGATGAACGGGTCCCTGCCCATGACCAAAATACATTCTTTCCTGGACAATGATTACTCTCTATCTGCCATGGCTGATGCACAATAAATGGCAGCCGATGGTCCTAGGAACAGAATGAAGGCACCCACTCATCCAGATGCGTGCTGCCTCCATGGCGGGAGAGGGCACCCACCCTCCAGAGCCCTCCAGTAGCCATCGTCACTTGCCAAGACCCTTTCAGGAAATCCTGCCCTAGACAGCAGGGTATGCGGAGAAGCTGACCTGGGAGTCTCAGGCAGGTCACATTTCCAACCCTTTCCTCCTGGGCAGATGCCAGCCAGGGGAATGGGCCCTCACCTTTCAGCCTGTTCTCAGTCTTTTCTCCTACCCCTGTCAGCTCCCATCCTTCTTTGTCATAGTCATACGCAGCCACAGAACAGTTCTTCCCATTGAACCTCCTTATTCAAATCGGCTCGGCTCGCCCAGAGCGACATGAAAACCCGCAGAATCTGAATTAGAAAAAAAATGCTGAGAAGGTCTATTAAAACACCCTGGCTACTGTCAACCAATCACTTTACAGTGGGTTTTGTTACTCATTAAAGAAAACACCTTACTCTCCTTTGTTACCTGGAGAAATTAGGTAATTAGCACAGATTAGTTAAGAATTTTAATACAAATTGCATCATTCTCAAGGTCCTTAACCTAGATGTCATTTATATTTGTTTGGTATTAAAAAACGTTTCCCAGGTAACTAAAGAGTCAAGGGCAGAAATATCAGGCAGGCAAGATATTTAAAACAAATGAGCCATTTGTTCCTGCTTCTGTACAAATTTTTTCCCCGATTTTGGAAGATTTGATATTGCAGATCACTAGGAATAAGAGCGCTTTCTCTTTCTTCCCCAGATATTCTTACATAGTGATCTGATTTACAGATAAACCTGGTTAAATTTCCTTACTTCTGTGTAGTCTCATATGCAGAACTCTAATTAGCATTTGTCACAGTGGATCATTACGGTTTGTGTAGCCTGTGCATAACACACACTACGGAAGAGTTAAGACTTTTCTCAAAGACTTATTTTTCATATCCCCAAAGCCGAGAACAGTGCCTGAGGCACAATAGATGATCTGGGATGGCGTGACCTACATTCAACCGCTTGGAGGGTCTTTTCTACAAAGCTCAGGACTGTTGCCCAATACCGGATCTGATCAGCCTCTGGGCTGGCTCTTCATTGTAACTGCTAATTATTTCTGGAAAAATCCTACTGATGGCATTGTCCACCTCAAGCCTCCAGTCACAAATACACAGTTCTTTCCCACTCATATTCTCCCCAGCATCCACCGCCAGGAGCAGTTTATAATCCCTGGTTATAGTTATTAAAGGAAACAAGACCAGACTACCACAAGTTTTCTGATGTGCTGCCCTGGCCTTCTCCAACTTGGTGATGGATCACGTTCCAAAAACCAATATATTCTCCAGCCACTTTGGTGAAAGGCAGGTGGCCATGCGTCTAATGGCTGCATTGGCTTAGACCCAGATCTAGCTCCCTAGATCTGTGTGTGTGCAGGGGAAAGAGGTGTGCCGAGTTTACTATCACTAAGACAACAGATTTGCACATTGATCCACAAATGGGTCTACATAAGACTTCAGGGGTAGATGGAGCATAACTACTATGGTTTTCTTTTGGGGGAAAATTGTCTATAAAATTACATGTGTTCATTCAGGAAAATATGAAAAATATAGAAAACAAAGTGGAAGTTTCACAATCCAAATTAATCACTATGAAATTTTTGGTGTTCTTTCTTCTGGTGTTTTTCCTATGCATAATGCTTATACATATTACCTGCATGTTTTCCATAAAATAAAAAAATTACACACACAGTTTTGTATCCTATTTTTCACTTTAAGCTTTAACTATCTCCTTTGTAATGTTATGTTCCCTTATCATTGAAACCTATAATGACTATCTTTGTATCAAACTTTTTAACTGCTTCTTATTTATTTCATTATACTAGATTCCTAAAAATAAAATCACTAAGCTAAAAGTGTATAACTATTTAAGGTCCTTCATAAATAAGGTCCTCAGTTAGTGTATCAACCTGGTATCTTACCTGTAGTGGATGAAATAAACACATCTGCTAATAATAGTAATATTATAATCTGTCCTAATTTGATAGTTCGCAGAAACCTATCACTGAAACAAACCATCCCAGTATTTCAATAACTTACACAACAAAAAGATTTTGCTCAACTCATTGATGTGGTCAGCAGGGGCATTCTGCTCCACACAGTACCTCGGGTATCCAGGGCCCAGTATCTTTGCATCTGTGGTTTCACTGTTGTCTAGGAAATGAGGATCCTCAGCTGTTCCTTTTTTTTCCTACAACACCTTTGGCCATTTTTTTCTGTAGAAAATTTTCTCATGTTTTGAATTGCTTTTTAAGAAACTTGTCCTATATTAAGGAGACTAACCCCTATTTTGTCAACTTTGGGACTGTGCCCAGTTTGACTTTTGTCTTTTAACTTTATAATTTTTAGCTAAATAAGTATTTTTAATGTCTTTAATTCTATCAATTATTTCCTTTGTGATTTTCCTGATTCACATTTATCACAGAATCACAAAGCATAAAAAAGTGGGAGAGTCTAACCCAACTCCCTAATTTCATTATTTTGCAATCATGACTCATATCACAGAGGAATAAACTGATACTCCCTGAAATAAGATGACTGGTACAAGGTATCACAGTTAATTTGACGCAATGTTATATTAACATGACAGATTTGGCTAAATACTTCTCAAACATTAATTGATTCTCCAGACAACCCTATGAGGTAAGTGCTATTGCCATTTCCATCTTACAGAGGAGGAAACTGAGGCTGCAAGCACTGAAGCAAGATGCCTGAGATCACAGAGCTAAGCAGTGGAAGCACCATGATCTAAACCAAGCCTGTCTGATTGCTGGGGTCACAGAGTATTTTAGCACAGATTACTGCCTTGCAGCTTTCTGATGCATTGCCTCAAAGGGACATTTCCAGGAGAGCTACTTATGTTCACATTTACATGGTACACAATGCGCAGGCTGCAGCCTGGGCCCCGGACAAGGGAGATGCTGTGCGTGAGGTTTTGCTCTGCCCATTCACTCCAAAATCACTTTGGCCTTGAATCCAGGATATTTTCTCAGTGCCCCATGCATTTGCTGTCCAGACAAACCACGTCTCCATGTGCCTCATGGAGCATAAATCAGCATAAATCAGGCATTTACATGCTCCACCCTTGCTGCTTCTAAACATTAGGGGAACAGATTGGCTTTTTCCTGCTCAGTTCTTGGAGCTTCTGCATTGACACATGATTTATGTTATTATTTTGTTAAGAGATAGAAATCTAGTCAATGATTTGTAGCAATCACTGCTGTGCAATGTAGGCGGAACAGCTCAGTATAGTCTTACAGAAGGGAACAGAAATCTAGTGAATGAAATCTGCTTCCTTGACACAATCCTGTGATGGGCTGGTATTAGGTAGCTGAAGTCAGGGACCATAATCAAAAGATTATAATAATATGAGACATTAGAAGATTAGGATTATGTAAGACTATCATCTTATGAATTAGAAAATATTTTTAAGAAAACCAAGAGAAGCAAGTCAAGTCATCCAGAGGTCAAGGAGGACAAAGAAGGGCAACTAGGTATAGCAAGAACAAAACTGTTACCATATTCTTTTGCTTAAACTCCACCATCAATGACTGATGCCATACAAACCTGTTCTTTTCTTATCTCTTATGCCTGCCTGGTTGACTCGCTCTGTGACCCAAACCATGACTAGAAAAATAGCAACAGTGACACAGGCCCCACTAATGTGTTGTTTATTCTGGGTAAGGACTCTGACACTCTGACCTCTTGCATTATTATCTCACGCTGGGGTCTCAAAACCCATCTCAAGACTTACCCTCTCATTCAGACTGCTTTCCCCTGCACTTCTAGTTTTCCCTGCTGATGGTCCACCCAACATGAATAATAAAAGGACTGGATCACCAGCTCTCCTCCAAGCTCTCCACCCATCCTGCTTTCCTCCTTGAGTGGTGGTGACCATCCTTGTGGTGAACAAACTCAAAATCTAGCTGGGTTTCTGTGAGTCCCCCCTCCCCTCTGCCCTAGGTCAATCTTTTGTCAGCTTTTGATTCATTCTTTGTATTATCTCTCAAACTATTTCCTCTCCACTCCATCTTTCACTGGCCTCATCCAAATCATCATTCAGATGATCAGTTTGTGTTCCTCTGATTTCCTTATGCACCTTTGTCAAAAATCAGAGAAGCATATTTCTGGGTTCTTTACTCTGTTCCACTGATCCGGCCTATCCCTGCACCTATAGCACATCATCTTAATTACTGGAGCTGTGTAGGTCTCAAAATTCAGTAGATGGTTTCCTCCTGCTTTATTGTTCTTTTTCAAAATTGTTTTCAGAAGTCTGACTATATATCTTAGCATAGATTTCTTTGAGTTTACCCTGCTGGGAATTCATTCAACTTCTTAAATTTATAGGTATGTATTTTATCTTAAACTTGGGAAACATTCAGTCATTAGTTTAAAAAGTACTTTTTCCTATTCTCCTTCTTCTGTTCTGGGACTTCAAATACACAAATGTTAGACTTTTTGTTATATTCTGACAGGTCCCTAAGGTTCTGATCAGCCCCCTAGCCCCAATTCTATTTTCTGTCTGTTGTTCTCACTTGGTAATTTTTATTAATATATCTTCAAATCCACTGATTTTGCTCTGTTGTTTCCATTTTATTGTTTAACAAATCCAGTGAGATTTTTGTCTCAGTTACTATATTTTTCAGTTCTAAAATTTTCCATTTTGTTCTTCTTTAGATCTTCAATTTCTTTACCTAGACTTTCTAATATTTTCTCATTTGCTTCATGATTGTTCACCAAAGCATTTTTTATAATGGTTATTTTAAAATCTTTGTCAGTTCCAACATTCCTGACATCCCCAGGGACCTATTGTCTTTTCTCATTCAGTTTGAGATCTTCCTTCTTGGTGTGATGAGTGATTTTTATTTGAAACCTGGATCTTTTAGATAGTCTATGAGGCTCTAGATTTTTGCCTATGAGGTTCTAGATCTTATTTAAATCTTCCATTTAGCGACTTCCTCTGATACTGTTTCAGCAAAGGACAGGGGGCCCCACTTGATTGTGGGCGAGTAGTAGTAGAAGTTCAGATTCCCCATCTGATCTCCACTGACACCCAAGAGGGACGGGGGACTCTTCATTATTGCTGAACAGGAGTGGGAGCTCCAGCTCCTCAATAGGTCTCTACTGATATAGCTCTGGCTGGGAGGGATAGAAGCGCCTTATTACTGTGCCTTAGGTAGCCTCCATGGGCACCGCTGGTGTGCACAGTGTAGGGAGAGGAAGGGGAAGTGTGGCTTCATTACTGCTGGCTGGTGATAAGACTGACTTTCCATCAGGCCACCTCTGACCACTCCAATAGAGAAAGGCAGGACCTCTTCCTGCTGCTGGGGTCGGGGTGGGGGAGGGGAGTGAAAGAAATGGAGTCTCAGAAATGATCTAGTTTATCACCATTCATTTAAGACTGAAGAATTAGTGTCCTGAGAGAGAGTGAATTGTTGAAGGTTACATAGGAAGATGATGACAAAATCAGGACTTACGCCTTTGGCACCAAGACTGCTTGTCTATAAATCAAAGAGCTCCTAAAGCACAGGAAGCATGCCAGCCCTTCGCCCAACAAAATAATAATGAAAAATATCACCGACCAAAGGATAGTGGCTGCCTCCCTTCACATCCTGTCAGACCCTGGGCCAGAAAGCACACACGGCTCTGTGCCTTCATCCCCTAAACAACACAAGCACACGGCTACTCAAGATGAGCCCTCCATCCAACACACACAGCAAAAGCATGTTCCCAAGCCAAGAGCTACAATATCCCCGTCACCTCCGGGGCTGGTGGTCTTCCATCTGGAGAGGGTCCTAGCTTTCCTACCGCTGGAATCACTCAAACCGAGATACACCCAGGAGCTGCAAGACTCAGAGCAGCCAGCAGGCCAGGCGGCCCCTCCTGGCGGGAGAGCCGGGTCTGCAACCAGCTGGAGGCGCCTTCCTTGGACCTGGTGCCTCTCGTCTGGCCCCAGCCAGCCAGCAGCAGCACAGCACCGCTATTCTCCAGCAAGGGAAAGAAAGCTGGTCACCCAGAAGGGGAAACTGCTTTTTAACAGCCTTTGTTTTTGTTTCCATTTAAAAAGGTTAGTGACTTTACTGCATGTGGAAAGAACCAGGGCAACAGTTTCAAAGAGGCTCAGCATGCTTTGGAGTTGACCAAATATACTGAACTTTTGGGCGGAGAGGAAAGGGAAGAGAGAGAACAAAGTTTGTCCCACATTCACCATGTGCCAGCCATAAGCCTGGGTGCTCCTCCCATGCCTTCCCCTGGCTCTTATAGTAAAAAATTCAGCCAGAATCAAGTTCCAAACCTCTTGCCATAGGCACGCGCACAGCTGAGAGTCAGGTAGAGCTCTTGGGCTAAAGGATCACATGCAAAATGGTTTTGGGGTGTAGAGTTTGAAACATGAAAAAGAATGATATAACTGTGTTGATAATAAAGTCATCTGGTGCCTAAACTTTGAAATAATATGATTTGAAATTCTAAATGTGTTCAACTACTTCAAAAATTACAAACTATGTTGCAGTAATAGCCTGCATTAGTATCACCCAGGCTGATACAATCTTTGATAAAACTTGTGCATTAAGTTATACTCGTATGAACCCTGGACATTTTATGAGTGTTTTTCTTTGATTATCGGGATAGTTTAACATTCACTCTTACAATTTAAAACGACTTTGAAATATTATAGTCATCTCCACCAGGGGTGATTAAGCTCTAACCTTAGGGCCCAACCTGATCCACTGCCTGTTTTTGTCACAGTTTCAAACAATTGAACAAATAATTGAAAAACTCCTATTTTATGATGTGAAAATTACATGAAATCCAAATTACAGTGTCCGAAAATAAAATTTTACTGGCACACAGCCCTGCCACTCATTTATGTATTGTCTATGGCTGTTTTTGTGGCTGAAGCACAGTGTTGATGACCTGCAACAAAGGCCAGCCAGCCAGCGAAGCTGAAGTATTAAAACTCTGGCCTGTTACAAGAAAAGTTTGCCACCCCAATTTAGACGGTCCGTCAATGTGGCACCAGCGTGAAAACACACCGAGGTGACAATGACAACACCACCACAATCTTGGCTGTTGAGGAAGCCCAATAACCTCCAGGAGACAGCAAGTAGGTAGCTTATGAGCAAGCCCCTGAGCGAGGTTGGAGGGAGCACCGGCGACATGAGAGGAAAACTGCTTCCGGGGAAGTACCAAGCACTGCACACTCTTTATCCTTAGTCTACGGCGAGAAAACAGTCTGAATTATGATAGTCTGAATGCTGGGCGGTCTTCAAGTACACAGCCCTCCCATAAAATACAACAGACTTCTATTTCCTTTCTCCCTCCCTCTGCCGCCACACTGTCTCTCCCTACTGGGGTGTAGCCCCCTCCTCAAGTCTTTCTGCATTCTCACCAAGGCACATGGTAGGCCCTTGGTTTCCTTGTGGGAGCACTGTAGGTAGGCTGTCTCCTCCAACTCCTACGGCAAGCACAATGATTGTTAGAAACAAGGAAACCAAAGCTTAAAGAAGTTAAGTTGTCCAAAGTCACACATGCAGTAAGTGGCAAAGTCAGACAGAAACTTAGGCCCTTTCCAAAGCAGGGTGCTGCTGCCTGACACAGGAGTCCAGAAACACGGGGTGCACAGTGAATGAATGCACAGACGTGCCGATATAGCTTCATTAAAGCAGGGGGTGGGGTGGTAACTGCTTGGTGCTAGAGCACTTGGCTGCAGAACCACTAGGCATATTAGCACAATCTACAAGTTACCAAGACCTTACACTTCACTATGCTTGGTGACAGCGGCAGTCTCCAGAGGCCACATATTGTGTGATTCCATTTATATGTCAACACTGACATCATTTCCCTATTTAGAACTCAGAAAGTCCTCGCTTCACGGCGCCTCTGACAACCCTCGCTAGGAATGAGGTTTTGGGTCCCTCTGACCTGAGTCTGAGGAAGGAACAGTAACTAGTGAGGAGAGAGAAGGGGAGGCAGAAACAAACACCATTCTGTTTCTCCTGAGCTCACCTGGGCCGCCCAGGTGCATTTTCTCTGAAGAACCCTGAGCAGCTTGTAGAGTTATTAGAAATATCCCTGCTTTTGACTTGGTCATTAGATGGGCTCAGAATGGGATTTTCCAAACAGAATGTGAGATCTGGGAAAAGAAACAAAACAAATTGAACTTCCATGTTGGCAATTTGAATTTTCTCATTAGGAAAAAATGATAGAAACAACCCTAGATGGTTAACAGAGGGTGGGGAATGAAACCAGGATGGAGCAAAATGGTAGAAATTACCATTCTGCATAAAAATTGGGAACCTGAGGCCTCCCCGGTGGCGCAGCGGTTAAGTGCTGGGCTGTGAAGCTGCCCACAACCTCTGCAGCGCTGGTTTGATCCCCGGCCACCTGCGAGGGTCCCACATGGCGCGCAGACCTCTCCTGCCGCCCGCTGCTCCCCTCAGCAGTGTACTTCATTGATCTGCCTGTTCTGTTCCCCGCTCTGACTCTGGTGAATTCTCTCACCCTCCCGCGCTTCTGACTGTACCCAGTGCTTGTATAAATAAATAAATGAATCTTAAAAAAAAAAAAAAATTGGGAACCCTGTGAGGTCACACAAAATCATACTGTGAAAGAAAACCAAACATGCACGTGCCTAAATTAAAATATAGGAAAATATTGAGGAGAAATAAAACAATAAAAGCAGTCCATATATTACAAGGGGAGGTAGTATGCATGGGAAGGTAGGGAGAGAGGAAAAGGAGGAAGGAGGAGAGGAGGGAGAGAGGGATGGTGTGTATGTACAGTAAAACTCAGGTTAAAAAATAATGTGGTTGTGGGATTATAAATTAGTCTTTCAGAAGGTCAGTTTGACGATATGTATCAAATACCATGAATATTTACCTCTTTTGTCTCAGAAACATCACTATGCATTAATAGAAGTACCAAAAAGTACACAGAAGCAGTTTTATTTATTTAAAAAAATTGAAAAACTGTAAAAAAAAAAACATGTCCAAAAATAGGGGACTGATTAAGCAAATATTAATATTTTTTAAAAATACTCTACAGGTGTTTTAAAAAATCATGTTTGGAAGGATACTGAATATTAGCACATAGGGAAAATGTTTATGATGTATTCTTAAATGAGAAAAGTAGTGAACAAAACAATATATTTCCATGATATAAGAAGTATGTGATTTTATGCATAAGAGAGAGGGAGAGAGAGAGGTAAGAAAAATACACAGGAAAATATTAAAAATGGTCATCATTGGTTGGAGAATTATGGATGATTTTTATTTTTCTTCTTTGTGTTCTGTATTTGCTAAAATTTCTATAATAAATATGCCTTTGTAATCAGAAAAAATAAAGTGCTACATCTAGAAACAAAAAAGCAAATCGGCAACATCTCTTCAGTATGCAGACTGGACATGGGGTCCATCAGGGTTCAAGGCAACACAGCAGCAGGTGCAGAGGCTAAAATGTCTACACCACATCCACACTGGGTAGACCATGGCAAAGACCCCAAAATCCTCTAGCCCATTTCTCCCCAGCAGGCATCCACTGTATCTATGCTGCCTCTGCCTCGGCAGGACATATCCCAACAGGCTTTGACTATGGGGTGAGCCCAGGACAGCACAATGAGGTGTTTGTGGGAACAGGTGACCCCCTACTGTCTCCCCTCCCCACCCAGGCAGAAGAACCCGCTCCACCTGCCTCCACTGCTACAACTCTTTCACATCTGCCCACAGGAAAAAGCAGCACCCCTTTGTGCAGCATCTACTTTGCGATTCAACTCCACCCTTTCTCTTAGCAAAATAAAGTCAGCCTTACTTTATTTTAAAAGCAGCCTACACAGTGATAAAAAGGAATGAAGTACCGATACATGCTTCAACAAGGATGAACCAGAAACATTATTTTCTAGTGAAAGAAGCCAACCGCAAAATACTACATCTTGTAGGATTCCTTTTACATGAAATGTCCAGAATAGGAAAATCCACAGACAGAACGGAGATAAGTGGGTTCCAGGGGCTGCAGGAGGGAGGAGTGGGTGTGACCACTAATGAGTAGAGTTTCTTTTTAAGGTGATGAAAATGTTCTGGAATTAGATATTGGTAATGATTGCACAATTTTGTGAATAAACTAAAAACTATGGAATTATACACTTTAAAATGGTGAATTTTATGATATGTGAAAAATTATATCTTAATTTTTAAAAAATTTTAGTGGGTTAGAATTCTACTTTTTAGTGAGTATAGTTAAGGCACTTTGCCTACGTATTAGGCCCCAGAACACTTACTTTGGAATCAGGTGACTTAGAACTCAAGCATCACTCTAACATTGACTTGCTGTATAAGCCCGAGAAAGTTTCTTAACCTCTCTGAGCGTAGGCTTTCCAAGCTGTAGAACAGGAATGACAATGTCCAGTCACAAGGGAGGATTAAATAAGTGCATGCAGGTCCACTTATTATGTATTTCTTGACCTAGGCAGAGTTCCCAATATCCACTCAAACCTCTTTCTTCCTGAGCTGACAAGGAGACCCTTGAAATTCAAGCAGAAGGAAATTCTGGACCTGGACTAAAACATCACTAAAGCCAACCAGGCCCCAGTATACCTGTCTGGAAAAGACACTGGAGCAGGAGAGGCTAGAAGGTCAGGGCACACTCTTTGGAGAGACTTGAAAATTTGAAGACACAGCTTCACCCCCAGGATGCATCTTTTAACCAGCAAGAAACTCCCCACACAGTGCCAAAGAGTCCCATGTCCACTGTCAGTCTGACCCTCCTCTCAGACAAGTGTTACTATTATCAACCTCCATCAAGGATGAGGCACTGGGTGCTCAGAGAGACCAAAAAAGGTGACAGAGCCAGAGTTTGTCCCTCTGCCTCCAGGCTCCTCGTTTTGCTCCCAAGGGGGTGTCTTCTCTGCCCCAGCCACTTGGCTCTGGCCGCCAGGAAGCAGCCAGGCTGGCAACGTGCAGAGCTGGTGCGGAAGTGGCTGTTCGGCAGAAGAAGGGCTCAGACGTCAGTGCAGCGGCCACCAGGTCTGGTCTCTGGGCCTGGCAGCCAGGAGCAAGGGGTGGGTGGGTACTGCAATCCAAAGGGCAACAAGAGGTCAGGGAGCCTGGAGCAGAGGGAGGGACAAGTGGAGGCCAGAATTCAAAGCATGTGAGGGTCAGGGGTCAAACAAGGGAGATCAAAGAGTACCTTGTCAGATTCCCCACAGCCAGTCTCAGCAGTCTGGGAAAGAAGCTGTTTTGAGCCTTCCAGAGAAGAATTGGCCTCCAGATTTAACAGAATAGGTAAGGGGAAAAATGATCACTAGCCGTTCATGTGGCACAGAAATGTGACCACTAAGATGCATGTAGCCCTTCTACGTGCCGGAGATGGATTATTTCCTTCTTGTGAATCTCACCTGTTACCCCCATTTTACAGACTGGAAAACTACAGTACAGAGGTTTAAGCCACGGCTTGAACTGAGGGAGCTGGCCCCAGAAGGCATCAGGGTGCTGCTGCCAGGGAAAGGAGAGGGCGCTGAGAGATGGTGTGTGGCCAGAGCCAGCCTCTCCTTTGTCTTCCTTGACATGGCAGTGGGCAGGCAGCCGGCAGGCAGCGGGCAGGGCACTACCCTGCGCCTCAGCAGGAAAAGTCTGGCAACCACATATTTGGAACTTGCTGGTACAATCAGAAGGTTTCCAAGAAGGAAGCAGGTAGAGTAGCCTCTCAGCAGCCTGCGTATCCATTTCCATCAGAAATTAATCTTTACTCGGGCCTCCCTGGTGGCACAATGAGTTAAGACGCAACCTATGAAGCTGTCTGCAGCATGAGTTCGATCCCCTGGCCGGCCAGGGAGCAAGCCACATGGCACAGCAGACCTCTCCTGTCTTGCCCGCTGCTCCCCTCAGCAGTGTATTTCAGTCAGTCTGCCTGTTCTGCTCCCCACTGTCTCTGGTGAATCCTCTTACCCCCACACCTCTAGCCTGTACCCCAATTCTTGTATGCATAAATAAATAAATCTTAAAAAAAAAAAAAAGAAATTAATCTCTTCTCTTTTGACTGAGTCACCAAGAAAAATGGTGAAGTCAAAGACCTGGCTTGTCGCCCCACCCCCGCCCCCGTGGTAGTCATGTGGCTGCATCCCAGCCATAAATCAAAGGCCATGCTCCCCTTTCATCGGATGCCTGCAGATAATTCCCTTGCGATTTCCCTGCTGGGGCTCAGAGGGCCATGGCCTAAAGGGTTAACATCTCATTTCCTCTTCTCTTTCAAGCCTTAATCCTCATCCTGAGCTGGGTGCATTCCAAGCCCACCTGGAGCAGGTCACAACGAGCCCCACAGCCAAAGCCCACGACTGGCCCTTCATTTCCCCTGGCAGGAGATTAGATGGGGCGCCCATTAATCACTCATTACTTGGGTCCCCGCTGCTGGCCAGCCCTGGCAGCGGGCCAGCTGGCTGGGCGGGTGGGGCAAATCGGCCCACTGCCCAGCCCAGACCATGGTTGCCCAGTGCCACCCTTCTGGGACAAGACATCAAGGCACAAGGCTATATTTTGTCATCCTCTGGACCACACCCAGGAGGAGGGGGCTATGGGACAACACTGCCTGGGGACGCACCTCTGAGCAGACGAGCAGATGTGTGCCCTGACCTTCAGTTAAAAGTATTTAGGTATAAAGAAAAGAGATAAGCAGAGAGAAGCTTATCCAGGACAACTAATCATCAATAAAGAAAACTGTTGCCTGTCTGCTTCTTAGGTTCTTCTTGGAGGAATCTGAAGACAAACGGGGGAGTGGAGATAGGAGAGGCTGTAGAATGGGCGATTTAGTAGTAGTAGAGGAGGAGGAGGAGTAGTGATGGTGGTGGTGGTGCATGGCTGGGGGTGTTCCTTTGGTATGAAGCTAAGGCTGCAACTATTCACCCTTCAGGCACAACGCCCCTGGACCTGGGGGTTCTGACATATATTTTTTTCTATAGCACATGTTGAGAAGCAAATGTCAAGCTACCCACTGCCTGGGTACAGAGCAGTTAGGGAAAATGGGTGAGACCTGATACTAAGCACCTTTGGGCCAGCCTTTGCATAAAGCTATGGGTATCTTCACAGTGGTTCCCATATCAGCCCTCCGGACTTGGTCATCCCCTTGTTACAAGTGGGGAAACCAAGGTTGGGTGTGAAAAGGGGGCACAATAAAAGTTGATTGAATGAACGAGCTGTCAATGACCAGACCCCACTCTGAGAAAAGAGGCTCAACTCAGCATGCTTGAAAGGAGCTAACATGGCCTGTTCACCCCTATTTGGAGAATCTCAACCCATTTCTTACTCCAGCAACTTGGAGCTCCAGGACCATCATTTCCTTCTTCCTCAGCACTTGCTCAGGCCAGGAAAGAACTTCACAGGGAGCCTGATGGGGACTGGACTTACATACCTTTGGGGCGGGGCAGTAAACATGTTTTCAGGACTGAACTGAAGACACCTTTGACTAAAAGAGGGCTCTCTGCCTGGCCTGGGCCACTATGCTCCATGGCTCACTCCTTACAGTCAAGGTCAAGGCCTGTCATAGAGGGACATGCTACCTGGTATAAAGTGGCTTATTCACTCACCACCTGTCATTAGAACTTCATGGAAAGGTACCTTAGGGCAGTGATCTTCAATTCTGGCAGACAGAAAAATCAGTTGAAACAACCTTAAAAATACCAATTCCCAGACCCTTACCTCCACCCTGGAGTATGTGTGTGTGTGATATGGGAAATAATGATATAGTGGGGAAAGCCTCAGACTTAGAGAGCTCAATTCTCAGATTTAGTTCAAAACCTGAACTGCTGACCTCAGGCAAGTAAGAAGTTTTCTCATAAAACGTGGTTGATAATGTCCGGGGCACAGGCTGCTGGGGGATTTAAGCACCCAGCACAGCACTCACCAGTGCTCGAACAGTGTGACCAGAATGAGCTTACCGGGTCAACAAGACCTGGACGCAGAAGTCAGTTTTGCTGGGTTGTGGAAGAAGACAGAAAAGTAGACCCAGGGATGGGGAGTCAGGGGATGGAACTTCAGCACACAGGCCAGACAGTGGAGGAGTGAAGAGGGCGGATCCTTAGGGGAAGGAGGCAGCAAAGGAGCCTAAAGCCAGAGCCTCCCAATGACGCCTACCTATAAGCTCCAAGCTGTGTCATACTAGCTCTCCTAGCATAGCATTTTCTAATCCATCCTTTTCCCAGAGAAAACATGCAATAAGTTCATGGAAACCTGTATATGTGCACATATGTAAATAAATATCACAATTCTGCACACACGGAAAGACAAACTAGGGAAAAGTGGGCTGGGAGGTCAAATGCAGTCACATCAGGTTTGCTAGAGCTGATAAGGTGCTGCAGGCACTGTGCTGGCCTCCTGGGAGGGACCCAGGGAGCCAAGCAGCTGCTCTGAAGTCACTTCAGGGAGTTTGGGGCGATGAGGCTCACCCACAAGGACATGTCCAGGCTGAACATGGTGTGCAAAGAATGCGGGGGAGCACATGAGATGGGTTCAGGGAAGAGGTGTGTATGCAACAAGGGCTGGGATCACTTCCTGGCAAAATTTAAATTAGTAGAAGCAGAAAGCTGAATCTCTGAGCTGTGGCAGGGAGCATACCAGACTACAAGAAAGAGACTGTAAGTGGGTGAGTGGAGCGAAGGGCTCAGACAGGGAACAGGTAGGGTGCTCTTGGATCAATAGGTAGAATAAGTAGACTCGAATGAAGACCACTTTAAATTCCCAGCGAAAGAATGACCTTGATTCAACACGTCCATAATCAATCTCATCTCTAGGTTTTTGTTCAAGCTCTTCCCTCTGCCCGGCCTGCCGACCCTTCTCCCAGCCTTTCCCTTTTCTTCAAACTTCTCCTCATACGTCAAAATCCAGCTTTAACTTTCCCAGTCCCTCACATGTGTTCCCTTGATGGCTTGCACACCCCCAATATTTTGCAATGTTTTGCAGTTATTTCTGTACATCTTTCTTCCCAAGGTGGCTATTTATCATGTGCTAGTCTGTCAATAAATGGAGGTCAAGGATATAGTCTTGTTCTTAATATAAGTCCCGGTTCAGAGGAACAATTCCTGACACATAGCAGATGGTTAAAAACATCTATTGGAGAAAAAGTAAATAGAAGTGAATAATGCGGAGCCATTGTGAGTTCTGAGAGGACTGATGTAGTAAAATCAGAATTTTAGGAATATTAATCTGTCAGCATAAAAGAGGATGGATTAAAATGAAGAAAGTGACTCATGGCTGGGAGTCAAGAGGGGAGATCGTTATTGTAATTTGGACACAGTTTAAGGTGGGGACAGAGGGAATGGAGATAGAGAAATAATTTCCTGAGATATCACAAAAGAATGTGGAAAGGGCTTGGTAATGAATGACCTTTAAATATGGGGGGTGGGATGCAGAAGCAGGGGCACACAGATATTGAAACTCACTACCAACTGGGGGAAACATGGTGCCGTGGAGAGAAATATGGGGGACAGAGAAGAAGAGAGGCAATACCCAGCCTCCTTCCAGGATAATTATTAGAAATCACAAGCATGTCTAGGTTAAAAAAAAAAAAAAAAAGTCCAACCCTGACCTCACTCCCTAACTCTGGGCTACATTTTATTTTATTCATGTCGTGTCCTCCTAGCACGCTGGAAACATTTCTTCAAGGGAGACCCAAATGAAAATAAGACCCATCAGGTGCCCTAGTCAGTGCTGGGCATGGAGACTCCATGAACTGGATTGACTGACCAGACCGCTCCACAAGGGCAGGGGCAGACTCCTGAGCACCCTCAGTCTTCAAAGGCGGAGACCTTTGGGAAATCCCTACTCTAACCCTGCAGGGGTTTACAGGAAAGTCCCAGGACTCCCATCTGCTTCCTCACATTAATTCCAGGATTCTAAGATTTTGTTTTCTAAAGGAATTCAACTATGGTGCCAACAACAATCTATAGGGATTGACTAGGACTGTATTTAAATCATGTTTTTAAAATGTTTCCTTCTTTGCAAGGACTCAGTAAGATCCTACTAAGCCCAACTACATTATCACCTTTATCACTGAGCAGGATGACATGTGCAGGTTTTAGGAGCTGTGTGATCTTCGAAGTTTCAATCTTTAGACCGTTCTGGTTGCCTTAGGGTGAGAAATGACAGTTGGACAAGATGATTCCTTAGACCTCTATGGTCTCTATTTCTTATTCCAAATTCCATGGTCACTTGGGCAAAGATCTAAGGTGTCAGATGCACTATCTGGAAGTGGATGCTGCACATCAGGGCGAAGGTCGCAAAAGAGACTGAAGAGCCAGCCCCAGGTATGCACATTTAGTAGGCAGTAATGGCTGCTGGGGGACACAGGGCTGAGCGTGGACTGCTTCCACCCACAAATTCCAGATGTTAAGTGAGCCTGAGAACACCCTGAAAGCCCCCTCCCGAGTTAGGACTGTTGTTATTTCAAAGAAAAAAAATTAACTTCCTGATAGCTAATGCTCCAAGGTGAGCTCGTTCCATAAAAGCTAATTCTACAAGCGCGCCAAGGAACCGCAGGTACTTGGGCAGTACTTGAGCAGTGTTTGGAGTTGGCGGAAACAGCCCATCCACTCCCGATCCCAGAGGCGTTGGGTTGCAAAGGCTTAACACACTCCTGGCTTTGAGGCTTTCTAGCAAACCGCGTGGCCGAAGCCCCGAGTGGGGGGAAACTCTTCGCGCGGACCGAGACTCGACCAACTTCTGGGCTGGAGCAGAAAGGAAGCGAGGCTGGGTTGGGGGCGCACGGGCTGGGTGTGCCCCGACCCAGAAAGCGCGGGGACCCCGGCTCGGGAAATGCCAAGGTCGACTGTCCCTGGAGCCTCAGCGTTGGAGGGTGAGGAGGTGAGCGCTGGCGCGGGGACAGAGCAAATCCCCCAGGAGGGGCAGAGAAGGAGAGGCGGGGCAGCCGTCGGCACAAGCCAGACGCACGCTGGCTCCTCCGAGTCCGGTGTGCGCGCAGCGGGGGGCACCCCGGACACACCCACTGCACCCTGCGCCCGCGCCAGCCCGCCGCGCGGTCCCGAGGGACCCGAAGGGAGGCCGGCTGCCCGGCCAGGTCGGGGCCGCGCGGGCGGGGCGCGGGGGGCGCAGGGCACGCGGCGCGGGCGGCTCTGCTCACCTGGCGGTCCCGTCCCGGAGCGACCGGCGGCCACCTCGCCTCGCCCCGCGTGGTTCCCAGCGCCGGGCAGCCCCGAGCCCGCCGCGCCCCGCGCCCACCCGGCACGGGCTCCCGCTGCGCCCGGATTCCGCGTCGGGCTGCGCGGGCTGCCAGCGGCCAGGGCGCGCGCGTAGAGTTCTGGCTCGGAGTTTGCGATCTGCAGAGCCGGGATCCGCGCTCCCTGCGTCCCTCCGCCCTCCCCGGCTCGGGGCCTCCTGCTGTCATCGGGGGCCGCCCCGGCCGCCCCCTGGCGGCAGACTCGGGAAGCACCAGGCCCCCAATTCACCCCCAAGAACGCGTTGGTCCCTTTACAACCAGGGGCGAGACTGATCCCTGTGTACTTGAGGGGACACCATTCCAAAGAGGGGAGGACAGTCGGAAGCGAGGCAGCAGGGGCGAGAGGATGGCGACAGTGGAAGGAAGAGAGGTCTGGGCTGTCCAGGGCAGTCCTAATGAGAGGAAAAGGGGTGAGCCAGGAGGTGGAAGGCCCAGAAGTCCAGGTGAATCTTATCCTGAGGTTTGTGGAGCCACTGACGCCCTGAAGCACAGGAGGGACACGGGCAGCCTTGTATTTCAAACGACATTCTGGCAGGAACGGGATGGGGCTGAAACGGATGCCCAGATCAGGTAAGGGAACTTTGGCTGCAAACCAGAGGGGAGAAGGCAGTTACTTTCAGGATGAGGAAGGAGGAGCCTTGTCTGCAGGACACACACAGTCGCACTCACATACTCACACAAGGAAAACGAGGCTCCTTTCACAGGAGAGAGGAAGGGACCAGAGTCCTCCAAATTCTAACTAGGATTAGGCAAAACCAGGAGGAGATAAAACAGGCTCCGACCACCGGTGCATTTCAGCATTGCATCTGGTCTTATTTGTGGTAATACTGTTTTGGAAGAGAACAGCCTGCTGCAAATAGCATTTAAAATCAAACTTTGGTCTGTATGGTCAAGTCCTTTCTTGTACTCATTGGGAAATTGTTACAGGGCAGAGAGAGGGATAGCCCAAACCCTGCAAACCCCGCAAACCCATTAGTTGCACAGTTAATGGCAAGAAAATCACTAGAACCCAGTTTCTTGACTCTTAAAACAGTGCTACATTCTTGAAATTTAAACAGAAGGTGTTTAGAGCTAATGAGGGAGGGAATGGGGTACCTGCTCTCCCAGGAGGGGGTGGGAGTGACCTTCAACAGGGAGAGAGGCCTTTCAGACACAGGGCGTGTTCCTGAACGTGAGTCAGTCCTGTGTTTCTGCCTCCCAAGCCCGCCTCCAGCGGTTGTTTTGAAAGTGCAGGTGCAGGAGTGGGACAGTGAAGGTGGCAGTCAAGTACAGGCTCCTGCCCCAGAGCCAGGCTGAGCCAGGGAGGGGTGCAGTGTGTGGGAGCAGGAAGGAGCTAGCCCCAGGAACAAAAAAAAAAAAAAAAAATGAACAAAAGAGAGTGGCAACTCTGGAGATGAACCCAAGAGAGAGAACCAACTTTGAGTCTGACGACTGGCCCGGAACCTGGCAGAGCCAGTTCTGACTGATTCAAGCTGGTTCAAATGGATGAAATAATTCCATCCTTGATCAAACAGACTGTGATAGGAGGCACCTGGTGTGAGTGGGATAAAGTTAATTCTCAGTGATTTGCGTCCCACGGGTCCAGATGAAGTGGCTCTGACAGCTCTAGTAAATTCTAACCGGTTTAAGCCATTTAAAATGATAGGAAAATGACACAACATTGGATTGTACTTAGTGCCACTGAATTGGACACCACAAAATGGATAACATGGCAAATTTTATATAATGTATATTTTACCACAGTTTTTTTTTTTTTGAGAAAGCAAAACTAATAAAATTGGATTGCTGTCCAAATTGGATTGATTTGTTCATTCATTTAAAGACATGTACTGAGGGCTGAGGAGGGTCAGTGAGTGTCCTGGGAGATGAAAGGAAGGTGGCTTTCCATCCAAAAGCAGCTCAGTGTGGTGAAGACGGTGTGAGGCAGTGAACATCACCCTAATAGGGTGTGATTGGGATATGAAGACATATGTAAGGGCCCTTGGAAGGGGAGCATAATTCTGAAAGTTCTGAATTTTAACACTTGAGGGAAGTCCATCAGGCAGGGCATGATCTGAACGGGGCATAGAAGCAAAGGAGATGGAGTCTTTCTAAACTACAGACTTATTGACAAGTTGGAAAATGTTATCTCCTGCTTGTCTTCCTGTAATGTTAACATCTTATGAAATGAAAGTACAATTATTATTGACCAAACTCGATTCATCTGGCCTAGTGTGGCTCTTCAGAACTGAGTTCGATCCATGTCTACCTTGGTCAAATTGCTTATTTTAGAATGTTATTGCTGTTTAATAGCAAGACTATCCTGTGAAATCTGTGGGGTTTTTAAAAAAAGATTTATTTTTATTTATTTATGCATATAAGATCTGGGATACAGGCCAGAGGTGCAGGGAATGAGAGGATTCACTAGAGACAGAGTGGGGAGCAGAACAGGTGTATCTACTGAAACATGTTGCTGAGGGGAGCAGCAGTTGAGACAGGAGAGGTCTGCTGCACCATGTGGGTAGCTCCCTGGCTGGGCATCAAATTCATGCTCCAGTGGCTGGTGATAGCTTGATAGTGCTGAGACTTTAAGCCCTGTACCACCAGGGAGGCCCAAATTGGCATTATTTTAAACAGAGATGTTTACAAGATGTCTTGGCAACAGTGAATATTAATATGCAAAACCAGCAAATTTTTGCTCCTTTGACTCCTCTTATAATTCTACTTTGATCCAAGTGAGTATGCACAAATGAATCAAAATGGCAGGATTTCGTCCTAATGTGTGAGTGAGCTGCCAGCTCTCACCAAAGGGCAAAGAAGAGCAGGTGGTTCAGCCCACAGTCAGATGCCACCCTGAGATCATCCAGCCCAGGCATCTCCATGGTGGGTCCATGTCACCTTCTTCTTTTAATGATATTATAACAGAAATTTATTTACCAAACAACCTCATTATGAAGGCTTTGAAGTATTTTAAAAAAGATGAACTCTTGTGACAGCATGGATGGAACTAGAGGGGATTATACAAAGAAAAGCCAGAAGGAAAAAGACAAATACTGGATGGTGTCACTTATAGGTGGAACATAGAGAAACATAACAGAGTCAGACCCAAAGTTTCTCGACGCAGCATCTGGGAGAGTGGGCTGTTGTTTGTTACCCTCTTGCATACTTGCAGTGACAAGGTGCTCACATAAAAAAACCCGCACTGTTGTTGGAAGTTCTGTTAGAAAGATGCTTTTCACTTTAATGAGACCTTCCCCTGGACAACTCCTCATTGGCCCTAGAGACAGCCCCTGAAATGACAGGCAACAAAAACAGGCCCTCTGCCTCGCATCAGCTCTGTATATGCAGGACATTCCTAGTTTACACCTCCTGTCCTGCTAGAATTACAGTTAACAACGGCCCCTTCACTCCATTGCCCCAGGGGGAATGATAAATGATCATCCTGCAGATTCCACTCCTGCACCCACACTAAGTCTGCCCCCTGCCTGGGGCCACATCTTCCATGTTTGGCCCTTCTCCTGGGGGCCCCAGAAGGAGCACAGTGTCAGCGCATGGAGAGGGATCCCACATGTGTGAGGACAAAGGGCATACTGGTGAATGCCACTGTGGCCTGTGGAGCTGAAGGGAGAGCAAAATGTGAGCAGGGTTGCAAGAAGGAACTCAGGACAACATTTGTGGGGAAAACGTTTCATTAAACAGCTTTGTCACTTCACTAATAAGCGCCAAGATAGACCAAGGCAGGAAAGCTAATTTGGCTGTTCCCACATTTACTTGACTTTGAAGCCTTTTACAAGCAGAGCATTTCTTGGGGCTAGAGTTCCAAAATCTACACTGTGAAGAACACTGTTCTACCCTCTTGACAGACACTGGCGTTGTCATGCTAAGGGCTTTCAGGGGTTGTGCCCCAGCAGGGAAGGGAACCCTTTATTGTACTTACTTGTCAGCCTCGGCAAGTAGAAGGAACACCAGGTATGCAAACCCCTCATTTCAGGCTCCAATGAGGTACCAGGACCCATCACTTGGTTCAGAACTCTCTTCATTCTCTGGTTTGTAAACTTGTGTAGACAATAAAGTCAAGGGCAGACTGGTGCCCAGCGAATAACAAGAAAATAAAGGAAGCAGGATAAAATAAAACAAGCAAACGAGCACAGCCCTTCCCTAGCTGGGCAACCCGATGCTGTTGTTTTCTGGTTCCTCAGGACCTGGAGGTGAGTGTTCGGAAGCCTCCCTCCCCCGCTCACCTCCTTGACTTAGTTCTTGCTCTCCCTCCACAGGGCATCTGGGATGTTGACCTGAACACCAAGCTCACTATCCTATCTGGGACTGGCTCCAACTGATCGGAACCTACTACCAGGCCAGCAATATCTGCACCCAAGGGCTGTGAGGACAGACACAAAATGGTTTCTGGGCGGAATGGCAGGGATTCCTGGGAAGTGCCAGAGGGTCTTCCAGCTGGAAGCATTTCAGGTTGTCTAATGTCTCTTCCTTGCCCTGTGGATGACCAGAGGAGATGGGAAACTCTGTTTGACCTACAAGGCAACTTTTGGAATCCCAGGTATTCAGATCACTTCCTCTTTCCCTCTTTTCAAGTGATGATACTCACAGCTGAGCGGCATCGCCCAGGTTGATGCTGTTTGTCTCTGGAAGCAGCCCCACGAAGAAGGAGGAGCAGACACGGTGGCCTCTAGATTCACAGACCCCCCTTTCTCCTGCTGGAAATAATTCACTAGTGAAGACAATGGGGATCTAAGGAATTAGCCCATGAGCAACCTCTCAAACATAATTGAACATTCTTTCATTCATCCATCCGGCCTCTGTGATTGAGAAACATTAACCATAATCTCAAGGGGACAGGGCAGGAGAAGGAAGGAAGGCAGCACATGGTGAAGGCCCTGAGGGAAGCCCATCACCTTGGCAAGCAGAAAGGACTGTGTGCTCAGGGCTGCTCAGGGCCCAAGAGAGAAAAAACGGGGAAGTGGGTCAGGGACTGGGCTGTGATCCTGTTGTGTGAAACTTCTGGGCCTGGTTAACAGTCCTTGACAACCACAAAGGCACAGGCCTGTCTCGTCAGAACGGATCCCGACCCCCGCTAGAGCCCCTGCTCTTCCATCTGCTGGATGTGGGGAAGACCTGAGGGTTCCAGAGTAGGAGTGGGGAGGAACAGCTTCGGGAAGTGACTGTAAATGAACCAATATATTGATAGCAGTTTATCATTTTATATAGAATTGGGAAGGCCGTCCTGTGCAGATCTGTTAAAGGTCAGTAATGCCTGTGGCCATTTTGTGACTCGGGTTATTTTCAAGCGAGCAAAAGGAAGTATCTGAAGGGCTTTAAGTAGGCCTGATAGGACTATAGCTATGTTTGTCCTAAAGCAGAGAAAAAAAAAAAATCTTGTTAAAAAAAAAAGGTAATCCAAAAACATTCTACATTTCTCTTGTAATGAAAAGAAGAAAACAAATCCATCACTCTAAAGGAATGCCCTGTGCTCGCCTTTCCCTGCTTTCTGGGAGACTCTCCTAATAAGGGTTTGTCCTTCACCCCCTGCCCACGCAGCCTCGTGACTGGCTCTGCAAATCTCCAGGAGGCGCAGGGTACAGACCCAGCTTAGGGCGCCTGTCTCTGAGGCTAATCAGCTTACACGGTGCCTGAAACTGCTGTCACCTTGGGCCTCGTTGGCAATTTTCCCTCTTTAGCAAAATGGCTTTCTTGTTGAGTGAACTAATTTTTATAGTCTCAGAGATATCACATAGCCAATAAACAGATATGGTTTGTGTATATACCCAGGGCACCACAGGCCACAAAGTGAGACAGCCTCCAAGTTCATTTCTTCCTCCTTGTCCCCTACTTACCTTGCCTTGCCACTATTTCCAGGACCTAGAGTGTGCTATTTATGGATCTCATCAAGATCTTCCTGGGTTCTACATTCCCTTTTTCTTCTCTAGCATTTCTGGTTTCACTACTCTGTAATATGCTGGAGGCTTTTATTTGTGAGTGAGATTTTAGTGTCGTGAAAGGAGGCCACCGGGCTCCCAGGCCCCATACCAGCCTCACAGACTGGCCATGCATCATAGAAGTCACGAACCTCAGGACCATAGAAGTCACGAACCTCGTCTGTGAAATGGAAAGAATGTGTTTATTCCTGCTGGAAGAAAAGGACTGACACCAGGTCATATTCTCTTGTAGATCTTAGATCCATGGTTCTTTCAAAACTCTGCAATAGAGAAACTATGTGGCGTATTTTGGATCCATCTAGGAAAAGATGACACACAGAGAAGTATGTGATTTCTTTCTTTTTTGTTTTCCTATTTCAGACTGCATTTGGAACGGCCTCTTCATTCTCTGTAACATAGAGGGTTCCCACACAACTCTCATGCCCCATTATGGCTTAAAGAGAAGACTCACCATGACATCAACAATCATGTCTCGAGTCATCAAGACTCACTGACATAGTTGCTGTGTTCATTCTCTTGGGGAGGATGAGAGAAGACCTACCTGTGCAAGCTAGCCCTGGCGTGGCTCCCCTATCCCTCTTGAATGAGATGTGAATCCAAAAACTATAGGATCAATGTCCACAGCCAGCTTCTTTCTAAGTTCATCTTTCCCTATTTCAAGTCATAGGTGTGAGCAAGCACTTCCTTGTACACAGATAAGGACATGGGCGTGAGGGGGTGAGCGGCACACATTCACACTATGAGCAGACACGTGGTTGATCAGGAACAAGAACCCACTGAGTAAGTGCCAGACCAGCGCCCTTCCCATTACCCCACAGTGTCCTAATCTTGAGCTATTTCCTTGAGTCCCTCCCCAATGCCCCTCCTTGTAAGTTCACAGATGGAGAACTAAGCACCTCATGCTGTCAGTAGCCCCCATCAAAACCGCTAAAAGCATCTTGAGTTTCAAATCTCATGCACGTTAAAGCTGAGGATTTGAGGTCTTGCTCAAAACATATTTAATCTAAACCAGTTACATATTTCCATCTTTGGTGTGAAAATAAAAATACCACTGCCTCTCCCATACAGATTGATCCAGAGGCTCAGCACAAAATGGCACCATTTTCTCTAATGCCAGGGCCTCTTTCCTGAATTCTGTACATTTCAGGTTAAGAGTTCTAATGTCTGATTGGTTGATACTATGTAATTATTCTTTAAAAGAGCAAGAAGTAAAAGCTGACTTACCAATTTGCAGGACTATCATAAAGTTCAGGAGGCTTGGTTAGATTTAAGTAAAAAAAAAAAAAAAAAAAAAAAAAAAGAGTTCTAATGTCTGAGAAGTATTTCTTCTCAAAGCATTGCATATCTACCACCTGCAGGGGGGCAGCCTGAGCTGTGGGGCTCTTGAGTCCCATGGTGAAGGGCCTCGCCTGCTCTTGCACCCATCAAAAAGCAAGTGGTATAGGCGGCAGTCATGGGCAAACAGAGCTGCCCCTGCATCCGCTGGTATGATATGCTTTAGTGCAGAGCGCCCAGGTGTCAGAGGGTAGAAGGCGGGCTGCAGAGCGGAGTGGACAGAAAGCTAGGGATGATTCGGGAAACGTAACAACAGCTGGTGTTAATCCGATACTAGACATGTGACCTTGAGCAATCACTTAACCTCTCTGAGCCTCAGTCTCCTCATCTGCAGAATGCACTAAATGCTCAGTGCTGCCCACGCCTCTCTCACGGAGAAGTGGCAGAAAATGTGCACTCACGGTCTTCGGCTTCCCTCGCAGGATTCTCAGTCTGAGAGGGGCTGGACTGTGTGCTGCTCTGTGCTTTCTTCTTCTACTACGCCGCTCTTGCCCCATCGCAGGAGCATCCAAAGGGTGAAGGAAGGTGTGGCATCAAGCAGAGAACAAACATAGGCAAGAACTAGCGTGTCAGTGAAGAGACAAACTTCTCCTGACCTGGTCCCAGAAGTGGAAAATGTCACACAGTGGGAAAGAAAACCAAACCACCCGACATGCAGTCACATATTATAGTGTAGGCGAAAGGCAGGCAAAAGGTCCGTTCTCTCGTGTTCTCTCCTGTTCTCTCTCTCTCTCCCCCCCTTCTTCTCGCTGCCTCCTCCTCCCCTCGCTGCCTCTCTCCTCTCTTTACCTCTCCTATGTGCCCTCTCTCCCTCCCTCCATCCCTCCTTCCTTCCTTCCTTCCCTTCCATCCTTTCTTATTCCTTCTTCCTTCTTTTTTTTTTCTTTTAACAAAAAAAGATTATTTCAAGAAGAGAAAAAGAAACATTTTCAAAGATTTTTAATTGGGGGTCAAACTTTCTCTTCATCAGTATCAAAAGTTCCCTGAATCGAATCAGAACCATCTTCTGTGTGATGGTTTCGTGACGAGACATCTGATTTGCAAAGGTCCCGGGGTTTTAGAGTTAAACAAATGCTCACCTGGATCCTTGTTAACTTATGAACTGTGACTTTGGCAAAGTGATGCAATCGACAGCTTTTCAACTCTGAAGTGGAGGTAACAGTTCTTAAGGACACGGTTTGGGTAGTCATAGCTGAGATTCACCATTTTCCTCTTAGGAACAAGAGACAATTTACCTTCCTAGTCCTCTTGAAGTTAAATGTGGTCCTGTAACTCGCTGTAACCAAAGGAATGTGACCTCTCTTCTTAAAAATTGAAAAAAGAAAAAAAGAATAAAAGCTGGGAGATGCTTTAGAGCCAGTGTACAAGTCATCATGTTCCTGTCTCACTTGTGAAACCACCACGAAGTGGGAGCTGCTGTCGAGAGGGTGCTTTGGTTGGCCTGGTCTCAGCGGCCTGTGATGAGCAAAGCATCCACCCCCTTCGCTGGATGTGTAGCATCTCTTCATTGTGTTAAAACCACTGAGTTTTCGGATTTGCTTGTTACTGCTACAAAACCTAGCACACCATACTAATAGAGCATGTTAAAATAGAGCATGATAGTGTTTATAAATACAACTTGACAATAATAAAGTGCTTGAAAAGTCTTGCTATTTCACTCTGCAGGGGTAATGTTGTGATGAGGAGACCCAAGTCTCTTTTCAATGGTGTTAGGCAAAGAGAGGAGCATTTATGGTGGCAACAAGCAAGGATCTTGAAATTACACTGGAAGTTAACTGCAGGCAATGTAATCCAGTGGTCAGAGCTTTGGAGTGAGAACAAGCTGGGTTGCAAGGCCAGTTCTGTCCCTGGCTAGTTGTGTGATCTTGGACAAGTTCCTTCAACTTTTTCTGCTGAAGTTTCTTCATCTGTAATACCTGGTAAAATCACAGTAAACCTCTAATAGGGTCCCATGAGTATTACAGGAGATAGTGTGTGCAGAGCCCCTATCATAGTATCTGGCACATGATATAGACAATAAATTCAAGCCATTGTTCTTTCTCACACATCAACAAATATTTATTTAATCTATTCTATGTGCCAGGTCCCATTTCAGGCACCAACGATACATGGATAAATAAACTGGAATCAATTCTTGCCATGAAATTTTAATTCTATTGCATTAGAGACAGATAATAAACAAATAAACACATTCATAGCCAGTATAATTCCAGGTAATAATAAATGCTTCAGCTGTAACTATAGTGAAGAAATGAGGATGCAAAGATCCCGAGACAGCATTCCAAGCAGCAGGTACAGGAAACATGAAAACCATGATGTCAAAATAAATTTAGTGGGTTGGGAAAATGCAAAAAGTTGGTTTGGCCAGAATAAAAGGGGCAGAGAGAAAAGGTGGGAGTAAGAGGCAGTCATGGTAAGGAATTTGGATCTCATTCATAGCCGTAAGCAGGGGTTGACATGATTTGACATGCATTTTTTAAATATCCACGTGGGTGGCCATGGAGAGAGTGAATGGCGAAGGGCTGGCAAGAGAAAGGCAGAGAGTTAGGTTCTGAGGCTATTGGAGTCAGTCCAGAGAGAGATGGGGTGGCACAGATGAGTGACATCAGGAAAGGTGTTGAGAGGTGGTTAGTTCTGGAATGTATTTTGCAGGTGGAACCAACCAAACTTACTGATGGTAAGAGATGGTTGAGAGGAAACTAATGCCAAACCTTACGCTTGGAGCCTGAGTATCCAGGAAAATGATGGTTCCCTTGACTAAGAGAGGGGAAAACTGGAAAAGACAGGTATGAGAAAGGGTTCTGGCAGGAAATTCCAAGTTTTATTTTTACTTTTTTTAAAGATTTATTTATTTATTTATACAAGCCCTGGGTACAGTCAGAAGCGCGGGAGGGTGAGAGAATTCACCAGAGCCAGAGCGGGGAGCGGAGCAGGCAGAAGGACCGAAGTACACTGCTGAGGGGAGCAGCTGGCGGCAGGAGAGGAGAGGTCTGCGCGCCATGTGGGACCCTCCTCCGGTGGCCGGGGAGCAGCCGGGGATCAAACCAGCGCTGCGGAAGCTGCGGGCAGCTTCACAACCCAGCGCTCAACCGCTGCGCCACCGGGGAGGCCCTCCAAGTTTTATTTCGGACATGCATCTAAGTGAACATGGTAAAAGGCAGTTGGCTCAGGGAGTCATGTAGGCTGGAGATACGTTTGGGTCATTATAGTATGAATAATATTTTAAATGAAAGGACTGGAATGAGAGGTGAGAGAGAACATGCTCCCTCAGACACCCTAACATTCAGACATCAACCACAAAGGGGAGAGCCAGCAGGGGGGATGAAGGAGTGACTAGGAGCAGAAGAAAATGGACTACCCGAAAAGAGAATGAACTACCCCCAAATTCCACCAATGAAAGGGTTTCTAGAAGAAGAAGATGATGCTGTGTTAACTGGTAAGGTAAGAATTGAACATGAATTTAGAGCTGGGAGTTGTTAGAACTTTGCAGAATCTGGTTTCAGTGTAACTGTGGAGATTGAAGTCTGACTGATACCAATAAAATGAAGAAGAAGAAGAAAAGTACAAATAATGACAACGGCTGTTTCGAGGACTTCTGCTCATAGAGAACAAAATAGGAATAATGGATGAAAGAGGATTTAGAAATCAAGGAGAGACCTATATTTTATTTCTCTTTTTATGTAATAAAGGATGTTATAACATATTGGTATTCATGTAGGATGAACCACTAGAAATGTGAAAATTAGTGGGACACTGAAAGATGCAGAGCCCTTGAATGAGAAGAGCCCTGTACACAGGTGGTGGATTGCCCTGGACAGAGGCAGTTGCAGTCCACCCCCTGAAGCAGGAAGAAATGTGAAGGAGAAAAATACAGCTGCATGGAATGTTCCTGGATTCTTAGGAAAGTTGCTTCTTTAGAACATTTTTTAAAATTCAACTTGAGCACCTATTAAATGGCTCATCTGGGGCTGGAGGTGCTATGCTGCCTGCCAAGCAATGATTTGGGGGTTCACAGCCAATCCCAACAGAGTAAAAAAAGGAGACATGAGGTCAGAGACTACATTCTCTTCCATCCTTAAAGGTCTTCAATAAATATTTGATTGACTTGAATTATGAGAAACTAAAATTCATTTGTTAAAGATTTTCTTAAGAGATATTTTTAGAGGGTTAAAAAAAAAAAAAGCAATTATTCTAGGAAATGAAGCCTCCATAGTCTTTTGAGCAAGTCTGTCTACAGATGAGAAACATGTAAGGACAGAATCATGTAGCAGTAAGAGCTGGGATTGTTCATTGACTTGGCCTCTGTTTTAAAATATGGCCTCCTCCGAGCTGTGCCTACTTATGTTAAATTGCAGGTCCCCAAGGAAGGAGTTATATCTTCGTTGATACTCTTCGGCTTCCCCCAGCCACCCCAGGCACTGTGTCAGTGCAGAAGGTGAGGCCTGACTCTTCCAGTCATTGAGAGCAGATACCCTAGCTATGACAGGAGAACTTTTCATGTCCTGCTGCCTTGCAGGCTCTGACTGGAACCCAGAGTTTAGGACCCTGGAGACTTTGGAAATTAACAATGAGGAAAGCATCCATAAGGTAAAGTCTAGAGTTCTAGTATATTCCCTAGTCATCAAGCACTACCTGCAGTGATAATTCTCAGTTTCCTATTTTCCTGCTGAGATCAGAATGTTGGAAGAATGCAGCCCATCATACAGAGGCAGGTTGTTGAATGGTTCTTGCTTTTGATCCAAAGCCACTTATAACAACCCACCTGTCACAACCCATGAAGCTCCACACTGGGTCAAAATCATCAATCCTATTTCATTGTTCAGTGGGATTATATGACTGATCTGAAAAAAAAAAAAAAAAAGCTCTTGGGTTTCCTGGCCCCTCAGGAATTATCTTGTCCAGTTATATTTCCCTCTCCACCAGTCCCTGAGACATTGACATTTGTGTCCCCACATTTCCCCCGCAGTTCCATTTCTTTTTGGTCCTCTATGGGGGCTGTCAGACCCATGGACTGGCTTCTCCTAAGGATTTTAATGAAGGCTACACTCCCAGGCAGGTAGAGGAAGACATTTAGAAAACCAGAATGCTCAAGAGTCAAGGTCTATAAGATAATCACATCTTTTAACTTCCAAGATCGGCCTCCTTCAGCTTGCCTCCTCAGTAACCCCCAAGCTTCCTTCTCCTATTCCCATTGATGTCTGCGTGGGACTCATGGTTGGGG
The DNA here is from genome assembly GCF_014898055.3 of Talpa occidentalis. Taxonomy (NCBI): domain Eukaryota; kingdom Metazoa; phylum Chordata; class Mammalia; order Eulipotyphla; family Talpidae; genus Talpa; species Talpa occidentalis. The sequence continues at coordinate 35,256,843 of NW_023601104.1, read as the reverse complement.
CTCATGAGCCAGCCTACCAGGAAGGCCTTGATACCCAAGGGACTATCCGCGAGCCCAGCAGTTTGCTTTCTAAAGCCCCAAATGGCACAAACAAGCTGCAAACATGTTTTTCTCTACAGGGGTGGTCCAAAAAGGATACCAGATTTTCCAAGAAATACTATATGAAAGGTGGTATCTTCAATTGGGGTAAGGGCTATGAGTGAAAAGAGCTTCAAAATTTGAATTGAATTGTGCTTGAAGAGACAAATCAACACATTAGCTTGACAGACACTTGCCCTACAGAAGCTGAGGCCCACAGGCCAGAGCACAACTCTGCATTAATTAGTTGAGTCTACCAGTGCATCTAAAGAAAGAATATGTGGAGACCAAATAGAAGTAGGTCACTTTAGAACCCAGAAAGACCTGAATCTGGGAGACATACTTGGGAAGCACCCGCCAGCCCTGCTGAGGGCCCTGCCCCGGCCTATGCTTGAAGGAGCTTCACAGCGTCGTCCTGCAGGCTTTGAAAGTGGCCTGCCAACACCTGTGGTGTTCTCAGCACCACAGGAAGACCCAAGCGCGACTTCCTTGTCTCTGTTCCACCTCTGTTGCATGCTATGTCCAGACAGAATGGGATGCACATGGAGGGGAGGGTCCTGATACCGGGAGGCAATTACTCTGTGAAATGGGGCATGGGACAGAAACAGTAGGATCGCAATTCCAGGGTCAACCAAACTACCCAGACCAAAACCAACATCTGCCTTCAACCCTACCTGGTTAAAGCATTTTTCACACCCGTTGGTGTAGAGGAAGCTGGTCATTAGCTTTGGAACCTTGCCCATTGCGTGTTCGGAGGCACAGCATGTGTTAGAGGTCCCCAAGACCACCTCCACGTTCAGCGATTTGCAAGAGACTCGCAGGACTTAGCATGTCCTTGCACTTGTGGCTGTAACTTATTACAGTGGAAGGATCTAGAACAAAATTGGCGAAGGAAAAAGGCAAAAGTGAGAAGTCCTGAGAGAAGCAGGACAAGCTTCCCAGAATCCTTTCCTGGTGGAGTCACACAGGATGTGTTTCATTCCTCCAGCAACGCTAGTACATAAGAAATGCTATCTGTCAGGGAAGTTCCTTAGAAACTGGGTGTGTAAGGGTTTAATTATCAGGGGCTGGTCATATGGACAGTCTGTTGTACCAAAATCCCAAGTTACCTGAAGGAAAAAATGGGCTCAGCACAAACCACACTGTGCACACAAGATACAAGCAGCAAACTACACTTACTATGTAAGGGAATTTTTATATCAGTGTAAGGAACTGGTTACTGGCCAGGTTCTCACACACCCGCCCAGGGCCAACTTTGTAAGCCAGTCTTTTTTTTTAAAGATTTATTTTATTTTATTTTTATTTATTTATTTATACAAGCACTGGGTACAGTCAGAAGCGCGGGAGGGTGAGAGAATTCACCAGAGCCAGAGCGGGGAGCAGAGCAGGCAGACGGACCGAAGTACACTGCTGAGGGGAGCAGCGGGCGGCAGGAGAGGTCTGCGCGCCATGTGGGACCCTCCTCTGGTGGCCGGGGAGCAGCAGGGGATAGAACCGGCCCTGCAGAGGCTGCGGGCAGCTTCGCAACCCAGCGCTCAACCGCTGCGCCACCGTAAGCCAGTCTTTCTAAGGAAAGTCACCTCAGGCTCGCTATGTTAAGGCTTCTCCTGGGTTGCTTGTAATCAAATGTACATAATCCACATAGTAACAATATAACATTTGCATTCCAAATTATAGATTCAACTATCATCAACAAACCCTTTGCTGTCTTCTTAAAGTCCTAAGATAAAGCACTCCTTCTGATACTGATTTCTACCAGCAGGACCCCATGGGCTACTGCCATGGAAATTCCGGTATGCAAGTTGGCAAACCAGAATCTGTGCCAACTTTCCCAGCCTGCACCCTGTTGTCTCTCACGGTGGTGCACTGTAACCCCTACTGCATAGTGCTCCACGGCAGCCCGCCCACTTGTGCCAAATACTGTTCACTAACTGTCTCTTTCTCACCCTCCCCACACCAAACCTAGCCAGCATGGTGGTCCCAAGTCCTGGTGCCCAAACCAGGAAGGGTCACTCGCTTCACCCAGAGAACTGTTTCATTTCCAGGGGGGAGACTCCTGCTGGCAGCAATCAGGGAAGCCAAGGGAGGCGCCTTCCTCCTGAGCCTTAAAGGCGCCTGCACACACCTTTGCCTTTTTGCTGTCTCTTCCTCTCCTCCTCCACTTGTGGGGCGTTAGTTACTTCTTTGGGCCTTTTTGAAGCAAGCTGGCTCTTAGGCTGGGTCACCATGAAATCTTCTTTAGGCAGTTCCTCACTGTCTTGTGATATCTGAACTCAACCACCCTGGAATCTAAGGGCTTGCTTCAATTGCTCCTAGTTGGAAACCCCAACTCCTGGCCCCACCGCACACAGTAATGACTTTGCCCAGTTTCTTTATATTTTCTTTTTTCAAAGCCCAGAGATTAGAGAAGCAGTAAGGAAACTCTCTTGAGTCTACCTAGCTCAATCGGCCATTCATGGAAGCCAGATTGGGGTTCCCCTCCACACACAGAGCCTTACCCCAGGAGGAATTCCCTTTCTGTTTTTTTTTCCCTTTCCAAATTTAGAATCTGCACTGTATGTGTTGGACCAGAGGAGTTTCAGGACAAATGACATCATAGAAGCCCATAGAAACAGATGTTCAGACTTTGTATGCTCCATCAACACAGTTTCGTGCCATCTACTGGATGGAAATGCGCCAGGCCATCCAGAGGGAATTTGTCGGATGAGAGGGTCGAACTGAACTGCTTCCCTTTCATTGAAACAGGAAGGGCCTGAGTGGAACACGTTAGTGAGGACATCTAAGACCTGGGCTCAAACCCACAATAGGTAGGAACTCTGGGCCACAGAGTAGGTTTGTAAGCGAGACACAGAAATAATTTTTTCTGCCTCACTTCCCTGTTTCCTACATTCAGAAAGGGCCAGGATATTCTCAGCAGGAAAAACAAATACCCCATAAAAATGACTGTAAAAATAGCGTGTATGGGTCGGGGCCCTCTCCCACCAGTTTCCAAGAAGTCCATGGAGTGATCATTCAATTGCACAGGCTTCCAAGTCAATGCTGGAGAAGTGGATCAGCACAGCCAGCGCGGGGCTGGACTTCTGGGAGAACAGAGGAGAGGGCCCCGCACATCAGGAAAGGGGGATCCTGGGGCTGGGTCACTGCCTACACGGCACTGTGACCGCATGGCCATTTTGCCAGCCAGATACCAGGACCTTCTCTCCGTGAACACCTACCTTCCCTGACATTTCTGTGTATTTGACACGCTCCTTTGCCCTCCGGGGGGCTGTCTAGTCTTTATGTTCCTCTTCCATTTCTGTCTAAGTTTATCAGGGCAACAACTGAGACCTGATTTTCTTCCTCAAACCTATTTATCTCTTTAGTCTCTCCTCCATTTTCGCAAGCCAACACCTGGGGGTCTTCCTTGACTTTTTTCTCTCACTCTACACATCCTTTGTCAGCAAATCCTGTTGACTCAACTTCCCAAATATACTGAGACCTGACCACCTCTTACCACCTCGCCCGCTGGCCTCTGGTCAAGGCTGCTAGCTGCTCTCACCTGGATGACCTCACTGGTTTCCGATCCACCTCCCTGCTTTGCCCTGTCGCCTTCACACACTGACTCTCAACACAGAAATCTGACAGGCACTGTTCACCTGAAAGTCCGAAGCCACCCATTCTACTTAGAAGGAAGACCAAAGTCCTTACTGTGGCCTTCAAGCCTTAGGTGCTGGCTCCTCCTAAATGCTCGTATTTTTCTCTCCTTACTCTGTCCCCTTGTCACTGAGCTCCAGCCACACCTGACCCATGCTGGCCACCGAGCCCCCCAAGTACACATAAGCCCCCCAAGCTCAGGGCCCTCGCTACTTGCCATTCCAAGTGCCGAAAATGCTTTCTCCCCAGATGTCTTCAAGTTCGCTCCTTCAGCTTCTTCATGCTTTTCCTGAAGGCCACCCTAACATTTTAGTATTACTTTACTTCCCCTCTTCATGTTTACCACCATCTACCCTGTTAGAGAGTCAACATTCATTTTGTTTATTTTATCTGTCTCCCCCCAGAACGTGAGCTGCCTCTGTCTTTTTCATTTGCTTTTGCTGCTGTATCTCTACCAGAATAATACTTTTTTAAAATAAATGGGATGAATGACAGCAAAGTGATGTGCTGACCTTCCTGCTGTAAACGTGAACACTACTGTCATCACACCTCCCAACCTCCCCCCCCCACCCCGCACCCCCCTCCACCCCGCCCTGTTCCCATCCAGGCAGACACCAACCATGCTGCTTCCTTCCCTGACCCGGATCTACAGTCTCTGCTCCAGTCAGGAAAACAGCAAGCAACCTCTCAGTGCAAAGCAGGGCAGGGCTTCGCCACACTACAAGCCCGCTGCCTCCTCTGGTAAATCCAGCGTGAGAACACCAAGCACCACCAGGTTGTGGTGACAAGGAGAGGAGACAAGCTGCTTATAGTGTTTCCCCAGGCATCTGACATGAAGCAGGTGCTCAGTTAGCACCACTTCCCTTCCCTGCTGTGTTCTGTCACCCTGAGGGTGGCCAGATTCTCCTGAAGGGCTCTCCGGTCAGTCCTTTCCTCCAGCAACCCGCCTTGTCCATGACTAGGTGCTTCAGGCTACTCTGGTTCCAAAACCCACACGCTCCTTCTGACGGGTGACCATGTCATTGAGCCAATGCCATCAGAGCCAAGCAGAGCCAAGGAAGTCTTCGCCCGTGGTCAGTCCAAGCAAGGTGACTTTTTCCCAGGAGCTGTCGTAAACACTTAGTGAAGATGAGGGTGCCAGCCCACCTAGAAGCCTGTTAGTTCATCCGCTGAGCTCCCAGAACCACTTGTGGATCTCTGAGCCCCACATGCTCTTTGTCTCTGAGTCACTGTGAAAGCTGACCCCAAAGCTGGATCCCCTGAACCTCTTTTCCTCCCCCTCATCACCCATCAAACAATCCCACACACAGCAGGACCCTGAAAGCAGGCCTTCACTTAAGTGTGCACCCGGCCCAAAGTGACTTACTGCCTCTCTGCTATGCTCCTGCCACTGCATCGGCTCACCCCTCCATGGCCCGGCGATGCTGGGTGGTGTCTGCCTGTTTCGTCATCCACCTTCCATCTTCCCCAGCATCGCGCCCTGGTGAGCAGGGACCGTATCTATTCATCCATGTGAACTCAGTTCCTGAGTCAATATTAGCACACGGTAGGTGCTGAAAAAAATGTTTATTCAATGAATGAGCAGGTGATTAAGTGAAAGAATGGATGATTCAATAACTGAATGAAGAAATTCAACCCTCCACCAGCCCACGTGGGCAGGTGCAAGGGCATGAAGGGACTGGAAAAACACACTCTGGGGAGCAGACCCAAGATGGCACCCACCCACCAGTCTCCTGTCCCGAGTCCGCTCCCCTTCTCCCTGCACACACTTGTTCTCCCTGAGCTCCCTCTCTCATCCCAGAGGCTTCCATTCCCATGTGAGTATCACCGACTCCCAAAGCAATGGTTCCGAATCCTCTGCCAACATTTACGATAAGCTTTTCTTGCCTATGGCGCCATTTGAATTTTTACAGCCACCTCTTCCTCCACGAGTGAGCTCTTTTATCTATGGGTTTGAGGAGTGTTGTTGTTCTGGGTAGAAGCACCTTTCTGAATCGCCACCAACTGAAAGGCAACTCCTGCTATACCGTGTTCTAGAAAGATTTTAACAGGTTTCGTGAAGGTCAGTGTGTCCCTTATCACCATGGAGACATGGTGCTTCACAGTGACAGAGGACAGGGAAGCATAATTAAAGTCACCGGTTTTAAAATGTAACAGAAAATGTGAAAATCCAGAGCCTGGATGTAGAGGGCAAGGGTGGAGAACTGGCCTCCAGCTCTTGGCTCAATTTTCTTCCAATCTTTGGCAAACACAAGAAACCATGCTTACACTGATGAAGAATGATACTTCTCAGTCAGGTGTCACCCAGCCTGGGAACTTTCCAGAGCCCATTGGAGAGCACACAAGCAGTGATACATTTTCCAGGCACGTTCTCATTCTCCTACTCCATGTCAGAGTTCATTTTGGCTTCTTACCTTTCAAATCAACTCTCTTTTTCTGAGGACTAGTGCTGAGTTTTAAGGAAAGTCTTTTGCGGTCCACTCTTGCTTTAACTGTTAGCTGAAGCCATAAAGTTACTAGACGTGAGAGCAGGAAAACCCTTAGAAATAACCCGCTCTAAACCCCACATTTTATAGGCAAGGAAACTGTCTGACGTGACTTTAATTTTGACTTTTATGAGGCCTGTTTGTGTTGACAACGTGATTGATTGCTCTGCTTCCGAGATTAAAATTTGCAAAGGGAACTCTTTTTCAAATCTGTTCTCTTCCCGGTGGGAGGAGTGTAGAGTAACAGCTGTCACTACAGTAATTTTCCCCAGGCCACACCCTCCACCCCACCGCATAGAATGCAGAATCTCTCTACCCGCAGGAAGTGGCTTCTCAGAGAGGAAGGTTTGGAAGGTCTGAGGTCATTCCCTGTCCGGGAAAGTTGATTCAGAAGGACTGAAGGAACTAAAGACCCCCAAAGCATTAAGGTGTCCAGTCAGTGGTACCTGCTGTTCCCAGAGGGGGTTTCTCTCCGGCTTCTGCCCATTTGGACATCTCTCAGCGAATTTGCTCCTGTACACACTAAAAGCTGTCCAGGCCTGCTCTTTCACACATGCAATGAATACAAAGTTTATTATCATACATTTGAATCTATTCTAAAACCTAGGAACAATGGATTTACTCATTTCTTTGATAATTTATGTGCTTATTTTATACCTTCCTAGGGGATAGTGACATGCTTATTTTAATATAGTCCTAGGATTTCAGTAATATATTTTTATTTCTTCCCAGAGGTAGAGTAATATTACTAGACCCAAAGAAAAAGTATACACATTCAGGCCAGTCAAGGTATAGAATCTGGATTACCTACCGGTTGATTCATTTTTGCTCTGGACACAGAGCTCATCATCAGGCTATATTAACTTCTGGTATTAATGCAATATGAATTTTAAGGTTACACCTTCACTTATATTTTATTTTATTTTTTACAACTTGGTGTCTTTCAGGAAATGGTATACTTTTAAAATATATCATTTTAAAGTATATCACTTTGCCAGAGTTACAAAATCCAATCTCCTATGGGGATGATATATTGACTTGGTCTGCTACCTTTTAAAAGAATTATGCATTCCTTATTAGTGTTTTATTAACTCAAACTTTTCATCACTCTGCTCATGTCTGTAAATGAACATGAAGTGCCACAAGTATTGATTGGGGTTGCAAATAAACTTTAGTGATAGGTGAATAAGCCAATAAAGAATAATGAGGATCAAATGTATATAAAAATCAGTTGTAAGCAGGGGCCCTTGGTCCACCCCTCTGATTCCCAGCAGGTGGAGCAGTAGACAGCAGATGGCTCTCTCCAGGCTTATCCATGTGTGGGGTTGAAGGGTGAGATGGGACTGAGGGTCTCCCGGCCCTCTCCCTTGTCCAGTGACAGAATTACTATATGTTAGCCAAAATATTTGGAAATTAAATTAGAATACTTTTGGGGCTTCCCTGGTGGCGCAAGGAGTTAAGACGCAATCTACGAAGCTATCTGCAGCCACTGCAGCACAAGTCGATCCCCGGCCAGGGAGATACCCACATGGCCCAGCAGACCTCTCCTGACTCGCCCGCTGCTCCCCTCAGCAGTGTAATTCAGTACATCTGCCTGTTCTGTTCCCCACTCTGTCTCTGGTGAATCCTCTCACCCTCATACCCCTGGGCTGTACTTCCGTTTTTGTATGCATAAATAAATGTTTAAAAATATTAGAATGCTTTGAAATATAAAAAACATGAAATCTTTAGGACTAAAGGACCATGCATTTATTTTAAAATAAAATTTTAAAAAATACAATTATTTAAAAATAAAATTTAAACTGAAAAATATAAAATTTTATAGAAAAATATTTAAATACATGAAGAGATAGCTCACATTCATGAATTGGATGATTCAATATTAAGATGTCCATCTTCCCCAATCCATCAATTAATTAGGGAAGATGGACATCCCTTGCAGTCTCAATAAAAATCCTGAAAATCTTTCTCATTATAGAAGTTGGCAAGCTGATTCTAAAATTTATTTGAAAATGCAAAGACCTAGATGAGCTAAAGCAATTTTGTAAGAGAAGGACGAAGTTCAAGGAGTTACTTTACCAGATTTCAAGATTTTCTATAGAGGCACAGAAACGAGAGTATGGTATTCATGTAAAAGTAGGAAAATGGGATTGAATAATAAGTCTAGAAAGAGACACATTCAATGCAAATCAAGTGATTTTCAAAGAAGTTGCCAAGGAAAGTCAATGGGGGGAAGGCCCAAGTTGTGCTGGAGCAACTGGGTTTGCACTGGGAATGAAAGTGAAGTTTGAGCCCTATCTCCCAGCATTCGCAGACATGAATTCTAGAAGGATTACAGTCTTGAATGCAATTGCTAAAACTAAAAAGCTAGAAGTAAATAGCAGAGAATACCTTTGCAAACTTGAGGTAGGCAAACCATCTCAGAGAAAATATTAAAAAACATTTGCATAAATGAAAAAATGAATTGAACTTCATAATAATTCAAAATTATTGTATCCAGAACAAATAAAAAACTCCTACATTAAAAGTAAAAAATACAATAGGTTTGAAAAATGGGCAATAGAATTGAACATTTATTTCACAAAAGACGATATAAAAATGACCGAAAGTGCCAGCACATAAGATGCCATTTTGTCATTAGATATGAGGAAAATAAAATGAAAGCAATAACAAGATGGCTGAAAAAGACACACTAGAGTAGCTAAAAATAAAAAAGGCTCACAATTGTTGGCAATAAAAAGTAAATCAGTTGTAATTCCCTATCCATTGCTGGAGGAGTGTAAAATTACTCAACCACTTTGGGAAAAAAGTATGGCAGTTCTCTATGAAGTTAAATTTAACTTTACCCAGATCCACTGAACAGTATGCCTGGTATAAAAGTCTTTATTTATGATAGCCCCAAGTTAGAAACAATGCAGTGGAAGGGATCAACCAATTGTGACAGCTTCAAACTACATAACGCAAAATAATTAATTAATGATCCATGTAGCAACGTAGGGGGTTTTCAAAAAATATTATTGGGTAAAGGAAGCCCAGCACAAAAGAGCATATATTGTCTATTTCTATTTACAGAACTTCCCGAACAGACAAAATTAGTTGATGATGAAAGATATAAAAATATAGTTGCTCACAGAGAAAGGGCGAGAATTGACTAGAACTTTTCTGAAGTGATTAAAATGTTTTCTATCTTAATTGGGATGTTGCTTATATTTTCAAAATTAATCAAATGATACATGCCATACATTTAATTCACTATAAGTTTCATCTTTTAAAAAGCACTTTAAAAGTCTCTTCTCTACACAAAAACCAAACTCAAGTACATGTGCACATACACACCGGTGCACACACACTTCAGACTAAAAAAAATGAAAATCTAATTGTCAATACCTGGAAATATTTTCTCTGCTTGTGGGAGTGTGAATGGATACAAAATCACTTTAGGAAACCACCTGACAATATTTAATAAGGTAGAACTTGTGCATATGACCCAACAATTCCATCATTAATTGTGTGTCTCCCTAAACGCAAATGTGAACAAATAAATTGAAAGCAGCATTGTCTGTAATAGTTTTAAACTAAAGGGGCCTCCCTGGTGGCTCAAGGGGTTAAGACACAACCTATGAAGCTGCCTGTAGCCACTGCAGCACGAGTTTGATCCCCCAGTCGGCCAGGGAGCCACCCCCATGGTGCAGCAGACCTCTGACTTGCTCGCTGCTCCCCTCAGCAGTGTATTTCAGTCAATCTGCCTGTTCTGCTTCCCACTCTGTCTCTGGTGAATCCTCTCACCCCCTGCATCTCTGGCCTGTACTGCAGCTCTTGTATGCATAAATAAATCTAGTTTAAAAAAAAATAGTTTTAAACTAGAAACCACTCATTGCCCATCAAAGGTAAATGGATATATAAATTCTGCATTGCCCATACAAGCAAAAATCCAAGAACAGTGAAAGTGAAGTTATTCCCATTAATTGGGTTTCTGAGGTAGAGCTATGCAGAAACAACATTGAGAGGAAAAATGTGGAAAAAGACATATTGCATGTTAGCATTTGTATAATCTCAAAATACAAAAGCTTAATTCAATAAACTCCTTATGCAAGTATGCATAAGTAGGAATGGTATGAAAATACGAATAATAATATCAAATTCAGGTCAGTGATTACTTGGGGACGGAAAGAGGCACACAGGGCTCCATCTCTGTAATGTTTTATTTTTTAAAAACAAAACAAAACTAGAAAGATATTAATATGATATAGTTGGTGATGGATACAGGGTATTTATTTAAGATACTATTCTTCATGCATTTCTGCATATTGAAATATTTCAAGATAAACAAAGAGAAGTGGAGTCTCCAACAGTTGGAGCAGAGAGACTGGGGAAAGGAATTAATAGTTTCATTGTATTCTCAGAAGAAACAGCAAATTTCTCCATTGCCCAAGAAATATATGAGTCATTTATCCTTTGGAGTTTTGGGTATATTTTAGCTCATTTATTTATCCTTACCCTCTTTCCACAAAGGAGTCAAGGTAGCTTGCAACAAAAGACACATACAATGAGCCATGAAAATGTAAGCGTAAGTAGAAAATCAGGATCAAAGATAACAAATATTCTACTGGTACCACTCAACCACAGATGCCCATCTCAAGTTTCCAACTGGGTTCTGAACTTTTTGGCAATAGTAATCATTCCAGCTCCAGCTGACCCATAAAGGCTGGTTATAAAAACTGACCTTTGTTCTTCAACATTTAACTTAATGTTTTTCTGAGCAGTCTCTTGGTATTCTATTTTGCCTTGCTAACTAGCCAGGTTCTTTTTTGTTTGTTTGTTTGTTTTCCTCCCTCTCTCCATTTTTTTCCTGCTTCCTTCTTTTTTTCCCTTCTTTTCCTTTTTATTTTACTTACATGACAAGTAAATTGTGGTAATCATTGTGAATGCAGGTTGTACACATAATTTATTGACTGAAATACTCTTGGGTTAAGGTTTATAACCTCTGTGTGTTGCAATTTTCTAATATCCCAGTGGGGATATCATGTCTCGCCCAGTGTTGAGTTAAATGAGATAATGAACGTAAAGAGCTTACAACAGTGAGACGCTGCACAACAACGCTTAGTTATTATGGTGATTACTATTATATTTAGTCAAGGGAGGAGAATATTAATCCCAATGTGTCTCCTGCCTTTATCAAGAATACCTCAGGAGCAGGGTAAAGGCTTCACGGTCTCAGATGCCAGCCTCCAGCGCAAGCAGCGCAGTAAGTGGGGAGCTGATCCAGCAGCGTCCCCAGCAGCACAAATGGCCTCAGGCCACAGTGCACTTAGCCACCACCCCTAAAGCAAGCAGTACACTTAATCATCCAGCTGCTGAACCAGAACATGGGGGGAGTATCTCTCCAATTGGGGGATAGTAGTATGAGGGAACCAAAACACTTTCTGGCTGAGATTCCTTTTGGCAAAAACAATCCTTCAGCACACGTTAGCCCGGGTAGTCTCAAACCAGTAGGGAGTAGAATCTCTTTCTCTTCCTCAAAGACCAAGGAAAAACCCAAGTAGAGGGCCTCCCCGGTGGCGCAGCGGTTGAGCGCTGGGTTGCAAAGCTGCCCGCGGCCTCTGCGGCGCCGGTTTGATCCCCGGCTGCTCCCCGGCCACCGGAGGAGGGTCCCACATGGCGCGCAGACCTCTCCTGCCGCCCGCTGCTCCCCTCAGCAGTGTACTTCGGTCCTTCTGCCTGCTCTGCTCCCCGCTCTGGCTCTGGTGAATTCTCTCACCCTCCCACGCTTCTGACTGTACCCAGTACCCAGTGCATGTGTAAACAAAAACAAAGAAAGAAAGAAAGAAAACATGCCTCTATATAAAAAAAAAAAAAAAAAAAAAAAAAACCAAGTAGAGAGGACTTTTTCAGGACCATCACACCAAGCCAAAACTCTTCCCTGACCTCAGACTCAGTAGACCCAAGTCTCCTTGACCTTTCATCTGGGGGTTATCCTTACCTAGGAATTCTAGCTGAGCTGAAGGGGTCAGGTGCTAGATGAGCGGACACACCCTTCGGGAGTTTGGAACCAGGCAAAATAAGGACTCAAGAAGTAAAATCAATCAGTATGGGACAGAGGGGCCCGTTATGAGGGAACTGTGGTACAAAGAGATGAGAGGCCAAGGGACAAAGCTGTGCATAGGGCGACTGGGCTTTAGAGATGAGACCGAAACACTACCAGTAGGTCTCAGGCAAATGGTCTAGGCATAGACAAGTGGTGCCTGGGCATGCTAGAGGCCAAGTTACTGAGTTGTTCCTTAAATTCCCAGAAGAACTGAGGAAAGCTGAGAATGCATGTGCACGGGAGGGCGAAATCCCTAAAGGATGGGAGAGTTGGGAGGAGAAGAAGCATTCAGGAAGCTAGACAGATTTTTTACTGAACAGCCAGGCCATTCGCCTGCAAAGCCTAGCTTGCACAACAGTTCCCTCCACTCCTGAGGAGTCACAAGTTCTTACCTTTTTTTTTTTTAATATTTATTTATTTACGCATACAAGAACTGGGGTACAGGCCAGAGGTGGGGGAGGTGAGAGGTTTCACCAGAGACAGAGGGGGGAACAGAACAGGCAGATCTACTGAAGTACACTGCTGAGGGGAGCAGCGGGCAAGACAGGAGAGGTCTGTTGTACTATGAGGGTAGCTCCCTGGCAGGCTGGGGATTAAACTCTTGCTACAGAGGCTACGGCTAGCTTCACGGTGCGGTGCTTAACCCCTTGTGCCTCCAGGGAGGCCCCTCTTGCCTTTCGTACTGACTAGAAGCTCATAGAACAAGATACCCTTGTTTCTCCCCTCAACATAAACTTCAAGCTGTGATTTCATTTCTATACTAAACAAGATATAACCCCAGAGGAGATCATCCCTTACCACTCAGATGAGAGGTTGTCCATATTTCAATAAAGAGAAACTAACGGATCCTCAAGAAATGCTAACAGCTCTCCCTGTCCTGGGGTACCAGTTCAGGAATTCTACCTGTATCTGGAAGAAAAACTGCTTTATTTGCTGGATATTGGCTGCATTCCAGGCATTATCATAAATGCTTTAAATGTATTATCTCATTTGATCTTCACAGCAGTTTTATGAGGTGGTTTACTATTATGAGGAATCTAAGGTTCAGAGGGGTCACAAACTAGCAAGCCTCAGTTTTGACTCATTTTCATATTTTCTGCCCACAGTGACCCCTAAGACCCTCCCTTTGTGGTACCCTGAGGATGCCTTCCTAGAAGAATATGACCTCTTGCTATACAATAAAAGGATTCCTCCCCCGCTATATTAGAATATACAGTAAATATGATTGGATTAAAGAGGCAAACACACTTTTTTTTACTAATTTATTAATAAGTTTATAATTCACGCATAAAAAAACTTATTTTTGGTTTTGAAATCATAACATAAAATAAAAAGGCAAATAACTGGAAATGATCAGCTGAAGGTAGGTAGAAGCAACTCATGCTGAACCATGAGCAAACACAGTGTGCTTTGGGCTACAGCAGGGGCACTGATCAAAGCAAGAACCGAAAGTGCAGTGCATTTCAAGGCCCAAGCCAGCTCTAAAAATTACTTAGATTCCAAAGGTTGCTTGGACATATGTAGGAAATGAACTCTCCCGTCCTCTCACTTTCCTCTTTTCCTCCCACCCCTTCAGCTATGAACAGTAAGCAGTGCTGCTTGGATGCCAGTCTTTGTAGCGTGTGTACGGTGTTACAGTTGTGTTAACATGCTTCCCCCACCTAGTTTCCACCTTCAAAAATAAAACTTCTTAAATCAACTGTAATTAAAAGACATTTCTACTTTTGCTCAGCTATCTGCTGTAGGCAAAGTTTCATATAAGAATTTTTATTGCGGATTTCCATGACGGCATCCCTAACGAGTTCAATGAACATCTGTGGCCAAAGCTTCTGCAGAGCCTCATTTTTCATGTTGATTTCTGTGGCTTCCTTCACAAGGTCCTCTATATACATCTTGCAGAATTTCTTTTTTTCCTTTATTTCCTATTAAAAAGAGAGAAAAAACTCGCATTAAATCACTACTAATCTAAAGCCAAAGTAACAATGAGTTAAACTTGAGAAACCTGAAATAATCTATACTGACTCCCATCCCTCAGAACAGGAATACTTTCCTCGAGGCTGTTGACAGAGAGCGCCGCTTGAGAAAAGAGCAACAGGACGCCCTGTCCACTCCAACTGTTCCCACTGGGCTTCAGACTGGAGTAACTGGGTCATAGCTACTTCTTCTCCCTTCCTTCTTTTTCAGTTCAGGCAATTTAGCTCAAACAAGTCATCAGAATCACAAAATCATGGCTTCTAGTGGTAAATGTATTTGAATACTGATACCAACAATCTCAATTGATAGGAGGTCCATTAATATTCAGCACATACTTTAAATATCCATTCTCTGAATTCACTCTATATTTTAGGAAACCACAGTCAGCACATTACACTGACTGATGTGGCTTAGGAATGTGGACAAAGGTGGGGGAAGGTGTGCAAGGAGAAAGAAGAAGCTCATAAAAGCCTAAGAATCAGAACTTGGCATTGGAAAGAAACAATACCCCACTCTATTGGAAACATCAGGAATCCCATATTGGTCAAAGGATTAAATCCAATGACTTTCCCATACCTCTTTTACTACTTTTCCAGTCTCATTTTTTAATACCATTTACCTTCATCTCTGTGTTTCAACAACAATGAAATGGGCAGTTTCTGGACATTTCCTTATCTATCAAGTGCTTCCATAGTCTTTTATTCATACTATGCTATTTGCCAGAATGCCCTTTTCTCTTTGGCATATAGTTACATTTTATTCTTTAAGACATATCAGGATTTTGATTTTTACTTTATTATAATTAGTCTTTTTCCTGGTCCCTTATTTAGGTTTTCTAAATTCCTGCTGTGAGACCATCTGATATTTTTCTTTTTCTTTCTGGCTTATTTCGCTGAGCATGATCCCTTCCAGCTCCATCCAAGTTGCTGCAAATTGCATGAGCTTATCTCTTTTGATTGCTGAGTAATATTCCATTATGTATATGCACCACATCTTCTTGATCCAGTCACAGGCAACTATAAACCAGAGACACACTACAGGGGGAGGTGGGGGGGGATCAAAACAAGGAGGGGGTGAGAATTGTATGGGGACTATAATCAAGATGAAAATGCATACATTGTGCAAAAATGAATGATGTAAAAAATATATAAAATTAAAAAATAATAATTAAAAAAGACATATCAGGAAACTTGTCTAGAAAGTCTCCTTTGACATCCATAAGCTAGTCTTCCTCTATTCTCTTGATACAATAATGTATTATTATCCCTATACATGTCTATCACCTCCATTAGAATAGGAGATTCATGAAGAGCAGGACAGTGACTTCTTGACGCCCAAGTGTTGTGTGTGATAGGTGCTCAGTACATGATCTGTGGATGAAAGTATGAATACAGAGAAGGTTTCAAGGTATTAACTTCAATTATTTGAAGTTTTCATAAGAAAGAGATTTATTCTCTCTTCTACACAAGGCAATGTTTACTAGGATCATGAAATAAAAGCTATAGGAAACAGATTTCAGCTTAATATGGATAAGTTGAAATTGTTCGGTGATATACCGAATCACTTGAAGTACTTTCTTGCAATGGAAGAATTTCAAGCAGAATCTGAACATCTTTTCAGATGTTATACACACACACACACATATATACATACACACACACACACACACACATATCGTGGGTTAGTTACACCGTCACAGCATGCCTACAGTCCTTTTTTTAAACCAGAGTAATCAGAACCCTTGGTCTTACAATGCTCTAGATTTTTTGTACAAATTTCTTTTGAATATTTTTTTCTGCTAAAATAAGGTTATTAGAATTTTGCGGTCTACTACTTCCTAATGCCTTGCTACCTACTATCCCCAAGCTTATATATAAGGTTGCTAACATTCCAAAACAAAAAAGGCTATCTTAACTGGCTAAGAAAGGACTGTATAACTGCAGAGTTCCCAAGCATATTTCCAGGCACTAGATTCCAAAGATTAATGGTAGTTTTACCTCTAGCTTTTCATTATAAAAGTCTCTTGTGGTATAATTTAGTGTAGCACGGTTTGTGTTTTCTCCTACAAGTCTTTTGCTATCATTGTTTTCTTCATTGACAATGCCAGGTTTTTTGCCTTTGGTTTCAAGCAGATATCGGAACTGCTTCTTCCTACAGAAAGACAGTGAAGAGATTCAGAAATTGAGTTACTTATCAGACTTATTAAAATAGGTTTAGTTTTTGTTGATTTTACAGGGGAGCATATGTTCTTTTGATTTTTTGTTTCATGAGTCTGAGTTTGTTATTTATTTGAGTTCAGTTAGGTACCCCAATTTTTCTACTGGTTAAGCTACTCAACCCGAATTCTATTGGTTCATAGCTATTAATCAACATAAACATGTCTCAAACATTTCTAAAGTAAAAAAAAAAAAAACCTCTACCTTAAAACTCAATACAAAAATTTAAACAATCACAGAGCACAAAACAACCCAATTAAAGATATAGAAGAGACCAAAATTTTAAAATCTTTATATTCTATAAAATAATTACCTCTTATAAATCAAATAGTTCATAATTCCATTATGCAGTTCAGTAGTATTACTCATCGCTAGAAAATGGAATGGGATACTGATTTAAGTTTATGCAAAAACAAAACAAAAACCCCCAAACTTACAACTATTACCATATCAGGGCAAAATCCTAGTAGGAAGTAATTAAGGAAACAGGAAGCCTCATCTGATTATGAAGACCATAAACAGTTCCTTTTTACAATATTACCTGAAGCCCAATAAGCACAGAATTCTAGAGGACTACACCTCATTCTCCATCAAGTCACTTTCTGGTTTCTACCACTAAGGGATCTCTAAATGAACTTACTTAGTGTGAACAGAAGTTTGACGGCAGAAGAGGAATGTATCTTTTAAATTTTCTCTATTTTTTTAAGCTTCCTGATGGTTCTTACTAAAAGGCATTTTGCAATCATAATAACCCTAAGGACTGGCACAGCTGTGATACTGATTTAAAAAAGGGAAATGTGTATGGGAAGTATGTGTCATTTCCTGGGTCCAGGTAAATGTCTCCAGGCATGTCTACCATTGGTACTATCAACAATTGGCAAAGACAGACACAAAACAGCACTTTTTTTCCCTTCTTCTTGTCTGCCTGACAGTCTGTAAACATTATCCATGGGGATTTTTTGAGAAAGGATGAAAGTAACTTACTCCACAGGAGATACATTTATTTTTCCCATTTAACTATAGATAGTAACATTTAAGCTTCAATATTATTTTAAACCACCCATGTATTACCAATTCAGGTTGCAAACTATAGAGCACTGGTTTTTCATCACAATTTTTTTATACACAACTTTCCCCCCTTTTCTGATCATATCAAGGCAACCTTTCTTGCAAAATTCTGAGAGTAGGGAAAAAGGATATATTTATATATGATCACCCTAACTGTAGCATATCCATTGGGGTTCTAGCTTATATATGGGAAGATCTCAAATTTATTCACCACTTTAGAGAGCATCCTAAGCGCTCTTGATCACCCTAACTGTAGCATATGATCACCCTAACTGTAGCATATCCATTGGGGTTCTAGCTTAATATGGGAAGATCTCAATTTTATTCACCACTTTAGAGAGCGTCCTAAGCTTCCTTCTTTGCAGCTAGCAAAACCACAACATAAGTTTCCCTGAAATGCCTCAAGGTCAAACACAGGCTCTGTGCTCACCTTACTTCCTCATTGTTCTCATTTTCCCATAGAGCCTGGCCTAATAATTATATTTTGTCAATTCTACAATTTTTTAATGGAATTTTTATTTTTTTCATTCTTTTAGGTGTTTTTGCTGCAAGGGATCGGTCAAAACTACCTAACTCACCAGTTTGAAATGCCTCAAACTGCATAAACACACAGCATAAAACTTGAGAACCACTCTTCAACTACTCCACCAGCTTTCCCACTCCTAACATCCATGCCCTTCGAGGTGTGTACATTCTTTCAGCTCCATTTGAATGCCTCTGTGTTTAGATAGATACTTATTTTTCATAACAACATTGGGTCACAGTATATTGTTTGGTGCTTTACTTCATTTCATTATCTGTTACTGGATCATTTTATGTTAGAACAGGAACTCCACCACAATCATTTTTTTCCCTTTTTTTTAAAAAAAATTTTATTACTGTAATGTAGATGGTATCAAAGAAATACTAGGTCCATATTTGAGAAGTATCATGATTTATTTAGCTCTCTCTATTATTAAGCAGTTAGTTACTTTGCAAAACTGGGCTACTACAAACAATAAAGCAATGTCAAATTTAAAAATTTTCTGTGCACATATGTGTCAGTATTGGATATGTTTCCAGTATTTTGTTGTTGTTGTTCCCAGTATTTTTTAACCACAACTTTCAGATAAAAAAATACGATAAATATTGCCAAATTATCTCTTTCCCAAAGTCTGCATCAAGATATATTTCTATCAACAGTGTAGAGTGTATACTGCCCTGAGTACTACTGGAACCTTGCGAGTATTGGTTTTTAAAGTTTCAAGTCAATCTTATTGGCGAAAATGACATCTCATTATTTTAATCTATTTTGTATTGCTTCTCCAGTTTTTACATTTTTCCAATTATAACTGGATACATTTTGGGCTTACTATTTTCCAAGTTTAATTTTATTTCATCTGCTAATCAAATAGATTAATATCTGTCACAATGAAAATAAATTGGCCATAATATATTTGTACTTGTTGATAAACTTAGAATATATGAATTTTGTTTACAATAAATTTCATAATTATTGCATTTTTTGGTTGGCTGCAGTTTTGGGGGTCATCAATTCTATTACCACTGATATTAACATTCCCATATTTGTTTGTGGTTTTTGGTATTTTCCTGTTACATATTTTTCTTTGTTTTCAACCTTTATAGATTGCATTCACTAGAGGTGTCTCTCAAAAACATTAATCCAATCTCAGAGCTACTACTAATATATCAATAGGAGAATTTAATTTGTTAAGATTTACAGTGATAACTACCATGTTCATTTTTCATTTAACTTCCATTTTTAGCCTTTTGTTGATCAGTATTTTTTCCTTTTAGTAGTTTAGAAAGTATACATCTAATTTTTTTCCTAAATTTTTTAAATCTTTAAATCTTTAAAATTTAATACAGATATAAAACATGTATTTCTGGTATTACGTAGTATCTATTCTCTTTTCCAAACAGGGAAATAAACTAAGACAACTCTGTCTTTCTCTTATGACTTTCTGGGATTTTTATTTTCAAGTTATTGTTTTTTACATTATAATTAGTCTTTTTTGAAACAAAGAATTATGACTAATTTCACACCATTTCTTAAATACAATGCTTCCTATTTCTTGCATTCACAGTTTGCTTAATAGCATTACTTCTCTAAGTGTTTGTTGTTTTCTTTTTCAGAGTCATTCTATAGGATTTTCAGTCTACCCATCAGTTACTCTTGGGTAAGATCTACAATCTGAACTGAACTAAATGGGGAATGAGGAGTATCACACCAGATACCCAATCAGGTGGTATAATTATAGCTGTGCAACATGGCTCTGGAGCCATGATCTGGGGAGGGCAGTGGGGAACTTCCTAATGCCTAAAGCAGTTGAAGTTGTATGATCCTGGACCTTGCAGTGGGAACATGCAGATCCTAGCTGTAGCAAAGGCAGCAGTTTCCCTGGTGCTATCACTCTGGGAGTCATCTCTGGAGCCCCAGTCTAGGGATTGCTTCCCCACTCCTTGCAATGATTCTGTAGATAACTAATTCCCTCTCTGTCAAATGTGCTTTGCTTACTCTAGTCAAAGTGAACTGTATCTATAAATGAACCATGACTGATATCCATCCATGGCTTTCCTCCTTCCATCCTTGCCACATCCTGTATCAGTCAGCTTTTCTAAGTATTTTTTAAATTATCCTCTTATCCATTTTCATTCTTTTAGTTCAGGCCCTCAGAATCTCTCTCCTCATAATCTATAGATTAGCCCTTGGTTGGTCTCTATTTCTTCTATGTCTGACTGCTCAGATGGCAGCCTTTCTACAACATATCAATATTTAATCACATTATTGTTATGTTTAATTACAAAGCACAAGTTTTCATTTTGTTTTGTACATATTGCAAGGCTTCAAAATCAGTCCATAATCTTCCTAGCTTCCTTTCTTATCACTATTCACAATAGTGAATTGCAGTGACTTATTTATAATTCCTTGTGTCTCTACAGACCTCTTTCCCCCATATCCTCAACCTGAAAAATTCCTATTCATTCCTGAAGAACAATATACATTTTTACCTCCCTTGAGAAGCCTTCCCTGTTATACTCCAAAATAGTTTCTCTTATTCTCCTATAGCTCTCTCTCATAGAATCGGAAACATAATTGTTTACCTATATCTCTTATATATAATTTATTAGATTATAAATCATGTGTGATCAGTGACTTTGTGTTAATTTACATCCCCAACACTTTAAATAGGACCAAGAACAAAATAAATTTAAGGTAAACATTTGTGGGATGCATAAATAGTGTGGCATTTTTCCCTTTTCTGAGTGCAACATTAATTCTGTAAAAACTACCAAAATGAAAATTTACCTGGCATCACCCAGAATTGAAATCAGACGGTACTGGGGTAATTCAGAAGATGCTACATGAGCTAGGATCCCAAAGAGCCTCTCAGCCATTATCATATCATTCTGTGTCACCTGAAGAGATACAATTAAGAGGGGTCAAAAACGATGCTGTCTCTGGGCTTGATACAACTAACATAACTCCAAAGATACGTCCAGATTAAATATTTTATTTTTAGTCCCGGAAAATTTTATTTTTAGTCTGGCCTACAAGAAGACAGTGGTCATTGATATTCCATTTTCTTCCCTGAGGTAATTAGGATGAAGATGTACAAATATGACTCATGTTAGTGGATGATAACCAGGATGTGAGCAGTTAGCTCTGACTTAAAAGTTCTATTTCCTGAGAATTACACTTGAAGTAACGTAAATTCTTCATGAATTTTTCAGAAATCCTAGAGGTTCTTGTAGCAGAATGATTTAGGAGGGGAAATTCTCAAGCGCCGATGGAATTGATTTATTTGAATAATTTATCAAAGGTAAGTCAAGGTGTTGTCCACACCTTGCTCCAGTAAGGATAATTTTGTTCCTTCCTCAGAGATAGAAATGTCATTGAATTAACAAGGACATCCCAGTTCATTTTGAAATTATATCTGCCTTTCTCCCTTGAAGGAACAACTTGTATACAGCTATTCCTTATGAATGTTCATTCCTCTGTCAACCGAGAAAGTACTATAAGTTAAAAGCAGGACTTGGATTAACATCTGAGCATATTTTCTTTAATATAAAATAAGGTTCTTTGCATTTTAAATACTATTAGCTTTTCTATTCAGTTCTGTGGTTCCCAATCAGGGGTTCCCTAGGGAACATTTGGCACTGTCTGGAAACACTTTTGTTTCAGCTGGTGAAGGGGTGCTACTGGCATCTAGTGGGTAGAGGTCAGGGATGCTGCTAACCATTCTACAATGCACAAAACAGCTCCCAAAGAATTGTCTAGCCCAAAATTTCAATAGTGCTAAGGTTGAGAAACTCTGAGATAAAGTTGGGGTCTTTTAAAATTCATGCTTGGGCCTCCCTGGTGCCGCAAGGGATTAAGATGCAACCTATGAAACTATCCGCAGCCACTGCAGCATGAGTTTGATCCCTGGCCGGCCAGGGAGCTACCCACATGGCACGACAGACCTCTCCTGACTCACCCACTGCTCCCCTCAGCAGTGTATTTCATACATCTGCCTGTTTTGCTCCCCACTCTGTCTCTGGTGAATCCTCTTATCCCCCATACCTCTGGCTTGTACCCCAGTTCTTGTATGCACAAATAAATAAAACTTTAAAAAAAGTTCATTCTTAACACTATATATAATTCACTTAATGGGCATTTTCTGAAAAATAAACTCCACAATTCACAAGTATTTATATACATCAATCAGTATAGACTGACTCTTCCCCTTCCCTGCCCTTCCTTAGATCTTCATAGCTAATGCGGCTGCTATTCCCTCAAATCCTACCCTTAGCTGACAACTAAGATGTTTGGTCTACTATAGTCACCTAGTGGTTGGCACAGGCCATTACTCCGTGTTTTCTTTTTGATATACTTAATTCAATTTGGCTACCAAAGTTAATATTCTCTCTTATACAAATGAGAATGAGAAATATATCATTATATATTGTCAAAGATCAGATAAGCAGCTTTATTTGAAGTCTTTTAATGATATGTCAAATATCCCCAGCATTCACATTTTTGGAACTTAAATCAGAATAAGTTATATTGATTCTCTATGATTCTTCTTCACCTCACGGTAGCTGAATTTTTGGACTTACAGGCTGAGGTACTTACAATACATTAACTGCAGGGAAATACAGTTGCTATTACCACTGTGCTGGTAAAGCTGATTACAGTTAATCTTATCATCAAGAGATCCTCTCAATTTTAAGAGATAATTACAATAATACTGACAACCTACAGAGGGTTGTTCCCCCTGCCCCTACTTTGGAGGATTATATAAATTCAGTTCAGGGATTTCCTCAGTAGAGGTAGAACAGAGAATTACTCTTTGCCTCCAAAATAATATCTAAAGAAGACATGGTCTTTAGGTAGCTGGGGGACTCCCCGCCAGCAAACTTAAAAATCAGAATCAAACTGAAAAATAACTTTCACTAATAACATTGTAGTTATTCAGGTTCCTGAGTTATACAATACACATATGTCATAGAGTGCTGTTAACAAACTATCAACAAAGCAATTCAGAAATTGGCTTTTATTTGTTTTATTTCCTTTTTTCTCACATCTTTTTTTCTCTTATTTTATCTTTACTCTTCATTTCCCCTTCTTAACTCCTTTTTTTTTTGTAGATCATTCTTCTCCCCTGTATACATTCTCTTCCCTCTCCCCTCTTTTCTTCTCTTCCTTCTACCATGACACTTATTAGTTGAAATTTAGATATCACTTCCCCATCCCTTCTTGCATGTCAGGAAGCCTGTAAGCAATTTGAAAAATAGAATGATCATGTTACCTACAGAAATGTTCTTTCTTTTGAAATTGTCACCCTACCAACATTTTACTTTCCTAAATGCTTACAAATAAGAGAAAAAATAATTAATGTTCACCATGGCTTTGTTACTATTTTATTTTCAAAACTGTTTAGTGCTTTAGACTTTTTTTTTGATAGATGTTTAGCTTTTTGACATTGTAAATGATAATATTATTTTAAAAAGCAACAATTCTTAAAAACTCTACCATGGTTACTTAAATTCTTGACCATTTTAATAACTATTTATCCTGAAAGGGGGCATTTTTATTTTACAGTTGACTTAGTATTTAGCTTACCTCTGTTCCATTTATTTTCTGCATACTAAAATGGCTCAGTCTAAACAGTACATAATATTTCCAAAGTGTAAAATTGACAACTGGATTTCCTTGAGGATCAATTGTTAACTGGTCAATGCGACGGAGTTGTGCCAGTGCATTGAACTGCTGTAGCATGACAAGATTTGTTTCTTTGAATTTGAGGTGCTGAAATAATAAAGGACAAAAACAAGAGCTGAACATTGAGCTTAATCATTTTAAAATATTTAACATTGAAGCTTCACTAATCATTCTCTAGGCAAATCTGTGAACTTTAGTTTTAGTATGTTTTCAACTGAATATATTAAACTTACATAACTTTAAGCCACCTAATATATCACTGATGCAATCCGTTAATCCGCTCACTATTGAAGTCAGAATGATTTCCCTTCTGCAAAGCATATCCCCCAATTTATTAACAAATATTTTTAAAAAGCATGTGTACAACTCAGACTTCTATGTTTTACAGTGAAATTACATCTTCATAGGAAAGGTGAGGAATCAAAGTTTCAGAACTTCAAAAACACAGGTCTGAAAATGCTTCTGAAAACACCTAGTTAGCTATCATCATCTCTATTTTGATGATTACTGTGTAGGCTGATTAAAATGCCTTCAGAAAAATCAAGTCACAAAAGCTGAAAAGCTGATGCAAGAGTATTGTGAATTTGGATGATCTTTTCTAAACATATTGTCTCCACTGCTGTCTTCCTGAGGGAAGATGGTGTGGCAAAAGGAAAAAAAAACTATAAAGGAACAAGGGAAAGAAATCACCTTTCTAATAGAAAAACAATGATTAAAAAAATCATGAAGAGCTCATGGAAATCACAGTTTCTGTGAATACCTACTAATAAATAACACCATAATAAGAAAATGCTAATTCTCAAAATAATTTCAATGAGCTAATAAAATTATTTAAAATGTTAAGAGACTACAGTAAAAATTATATAAAAATGTATATGCCCCATTAATAGCAGGTACAATAAGTAAATATATAATATAGGCTCATGTGAGGTCCTGTTGAATACTTTATACAGTAAAAATACATAAATTGAGCAAAATTATATTACTCCTTTACACACCATAAAGAATTATTTTCTACAGAGATAATTTCCAATATAAACGGAAAACTTCAAGGCCATTATGAATGCTAATTTAAATCCCAGATCCAGAAAATCAACACAAAAGCTCAGTCTTTTGCCAGATAGAAAGTACATAAATAAAACTTAAAACAGGTTTTTGGCTTGAACACAAGAGTCATGACTGAGAATAATTCAAATATACTACTAAAAGGAAACATTTACCAGAGAATTAGGAAACTTAATCTTCAATTTGGGAAGCACTTGGACGATTTCATCAAATTCTATAAAAGTAAAGGAGACTGTTGTCACCATTCCTGCTGTTTGGACACTCCAATTCCGATCCAGCGAATCCAGAGCTCCTGAGCCATACAGACAAAGTGTGTCTCCATCCACTTCAACAAGGTGTGTGTCTGTGACAGTTAAACCCTGGAAAGCACTGGTGAGCCCTGGGTCCAGAGACCTGGAAAACCCAACATACCTTCTAAATGAAAGTAATATGCAAAGTACATAATAGAATATAAAGACTTGTTAGAAAAGACAGTTGAAATTGTATATCTACCTTTTATTAATTTCAGTAAGCCCAGAGTATCAAAGACTATGTTTTATAGAACATCTGGAAGTTTTTGCATTCTTCTAGTCAAAAAAGAGGCATGTGTGAAATAAAATACTATCTTTAAACCCAAATTATCAAGTAAAGGTACTACATATTGATTTAGCTTTAAGACAATCCATTCAATCTATCATAGCTATTCTCTCATGCCAATACAAAAAGGGTTTCTTAATCTTTAAAGTATTCACTCTTTGACTGAAAAAATTAATTTTACAAAACAGTATTTTTATAATAAAACAATATAATATGAAAATGCTTAAAAACATTTGGGAAGTGCCACACAGTGGAACCAAACAAAGTGGAGGGCACCTTGCCTCCACCCACCCAAGTGCACCTGGTGACCTTTTCCTTTCTTCCCCAAGGTGGGTATGGGGGCGGAAAGTCAAACTCTCAAGTTAGACTTAATTAAAAAGAGCCATTTCACTTGAGTGTGTACTAAAAAAGAATAAAGAAGGCCAACAAAGACTCAGAGCAGAAAAAAGAAAAAAGGGAAATAAGGAACACTCATCCACTGTTGGTAGGAATTTGGTGTGGCCTCTACAGAAAACGTGCGGAAACTGCTCAGAAAAATAAAACTGGAAACACCACATGATCCAGCAGTACCACTACTAGGTATTTACTCAAAGAATAGGAAAACATTAATATGAAAGTATGCACTCTGTTCATAGCGGCATTATTCAAAATAGTCAAGTCATGGAACCAATCTAAATGCTGCCAACATAAAAAAATTGTAGAATAAAGAAATTGTATGAATTCAGTGGAGTACTACTTAATCATTTTAAAAAATTAAATAGTGCCTTTTGGGACAAAACAGATGAAATAAATCAGGAAGTGAAAGGCATTACTGAATGGCTTCTCTCATATGTGGAGTATAAATAACCAAAGAAAATAACCTGGCAAATCCTAACAAAAGTGATTCTTAGACTCTGAAAAACATACTGGTTACCAGAGATGGGATGGCGTAGAGTAGGGAAGGTGATAGGGCATTTGCACAAGAGTATTGGTGGAGGGTGAGTGAAGCATGTGCACATATGAAGGTGTGATGTTGTACTCCCAAAATTATATAGTTACATAAATAATTGGCAAATTAATATGAGGCAAAAAAAGATTTCTTTGCCTTTAAGAGTTCCTAATCTATATGGATGGTGAAAAGCAAGATAAATACATACATTAACTTTAATATAATGTTCTTATTGTCGTACAATGAATATTTAAATGATATGCTCTAAGAATACAGAGAAGAATGACTATTCTAGGGGAGAGAAGTCAGACTTCAAAGGAGTAGTATCTGAACTGTCTTTGAAAGATGAATAGTAAAATTTCATTAAGAGGAGAAAGGAGGGGGCCTCAGATTGAAGAAAGGCACAGAAACCTAACTATGTATAATATGTTCAGGTAAGATCAATTTCATTATGGCTGGAATACTGAATAATAGTGTAAACTGGATCCCCACAGTACCCAGAGGCCACAGGGCAAGGTGGCTTTGTTGGGCTGAGGTGCTATGGCCTCAGCCCACCGCCTGTGGACAGTGCCCCTCTTCCAGCCCCAACAAGGTAGGTTCCAGCCATGACTCCCTGGAACCAACAGGCCCATGAGCCTGCCCTGACCTGATTTCAGGCTGGGCTGGGCTTTCCCCCCTTTTATATCTGGCTCTAGGATTCTAAAATGGAACTAAATGGACCAATCAGGTTCAAGCTCACTCCATTAATTATTCGGATTAAAAAATGGAAAATGAGCTGATTGATGCTAAGTGGTCCAAACAAATGCTTCAAGATTGAAAACAATCCAGTTAGGCTTGTAGGATGGGACACCCTAAAGGGGATATAAGGCAGAATCAGGGACAGCTTGATTAAGTCTGCTCCCAGCTTTCGAAGAAGTATTCTGCTCCTGGCCTCTGAAGAAAAAAGAGTCAACTGCCAGCCTCAGAAGAAAGAAGAGATTCATTTTTCTCCTGACCTTTGGATTGTCAGACCACCTTCAAAGAAGATTTCTGCTCTGGGCCTCAAAAGAGAGAAGAAGGATTTGAGAAGCACCTTTGAAAAAGAAGTCACTCTGCTGCCAGCTTTCAAAGAGGATTTGGCAGATGCCCTCTGAAGAAAGAGAAGCATCCAGCATCTCCATGGGATCCAGTGGACCTCCATAGATCCTCTCAGAGACTCAACCGCTGTACCTGCCTCTGGCCCTATCTCTGATATTGCCTGCAAGGAGCACTGCTGGGCTCAGCCCACAGCCTCAAGAGCTGACAAAAGCCTCTGGTTCTCTGGCACCACCTGGTGCTGGAATGTCTGTCAGTGTCTAGTTCAGTATTGGGCCCCAGCCTCCAGACTGCTGCCGTGGGCCGCTGCAGACACTATCAGGGGTGAGACAATCAATCACATGTGGCCTTAAAAACCCTCCTTTTCCCCAATCTTCTGTCTGTTAAATAAACCCTGTTGTTGGACCCTGAGCTTGAGTGGTCTTGCAACTGTACATACAGGTGAGAACACACTGACAGTGACCTGTACCCCACCTTGGGCACTGTGCTTTGACACTGTTTGACCGTGTCTTGGCACTGTTTGAACACTGTTTGGTCACTGTCCTTTTGCACTCTTTAGCTCTGTTTGCATATACTTTTAAGTCTTTTAGTACTGTTTCAATAGGACTGAAACATTTGAGAGAAGTAACTGCTGAAGATGAACCTGAAAAGTGAGATTTTATCTTATAGGCTGAGGAGCAGAAAAGATTTTTAAATAAATAGGACTGTATTCAATTAAAGTTTTAAAGCACCTCCAATGTGCCATGAATGGAGCTAGGTAGTGATCCTAGGGATACAAAGATGAATAAAATATGCTCCCTGCCATCAAGGACCCTATTCAACTTTGTGGAAATGTAGCAGAGAAAGGCAAGCTGGCGGAAAATTGGAAGGAGGGTCAGCACAATAGCATTAAACTAGACCATGAGAAAACATACCAAAAAAAAGGGCATGGTGTAGTAAAAACGTACTGGCTAGAAAATCACAAATCTGTCATTAATAAACAAACTGAGTGGCAAGTTATTTAATAACTTTGTAGTTTCAGTTTCCTTGTATGTACAATGGTGATCATACATATTTTTTCAAAGTGCTATGAAAACTAGAAATAATATTCTATAGAAAATGTAAGAGAACACAGATATACTGGCTATTTAAGAGACAATAAAAGTATGCTATAGTGATAGTTCAACTGTGGCAAATGAAGAACAGGGATTTGTTAATAGTGTCTCCAACTTTTAGAGTAGCTTACTGTGTCATCTTGTTTTCTACCTCTACCTAGTCTGAACTAACACTTTAAGAAATGTTCTTTTTTTTTTAATGGAGGATCCATCTTTTAAAATTTCTTTCCCATTCAGTGAAGTCCAATATACTGCCTAACTCAAATATTAATTATATAATAGTAGGTAGTATGCCATCAAATAGGAATTCTCTTTGAGATGGTTATGGCTAATTCCAATTCCAGATGTTCATTCATTCAACTCTACTTAAGAATGAATAAGAAAAATATTTGATGCTTTCTTGATTAGTAGAAGACACTAAGAAAGGGCAGGGTGATTAACTTAATGTAACTAAAATGAGTCTTTGATGTTAGGCTAAATGGAGAATATACTCGAAGGTCTAAGTGGAAAAAATAATATTTCAGAGAGGTGTATTTTTCAAGTTGTTTTTTTTTTCAAGTTTAGATGTTTTACAACAGGCTAGAATAGAAAGACTTAAAATATTTCGGAGGATTCTTTTCCCAATGAATAAGTGGTGCTGATTCCTATAATACCATATTTTATGAATTTCTATTACAACATTGGTAGGTGTGGAAATTCATTTTATGCATTATATTTTATTATAGTATCATTGGCTAAAATACTACAGTATTCATAGACAGGAAATGACCAAAAATAAACCAGCTACACTACATGCATCCAAAGTAAGCAAAGAAAATATTACACCAAGCACTTTCCCATTTCTGGCAGGGAAAATAAACCTGCAATATGTCATTTTACGATAGAGCTGTCCCAAGTACAGTGAACAGTGAAATCATTAATGGGATATACCAAAGTTTTACAGAATCTTTTTCTTTATGTGCCTATAATTTTTTCATGGACAATTTTTTCCAGGCATTTAGTTATATACATTTAGTTACATATATAAGCCCAAGGTCACAGACATTGTAACACAAGAATTAGCCACTTTTTTGGCATTGCAAAATACTAAAGACTATAAATGGATTGTTAAAAATGGAAAAATTTATGTAGTACTAAAAGACAAATAAGAACTCTAAGGAAGCGTTGTAAACCTCTTACTAGCTCTCTACATTAAGAAAGAACTGGGTTTCTATAATTCAAGATAAATACTCTGTAAATTTTTGAAAAATTACAGAGAATGTAATAATACAACTTCTAAAATTTAAAATGCTTTGCTTTATACTTTCAGGTAAAATACCAGACAGATTGAGCATATGAATTTGAAACCTATTCTTCTAAGATTGCATTAAAGTGACTGAAAAGGTATAAACCCCCAATAATAAGTACAAGGGGGGTGGAGTCAGAGGTAATCTGCTAGTAAGAAGTTTCAGCAAATTTCTGGAAGCTGGGAAGTGAACAGTGCAGATGATGAAGAGGAAGAAAGGAAGCCATAGTTTCAAAATGTACAAGAAAGCGTAATGAAGATGGCAACCAACTTGCCTACTAGAATTCTGAAAAGGAAAGAACAGATAAGATGGAAGATTAGATTGAGAAGTGAGACTGAATAATTGAAGATCTGTAAAAGGACTCTACCACCTACATCCACCATTGTCAACAAATAGGCAGAGTGACATTACAGATCAGTGAGAAAAGGAAAGAATACACAATAAATAGCACTAGGGCACTGTTTCTATTTATAGGGGGGAAACAAACAGATCAGACCTCAACTCCAAACTTAAAAATCAACTTCAGGTATTTAAAGACATCTCCTTATATCACATTCTATGTACTTTAATAACACCTTGTGCTTTGATTATAAAAGTCCTTCACCTCATTGATTAGGTTAATTCCAAGGAATTTGAATTATTTTGATGTGATCATGAATGAAATTGTTTTCTTAATTTTTCTTCTCATACACATAAAAAAAGATTTTTATGTTGATATTGTAACCTGCCACTTTGCTGTATCCATTTACTATTTCTAACAGCTTTTGGTGGCATTTTTTAGGGTTTTCTATATAAAGCACCACGTTGTCTGCAAATAATGATGGTATCATTTCTTCTTTTCTTCTCTATCTATCTATCTATCTATCTATCTATCTATCTATCTATCTATTTATTTATTTATTTGTTTATTTATTTATTTAAGCAGGAGAGGTCTGCGCGCCATGTGGGACCCTCCTCCAGTGGCCAGGGAGCAGCCGGGGATCGAACCAGCGCTGCAGAAGCTGCGGGCAGCTTGCAACCCACCGATCAAACGCTGCGCCACCAGGGAGGCCCCCATTTCTCCTTTTCTAAACTAGATTCCTTTTATTTCTTGTTATTGTCTGACAGATCTAGTTAAAAGTTCTAATACTAAATTAAAAACTTGTGGTGGCAGTGGGGATTCTTGTTTTTTCCTTTAAAGGGAAGCTTTCAATTTTTTAGCATTAAGTGTAATATTGGCTGTAGGTTTGAGATACAGTGACTTTATTATGTGGTGGCAGATAACTTCTATTTCTTTCTTTTTAGGAGTTTTATCATAAACAGGTACTGCATCTTGTAAAATGCTTTCTCTGCTATCTATTAACAGTATCATGATTTTTACCTTTAATTTTGTTGACATATGTAATACGTGTTTCAAGTTATGTATATTAAAACATCCCTGCATCCATGGGATAAACCTCACTTGATCATGATGTATAGTCCATGTCATTTATGGTTGAATTCCATTTTCTAGTATTTGTTGAAAATTTTTGCATCAATGTGCATTAATAATATTGGTCTGTAGTTTTCTTGTGTTGTCTTTATCTGCATTTTTGTTTTAGAGTAATGTTGGCATGATAAAAATGGTTTTAGGGAGTACTTTATTCTTAGGTTTTTAAAAATAATTTGAGCAAGATGGACATTATTTTTTTAAAATGATAGAATTCCCCTGTAAAGACAGATGGTCATGGGCTCTTGTTCTTGGGGAGAGTTTTGACTACTGTTTCAATTTAAATACTTGTAATCAGTTTATTCAGCAACTCTGGTTTCTCCCTGGTTTACTCTACATAAACTGTATTATTTTCAAAATTTGTCCATAGTTTCTTATGATCTTCTGTGTTTATATGCCATCTGTGGTAATGGTTCCTCTTTCATTTTGATTCTGTTTATTTTTTTCTCTCTGAAGGTCTTGTTGTGTAGACTTTTTTGATGTGTATTATATTTCTACTCTTGTTTTTCATTCTTACCTACCTTCTACTAACTTTGGATCTTATTTGTTTCTATTTTTCAAGTTGCTTTAGGTGTAATATTATGCTGTTTATTTAGTTGGGATGGTTTTTTTTTTTTTGGCTTCTTAACGTGGATCTGGGCAATTGCAAAAAAAAAAAAAAGTCAACAACATATACTTTTATAAAAAAATAGCTACATAGGCAAAGGGAAAAGTAGGTGAATGTGTCAATGCATATAACTTTTCAAAAAAGAAGTGTCACCTGTGGTAAATAGCATTGAGAGTTAAAGTAAAACAAGGACTTAACATTCAAAAAGTCAAACTGAATCATTGGATTGAGTCCCTAGTTTAGACACATACAAGATATAATAAGATCTTTTATTATCTAAAGTCTCTTAGAAATATTTCTACCTTTTGATGTAAGAGATTTTCATAGGAATCAGATAACTACAAACTAAATTGAAAAAATGATCTATAACCACTAGGAAGTGATAAGTAACTGACTTTGCATTATAGTCCCCACGAATAATTCACTATTAACTAAAGTTTTGGTTTTTTGACTTCAGATATAAATATCACCTTTGGCTCGCTGATTTAATAGCTTTTAGGACATTAAAAAGGGTCAAACCAAGATAATGTAATATGTCTTCATTACATGAGCTAACTGTTCATTACATGAAATAATCGTTCATGTAATGAAGTCAAGTTCACTTTGCCAGTACACTTTCAATGGACTGAAAATAAATCTTTTGCTAGAAATTATAAATCCTTTTCTTAATGATTCATCTCTACATCTCCAGTGAACCCAAACATCATTTTTTCCATTTCTCCCAAAACTTCTATGTGCTCCTTGCCTCAAAAGTCTCTGACTTATGGAGCTTCTAATAAAAATTCTGAAACTCTTGGCAGTAATTATACAGCAAAACAATCTTCACTAACATATACTTTTTTCTTTAGGAACTGACTATAATTGAGATAGTAAAAGTGAAGACACTACAATGTTTAATTATTTTTAAGGGTCACAGAATTTTTGGACATAAGCTGATTAAAAAGTTCAAGGTAGGGGCGGAGCAACATGGCGGCGAGGAGACGCTGCGAGTAAGATCTCCCATTAAAAAAAGTTAATAGGGAGGAAAAGCAGCAGGTCCCAGTGAGAACTGGGACACGGAAGATAAACGGGTGACGCCAGCAAACTACCCGAAGAAGAAAGTGGCCATAAAAGAGGACTAGAAGGGAGGGAAGCGCAGAACCCTGCTCCCCTCCCCCGCCCACAGAGGCGGCACTCTCCGACCCGCAGAGAGGAGGAAAACAACAAACCAAAACGACCAACAAGAACTAACGACGCAGCAAGCGGGACTGTGCGTGGAAAGGAACTATGGCAGCCACCACACCCCGTGAACGGGAGCTGAGGCGAACCCTGCAGGATCCGCCGCAGCAGTGAGGGAACGGCTCCGGGCGCCATTAGAGAAGAACAAAGACCCCGGGAGACGCGCACACAGCCCGGGCTGCCGGTAAGCTGGCGCGGAAAAGTGGCGTGCTCGGCGCGCTTGAAAAGCAAGTGCAGACCGGGATCGCAGCTGCCCAGGTCCCCGCGCCTGCGACCTAGGCTTGCAGGGAGACGACCTAGGCTTGCGGGGAGACGCGCGGAGGTCCTCACTGACTTGAAGGTCCCTCCCTGAGTGAGCAGGAACCAGGCGCCCAGGCACGGGAGCGGTGCAAAAGGCGCCATTCCCGCGCCACTGAACTGGGCTACAGCCCGCGTCCTGGACCTGAGGGCTTTGAACTGAGACCCGGGGCACGAAAATTCGGGGCGTGGGTTCTCCACGACGGTGGGGCACAAGGCAGACACAGCACCCCAAAGCTGTTGAGGTGTACCCTACCATTCCCGCTCTGTTCCCTGTCCCACGGGGTGGGGGGAGGCGAAAAACAGCCCCCCAAGGACAATAGGAGAGATCTCTGGCGCCACCTAGCGACCAGGAAAAAAAAAAGTCCCTAACACCCCATAGAACAGGAAATTTCTTAAGACTGCTTGAAAAGGGCAGAAGGCTTCTGTAGGACCCAGTGGCCAGCCAGGAAGTTATTCCACGCCAGGCCCCTTCCGACCAGCAGTCTGAGCCCACAGAGGGAGCAGGCACCCACGTCTGGGGCAGACCGGGTGCGCAGAAGAGTGTGCCTGAAACCGGAGGCACAGGGACTGCATCCCGCTTCGCCATTTGAGAACAGGGACATTTCTTCAGTAAAAACTGCCTAAAACCAGCAGAAAGCTCCCCCAGAAGACAGAGATGGCTCCTGGAAGAGCCAGAGGGGAGCGGAGAAGTTCACCCAAGATGTCAGTCAGTCCGAGCAACACAGTGTCCCAACGCATACGACAAATTAGAAAACAGACAGTAGGGAGTAGAAGAACCACACGCAACCTAACAACTCCTCAGGAAAGAAGCACACCACAAAAAGAAAACCACTCCCCAGATTGCAACGACAGCAACTTGGAAGAACTTCTGAGCCTTCCAGAAAGAGAATTTAAAATTGCCATGATTAAAAAAGTGATAGATCAGAAGAAGGAAATTGAGTCCCTAAAGAGGGAAGTAAAAGAAATGCAGGAGATCAAAGAATTAATGGAGGAACTAAAGAACTCCGGGAAAAGCAAGGAAAGCAGAATAGATGAAACGGAAGAACGAATAAGTTCTCTTGAAGACACAGAAATAAAAAGAACCAAAACAGAAAAGGAAAGAGAAGTACGAAGGAAAAAGAATGAAGAAAGACTTCGGGAACTATCTGACTCCATGAGGAAAGGAAATATAAGAGTTATAGGAATCCCAGAAGGAGAGGAGAGAGATGTAGGAACAGAGAAAATATTCCAGGAGATAATTGAAGAGAACTTCCCAAATGCGAAGAAGGAGCTGAAAATTGATATACAAGAAGCAAGAAGAACACCAAACTTCCACGACGAAAGGAAAAGCACAGCAAGACACATAATAGTAAAGCTCCCAAGAATCCAGGACAAGGAAAAAATAATGAAGCTGACAAGAGGGAAGAAACAGATAACATTCAAAGGAAAACCAATCAGGCTGACATCAGACTTCTCTGAAGAAACACTACAGGCAAGGAGAGAGTGGAGGGACATAGTCAACAGACTCCAAGAAAACAGATGCCAACCAAGAATACTCTATCCCGCAAAGCTCTCTTTCCTCCATGAAGAAAGAATATGGACCTTCCCAGACAAAGAGAAACTCCGGAATTTCATTACGAATAAACCCCCACTCCAAAAAATACTACAAGGAATCCTAAAGCCAGAACCTCAGAGGGACGAATAACAACGAAAGAAGACCAAAAAAAAAAAAAAAGTTATTAAAAGAATAAATAAAATCAAAGGAAAGACAAACATAATGGCAAATACAGATGCTCACATATCAATATTAACTCTAAATGTAAATGGACTAAACTCTTCAATAAAAAGACACAGAGTTGTAGCCTGGATTAAGAAACAAAACCCAACCTTTTGCTGTCTCCAGGAAACACATTTAGCTATAAAAGATAAAAATAGACTCAAGTCAAAGGATGGAAAACAATCCTACAAGCAAATGGGAAAAAGAAAGCAGGAACAGCTATACTTATATCAGATAAAACAGACTTCAAACTCAAAAAAATAAAAAGAGACCCCAATGGTCACTACATTATGATCAAGGGGACAATACTTCAAGAAGAAATAACACTCATTAACATATACTCACCAAACGAAAGAGCACCAAAATATATCAGACAACTGTTGTCCTCTCTGAAAACAGACATCAGAGAAAACACATACGTAGTGGGAGACTTCAACACACCACTATCAACACTGGATAGATCAACAAGACAAAAAATAAGTAAAGAAACTAAAGCTCTAAATAAGGACCTAGAGCATTTGGGCTTAACAGACATCTATAGAACACTAAACCCAAAAAAAACGGAGTACACATTTTTCTCAAGCGCACACGGATCATTCTCCAGGATCGATCACATACTGGGGCACAAGACAAACATCAACAGATACACCAAGATTGAAATCATACCAACCATCTTTTCTGACCACGAAGGCATCAAACTAGAAATAAATCATAAAAAGAAGGCAAGGAACTATCCTACCTCATGGAGATTAAAAGCCACATTACTGGAAGACCACTGGACTAACGAGGAGATCAAAGAAGAAATTAAAAAATTCTTTGAATTGAATGACAAGGAGGACACCAATATCCTAAATGTATGGGATGCAGCAAAAGCAATAATAAGAGGAAAATATATAGCAATAGAAGCTCACATCAAAAAACAAGAAAGAACTCAAAGAAACAACCTAATCTCGAAGCTCAAAGATCTAGAAAAAGAACAACAAAAAAACCCCAAAACCAGTAGAAGAAAAGGAATAATAAAAACCAAAGCAGAAATAAATGAAATTGAAACTAAAAAAACAATCCAAAAGATCAATGAAACCAAGAGCTGGTTCTTTGAAAAAATAAATAAAATAGACAAACCCCTAGCCAGGCTCACAAAGGAAAAAAGGGAGAAAGCACAAATACACAGGATCATCAATGAAAGAGGAGAAATCACAACGGACACAGCAGAAATCAAAAGAATAATCAGTAACTACTATGAACAGTTATATGGAAACAAGTTCAACAATCTAGAGGAGATGGACAAATTCCTACAACTCTACAATCACCCAAAGCTAGATAAAGAAGAAATAGAACACCTAAACAGACCAATTACAAGCAGCGAAATTGAAATAGTAATCAAAAACCTCCCCAAAAACAAAAGCCCAGGGCCTGATGGATTTACAAATGAATTCTACCAAACATTCAGAGACGAATTAGTGCCTATCCTTCACAAACTCTTCCAAAAAATTGAGAAGGAAGGGACAATACCAAACACGTTCTATGAAGCCAATATTACACTAATACCAAAACCGAACAAGGACAACACAAAAAAGGAAAACTACAGGCCAATCTCCCTAATGAACACTGATGCAAAAATCCTCAATAAAATTTTAGCTATCAGAATCCAACAATGTATCCATAAGATAATTCACCACGACCAAGTTGGATTCATTCCAGGGGCACAAGGATGGTTTAACATCCGAAAATCAATCAACGTTATCCAACACATCAACAAAAAGAAATATAAAAACCATATGATAATATCAATAGATGCTGAGAAAGCTTTCGACAAAGTGCAACACCCATTCATGATAAAAGCCCTTGAAATTCTTGGGATACAAGGAACATACCTCAACATCATAAAGGCCATCTATGACAAGCCAACAGCCAGTATCATTCTCAATGGTGAAAAGCTGAAAGCAATTCCATTAAGATCTGGAACAAGACAAGGATGTCCACTCTCACCACTGCTTTTCAATATAATACTGGAAGTCCTAGCCAGAGCAATAAGACAAGAGAAAGACATCCAAGGAATCCAAATAGGAAAAGAAGAAGTCAAACTATCACTATTTGCAGATGATATGATAATATACATAGAGAACCCCAAAATCTCCACAGAAAAACTAATTCAACTCATCAATCAATTCAGTAAAGTGGCAGGATACAAAATCAACACGCAAAAGTCAGTAGCCTTCCTATACACAAACAATAAATCTGAAGAAGAAGAAATCAAAAAAACCACCCCTTTTATTATTGAAACAAAAAAAATCAAATATTTGGGAATAAATCTAACAAAAGAGGTAAAGGACCTATACAAAGAAAACTATAAAACACTGTTAAAAGAAATAGAAGACACAAAGAAATGGAAAGACATCCCCTGCTCATGGATTGGAAGAATAAACATTATTAAAATGGCCATCCTACCAAAAGCAATATACAGATTCAATGCTATTCCAATCAAAATCTCAATGGCATTCTTCAAAGAAATAGAACAATTATTGATGAAATTCATATGGAATCACCAAAAACCCCGAATAGCCAAAGCTCTACTGAAAAAAAAAGAAGGAAATGGAGGCATCACACTCCCAGACTTCAAACTATACTTCAAAGCCATAATCATCAAAACTGCATGGTATTGTAACAAGAACAGACATACAGACCAATGGAATCGAATAGAAAATCCAGAAATAAACCCACAGATTTATGGTCAACTAATCTTTGACAAAGGAGCAAAGACTATGCATTGGAGCAAAGAAAGTTTGTTCAATAAATGGTGCTGGGAAAACTGGGTCGCTACATGCAAAAGAATGAAGCTTGACCACTACCTCACACCATACACAAAAATCAACTCAAAATGGATTAAAGAACTAGACATAAGACCTGAAACCATAAAATACATAGAAGGAAATATAGGCGAAACACTACGGGATTTGCACATCAAAGACATCTTTACAGACACATCACCCAAAGCAGTGATAGTGAAGACAAAGATAAACAGCTGGGACTACATCAAATTAAAGAGCTTCTGCACAGCAAAAGAGACAATAACAAAAACAAAGAGAAACCCCACCAACTGGGAGAACATTTTTGCACCCAACACTAATGATAAAGGACTGATCACAAAAATCTGCAAAGAGCTGATGAGACTCAGCAACAAC
This sequence comes from Talpa occidentalis, assembly GCF_014898055.3. Taxonomy (NCBI): domain Eukaryota; kingdom Metazoa; phylum Chordata; class Mammalia; order Eulipotyphla; family Talpidae; genus Talpa; species Talpa occidentalis. The sequence goes on along the minus strand of NW_023601104.1, from coordinate 35,218,541 downwards.
AAAGAAAATAATCCAGTCAAAAAATGGGCAGAAGAGCTAAAAAGAAACTTCTCTGAAGAGGAAATGCAAATGGCCAACAGGCATATGAAAAAATGTTCAACATCACTTGTAATCAGGGAAATGCAAATCAAAACTACCATGAGATACCATCTCACACCAGTGAGAATGGCACATATTAAAAAAACTAGCAACAACAAATGTTGGCGAGGGTGTGGAGAAAAAGGAACTCTTCTGCACTGTTGGTGGGAGTGCAAACTGGTCCAACCACTATGGAGAGCTGTGTGGATATTTCTGGACCTACTAAACATAGAGCTTCCATATGATCCAGCAATTCCACTCCTAGGTATTTACCCAAAGGACACAGAAACATCAATTCCAAAGAGCACCTGCACCCCTATGTTTATAGCAGCACTGTTTACAATAGCTAAGCTTTGGAAACAACCCAAATGCCCAAAAATAGATGACTGGATCAAGAAGATGTGGTACATATATACCATGGAATATTACTCAGCATTCAAAAAAGATAAACACATGCAATTTGCAGCAACATGGATGGCGCTGGAAGGGATCATGCTCAGCGAAATAAGCCAAAAAGAAAAAGAAAAATACCGGATGGTCTCACTCATAGCAGGAATCTAGAAAACTTAAATAAGGGACCAGGAAAATGAATATAAGAAAGTGAAAATCAAAATCAACAAAAAACTATGAACCAGAGACACTTTTTGGGGGGTGGGGGCGGGAGGGGAAGGATTGGGGTCAGAATGGGGCGTTTGCAATTGTATGGGGATTATAAAAATAAAATTTAATATTAAAAAAAAAAATAAAAATAAAAAGTTCAAGGTATCGGAAAGTTGTATTAATAGTCTAGTATACAATTAACAGAGACAGTTTTACCAATTAAAGAGTCAATTAATAAATACTCTCTTGCACTCACTGCAGGAGACAACTAATAAAATTTGTACACTGAGTGAACAATAATATAAGAAGAGCATAGGATTCATGGTTGAGATTGGAAGGAGATAATGCTGGTCATTTGTTGTATAGTTTGGTCCCTAGTACTATGCTATACTGCACTTCTCTTACCTGCAAAAATTCAGTATCTATGATAACAGCCTTAACTGATCTCCTTTCCTCAGATGATCTTCACATCTACTCTCCTTCAATAACCCATTCCCATGGCTAAAAAGATGGCCTCCAAATTGCTCTTAATGCTATCATTACTTAGATATGTTCCATTTTTAAAATCTCAACTTCATAAACCATAAACCCCCACTAGTCTAGCTCGTTATTAACCCTCTTACCTCATAAACTTCTCATTTTCGACTTCATTTAAATCTCTAATCCTAGAAATATTAAATATTACCCAATGTATTGGCAATCTTCTAATTCCTTAATAATCTAGCCTAGAATATACGACCCATCTCTTCTTGTTTTCCATTTTACAAATCAAAATTTAATTCTCTTTTTGAAACCCCACTGACTGGGAGAAAAATTTTGCATACAACACTAAAGATAAAGGACTGATGACAAAATCTACAAAAGCTGACGAGACTCAACAAAAACAAAGAAAATAATCCAGTCAAAAAATGGGCAGAAGAGCTAAAAAGTAACTTCTCTAAAGAGGAAATGCAAGTGGCCAACAGACATATGAAAAAATGTTCAACATCACTTGTAATCAGGGAAATGCAGATCAAAACTACCATGAGATACCATCTTACACCAGTGAGAATGGCACATATTAAAAAAAAAAACTAGTAACAACAAATGTTGGCGAGGTTGTGGAGAAAAAGGAACTCTCCTCACTGCTGGTGGGAGTGCAAACTGGGCCAATATAACCAAAATGAAAACACATACATACATTGTGCAAAAATGAAAAATGATGTAAGAATTATATAAAATAAAATATTAAAAAAATCTCAGGGAATACTGAAAAAAATTTAATCTCTTTTTAAGATAAAAGATTATTTTATTTTTATTCTACTATTTTTCATTGAGGTAACATTAGTTTACAACACTGTATGTGACAAATTTAGAGGTATAGGTACACACTTCTTTAGATGTATATTGCTACACCATACCCACCACCAAAGCACCCATAATCCTCCAACATACTCTAATGCAATCCTCACTTGCTTTCCACAGCCTACCCTTCTCCTCTGGTAGTCTCAATTTTGTAGGGGAGCACAGTCTATCACATTGTATTTGCTATTTAGCCAGAACCTGGCCTGATAAGGGAAAGATAATCAAGAAGAATGAAATTGAGTCCCTAAAGAGGGAAGTGAAAAAAATGCAGGAGATCAAAGGATTAATGGGGGAGCTAAAGAACTCTGGGAAAAGCAATGAAAGCAGAATAGATGAAATGGAAGAATGAATAAGTACTCTCAAAGACACAGAAATAAAAAGAACCAAAACATAAAAGGAAAGTGAAGTGAGAAGGATAAAGAATGAAGAAAGACTTCGGGAACTATGAGACTCCTTGAGGAAAGGAAATATAAGAGTTATAGAAATCCCAGAAGGAGAGGAGAGAGACATAGGAACAGAGAAAATATTCAAGGAAATAATTGAAGAGAACTTCCCAAACATGAAGAAGGGGCTGAAAATAGACATACAAGAAACAAGAAGAACGCCAAACTTCCATGATGAAAGGAAAAATACAGCAAGACACATAATAATAAAGCTCCCAAGAATCCAAAACAAGGAAAAAATAATGAAGCTGACAAGAGGGAAGAAACAGATAATATATAAAGTAAAACCAATCAGGCTGACATCAGACTTCACCGAAGAAACACTAAGGGCAAGGAGAGAGTGGAGGGACATAGTCAACAAATTCCAAGACAACAAATGCCAACTAAGAATACTCTATTCCGCAAAGCTTTCCTTCCTCTATGAAGAAATAATAAGGACCTTCCCAGACAAACAGAAACTCCAGAATTTCATTACGACTAAACCCCCACTCCAAAAAGTAATACAAGGAGTCCTAAAGTCAGAACCAACAGAGAGGTGAATAAGAATGAAACAAGACCAAAAAAAAAAAAATTATTAAAAAAAAAAATAAAACCAGAGAAAAGACCAACAAAATGGCAAATACAGATGCTAACATATCAATATTAACTCTAAATGTAAATGGACTAAACACAATAAAAAGACGCAGAGTCGCAGGCTGGATTAAGAAACAAAACCCAACCTTTTGCTGTCTCCAGGAAACACATTTATCTACAAAAGATAAAAATAGACTGCAAGTAAAAGGATGGAAAACAATCCAACAAGCAAATGGACGAAAAAAGAAGGCAGGAACAGCTATACTTATATTAGATAAAACAGATTTCAAACTCAAAAAAGTAAAAAAAGTTTCCCGACAGTCATTACATTATGATCAAGGGGACAATACTTCAAGAAGAAATAACACTCATTAACATATACTCACCAAATGAAGGTGCACCAAAATATATCAGACAACTATTATCATGTCTGAAAACAGATATCAGAGAAAACACGTATATAGTAGGAGACTTCAACACACCACCATCAACAACGGATAGATCAATGAGACAAAAAATAAGTAAGGACACTAAAGCTCTAAATAAGGATCTAGAGCTCATGGGCTTAACAGACATCTATAGAACACTAAACCCAAAAAAATCTGAGTGCACATTTTTCTCAAGCGCACACGGATCATTCTCCAGGATCGATCACATACTGGGACACAAGACAAACATCAACAGATACACCAAGACTGAAATCATACCAACCATCTTCTCTGACCATGAAGGCATCAAACTAGAAATAAACCATAAAAAGAAGGCATGGAACTCTCCTACCTCATGGAGATTGAAACCCATACTAATGGAAGACCACTGGACTAATGAGGAGATCAAAGAAGAAATTAAAAAATACTTTGAGTTGAATGACAAGGAGGACACCAATTTCCTAAATGTATGAGATGCAGCAAAAGCAGTAATAAGAGGAAAACACATAGCAATACAGGCTCACATCAAGAAACAAGAAAGAACTCAAAGACACAACTTAATCTCACAGCTCGAAGAACTAGAAAAAGAACAACAAAAAAAAACCCTAAAACCAGTAGAAGAAAAGAAATAATAAAAATCAAATGAAATCCAAACTAAAAAAAAATCCAAAAGATCAATGAAGCCAAAAGTTGGTTCTCTGAAAAAATAAATAAAATAGACAAAGCCCTAGCCAGGCTCATAAAGGAAAATCAGGAGAAAGCACAAATAAATAGTATCACAAACGAAAGAGAAAAAAATCACAACAGACACAGCAGAAATCAAAAGAATAATCAGAAACTACCATAACAGTTATATGCTAACAAGTTCAACAATCTAGAACAGATGGACAAATTGCTACAACTCTACAATCGCACAAAGCTAGATAAAGAAAAAATAGAACACCAAACAGACCAATTACAAGCAGTGAAATTGAAATGGTAATCAAAACCCTCCCCAAAAACAAAAGCCCAGGACCAGATGGATTTACAAATGAATTCTAACAAACATTCAGAAATGAATTAGTGCCTATCCTTCACAAACTCTTTCAAAAATTGAGAAGGAAGGAATAATACTAAACTTGTTTTATGAAGCCAACATTACACTAGATTAAATGACTTTAAAGTTCACATAGAAAAAGATGTGCATGAAAACTAAAACTTTGAAATGAATTTAGTAAGTGCAGATTTACCCTACTAGGTATTAAAGCTTATTATAAAACTACTACAATAAAAATAGTTTTATATAGTATCATTAAAATAGATAAATTGATTAGTGAAATGGAGTATATAATCCAGAAATATATATCCAAATATTTATGGGAACTTAATATAAGATGAAGATGACACTGCTGTAAAAAAGGAAAAAAATAGTTTAATTAAGGGATATTATTATCAAATTGACTATCAACTGAAATAAAATTAAGTCAAACTCTTAACATCATAAATATAACTGATGTATTATGTATTAAATTTTAAAACACTGAACTTTATTTCAATATAAAGTTTCCAAGATTATTTGGATAAACTTGGAACTATAAAATCTCCTTAATTTTTTCTTTAAAAAAAAAGAGATATCAGAAAGAGAACTACTTGGGCAGTATTTCATAAACTTAAATCTCAATGCCATAACATTTTAACTTTATAAAGTGTTATAGTTCTAACCAAGTAAAGTTATATTTTGGCACTTTATGTTGAATAAAATTCTAGGACAATATAAGAATGATATATAAAGTATCACTTAATTCCTATTCTTGCTGCCCTATTTTTCTTCTTGAAAGCACTGAGAAACTACATGTGGGCTCCTAAGCGAGCTGCAGGAAGTAGACTGATCAATATAAATTAGTCCTACATCTAAAAATTTAGAGGTGTATATGTCTAAATATATGTCAGACTCTTTTAACTATAGAAAACTTCCAAGATATTATTCTAATGCCTCTGAAACTACTTCCTTTACTACATTCTTTATAGATGAATGTCTTTACTACATTCTTTGTACATGGCTTTAAAGAAAAAACTTAGGAAGAAAAATACATTATATTTAATTTCAAATGTGTTTCAGAGTTAGGTTAAGATCATAAGATAACCATGCTTCATCAAAAGAAACAAAAGTGACATTTGTTCTATTTTTTACTCTTGGGCTTCATTACTAAATTATATAAAATACTTTTAAAATTATGTACACACTATATATACCATATATAAAGTATATATATGTTCTTTGTGTCCCTCTCATTTACTTGATTCCAATATGCTTTCTTAAAGAGAAAAGAGAGATGCTAAGTGTAGACAGTATACTCAGGTATGCTCATAAACCTGGGTATTTGTATACTGTGACACATTTACTATAGAACAAAAGAGATTGTGAAATACTGGAATAGACAGATATTACAGAACAGAATAGAAACAATTATTCAGATTTTATGTTGAATTGCTTAATACTACTAGTTAAGAAATAAAAGTCTGTCCTGGTTGTTGAGGACACAACAGAAGTCAAGTCTATCAGGATTTGTTTCTTCTTTTTTAAAATTGTTTTATTTTAAACTGATGTAACAATTGATTTATAATACTCTATGTGATTTACTGGATGAGGTTTACACTTCTTCAGATACAGGTTACCACACCACATCCACCAACAAAGCACCCACATAGTCCATTATAGTCCACTAAGGGTTCCTTTCCTCTTGAAGCTTACCTTCTTGTGAGGAAGACAGATATGAAACAATTTCCAACTACTAATTCTGTTTATGGCAAGTGCTTAAAGGGAAGGTACAGAGTACTGGAAGATAAAAGAGGGATCTAGTCTAATCTTCATGAAGTAGTTAGGGAAAACTTTTCAAGGAATGTGAGGTTTAAATTTAAGACTTCCAGGTGTGAGCTGTAGTAAGTTAGGCAGAATAAGGAGTGAAGGGCAGAGAAGTGGTATAAGGGGAGAAAAGAACTGTTTCTGAAATGTTCTAAGGTAGGAAGTAACTGATGGGAGCTTTCTAACAACCTCCCATACTGCATCTGTAGTATGAGAATAAACTAGTTGATGGTAGGGGACAAAATAGATGAGGTGGGTAGAAAGCCTCAGAAACTAAGTGATCTATATTCTTTCCCCTGAAAAATAAAAAACTGTTGAAGAATTTTATATTAAAGGTCAGTTTATATTTTCAGTATTTCCAAGCTTAATATTTTTTATTTAAACTGCTATTTTGAATAAGTTCTACTTATAAAAACTATTTTGACTATAGGTGAAATGGTTTCCCATTTCTGCTCCAAATCCACTTCCCCAAAGACACAATATTGGGAAAGACTAGCATTGCATACCCTGTTTCCTCTGGAAATGCAGAGTTGGTGTTTCCATCGATTTGACACGGGTCCTGAGAAGAAGACTCAGAATCTTTTCTATCTTGATTTGCAGCAATATTGGTTATTCGATTTTGTTGCAAGTCCCATTTTCGAGCTACGTTGTTAATTGTTAACCTTTTCTTCTCCTATGAAAAATTCAATTGTGACAAGAATTACATTAATGCAATTTATATATCAAGAAAGTATCCAAGGAACATATTTTTGTACTACTTACACTTTTAAAAGGAACATATTCCTTAAAAGTAGCTACCAGGGTCTCCCGGGTGGCACTGGCAGTTGAGTGCAGCGCTGTGAAGCTGTCTGCAGCCTCTGCAGCATGGGTTTAATCCCAGCTGCCCGGGGGATACCCACATGGCACAGCAGACCTCTGTCTCACCCGCTGCTCCCCTCAGCAGTGTATTTCAGTCATTCTGCCTGTTCTGTTCCCCACTCTGTCTCTGGTGAATCCTCTCACCCTCCTGCACATCTGGCCTGTACCCTGGTTCTTGTATGCATGAATATAATAAATCTTTTTAAAAAATGTAGCTACCAAAAATGAATTCTAAAAAAAAAGTACATGGGGTCTTTATTTGTTCTGTGTATTCAAACATATCAAAAATGGTCAATCATCTTTAAAGAAAAAGATTATACAGAACAATAATTATTTCCATTGGAGACAGGAAAACTCACTGTCTGAAAGATTAATTTGACAGAAATTTATATATCTCTGTGTTTAAATATAGCAAGAAGTAACTAATATTTTAATCTTCCTACCCAACAATTAGAATATGGTGGAATAATCTTGAAGATTTAGGAGGTGGGCAGAAGGAGGAAAAACAGGAATTGATCAATATTCAAAGCATCACAACATAAATTATAATATCTGAAAATTCATAATTAGATATAGGTGATTAAGAAAAATTGTGCTAGGTTGAAATATTTCTAGCTAACCAATACTACCCTAAATGAATAGGAAAGAAGTTAATTCATTATATGCAGTAGATGCCTTAGGTAAGTGATTCTCAAACTTTAGGGTATCTCAAATCATCTGAAGAGCTTTAAAACACCAATTGCTGGTTCTTACCCCATTTATAATTTAGTGTGTTTTGGGGTAGGGCTCGAGAATTTGCATTTCTAACAAGCTCCCTGGTTGCTAATGATACTGGCTCACAGATCTCACTTTGAAAACCACTAACTTAGGGCTTTGGGACTCCATTTTCTCACAGAAACCTGGAGAGAAAAGCAGATCTTAACTACTGAACCTTAACTGCTGCACTAGGTTGAAACTGTTTCTACTCATTTTATAAAAATTGCTGAGGAAAAACAACCCCTATTCTGGCAAAGTGTCCATTATCAAAAGTTAACATATTAAAATGGCATGCCAGTTAGATCCAGGTGCTGAAAATATACTCTTTCTATTTCGTCTTTACTAAGCTTACAATCATCCAGTGAAAAATCAGCTCAGTATGATACTGATCCCTCTGTAACTGCTCCCTGGGGAGTCGGTGAAAGCTGTTAGATAGGTTCTTTGCCAATTCCTTCATTGCATACACACACACAGAGAGAGAATAATTACTTTTAGTTCCAAGTCGCTGCCTATATATGGTTATCTAAAATTTTAGCATGTAGGAATGGAATTGAATGCAAAGTGATGAAAAAGCTTAATTAAAAACTAAACTTTTTAAAAACTCTATTTCTATGTTTAAAATTTTCTTAGGATTTTTTTCCTAATGCTTGTTATTTAAAATTTGTCAATATAGGTAAGTAGGTTATACTCAAAATATGTGTATACTTCTCACACTTTTTGATATTTTATATATCCTCCTTATCTTTAGCAAGTGGAATCTACTATTCTACTCTAAAAACTTTGTTCCTCCGAATCTATAATAAAAAAGCATTCTTACCTTAAGGAATTCTATTTCAGTTATCTGCAAATGACTGGGCAAACCCAAATCTTAATCTAAGCAATGACATTATTTTTACTTAGTGCCAAGGCACTTTGAAAGAGGCAGGGTCCGTGAGTAATGGAAGATGATTAAAGTGCTGGCTTCATGCATTTGGTTTTCTGGATGACTGGGGATTGGCAGAAAGAAATATTCTTAGTAAAATAGGTAGAGCAGGGCTTAGAATAAGACAAAATGTCTTTATACCACTGAGCATGTTAAAAAATGACAATCTGAAAATGCAAACATTTCCTATAGCCATGCCCAAAGTAAACTTTAAGGGTTACCAAAAGGTTATTAAAGTCACAACAACACCAGGTTGACTAAGAGAATATCTATTCTGTTTTCACTGAGTCCAAAAAAGGGAAGACATTTTAAAACAGGAATGTAGCCTGGGGTCAGGTGGAGATCATAAGCATTTTATGTATCTGTGGAACAAGAAAAACAAAGCAAAAGGAAGGCAAGAGATTCTGCAAAACAGAAAGAGGGTACCCAAGAAAATGTTATGTTCAAAGATCAAGAATGCACTTAGCATATCAATTACAAGCATTTTTTAAAGCTACATGGCAATAAATTTTCAAGTCTGTGGTAAGGAGACATTTTTAGAAGATACCAAATTACAGCTTCTGTCACTTGAACAGTATCACACCAGTATGTGCCAGACTTGACACTTCCATTCAACCCAGGACGTTGCATGGAAAATACAAAAGCAACAAGTCAGAAGGTATGTGTCCATGTGCTCTTCATGTGCATAAAATTACTCATTTAATTTCATTTATTTATTTATTTATGGTTGTTTCACATATTTGAATTGTTTGCATAAAAGCAGTATCTATCACATTACATCACTACAGTACAGTATTATTGTCTATGCTCATTCTCCTATATATTACATCTGTGGCTTATTTACTAGTTGCCACACATTTGTACCTTCAAACACCATCATTCTGATCCCCCTAACTCCTCCTTTCCTGCTACTTTAAAAACTTTGTTCCTCCACATACTCTGCTTTTTTCACAGACTTTTCTATAGTTCACATATAAATGAAATCTCTCTCTGACTTTATCTCACTTAGCATAATGTGGTCAAGGTCCATTCAGTTCTCACAAATGGCAGGAGGTCCACCTTCTCATGGCTAACTAGTAACCTTTTGTGTATATAACTGACATAATTTTCATCCATTCATCCACTGATGAACATTTGGGTTGTTTTCATAGGTAGGCTATTGCGAAAAATTGTGCGATAAACCTAGGTGTGCATGTACATACTCAAAATCCTGTTTTCATCATGCCACAAATGGCATGAGTTTACTTTTTTTGATCACTGAGTAGTATTCCATTGCCATTTGTGGCAACATGGATGGAGCTGGAAGGGATTATGCTAAGCAAAATAAGTCAGAAGAAGATAATATTGTTTCACTTATATGTGGAATATAGAGGAACCAAACAAAAGGTCAGCAAAGACAAACACGGAAAGCTGACCATAGATCTAAGGCATCCAGGAGGGGGAGAGGTGAAAACTGCTGAGAGGGGAAGAGCAGTTATGGTGTTTGGTAGTGGGTAAACTATGGTGACCACACCAGAAGGGAGAAATGCTATCCTGTCAAAAAATTAACAAGGATTTAAGAAAAAGGTACCTTATTAAAAAAATTAATTTAAAAATAAATAAGAGCTTATAAAGTGATTGGTTACAAAAATCACTTTTTACACTGAAAACTAATAAAATGTTACTTGTCAATCATATCTCCATTAGAAAAAGAAAACATGCAGCAGAGGGCACTAAACTGTATCAGTAAAGCTGACAGTCTATTATAGTAATTTCCAAAATGGACTGCACAGGCCATTAAATACACAATGCACTGGCATAGAAAAAAACTAAAATTTTCAAAAAAGTTTTTTTCATAAGGTTAGTTATATTTACTGTATCTTTTAACATTCTTTCCTTTTGTATGTATTTTATAATATACATTATACTGTATTTTAGAAGTACAGGTTTCTTTATAGGTAGTAATATATGTTTTAGCATTGTTTCATTTATAAAAATCATCATACTGATAGGAATGAAAAATTCGCAAAGCTTGGAAAGCATTTTTTTGTATGACAAGCTAACTAGCTTCAGTTGGCGTGACTGCACACACATACATGTAGACATAAGTGAAAATACCTTAAGCAAAGACTGTTTATGACTTTCCCGCTTTTTCTCTTCCTCTTTTTTGGCTACAAGAGATGCCATACGCCTTTCTTCTTCCTGAAAGGAATTTTAAAAAAGTATTAAGTAGTTAGCCTTTCTAAGCTAAGTATCTTTGATTTCAGAAGCCTGCTTTTCTTTGTAAGATGCATACTACATGCTAAAAGACAATAGGCTGTTAAAGAAAAAAAAGTTAGCATGTTGTTCTTTATTTTCCTCTTCTTAACTTAAATCTTTTCATTTCTATCTCACCTTAAAATATTCACTATGAACAAATTTCTTAAAGTTGCAATCTGTTTACATAATCTGGATCATTTCCCCCTTGAAGACTGCCATGTTTTAATAGAGTAAATTATAACCACAGAACTTTCAATTTTATCAAAAGATTCATAGGCTTTCAAAATGATGTCACAATTTGAGAAAACAATTCTTCCTAAAAGACAAGTTTGAAAATATCTTTAGAGATAGGAAGCTTTATAATGTAATTTAGCAGATTTGAAGTACTCTTTAAAAATAAAAAAATATAAAAACAAATTAAAAATGCAATGAGGGGGCTTAAACAAAAGATTTTACACAGCTGAAAAGAGAACCAGTTAATTGGAAAATGTGTTAGAAGACTTTTCCTCTATGCTTTCATAGGATCCTACACTTGCTGCATCAAGGCATTTAACCGGTTTCAATTTTAATTTTTTCCGTCACTATTTTCCCCTGTTCTGCCCCAAACAGGTCCATTAAGGTAGGGACCATGTCAGCTTCCAGCACATATATATTTAATGAAACAATTATTAAACATCTTTATATAATCAATAATTTTCTAAAACTTGAACTGCTAAATCAAATAGAGACATTTTTCTACATTTTGCTTACCTTACACAAATGTAATACTAATTGGCACTCCAGAAATTACTCTGACCAGAAGTAAACATTTGATTTAAAACATGATGGATCATCATAAGAATTGCTCCCCAAATGTTTCTGTGTCTTCCCTTATTCAGGCCACAACGTGAGATAGCACTTAGTGCTCCCTTGAAGTTAAAGTGATGATGTGACTTGCTTTGGGGACAATACCATGTGGACAAAAGTGATATGTGTTTACTTCTGGGTAGAAGCTTTCAAAGGTAATACATGATAGTTACTCTTTCTCGCTCATTTCTGATACAGAATTTGCAAAATTGCAGAGAGTGGGTTAATCTGAATGCCTGAGTCTTGGAATGATGATAATGTAGAACAAATAAAGTATCTAGGTCATATTCTATGGGCAGACAGAAACATGAAATAAACTTAGCTGCTTTAATCCACTGAGGTTAGAAAAGTTGTCACCACAGCAAAATCTTAAACAAAAGCTTAACTGTATCCTGATTAGTACCTATGTTATATTAGAATCAGGGAGGGTTAAAGAAACTATGAAAATATATTCTAGGCTGTGGTACATTAACAATGGTTCTGAACACACAAAAGAGATCAAGCTTAAGAGCTATTTTCTTAAATGCACAAAGAGAAACTATCACAGAGTTAAAAGGGAAATAGAAATGCATACTGCCAAAACTCTCTAATTTTAGAAATGAGGAAGTTAATGCTCTGAGAAGTTTAGTAATTTATCCAAGGTGACAAAGTCAGGATCAGGATGAAAGATATGTCTTGCGAGAAATGGAATTGGTAGTATTTTTTAAATAAGACTACTTAAATTTATTTTTCTGATTTTAGAGACGGAAACCTCTCTCCTCAGAGAGGTTAAAATTAAATAGTAATACGCCATATAACTTAGTTGATTTAAAAGGAATGGAAGTTTAATGTGATTTTTTTGGTAGGTTTAAATTGTATTTTTTTTTTAAAGATTTATTTATTTATGCATATAAGAGCTGGGATACAGGCCAGAGGTGTGGGGGGTGAGAGGATCCACCAGAGACAGAGTGGGGAACAGAACAGTCAGATTGACTGAAACATACTGCTGAGGGGAGCAGCGGACAGAAGAGGTCTGCTTCACTATGTGGATTGCTCCCTGGCAGGCTGGGGATCGAACTCGTGCTGCAGAGGCCTCAGACCACTTCATAGTGCGGTACTTAACCCCTTGCGCCACCAGGAAGGCCCTAAAGTGTATTTTACAATATGGAAGATAGTCATTCACAATGTTTAGAGACTAAAGAAAGGTAGTCAAGAGAAATAAACTAAACGAAAATTCAGAACCCTGATTCCCAGCTTCATAAAATACCAGAATTAATAATTAAACTCTTTGGTTCAGTATTCATTGCTTTGATACCTATTGAGTACAATCTACTTCAGAACAAGCTTTTTCAAAAGAGTGAAATAAATTGATGTTTAATTGTCGACTTGTCTATGAAATCTGAACTAGAAACAGATTGGTTATTCAGAGAGCCAATTTCAAATAGTACTGAAAACTGTATAGATCACGTACTACACATACTTAAAAGATGATTTCATCAGATTTTTTAAAAAGAATTTGAACTTCTATTAAAGGCAGTAGGACTTTAAAAGGAAAACTAAACTTAGGAAAACTGGATATATACCAAATCAATTCAAATATTGAGTGTTTTAAGAAATTCATACATCTAGTGACTATATTTCAGCCCTAATAAATATAGTGTAACTAAATAAAATAAACCTCTAATTGTAAACATAAGCCATAAACCCACTGGTAAGATGGAAAAAAAGTGCTGCAAAACTCTAGCATCTTCATGATGTAATCTAATTTCTGGGATCTATCCAGGACCAAGAAAAACAATTTACTTTTTTCCTTACTTCACTGTGTCATTAAGACATAGTACTGATAATTAAGAAGCAGTGATTTAATAACCTTAGATTCTAATCAATGCATATATATTATCAGAAATTTTTCTCCCAAATAACTAACAGTAATCCTAATATAGGGAACAATTTATTATGTAGAATTAAAAAATATATGGCAATATGGGTTTTTTAAACATACTTCTGTTAGTTATGAAAGATGTAGTTTTACTTGACTAAATCAAATATTGAAAGACTTTAGAATCACAGAGTTCTTGTCTAGATGAAATGGTCTATGTTTTTCATTCAAACAATCTTTTTGTTTAATAGAGAAAAACTGATTTTTCCATGGCCACAGTTAATGTCAGAGTGGAGATTAGAAGTTATGTTTACTGGCCCAGGGGTATTTGCTGTTACAATACTAGGAGGTGAAAAAAATTAAAATAAGCTAGATTATACTGCCATAACAACTGCAAAACATATAGTGGTTCATAGGAAAAGTTTTTTCTAAAAAAAAAAAATAAAAAGGAAAAGTTTATTTCTCGATCAAGGAACGAACACTGCAACTGCTGTCGCTGTGGTGGCTAAGTACTCCTGGGTGTGTGATCTGATGCCTTCTTCAGTTCAACATGTACTTCCACAATGACCACTACATGGGAGAAGAGCATGGAGAATCACACACTGACATTTAAATATTTCTGCATGGAGATTGATTATATTCATTATTTCTGCTGACATTTCACTGACAAAAGCAAGTTGCATGACCACATTTAACTTTAGGGGGAAAGGAAATATCATCTGCCCACAACAGGAAGAGAAATACCATCTTCCCACATGTCAAAAAGAAGAGGAAAACCAGAACATATTGGTGAGCATTAGTAATGGCTACCACCATAGACAACACACTTCTGTCAGAAATAGGCTACCCCATGCTTTGAAAGCAAATTTGAGCTGATTAATATGAATTCCAACAAGTTTACTTAAGCCAACTAAGTGTGAGTTTGAGGTGAGAACTTAGACCCTATCCATTTGGAATTGTAAGAATAATGCCTGCATTCATAAAATACTGCCTTAAAAATAAATAGAGAAATCCTGCCTCCCTGTAATATTCTATACAATGATCCTGGTTCTAGATACTCAAATGTGTCTATTATCTCTCTTTTTGGACCCTTGTGAAAGTATTCAAATATTGTATTATCTTACTTGTGTCTTCTCCTTTGTGAGTGAATTATGCTAGGTTCTCTGGAAATATTTCAAATTTGTCACCACCCCTGCAAAACTAATAGTTCAGTAATAATCTGATCATTAAAGAAAAAAAAATGGGAATGATTAGCTCCATTTTTTTGAATTCTTTATTTCAATAGTTTTAAACTATATTAACTTCTAGGAATCACATCTCACAATTTACTTAGTTTGAATATATAAATTCCAATACAAGTCTTCACACATGCTGCTTAGCTCATCTCCCATAACCTCACACTTGTGCTAAGAATTGTTTGTTGTTACAGAGTAAAGTCCAGGATTTTAATTTATCAATTTTTTTATCTTACTAAATTCTGCTTATTTTTCCAGATTAAATGTCAGCAAACCTTTTCTATATAGGGCCAAATAGTAAATATTTTAGTTTTATGAGCCATATAAAATTTCTATTGCATATTCTTGTTTTTCTTTCTTTTTATTCAAAGCTTTAAAAGCATAAAAAACATTCTTAGTCTTAGAGTTGTACAAAAACAAGTTGCACGATGGATTTGGTCCCACAGGCTATAGTTAGTTATGACTATTTTTGGATTCTGATTTGACTGACCAATATATCAGGATCTCTAACCTCTCCAGCTTCTGTCACTCACATATTTTATCAGAATAACAGAAAAATACTGTCTGCTATTCATTAAATCAAAAAGTTAAACAGAATTGGCCCACAGATAAAACCTCATGGCATGCCAGTACAGATTTTTCTCCAAGCTGGCATTAATACATTACTTCATATTCTATAGGTATACTGGAATCACAATTCCAGTTAACCGTGTTGTCATACAACTGACTCACTATAAAAAATACTCTGTTATCTACATTATCTACACATTCCTTGAAGCGAATCTATAATATCCAAAACAGAAATCTAATTTTGCCTGGCATGAATTGTTTTAGTGAACTAATGCTGCCTCCTAGTGATGAATTCCTTAAGTACTCACACAGTCATTCTTTAATCCACTTTAGTTTTCTTTCATGTCTTAAAGTTTACTGTTATAATTTATGGACTTTATATTCTTCCCTTCTGTGATAAAAAGACAGATTAGGCCATCCTACCTACCTTTCAGCTACTCTATTATACCTATGCTGCTTCTCAGCTATAACTTTCTATATGGATTAGCAAATTTTTATCTTTACTCAGTGCTCTAGATCAAAGATTGGCAAACTCCAGTCCACAGGCCAAATCAAGTCAGCCAAAGGCTCTTATAAATAAAGTTTTATTGGAAGAGTCATGCTCAAACATTTATGTATTGTCCAAACCTGCTTTCAAGTAGTTTTCAAAAGGGTTTGTATAGCCCCCAAAGCGTAAAAACTCTTACTGTCAAGTCCTTCACAGTAAAGATAAAGTATGCTGGCCCCTGCTCTAGGCGAGGATCTGGATTCAAACTTTTCTGTTCACCCATTTCAGGCTTCATTATTAATGATATCTATTTCTACTCTTATAAGCTAAAAGTTACTCTTCTCAACAGAGATAACAAAAGCAAAATAGGAATTGAGATAGGATCCCAAGCTTCCTTGGCCTGACTAATCACTCTGGTGTTCATAAAACTCATCATGTACACCCCAATTCATCCTCTGGGCTGCTAACCAGATAGACAATCTTTTTAATACCTAAGTCCAACTGAACTACCTCAAACTCTTCAAGGGCTTCTTATTAAGTCCAAGACAAAAATCTAAACTCTTTATTATGACTTAAAATGTTCCTCATAAAATGTCCTTGCTTGTAAGACATTCATTGATTCTGCTCTCCGCCAACCCCCCATCATGTATATTCATTACTCAGACATGAACTATCAGTTGCTGTATTCTTTCAGCACTCCTTTATATTTTGGATGCCATCTCTCTCCCTAGAACATTCTCCACAGACACAACCTCCTCTTTCTTTGCCACTCCTTAAGACTCAAGTCAGTTATTTTCTCCTTTGAAATTTCTCCTATTTGTTCAGTAGACACAGAAGTGTCTTGTTCCTCAAAAACACTGTGCCATGTATGTGCACGTAAATGTATCTGGTGATTTATCTTCTTATCTAACCAGCTTACCATTTTGCATTATACCTATGTCTGCCTCTATCTAGACTGTGAGTAACCTGAAGGCATGAATATATGACTCAGATCTTAGTATCTCTACCGTCTCATATAGACCCCAGCAAAGAGACTTTTCAATTCAGCGTACCTAAGGGTGCCTTAGAAAAATGTTCATAGAACCAGAACCTGGACCTGTCACCCTTATATCCTGTTCCACATTGATTTTGGCATACTATTTGTTTTTTTATCATAAGGACTACTGAAAGATGAGCTTTGTAAAGACATGATGTCATAGGGAGCAATGCAATGTGACCTAATGTTGAAATGGCAAATTACATTAAGCTAGTAGTTTTCTCAGATCTCACAGATATCAAATATTTCTCTTGAAAATTAAAAATATTCTACAGTGCCCCTGTCAGTTCATTTCAGCATCCTTGGCATACAGCTTGAGAGCAACAGCCCTTGTGCATAGAAGTTCATTAGTATTTGTGTAATTTACTCTAGCTAGAATGTTTACATGGTAAATTAAAAATTTACTTATAATTTTTATTAAAAATTATTTTTAAAGTAAAAAAATAGTTATAGAACAGGTGTGAGAAAACTTTTCTACCCAGATAGTGACATATTTTATTCTTGAAGGCAGGTCATATAACTTCTCTAGCAACTACTCAGTTCTGCCACTGTAGCATCAAAGCTGACATATATCATATATATAAAGGGACATGACTGTGTTCCAAAACAACTTCACAAAAATATCAGCTCAAGGACTATTGTTTGCCAATGCTATTACAGTATATTACTTCTTTACCAAAGTTACTGAAAAGTTATAAACAAAAAATGAGAGTAAATACCATGAGTGTACTCTGATATGAATAAATTCAAATGTGTATCAGGAATGGGATCACAACAGGAAAAGAATATCTTGAGAAAGAGATTAACTTTAAAAGGAGAAGCCTGACAGATGCCATCTTAATTAAAGTGAAAATCATCAACAAAGGGAAAAATATAAATTGTACATCACTTGATAGGATGCAAGGAGAATGCAAAATCACTTCTGTGATATTTCTGCCAAAGATCTCTAGCTACAAGTTAATCATTTGAAAATATATTTTTAAAATCTGAATTGAGGGTCATTCTACAAAATAAATGTCAAAGTCCTGAAAGTCAGGGAAAGGAAATGATAATGAAAAATGGTGACAACAAAGATATGACAGCAAAATACATTTACTTGCAATGTATAATTCCAAACTGGATCATTTTGCTCTAAATAACATTATTGATATAATTGGTGAGATTTGAATGTGGAATGAAAATTAGACACTAGTAATTTTCAATGTTTATATCCTGATTTTGTATGTTATATTTATATAGGAGAATGTCTTTGCTTGTAGGAAATACACATTAATGTGTTTAGGTTGTTGGGAAATCAAGTAAGCAGCCTACTCTCAAATGATTTAAGGAAAATAGCAGTGTGGGTGCTAGAACCAGACTGCTTGAATTTGATCCTAGCGCGCCCATTTTCTAGCCATATAACTTTTGACAATTTATTTAACCTACATATACCTGATTTTCTTCAAAGTAAAAAGAAGATAATAATTATATTAAGTCATGGGGTGGTTATAATGATAAAACAAAGAATAAAATCTTAGAGTATTGTGAAATTTCATACTGTACTTAAAATTTTCCTATAACTTTGATACTGTCCCATCCCTCATGATCTTCCTTCTTTTCCCTACCAGGCAAACACTTCCCATGGAATGCACAAGATAATGATTATACACATTATTATTCTCCTTTTTTTAGGCATGGAAGTAGGTAAAATTTACTCACTCTACAAATCTTTATGGAATACTACAATCTCAGCATTGTGTGAAATAGAGGCAAGGAAATAAACATGTACAGAATATCTGAACAGAACATCTGTATGTGTCAGGCAAGGAAGAAAATTACTTCTACCCTTAAGGAATATATATATATATATATATATAATTAGCTAGATAGATAAGACTGAACAGAAACTCACTATGAGAAGGATAATATGTAATGAAGTACTAATTTATATAGGTGGATTAGCTTCATTTCCTATTTCACTAATCTCAACCTCATCAGGGAGAGCAATTAGAAATACCAAAGATTCTTAGTTAAAAAAGATAAAGATATGAAACAGTATTGTCAGTATAGAGCTGAACTGAGAGAACAAAGATCTATATTACTATGCTAGAACAAAGAGAGGGAAGAGTCCTAGAAGATCCCTGGTATTCATGAATTCATCAATAATTGCTGCTATCAGTAAACCACCTCAAATATCCATGACATAGCTGAGGTCGATTTTGTACACATGTTGCTGCAATTCAGTTGCAGTGGGTCAATTCCACATCAATGGGTCAATTCCATCAAAATCCACATTAAAATTACCAGTATAGATATGAGAAAACAGTAGATATTTTTCTAGGTCAGAGATTGTCAAACTGAGATTATGAATAGGTATTTTCAAAGAAAAAAATTTAAATAAATTTAGAATGCAATAAAACAAATTAGGGCAGATTTCCTTATTACAGAACTTCTTGGAGCCAATAATATTCTAATGTGCACTGTACACCAGAATACATGTGTATTTTATTTCATTTAGATCAGAAGCTATATCAAAACATCTAAATGTAGAAAATATCTAGCATGGAGACAGAATGAATAAATGGCTACCTTGAGTGGAACTGCATCAATAACAACAGCAGCTCCATATGGAGCTTTCTAGAAACTTCACACTACGCTGAGGTTTATTTTATCTTTATAGCCACCCTATGACATAATATAATTATTATCTTCATTTTACTTTGAAGAATATAAGGTATATGAAGGTTAAATAAACTGTCAAAGATAAAATGGGTGAGCTAGGATTCAGATTCAAGCAGTCTTGTCCCAGCACCCACACTATTAACCACTGAACTCTGTAACTTATCCACAAAATTCTTATTCAACCATTCCAAATTAAACTATTAGTTGCATATTAAGCAAGAATGTAAACCAATCATGATGATTAGCTAGAAGACTGAATTTAAAAGCTCTACTCAATAGAATTGGGAAGAGCGGGCAAGTGGTTAAAAATCCATAATTAAGAAATATATAGCCATGATAATACATAGTTCATTAAAATTAACAAGCACATCAAGCAAAGAATATACACCCCAATTTTCTAATCCATACCAAGGAAAACAATATGTAAACACTTTAGAAGTGTTCTCACCGTGATTCTCTTCATATCTAGTTGGCGCAGCTGCATCATATTCTGAAGGATGGTGTGTTTGTACCATGACTCTTGAGCTATTGGATTGCCATCAAAAGTGATATCTGAGAGAGAAGTAGAGTCAGCAAGGCAGCAAACACTTTCAAAACTGCAGGAGAGACAAAAACCACTAGATTATTTATGACACCTTCAATTGGTGCTTTCATTTGTTTAATAGACATAATTCTTTTCAGAACAGTTTTAGATTTACCAAAAAAAATTGAGTACCGAATCCTTATATTTCCTTATTAGTAACATATTTGTTCATATAGAATATTTATTATAATTAATGAGCTAATGTCTCTACATTCTTACTAACTCAAGTTCCTATTTTATGCAGATTTCTTTAGTTATTACCTAATGTCATTTTTCTGTTCCAGGACCCCATCCAGAATAGCGTATTACATTTAGTTGTCATGTCTCCTTAGGTACCTCTTACCTAGGGCAACTTCTATACTTTACCTATGGCAAAGTCTAAGAAGACTTTTCCTGTTTTTGATAACCTTGACATTTTTGAGGAGCATTTGTAAATTATTTTGCAGGATGTCCCTCTGTTGGAATTTGCTTGGTACTTTTCTCAAGATTAGACAAGTCAAGGTATAATCGGTAAACAAGACTTGTCATTGTTAATGCAGACCTCATGATCACCTGGCTGAGCGAGAGAAATCTACTTCAGATTTCTCCAATGTAAAGTTATTCTTCTCTTACTCTCCGTACTGCATTGGAAGCAAGTTATTATGTGCAGCTCAAACTTAGGGAGTGGGAAGTTCAGCTTTTCCTGTTTGGGGGCAGAGTATCTACATAAATTATTTGAAAATCCTCTTCCTAGGAATGTTTTATCCTCCCATTTATTTTCTTATATCAGTCCAGCTACTGGACTTTGCTACTGGGGTATCATTCTTCTAAATCCTCTGCTGACAGAGCAAGGAAATGTATGTGTGATACTAATTTATGTGTATACGTGTATCTCTTTGTAACCATCTGTGTGTATAATAAACTAAATGTGAAGCATTTTGCAAAGTCTGACTTTAACTACCTAAATGAGTACTATAGACTCCTTCCCTTACTTATCTGTAAATTCCTGCTCTAACAAGGAGAAATATGGCTTCCATCACCACTCATTCATTTACTGAAGTGGTTCAATTACAGACTACATTTATAGTGGTATCAGACTTTTCAACCTGTACCCCTACGGGAAACAACTTTATCAACTAAAGTACAATATTTACATGTAATTCCTTTTGCATTCAGTCTTTTTTTTTTTTTAATATTTTCTGACCATTTTTCTTTTTCTTTTTTTTTTTAAAGATTTATTTATTTATTTATACAAGCACTGGGTACAGTCAGAAGCACGGGAGGGTGAGAGAATTCACCAGAGCAAGAGTGGGGAGCAGAGCAGGCAGAAGGACCGAAGTACACTGCTGAGGGGAGCAGCGGACGGCAGGAGAGGTCCATGCAGGACCCTCCTCCGGTGACCGGTGAGCAGCAGGGGATGGAACCTGCGCCCCGGAGGCTTCGGGCAGCTTCGCAGCTCAGCGCTCAACCGCTGTGCCACTAGGGAGGCCCTGCATTCAGTCTTATAGACTCACTTTTAAAGTTATTTAGGTCAGCACTTCACCCACCCCCTATTCTCTAGGGTGGCTGTTACATAGAATTGAAATACTGTTAAATTATGTTGTCACAGTCTGCATGCTTTCCTGGGATCCTCCAACCTCTTATTTTTTTTAATTTGTATATATTAAGTTCACTCTTTGTGCTATGAAGTTTAATTGGTTTTGACAAATGCATAGTGTCATATATCAACCATCAAAGTATACTACAAAATAGTTTCATAACCCGAAAAAAATTCTCCTGTTTGACCCTCCACCCTCATACCAAATCTCTGGCAACCATTAATCTTTTTATTGTCTCTATAGTTTTGGCTTTTTCAGACGTGATATAGTCAGAATCTTATAGTAGGTAGCCCTTTCAGACTATTTTCACCTAACAACATGCATTTAAGCTTCATCCATATCTTTTTGTGGTCCCATAGCTCCTTTTTTTTTTTTTATCAATGAGTAATATTCCATTGTATGGATCACTACAGTTTGTTTAACTATCCACCTACTCAGAATATTTTGGCTACTTCCAGTTTTCGGTATTTATGAATAAGGCTGCTATCAATATTCATCTGATTTTTGTTTGGACATAAGTTTTCAACTCAACTGGGAAAACAAGTAATTGTTGGCTCATACAGCAAAACTATGTTTAGCTTTATAAGGAAATGCCAAACTGTCTTCCAAATTAGCTGTACCATCTTGCATTCCTATCAACTTCACATTCTGATCAGCATTTAGTATTTGTCAAGCTTCTTTTTCATTTTAACAGTTCCAGTGGATATACAGTGGGTCCTTATTGCTTTATTTGGTCTCCCATAGCCAAGCCTTATATCCCACCTTTCTCTCTTGACCCTTTCTCTCTTCCCCATCCTCTTAGCTCAGAAACTTCACTTCACTTATCAATGTCCACTAGTTTTTATAATTATTTTGTTAAATCACCCACACTATAAATGTCCTCTATTTGTCTTTCTGACTTGCTTTACTACACATTAATTCTCTCAATTGCTTCTATTTTGCTATAAATGGCAAGATTTTGTGTTTGTATCACTGAATAGTATTTATTGGTATGGATATAACGTATCCTTTTTGATCCAGCCCCCTATCAGTGGGCCCTTAAGATGTTCCCATGTTCTAGTTATTGTAAGAAGTGCTTCAATAAAGATTGTAGAGTGTAGGCTTTCAAGTCAATGTGTTCACATTCTTTGGATAGATGCCCAGGAGTGGGGTTGCTGAATGGAAGTACACATGGTACTTCCGTTTTTAGTTTTTAAAGGTATATCCAGATCACTTTGCAAAATGGCTTTACCTGTTTACATTCTCAACGCTGTGTGATAGGGTTCTTTTTTCTCAGAGTCCTCTCTTGCACTTGTTGCTGGAGGTCTTTTTACTATATGCCATTATTATGGGTGTGAGAGGATATCTCATTGTGGTTTTAACCTGCATTTCCCTTATTAGAAGCAAAGATGAACATTTTTTCATTTATCTGTTGGCTCTGTCGATATCCTCTTTTGTGAATCACCTGCCCAGTGATTAAACAGATTGTTTGTTCTTTTATTGTTGAGTTTATATGTTTATTATATATCTTGGTAGTAAATCCCTGTCAATTGCGTAATTTATAAATATTTTCTCCCAGTCAGTAGGATTTCTTTTAAATCTACTTTTATTTTCTTTCACTGTATGTGAAATTTTAAGTTTTAGATAATTCCAGTTATTTATTTCTGCATTTACTTCCCTTGCCTTAGGTCTTGAGTCTTTAAGAATATCTTTTTGAATTGTGATTTTTCTTGCTTTTAAAAAGCCTGTTTTGCAATTATCTTCCCTGTTAAGACTGCACTTAATCCCATAGATTCCAGTAACTTGTATCCTCATTTTCATTGTTTTAATTTCCTTGTAATCCAACAGCTATTAAGCAGCATATTGTTTAGTCTCTATATATTTAAGGTTTTCCCAATTATTTTTCACATTTGATTTCTACCTTTGTAGATAGTCTATAGATAGATTTCTACCACTATAGATAGATTCTAATTTGTTATTTGACATTTACATACAAGCTAGACTGTAGAAAATTTATTATTTCTTATTCCTAATTGTACTTTTAAACTAAAATAAATGTAGCTATTCCCAGCCCTACCTCTCAAATATTCCTTTGGGGAGTAGAATTAGTCAAATAAGTGCCAAATGGTTAGTATTAAATACAAAACTAAACTATCTTCATTGAATTCCTATATAAAACAGTTTACTGATATGAAAGAAAATAGTATGCTCTTTCTCAGCAAATATAGTCATTATAAAACACTACAGAAGACCAATAGATGTCCATTTAGTCTACTCTGTAACTCCAAGCACAAGCAAAAAGAGGCACCAGGAATGGGAAAATTATTGTAATCCTCAGCAGGTACTATCTGGTGGCCACTCCCAGATTGGCTACTCGCATTGACAACCAGACTAATGTCTTTATGCTTTGAATTGTTTCATCAAAGTAATATATGCCCATGTTTGATCCAGAAGATTTTTCACAAAATTTCATTCCATCTGCAAGGCACTTGACCAATAAACATGCCAGACATTCCTAGAAACTAATATAAAATAACTAGAGTGAAATATAAGATAAGAAACTAACATTGACAAAGTGCTTATGATTTAAAGATTTTTCTCTAACCAAATGAAACAAGACTTTTAAAGCAAAGTACAGAGAAATAAAGGATTATTGCATATCTAACAAAAGAAAATCAAAACCAATTGTTCAAAAAAGAACAAAAACCAATAAAATTTAGAAATAGAACATTAAACATAGTAGAGTAGTACTGGCTTACTAATGTTCTCTCAGTTATACAGCCAAATTTCTAGGGTTTGTTGTTAGTTTTGCTTTGTTTTGTTTTCTCTGTATTCTGCCTGTAAGTTACAGGAGGCTCCCAGAGGAGCAGAAGGGAGAGAACAACATGGAGAGGGAGTACAATGGACTGTGATAGAAGAATATGGGTGTCTTGGTGGTGGGTGTGGTGTTCTAACAACACCTGAAGGGGGAGACCCTACACCACTAATTATATACAGTGTTGTAAACGAATATTACCTTAATTAAAAAAAAATTAAAAAGTATAGTCTCTTTTTAAGAATACTCTGTTACTGGTCTCTTCAGAGTATTAGGAATGGAAAAATTTTAGTCCAAAGGCTGACACTGAACTCATAATTTGACTTTAATCTTTTTCCAGATTACTCATACACTGTTCTTCCCCTACTAGTCTCCTCCAATTGCCACATCTGCTTCCTATCTAGTAAAGAACCTACAGAGGAACCATTTGTCCCTGCTGACCAAAACACACCTCAAAAGGAAAATATTTTAGTCCATCTTATGTTTACTTAATAAGATACAGAGAAAGATGTCTCACATATGCATGTATACCACATAAATACTCAGCAATTTTCAAATATCAGTGAAATTTCTCCAGCTAGAATGTTTTCCCCTTACCCGCCCCTCCCCCCCAAAAACATTAAACACATTAGGTACTTTAGAAAAAAGGGCTTTGACTTCTCTACCAATAAAATACCACAAACCCTGAAATAATGTTAATGAAAAACCCATTTATTTTTTATTGATCAGTAAGGATTTTACTGAAGTTATTATGTGTCTAGCAGGCTAAAATGACATGCAGCAGCAGAAAAATTTAAGCGTGTTTATAGGACTGAAATATACACACTTGACAAACATAAAATAACTAGAGTGAAATATAAGATGATATTAATAATTAAGTATTGAAGAATGAAGCACAGTTAAAGAAAAGAATACATAGTGAGGGTGTTTGTATTTTGATATGATAAACTAAGTATCTGGATTGAGGCTCTTGCTAAAATTAACTAGGACCAGATATCATAAACCCAATTTATACTGCAAGATAAAAAAAGAAAGGGTAAAACTGTTTCTTAAAAAAACTCAAGGAAAGAATGAGTGAACCAAGAGATTTATATTTAGAGAAATTGCCCTGGAAGCATTAACTTATTAAAACACTTAAAAGTCTGCAAGACATCCAATATATTATACCCATGAGCCCTTCTTGAAGAATATACTGAATGAGCTTCATCTACTGACAGATGACTGAGGAAATTTGAGTAAAAGCACTGATGATGAACATTCAATAATTAATTACAGATGTAAAACTAAAAGGCAGGAATCTAGGTAGAAGAACATGCTATACATTATATAATGTGATTTATGTGCAGTAAAGCAGAAATAACGCAGCTGAAACATGGAAGTGGGAGAAAAAAAGAGTAAAGTAAAAATAACTCATAATTATTATGTAGACAATACAAAAGAGGTAAAGTACATCATTTAAAATGACAATAAAGGATAAAATGAGAAAACAAGGGGTCAAGGACATTTAAATGATATTAAGTACAAAGTAATCACAAAAGCAAAAATACAAAACTTCCCCAATACCAAAAGAAATTTCAACAAGAAAAAATAAACAAAAAACACATCAAGTAAAGAAACATAGCAAATAAAAGCATAGTACACATTAGAATTACAAGAATATATGATAAAGTTCAAGAATCCAGTCATATGAATAAATAAGAATGGGCTAAGCTATTAAAAGAAATAGATTTTCAGTTTAGCCAACAAAGCAAGATACAATTATGGGCTCTACAGAGGGGAGATGTCTAAAATAGTGTTTCAGAAATACTAAGGCTTGGCAGACTATAACCCACATGCCAAATATATTTTTGTATAACCCATAAGCTAATAATTATCTGTGATTTTAAATAGTAGTAAAGTCAAAGGAAAAGCAATGTCATGACACGTAAAAATTATATGAAATCCAAATTTTAGTGTCCATAAAGTTTTTTTTGAACACAGCTCTTCCCACTCACTTATGTATTGATTATGGCTGCTTTTATGCTACAAAGAATCAGCCTGCAAAGAATCAGAAATTTGATACCAAAAATAGTTCTCTGAACTCATACACACACACACACACACACACACTCAAAAGTAAATTCTACCAAACCTTCAAAGACAAGATAATACCAATTATTCATAAATTGCTTCAGAGATTGAAAATTAAGGAAAACATTATCAATTCTTTCTTTGAAATAAATATAACATTGACACCTAAACCTGATAAAAAAGTGGTTTTTTATACAAGACTGATCAATATCATATGCGTTACTATAAGAATCTTAAATAAGATATTACGAAGTGAAATTTAACACTACATTAAGAAAATTATACACCTTGACCAAGTGTTCTTTAATCAAGAAATGAAGTTTGTTCAAGTTTGTTATATAATCTACAATATTAATAAATATGAGGAAAAATATACATTTCAACAGATACTGAAAAGGCACTTTAAAAAATTCAACACTCAGATTGTTAAGAAAATACTCAAACTACAGAAGTTGATGAGCTTTCTCAACATGATAAAAAGAGAAATAAAACACAGTCCTAAAACCAGTCAGCCATCCAAGTATTGTGGAAACATTTGAGCATTTCTGCTTACTGGAGGAATAAGGCAAGTGTATCCACTCTTCCACTCCTATTCAATATTAACTAATGATAGCAGTCAATGCAATTAAATACATGAAATAAATTAGAGATATAAGAATTAGAAAAATAGTAAAACTATCTTCACTTGCAGATGACATATACCTGGAAAACCACAGAGCTGGGCTGTCCTATTATATAGTAGCCCTCACACACGTCGTTCTTAAAGACTTCAAATGTAGCTAATTCACCCGAGGAATTAATTTTAGTCAATCATATCTTAATTAGCTAAGTCTAACTTAACTAATTAATTAAGCTAATTTTGTTTAATTTTAGTTAAAAGAGCTACATGTGATTAATAAACTTATCATAATGGACAGAGCCCAGGCACAGAGTATTTCCATAATCACAAAGGTTATGAGATTCTTTTTTTGTAGAGGTTTAAGTTTTGGAACCATGTTTTTATTATGTAGACTGAAAAAATAAAAATATCAAATTATCAAGATGGGGGGTAGGGAGAGGAGAATACAGAAACAAACTTTACTGTTGAAGTGAATCACATTATCAAACTATAAATAGTAGAGAATAAACCCAAGCAACTTTTGAATGGTTTTTAATTATATACTTTTAAGCTAAAAACAAAAGAGTGTAAATAAATACTGAATTGTCACTAGTAGCTATTTTCCTGACAGAAGTATGGGTTAGTGATTTTGAAACTACTTTCTATATATAAAGATTGATCAAACAAGTATACATAAGGGGAGTCAATGTCAGAGAAAGTAATCATAAATGTAGAAAGGGGGTGGTGGTGGATGGCTAAAGTAAGCTCTGTGGTATCAGACCATAAGTGAGTTTCAGGATTGAATTGATAAAATGGTCAGTATGAAGGCATAACTTTTAGTAAGCACAGAGAGACGAATTAAAACGTATGATACACAGACATGCACATGCATACTGTGTACATGTTCTAATTCTATCTATTGAGATGCCCTGGAAGCAATACACCCCAATAACCAGAAGTACACCTAGCATTCAAATCTTGGTTTCTAAATACCATTTTCCACTAAAACTAATTAGAACTCTTGACTAATTCCAGAGCCAGAACTGCAACAGGTGAGCCTGGAATATATTACTGTGTCAGAAAATAATGAAGAGCTCAAAAACTGACAAGGACATATCAAAAGACAACAGGAAGGCCTCCCTGGTGCTGCAAGGGGTTATAATATGCAACCTATGAAGCTATCTGTAGCCACTGCAGCACAAGTTCGATCCCCGGTCTGCCAGGGTGCTACCCACATGGCACAGCAGACCTCTCCTGACTCGTCTGCTGCTGCTCCCCTCAGCAGTGTATTTCGGTCAGTCTGCCTGTTCTGTTTCCCACTCTGTCTCTGGTGAATCCTCTCACCCCCCGCACCTCTGGCCTGTACCCCAGTTCTTTTATGCATAAATAAATAGATCTTTAAAAAAATGACAACAGAAGCCAGCATGACAATTATGGGGAGAGCTGAGCATTGAAATATACAATAATAGTAAAGGACTGTAACTCTTTCGCTGTAAAAAGTTCTAAAGTCACTACAGGTTATATATAATTCCTGAAGGCTGCAAAGACTCCCTTCAGTAGTTACAAGGGTATCTGGACAGAAAGTTCATAGTTAGAAAAGGCTTCACTTCAAGGATTAATGCCTAAGTGGTAGAATGAAAGATATAAGTAGGCATACTTGCTCTACCAAGAGTGCAAGGAAGTGAAGTCAGAGTTAGGCACATATGTGTGTGCTTATTCTTATCTTGTTAATATGTATTTGAGGAATATGACTCTCTGAGAAGAGACAGAAGAACCATGCTGCAGAAGAAGCAAGAATCTCTGCTATCTAGGTCAAGTAGACAGATGGCACTGTGAATTGAGTGAGATAGGGACAGGATGTGTGTATGTACACACACACACACACACACACACACACACACACACACAAGATAGAATGACCTAAAATAAGGGGCTAGTGAGTATTTACTAACATTAATTTGAGCAAAGACACAAAGAAAGAGATAAGTTTACTGGATATCTCTTTCCATCTTCCTACTCAGTTTCTCTTCCCCTGGTAACAAAACACTTCTGTAGCAAACCCAATCCACAAATTGACCCTACTACCTACCACCCCCACTGTCCTTAGGGATAGGGAATGTATGTCCCAGGCTTGAGTATTCAGTGTCCCTATATGCCCCTGGCCAGAGTGATTAGATCTGACAATGCACTTGACCTAAATAAATGCAATCAGAATATCCTACAGCAGAGCTTCCCAGATCATATATAATACACATATGAATCACTTGGAGATCTTTAAAAAATGATGATACTGATCCAGTAGATAGATCTAGGGTAGGACTTGAGATCCTGAGTTTCTGATAAGTGCCCTTGTAATTTTGACAATGCAGGTCCAAGATCAGAATTTTGCACATTAAGATTATTTAAGAACTTTCTACTAGTTATCAGAGAAGAAGTGTTCATTACCCCAGAGCTGCTATGCTGATCAACAGAATCTGAGAATGCACATTTTTCTACAAGGGGCAGGGTCAGTTTGTTTTATGCTTCTGCCACTCATGTCTTTGTTCTCTGTCATTAGATTACACATTCATAGAAAACAGAAACCATGTATTTGTCTTCTGTTACTCTTCACAATGTCTTATTTGGTGTTGTACATACAGAGATGTATAATCAATGTTCTTCAATAGCCAAATGAGGAAAAAATTAAAATTCTTTAGGTGTAAGATATGGAGACAATATTTTGATGAAATGGTTATAGGATGTGAAGAATCAGTTATTAACTACCATCCTTTTGGATATCCCAAAAAAAGTCCTAGATGCTGAACCCATGCTGCTATGAAAAATGGGCATCACGAATCATAGCCAATACTCCTAAAGTACAAAAAACAGCAAGTTCCAAACATGAGATCAAAGGAACTAGCAGAAAAATATTAATCTTGTTTACAAATTTACTTGGTGCTTCCCAGGAGATTCCTAAGCTAAAAATGATGGTATCTGACGTAGGGTCTACAATTGACATTGTCAATTTTCTTTGAAGCCATAAGAACTAAGTGCTATCAAAACACAATTCCCAGAGGCTAGCTGACAGTTTGAACTATCCTTTAAGATATCTTGGCATGTATTAATAAGTCACTGTGATACCTTTTTACATGCTCAGGATAAACAAGTCTGATTCAAGCCTATAAGGCAAGAATCCAGAAGCATACTCCTTATTTATAGAGAATCCCAACTCCTTCACTTGCATATGACAAAGATTTTTAATGGCCTAATGATTTTTTATGGTCCAGAGCCTTACAGGTGAGGCAATTCCTAACCAAGTTAAGTTTCAGCCCTTTGTAAAATATGGACACAGCAAATAATAAAATCTAATAACCTATTTACACACCCACATCCACACTTCTCCCACACACAATCCTAAAAAGATAAACCCCCAAAGGATAAGTGTATACATAATAATCCTGGTTTCTCTTATTTTATTTATTCAGGCCCAGTCTCCAGAATGAGAGTGTTTTCTTCATCTCTACTCCTCCCAAAGACTGTCAGTTACCAATTTCTCAGCAGTGACAGAGTGAGTGAATTGTCTAATTCAGGAGAAACGTATTAGGAATCCTGATTGTAGGTACCTATTTAAAATGCATTCTGCTATTTTGGACTGCATTTTTCTGATATCTGTATCATTATACTGGTTTAAAATGTAGCGCATATGTGGAATATAAAGAAACAAAATAGAAAAATAAACAAAAACAAACCCTAAAAATGACTGTAAAATTGAGGTAGGGGGTGGGGAAAAGGAAGAGAATTGGGGATGGGGCACAGAGGGGTACATATGAAAAAGTATCCTGATAATGTAATCATTCATTTATAGTGTCCCCTTTTCACTTTGACCCATAAAAAAAACCTGCGCTCAACTGCAGTATTTTTCACTTGCCAGAGTTCTGATGTTTAATTCTTTCCTCAATCTCTACAATAAAGATTAGAAAGATTACGAAATCATTGTTTCAAAGGCATTTCTACAGTAATAAAGACAAAGCACAGAGTGTTCTGGACACGTAACATTCTAGTCAGGTGGAGTTTAAAGACTCTAAAAGATATTTGTGTGAATATTTCTGAGCATTCATTTTAAATATCAGGAAAGCTTTTGATAGGAACTGCGCATACCAATTCAGGATTAAATTAAATCATTGGTTCTTAGATACATGAATACTATATTGTTGATTTAAAAAGAATTCATATGATTTATGTACCAGACATATTGATGGAAAAAATGAAATATAAACATGACAATTTGAAAATCTGTCTATGATAGTATCAGACTCAGTCTCCCAACGCAAACAACTATGAAACTGGAAAAAAAACATATGAAATGGGTGTTGGATAGCACAGGCTGTGAACCTTGGAAAAGAGAAACACATGAAAGCCACATTCATCTTTAACTTTCTGCCTAGAGGGGCTTTGCAAATCAAGGGAAGTGGAGTCAACAGAAAGAGGTCTCACTGGGTAGATGAAACTGAGGTCAGATTTTGATCTGTTACTGTGGCTGGAATTTGCAAAGAGAGATTATGGAGAGGAGTAAACTATGTAGAGAAGAAATTGCAGAAATCTGCAAAGGGATGGCCTATGTATGTGGCTGAATACTAGCATGTGCCAACAGTGTGAGACTCCAGGAAGACTAGCAAAATATAACTATTAAGAGACGGCGAGATAAGAGTACCTACCTATAGCTCATAGGAAGCTGACACATGGTGGAGTTCAACCAGAATGAAAAGATCTCACTGAACATCCAGTAAATACAGCTGAGGCCCCCCAGAAAAAGCTCTGTCTTTAATGCAGAGCTGCTCTCTATCAGGAAACAATGTGAAGATTTTCATGTTTTTTTATGACCAGGGCTTTCTAAGCACAGAATGTAAGTACCTAGGTTATAAAGAGTGATTATATAAACAGGAACCTCTGGAATGATGTAGAAATTTATTTCCCAGATTATGTGTTTACATTCAAAGGTTAATAAAGCCTGGAGTCATTTGTTTAAAAATTCTCTCTCTCTCTCTCTCTCTCTCTCTCTCTCTCTCTCTCTCTCTCTCTCTTTCTCTCTCTCTCCCCCCAACCCCCAACCCCCTATCCCATGACCCTTCCTTGTCTCTACAGGGGAAAAGGTGCAGTTGTCAAGCAGTTCCTATATACTCTCCAAAATTAATAATTCAGAGTCCATGTGCTAGAGATGACCCACTTCATAAATGTAAGTACCAATCTGCTCTCATCACATAGACCTGTGGGGGGGAAACAGAAGCAGAAACCAGTAAGATGTTCCACAAGTAAATAATCAGCCTGCCTCTGACCCAGAAATCTTGTGTTCACTGTCCGAATAAAATAAATACAGATAAAGGGCCTCCCTGGTGGCTCAGCGGTTGAGTGCTGGGTTGCGAAGCTGCCCGCAGCCTCTGCAGCGCTGGTTGGATCCCCGCCCACGGGTGAGGGTCCCACATGGCGCGCAGACCTCTCCTGCCGCCCACTGCTCCCCTCAGCAGTGTACTTCGTCAGTCTGCCTGCTCTGCTCTCCCCTCTGGCTCTGGTGAATTCTCTCACCCTCCCGCGCTTCTGACTGTACCCAGTGCTTGCATAAATAAAATAAATAAAAATCTTTAAAAAATAGATAAATAAATAAATAAATACAGATATGAAGAGTATTACTCTAGCTGTGAAAGAAGTATTACTTTAGACCTGCCCCTTGAAAAGCCTAAAAAAATAAGCTTCAACAGGATGAACCTGATTCTCCTATAGCTAACCACCTTTCAGAATAAAACTCAATACTCTTTAAATTAAGACAACAAAACAATATAATATCCTCAATGCCCAGAATGCAATAAAAAATTACCAGGGAGGTGAGGAAGAAAATGTAATAGATATCAAAAAGGGGGAAAAAAAGTCACCAAACAGTCATGGTGATGACGCCATTGTTAGAATTAACAGATAAGGGTTTTTTAAAAGTTATTATATAATCGAGGGTTACTTTATCTGTGCATTCACTAAGTGATTTAGAAACTACATGAGGGATAGTCTTGGTTTTTCTCCATGAAACAGCTTTGAATTTATTCTTCAAAGAAAATCCCACTGAAATCTTAACCTACTGAAAAGAGCCTTTGGTCTGGAAGATCTTGAGGCCAAGTATTACCAACAATTGAACTTGACGATGAAATGTTAATTTGGCTTCACTGTCTCATTGACTTTTACTTTCAAGCAGTTTTTATCCCAGGGAATATGTATAATGAATTAGATGCAAATTTAATCTGACAACTAAATATGGAATATGGTTGTGGAATATAGTTAAGAATTATCTATGAATACTGAAAAACATCAGCTTTAAATATTGGCTTTATTTATTCATTAATTAAAACACTATTATTTTCCTACTATGTGCCATATGTGACTGATACTCTGATCAATTAAATATGGCAAAACTGGAAATAAATAATAACAGATATTGCAGTTTTCTAAAGAGGCTTATGGAGGTAAGAGGAAAAGAAAATAATTCTTTCTGTTTGGGTTGGGGACTGGATCATAGAGGATGAACAAAAGTTCTTCCAGAAGATCAAATTTGAAAGTTCTGCAGGTTTAAGTACATATTTGTAGTTTTGGCAAGATTTTTAGTTTTGTTTTCCCCTGAAATGAACTAACCAATTTGATCAATACTTCAAATTTGTATAATTTACCATTGTTTTAAGGGCTTATGTTCATTATACTTGGGATTTTTATTATAAACTACTTCAAATCCCTCTGGGAAGTATTTCCTAGAATACAAGGATTAGCACTAGAAGCAGCTACTTATATACATTGTTTATTTAATCCACTTATACTTGAAGTTTGTTTTTGAATATACTTTTAATTTCCCTGCATTTTTAGAACAAAACAAAAAGGAAATCATAAAATACATCTGGTCTCAATTTATCGTACTTGTTTCTGAACCTAGAAAAAAAATCACCCAATATAATATTTAATCATAAATAATTTTAAGACTCAAATTCTCCTTAGTAATACACATCAAAATTTTTCTTGTGACTTCTAGAACTTCACATCAGCAAAACCCTAAAGGGCCTTTGGTACATCAATGCTTTTAAAAATGTCAATTCACTGCCATGAATAATTATCAGCCTCTCAACTTTGTATGTGTGAACCTAGTCTGAGATGAGGTGTGCAAACAGTCTGCTCTAGGGGCCTTAGTTTAATTTTAGTTCAAGAATTCTTCCTTTTAGAAAAACTCACACACATACAAATAAATAACCTCTATGCTAATTAAAATGAAATCTTATGATTATAATAAGAGTTTCTGGAAAAATTCCTGTTAAGTACTTTCATTAATATTATAAATAAAATCCATGCCAGCATTCATTATATGTTATTATATCTACAGAATTAATGCTTTAAATGACTACAGATGCTGATAAAAAGATAGAGGATAAAAAACTAAGGCATGTGATAATAATACGCTACAGCTATCCTATACAATGTATTCTACCTTCTGCTATTTGACTCATCAAAAACCACAAGGCCTGCTAACACAGTCCTCAAAAAATACCACTGCAATGGCTATTGAGTTCTCAGCAAGGAGCATGAAAAAAAGAACAAGCTCTAACCACTACTGGCTGTTGAAATTGTGCTGCCTGTGTGAAACCACAAGGCCACATATTCAACATTCCAATATCCTATTAACACTCTGCCCCTGCTTCAGTAGGAGAATCATTGGGTTTTCAGGTGTTCCTGACAATACAGCTGAATGAATCCTTTAACCTTTGTTCCTGTCACTTGAATAATTTTCTCTTGGCAGTAAATTCTACATGTAACAGTAAATTAGAAGATACAAATCAAATGTATTGTTTGTTTTAAAATGCTACTTTATGACAAAATATTTATAGAATTTATAATGATACAAAATACTATAAAAATGTTCCAGGCATATACAGAAATTGATTTCTAGTGCTAATTTATCTATAGAGCATTAATAGGATAATCTTACAATTTCAAAGTTCTGTGTGAATGAGAGAGACTAGTTCTCTTAGATCTGAAAAAAATTGCCAGTGTCCTCAATAATTATACTGCCAGTTGACAAAAGTACAGTCAGTAATCTGTCTCACAAGAGATGAACTCTTAAAAAGGAAATAAAGACATTCATTTTGACTGTAACACAAAAACAATAGTCAAAGTAAATTAAACAACTAAACTGTGTAATCCATAACTTCATGTAGAAAAATTCAAGCAAGTCTTTATATTAGAATGCAATGCATCACAAGCATCATAGTCATCTAACAAACAGAATATCCTAAAAATAATGATGAAAATAAAGTTGACCCATAGTAAACATATTTCTACTTTACTATATTTCAGTACCAATTTTTATCTCTAAAAGGAAAAAAAAGCCTGTTATAAAGTAACATTAAAATAAAGAGCACAATAGACAATGTAAAAAAAATTTTTTTTTAAAGATTTGTTTATTTACTTATACAAGCACTGGGTACAGTCAGAAGCGCGGGAGGGTGAGAGAATTCACCAGAGTCAGAGCAGGGAGCAGAGCAGGCAGAAGGACCAAGGCACACTGCTGAGGGGAGCAGCGGGCGTGGCAGGAGAGGTCTGCGCGCCATGTGGGACCCTCCTCCGGTTGCTGGGGAGCAGCTGGGAATCGAACCGGTGCTGCAGAGGCTGCGGGCAGCCTCGCAACCCAGCGCTCAACTGCTGCGCCACTGGGGAGGCCCTAATGTAAAATTTTTTAATAAAAGTATTGTTTTAAATAAAACTAATTTAGATCCAGTAACTGTCAGCTCTAAGAATAATAAAACATTTATTTCACGTCAAAGTTTTTATGAAATAGTTTCTGAAATAGTTTGCAAATAGTTGTGGACATTTCTTTCCACCTATCATCTCTCTGAAAGAATTCAAAAGTTAGAGCTAAGCATGACCTCCAAGAGAGTATGCGTTAGCATCCTCTGTGGGCTTTGTTCATGTCAAAGGAATAAAAAAGCAACAGGAAAAAAATTTTTAGATTTTTAGAACTTGTTTTGTCCTCTTTGGATGATGTCCATCACATCTAGAAAAAATGCAATTAAATATTTGTCTGAAGGTGACTCACATGGGCAACCATTAGGCAAACACCTCAAGAACAATTAAGTAGCTAATAGTACCAATAAAGAAATTTCTTCAATAAGAATTTTAAAACTGGGCCTCCCCTGGTGGTGCAGCGGTTGAGCGCTGGGCTGCGAAGCTGCCCGCAGCCTCTGCAGTGCCGGTTCGATCCCCAGCCGCCGGCGAGGGTCCCACTTGGCGCAACACACTTCTCCTGGTGCACCCGCTGCTCCCCTCAGCAGTGTGTTTCGTCAGTCTGCCTGCTCTGTTCCCTGCTCTGGCTCTGGTGAATTCTCTCACCCTCCCATGCTTCTGATTGTACCCAGTGCTTGTATAAATAAATAAATAGATCTTTTTTTAAAAAAAGAATTTTAAAACTTTACTTGTAGGTGGTTATCAAAACCTGTCAGTCAATAGTTGATTACCTCCATTCTATTAAGTTAGTAAGAAAATCCACATACTATTGGTTATCTGTAAACTTAAGCCATAACAGGAAAAAATAAGGATATCCTAACAGTTTGCTGGTTACTAGAATTAAAGAAAATTAGTTTCCATGAAGTCAAAATAACATAAGTGGTCTTGGAAGGTACACGAGTTAAACCCTGTATCTTAACCACAGGAATACTTTATGTAACAACCTGAGTTCATAACACATATCAGTATATTCTTAGGGTCAGTGAAATAATTTTCTTTTTTTTTTTTAAAGATTTATTTTATTTACACAGGCCAGAGGTGCAAGAGGGTGAGAGGATTCACCAGAGACAGAGCAGGGAACAGAACAGGGAGATGGACCAAAGGCACTGCTGACGGGAGCAATGGTTAAGACAGGAGAGGTCTGCTGCGCCATGTGGGTATCTCCCTGGCCAGCTGGGAATCTAACCCACGCTGCAGAGGCTGCAGATAGCTTCACAGTGCTGCACTCAACCTGCTGCACCACTGGGGAGAAGGCCCAAGTGAAATAACTTTCTACCTAACATTTCAACTAGAATTAAAAAAGACAACTGGAAAGGAATCTGAGTTTCTCTGAATTGCATAAAGAGAAATAGGTTCTTTTCTGGATATATAATTCATACAGGGTGATTTACCAAGTAAAGTATAACTTAAGAAAAATGCAAAGAGAATGACTTCCTGATACAGGTAAAATTATGGACTGTTTTCAGTAAAATTTTGAAAATAGCATGGAGGATAATCTTGTCCTAGAGAACCAGGATGAAGGAAAAGTAACACCCCCAAAGCTTGCAGTTTGGTGACCTTTAGTCATAGTGTAATTTCTAAAAGAGGTCATGAGAGAACTTGTAACAGCATTCCTTGCTAAAAAAGAAATGAAACCCTATTTTAAAATTTTCAATGACATCATAAAAAAAAAGCCAGAGTCCAAATAACATTGTCCTACTAAGGAAAGGAAAGAGCTATGACAGATCCACATTGGCAGGAAGGAATATTTTTCCCTAACATTGTTTAGAATTACCAGTCATGATGATCACGAAAAGCAAAATTAATTTTAGTTAGTTTTATTGTTGTTTTTATTTATTTATTTTTTTTTTTTTAATAGAGGCATGTTTTATTTATTTATTTGTTTGTTTTGTTTATACTTGCACTGGGTACAGTCAGAAGCACGGGAGGGTGAGAGAATTCACCAGAGCCAGAGCGGGGAGCAGAGCAGGCAGAAAGACCGAAGCATACTGCTGAGGGGAGCAGCGGGAGGCAGGAGAGGTCTGCGCGCCATGTGGGACCCTCCTCAGGTGGCCGGGGAGCAGCCGGGGATCGAACCGGCGCCGCAGAGGTCGCCGGCAGCTTCGCAACCCAGCGCTCAACCACTGCGCCACCGGGGAGGCCCTTATTGTTGTTTTTAAATGCCCAATCGACACTGCAGCAGCTTATTACCTATACCCTGGGTTAGGCCACACCCACAACCCTATGCTTGACACAGTAAGGTTTAGCTTATATAGGTTTTTCTCCTATCTATAAGTTCTGGACAAGATCATTATTGACAAATCAATAATTTGTCCTTGTCTGCCAAGAGAACTTTGGTGACTTTAGCCTCTACATGTTCAGGCATTAACAAAGTCCAGATGACTTTGTAATGACAAGAAAAACAAAAATACCCTTTTAGGCCAAATGGAAAAATATTTCAACCTGAGAGATTAAACTCTTCTTAATTTTTTTGACAGATTAGCACTATTTTTACCAAAAGTGTATATATATGCCAGATAGTAGGGAGTCTTTAGTGAGCAAAGTAGACATATTCCTCCTTTTTTTCCCCCACATTTATAGTCTAGCAGGGTGAACAATTTAAAATGAAAGTACAAGAAACTACGACAATAATAATGGAAATACAGGCAGCGCATGAAATCATGTAGCAAAACACCACAGCACATATTTTTAAGTTATATTAACTCATAGTGAGAAATATATTTACATTACAACTCAGTTTCCACATATCTATAGTAAAATAATGCAAACACATGCATGTATAGACACACCTAAAAGTAACTAAAACTGGAAAATTATACAAAACAATATTTGCCCTTACAATCTGTGACAAGCTATCTTTTTCATTCACTTCTGTTTTTCCAATTTTGAGCAACTAAAAACAATTAAACTGATTTTAGGATCCCTACAAAGGTTTTGACCTGAAGTCTGGAAAACACAGACCTATGGTATCACTTGCTAAAGACAACAAATTCTTGAGCCCCACCTAAAACTACTGAATTTGAATGCATGGATGATGGGTCCCAGAAAGCTGTATTTTAGCAGGTATCCCAGATGATTCTTAGGCATATTAAAATCTGAAAAACCTTGTTATCACTTAATATGAAATCTAAAAGATGGTCCAAGTTATGGCAGAGAGAGGTTAGAAAAACATTACTACAGGGCCTCCCCGGTGGCGCAGCGGTTGAGCGCTGGGTTACGAAGCTGCCCGCAGCCTCTGCAACGCCGGTTCGATCCCCAGCTGCTCCCCGGCCACCGGAGGAGGGTCCCACATGGCGCGCAGACCTCTCCTGCCGCCCGCTGCTCCCCTCAGCAGTGTACTTCGGTCCTTCTGCCTGCTCTGCTCCCCGCTCTGGCTCTGGTGAATCCTCTCACCCTCCCGCGCTTCTGACTGTACCCAGTGCTTATATAAATAAATAAATAAATAAATAAATCTTTAAAAAAAAAAAATTAAAAAAAAAAAAAAAAAAAGAAAAACATTACTACAGGAAGACACATACAAAGACTAGCAGGCAAAGGGGAGTATGATATGCTTAAGGAAGGTTAGGGGAACAGGAGTCTGGGGCACTAGACTAGGACAGGCAATGAATATGGAGAGGTAGGCATGGCTCATTCTACATGCTCCCTCTTTCAGTCTGTTCCATACCATTTCAAGAACAATAAACAAGTATTTAGTCTTAAAAAGAACATTTTGACATATCCCACAACACAGATATATGTTGAGGACATTATCTTACACGAAATGAACCAGTCACAAAAAGACAAACACTATATGATTTCACTCATATGAGGTGTAGAATAGTAGAATTTGCAGAGACAGAAAGTAGGGTGGTGGTTGCTAGGGGCTTAGAAAAAAGTGGAATGGAATAATGAATGGGAGTAGAATTTCAGTTTTGCAAGAAGAGTTAAAGACATGGGCTGCAGAGCAAAGTGAATATACTCAATACTACCACCCTATAGGCTTAAAAATGGTTAATATGGTATATATTTCATGATAAATGTATTTAAGAATAAAAAAAATACATGAGACCAAGAATTCTGAACTGCTGTGAACTTGACTAGCATTTTGATTGATTTCCCAATGATAATAAATTCTTCTCAATTCCAGAAACAACAGCAGATATTCTCTTTTAGGAAATCAAGGCACAAGAATTACAAGGCTCTCTTTCCTTTTGTTAAAAAAAAAAAAAAAGGTTA
This sequence comes from Talpa occidentalis, assembly GCF_014898055.3. Classification (NCBI taxonomy): domain Eukaryota; kingdom Metazoa; phylum Chordata; class Mammalia; order Eulipotyphla; family Talpidae; genus Talpa; species Talpa occidentalis. The sequence continues at coordinate 35,178,151 of NW_023601104.1, read as the reverse complement.
GCTTAACCTGTAATAAGTAGCAAAACACAATGTCTCAGTAGAAAAGAGATGAAATACCCCAATTTTTTACTACAGATCATCAACTACTCTCAGAAGGTAGTAAATATTTGTTCCTGAAAAATATTTTTGTTTAGAAAGCTTTTCCTTGTGAAGGCTTAAGGTAAATTTTGCATAAATCAGCAATCTCTTTAGTTAACAAATATTCTCATTTTTGGAGTGCCATAAAGCAATGGTTTCCAAATCTAGCATCCAGTTGTACATATGAATCCTGAGAAGTATTAAAAAATAGAGAACCCTGAATTCCAAATATACATGGAGCAGATAAGCTAACAGTGAACCAAGGACTATGTATTTTTAAAGCACCCAGGGATATTTTTATATGTAGCCTATTTGGGGAAATCACTCAATGGAAGGACAAACTCATGGTTGCCTGAAGGCATACTATGACTTCTCTCTACCCTCTCAAAATCTTTATGAAGTGATAGAACATTAAAGTATGAAAATCAGAAGAATTTCATTAGCAGACTGGAACACTAATGAATTTAAAGCACATGGAATCAGTATAACCCAAAATTACTAAACAGATTGAAATAAACAAGGTCATTACGTTGGATGGCCAGTAGAACCTCAGAATATTCCCTAGCTCAGAGACAGCGAGAGTTGGCAGCCATGAGGGTCAGTTGTCCAGCAATTACTGAAGGGTTTGGTAATAATTTGCAAGCCTCTCGCTCTCAGAGGAGAGACTCCTCAATTGTCATCAGATTGAAAATAAGGGAGAAGAAAGCACATCCTTAAAAGAAAGCCTACCTTGGTAGATATTCTTCCCTCTCTCTATACCCTACACACTCTGCACTCAGAGGTTGTACCCTCTATCCAGAATGTCGAAATACCCTTCATTTTGCTAAGGTCTACCCTTCACTTAGAGCCCAGTACAGGGGCCACCTCCCTCTGGTAAGTTTTCCTTGAGTTTTCTTGTCTCTGAATCTAGTAACTTGGTCAAAACCTAAGAAGCCTTACTGTAGTAATAGCCAATATATTTCTGTCCCTTCAAAATAGATATCTAGTTGGATATTTTAATTTGCTGGCTATCACCAAGATTTCCACAGGGAATCCTAAGAGCTGACTTTCAGCTTCACACTGCTGTTTCTACCTCTCTTGACCTATACTTCCTCTGGGTCATTGACCTGTAAAACCAGACAACTCTGTTTTTTGCCAGGTTTTGAGTGGGGCATTGAGTCTCTGAAAAGATAAGATACTTATCAGTAGAAATCATCTGACAGTCCAGCTATCTGAGATGTTTTGAGTAATGTTCACAGAAATGCTTTCAAGGCTCGTTTTCACCAATTCTCTCCCACCCCCCATATACTCTCTAAACTGTTTCTGGGATCTCATTCATCAACAGGAACAGAGCAGAAAATGTTCTTTGTCTCAAAAAGAGATTATCTGGAATCACCAGAGGAAGAAATTTCCTAATTACTTATGAACTCCTGAACCTGAAGTTCAGATCCTGTGGACCTGGAAATATTATACTCCCTAGTCATCAAAATGTGTATTTTTCTTTAAGTTATTCTCCTTATCAAGGCAAATAATAAGGTCCAGCATAGGTTGGGGGACTGTAATAGTTTGCAGCACCTTAATATATTTTTGAGACATGAGAAACAACAATCTGAGAAACTATCTTCTCAAAATAATTGCCAATAGCCTTTAAAGAGAAATTTCCTAAAGAATATTGAGTGTCCCTGTCACTGTCATTGAAAAGAAGTCCTACCTTCCCAAAAAAACAGAAAGTAAGTTGGAACAGCATTGTTTAAATTCAAAAGAAAATGAAAAGTTTTTCAGGAAACTTTAATATTTTTTTCCACAGAAGACAAAAAAAGAGAAGGATTAAGGGTATTTGCTTTGAAATAATGTCTCTATGTAAAGCTCAATGTCTGGATTCAATCTAACTTTTTGAGCTATAGTACAGGGATATGGGGTTAGCACTGAAGTCTGATGCAGGAAAAAAGTGATAAATGGAAACACACAAAAACTAAGCTGATTTTTAATAATCAGAAGCATAAATCTAGAGTCCATGAAGAGATGCACTGAATTCTTACCCTCAGACAAAACTAAATACAAAGAACAGCTTTAAAGCAAAACTAAAAAATTCAGAGGTAGTTATAAATGTAAGTTAAAACTAAGAGGCTTGGAGAAAGGAGGAGAAGGGAAGAATTAGGGAAGAAGTGGAGTCCTTTTGCATTCAAAAGTCTGAGAGCTTGTCTCAGCTTCAGTTCTGAAATCTTTCACACTGACACTAAATGAGACATCATCATATAATAAAGGATGGTATATTTCAAATCTTTGGAAAATAAAATTCATACATTTACATATTCTAATCTAGAGTCTCTTAGCAATATTAATTCTAAGCAGTATTCCAAGTTAGAAGACAGTTATGGCCTAATTTACTGAGCAAGTGGCTCAGTGACAAATATAGCCTGTTATATCAAAATTGCTTAGTAGCTAGACAAATTGCAGTTGATAATTTATGAAAGAAATTCTGATTTAACTGACTAGTGCAGTAAGTGCCAAACAAAGGACAGCAAAATATATGCTGAAATGTCCACATATATGTTTTATAACAGAGAAACTCGAAAGTATAATTAAATTAAAAAGCATATGTTATACTAATTCACCATTTTAGCATTAGAGGCACTATTACACACGAGAGCTTTGTTTTTTCCACAAAGAACTTTGTCATAAGACTGCACTATCATTTTCCAGTTTAAAATCTTCCATGTTAACAAAATTCCCCAAGGTACTTACAAATCCTAAATTAAAGCACTAAAACCCACACAATCAAGTTATTAATAAATGACAAGTTGGGAGTTTCCACTTACGTAGATATATTGTTGAAGCTGAGAAACAGACGTTGGAGGCAGGGCAAATTATCCACATCTCTCTAGAAGGAAATAGAAAGCAAAAATTTACCAGCTGAAAGAAAAAAAAATGTTATAAATGTCTTCTCGCTCAGCTGTTGAAATATATAGTCATTTCTATTTACTGCAACCTTGTTAGACCATTGATTTCTACTGGACATTGAGCTCCATTCTTCTTCACTGCAGATTAAAGGGAGGGTTTCAGTACATCTGCAGAACAAGCTGCACCACTCTCAAGGTAAAAAGGCACTGAGGAGAACAGGCAGAGATGCTGCTGCTAGCCTCTTTCAGTATGCTTTTGGGAAAGAAGCCAAAATGCTACTTCAGCATTTCAACTGTAGCACAAATATAGTATTATCAAACATTTGTTAAAAATCACTTTTATAAGAAAGCTATTCAGATGCTTTACATTTTGAATTTATGCAATTATCTTTCTAGAGAGTACTGAGAATATCAAAGCTATTAACCACTATTATTCTAAAACCTTTGGAAATATACCAGTTACAACAAAAGAACCAATACTGACAATTTCCCCACAAAACTAAAAGCAGATCATCATGAATGTCACTGAAGGGCACTGCAAGAGCAACTTCCAATCTAAGCAAGAACCAAAGGGTCTTACAATTGGAGAATATTCTGTTCTATTTAGGTACAACAGCTCAAAGGAAACTACTGCTGTTTAAATATAGCTACCCTTAGCAGCTCCCCATTTCAGCTACCCTTAGCTGAAAGATTTTAGCTCAAACGATTTTTTAAAATATCACAAAAGAAATACATAGCTATCTAAATTTCATTAAGTGAAAAGACAAACCTTCTGAAAAGTATGAGATATACTAGAGTAACAGAATCTTAAGAGGAAGTTTAGTGATTACCTAGTACACAACCTTACTATTCACACAAGTGTAGAATAAAAATGAACAATTGAGGCTGTTGCAGGGGCAGGATGCGAGTAGGGTGGGAAGGTGACCCAGAATTACAGTGTCCTGGTGGCTGAGACAAGATAAAAATCCAGTTAACCTGACTTCCTGTAGTCTGTTCCTTAAAATACTGCACACTGCTACTTCTCTTTAAAATGTTTTTCACTTTTTAGGTAATGTCATTAACAGTAATTCCCATTATATGAGTTTGAATAATTCTATTCTGCATATGTACATATGCATATATATTATTGTGACTGATATTTAAACTCAAATCAAAACTTGTCTTACTGTTTTCATAAGTCATCATCTTTCTTGCTCCTTGTTTATCTTCCTGCCTTTCAAAAATACCATTTCCCACCAGCAATGTAGGAGAGTTCCTCTTTTACCACATCCTCGCCAACATCTGTTGTTGCTAGATTTTTGATATGTGCCATTCTTACTGGTGTAAGGTGGTATCTCATTGTGGTTTTGGAGTGCAACCTGGTCCAACCACTATGAAAAGCTTTATGGAGGTTCCTCAGTCTGCTAAAAATGGAGCTACCATATGACCCAGCAATTCCACTCCTAGGGATCTACGCAAAGGACACAAAAAGAGTGATTCAAAAGACCACCTGTACCCCTATGTTTAATGCAACACTATTTACAATAGGTAAAACCTGGAAACAACCCAAATGCCCAAAAACAGATGACTGGATCAAGAAGAAATGGTATATATACACAATGGAATGCTATTCAGCAATCAAAAAAGATAAATGTCACTCACAGCAACAAGGATGGAGCTTGAAGGAATTATGTTCAGTGAAATAAGTCAGAAGGAATAAGAAAAATATCGGATGGTTTCACTTATAGGAGGAATATAGGGGAACCAAACAAGACATCAGGGGAAAAAATAATAACAATACAAAACAGAAACAGACAATTATAAACCAGAGACATCCTGCAGGGGAGGGGGAGGAAGAGGGATCAGAGGGAGGGAGGGAGGGAGGAGCACAGGGGACTGTGGTGATGGTGCACAGGTGAACTGGTGGAGGAAATTCTATGGGGACTACACCTGTGTGGGGTAAGTAAACACTTTAAAAATGAACAATGATGTAAAATATAAATAAATAGGTTAAAAAATTACTATTTCCAAGGTCCCAGTAAGAATTTAGGTAAGTGCACTAAAATTAAAGACACGCCCAGTTTTTACAAAAACAGAATTCCAAATTTATTTATATTTAAAAGCGTGTTATACAAAGAATATATTAAAGAGATAGAATTGTGGCAGAGTCACTTCTCATTGGTTTCTGAAATGGTATAGGAGAAATTAATCTGGCTTAAGATACTCTCCTAGGGAGTTTCCCTTATTTACCATTCTGCAACCTTCTTCCAACCCTTAGACCCTAGGGTAAAACAAATACAACTGCAAGTGATCAAAACCCTACCTGCATATTAGCACTCATTTGGCATTGCCATTGCTGGCCCCCTCCCTCAGACAGACCTGTTCTACAGATGTGAATAAGTGATATTTGTAAGTCAACAGAGGTCAAGAAATAAGTCTGCAAAAAACAGGAAGGCAGCCAAATTCCCCACAGTGGGTGATAAGCTCTCTATATTGGCAAACTTCTTGAATAATCTCCACTAGCTACCTCTCTCTGATACGCCCAGAAATGAGAAGGGAATGGGATGGAAGAGGAGCGATGGGCTAGTAGTGGGGCTCATTTTACTTCAGGGTCTTATTTTCTATAGGAAATGGTAGATTGCTTTCTATCTGGTCTCTAAAAGTCATAGCAAAATTGAATGCCCTCTCTGCCCTCTTGGGGTATCTCTTCTACCAAAATCTTTGTGGACTCTATCTGAAATATTTCTGGACACGAGTACTGTTTGCTGATATCTAACTGGGAAAAACTGAGGGCAGCAGCCTTGATCTCCTGTGAAGCAAGGCACCGTAAAAAAAAAAAATGTCTCTGAGTACCAGCCTACTTTCTTCAGAGATTACAGATACCTTTCAATATAAACTCAAATTGAATTCAAATAAAACTTATATCATATCAGGGTTTAATTTGTGATAAAAGACTTATTTAAAGTTTATTTGATTAAATTGTGATGTTTTAGATTTATCTTCATTTATGAAACAAAATTTTACCAGACCTCTCTACTAAGTTTTCAAAGTAATTAGCTGTTATTACCTGGTAAAGTCATTTTAAAAAAATCACAAGAAATTTAAAAAATGAAAGTCAAAATTCATCTATAGGGCCTCCCCAGTGGCACAGCGGTTGAGCACTGGGTTGCGAAGCTTCCCGCAGTCTCTGCAGCGCCAGTTTGATCCCCGGCCGCCGGGCGAGGGTCCCACAAGGCTCACAGACCTCTCCCGCTGCCCCCCTCAGCAGTTTACTTCATAGTTCTGCCTGTTCCGCTCCCTGCTCTGACTCTGGTGAATTCTCTCACCCTCCCACGCTTCTGACTGTACCCAGTGCTTGTATGGATAAATAAATAAATCTTCAAAAAATATTCATCTATCTATCTATCTATCTATCTATCTATCTATCTATCTATCTATCATCTATCTATATGCCTATTACTACTTTATGGCCCTTCCAAAAACTTAAAAAAGCAAAATAATTGCCCACAATCACTTTTGTTGTGCCAAATTTCCTTTTTTATATAGAATCTGTAACTTTAATTATTCTAGTAATTCTTAGATACACTATGCAATAAGTTTCTAGCATCACAATATTAAAAATATATAGCTATATCAATTATCTATGGGTGAACTGTTTGCAAAAAATAAAGACTTGTTGAAAGCTACTAGAAGATAGCTCCTCTGATATGAGATAGTACCAGACTGAGCTAAAGATCCAGGAAGCAGATTCACATGGGAGGCAAGTAAACAGAAATCCAAGATAAAGAGAAATCCAAGGAAGAAGTGCTGCTGTACAGCCAGCATACATTAAGAGGACAGAGAGCTCTAGGAAGAGTTTCCCCAAGAGATAAAAATGAAACAGATTATCTGACATCTTCACCTATACAGAGAGGACTTTTAGAGTTCTGTTGAGGAGTTTGTATATTAATTAATGGTACTTAAGAGGAATACTAGGTTAATGGGGGAAAGGAGACAGTTATTAATGTCAGGGAAAATGAAAGCTTAATCCAAAAATATAGTCTATTATTCACTTTCATATACTCATCCTGCTGTACCAAACAATTCAAATCTATGATAAAAGCATTGATCTGAATGAAGCTTTTACACCTGAAAGACCTACCTTAAAACCAGACTCTGAAAGAAATCTTAAAAATAAGTATCCTGACTTTACCCTTGAAAACATGACTAAGACTACGTCAAGGCAGTGTGTTGCATTCCTGGCAGTAAGTAATAACTCAGTTTTACTTTATCAACAGGAAATGTGTTGGTGTTGGTGGGAGTAAGCATTCAACAATGTGCTTATCAAAAAAAAAAAAAAAGCAACAAACAATTGTTCTGGAATGATAAGGAGAAACAGCAGGTAAGGGGTAACACAAGAAAGTGAAATCCTTTGGAAAACAATCAGCACATTTAGTTTACTATAAATTAAATCCTCCCATCAATTCTTTTCTGGAGATAACTATTTCATAGGGAAAGAAACTAGAGCAGAGAACCAATAATATCAGTATATTTAAGATAAGAAAAAGAAGATGAAATAAAATATTCACATATAGAACATGTATAGTTCATTTTATTAATCTGCTTAATCTTAAATTTATTATATTAAATAACACATAATTCTGAGACTCACATTCAAAACATGTTTGAAGATTCAAAGCCATTTTATATATTTTTCAAACATAATTGTTTAAAAATAAATGTAAATAAAATAACTTATTGTAAGATTATAGAAAGGATTATAATGATTTTCAGTAGAATAATGACTTGCCACCTAAGAAACATGCTTGTCCTACTCTGTCAGACACTGTTTGCCATATTCCTAAACTCCACAAAAGAACCAAATGATTCAGCAATCTGACCATGTGTAAAACAGCTATTACTGGAACTATTTTTAGAGCAGCCTCCTGCAGAGGAATAAGGAAGAAGGAAGGTAAAGAGATAGAGGTTTTGGCATACATCAAGTAGGACAAAGATGACTATAATACAATCACAGCCCTCTTATTTTTGTTACTTATTTGTCATTAAAAAAGAGTGACACTATATGAGGGGTAATTATTTTATTTTGAGAACTAAAACTCAGATTATTAATAAAGCATTGAATAAGTCTGAAAAAGAAAACAAAGAAAAAACCATTCCTTTTTATAAAAAGTTTCATTAAATTAATCCCAAAAAAACTACTTGCTACAGTCATCTCTTTGTGATAGACACACAGGAGGAGTTACATGCATAAGACAACATATCAACAACTTTAATCATATATTGAAATGGCAATGGAAAAAGTCCATTATCTCGCTATTACCCAAAGGCATTAATACACCTATCTGCTTTTTATACTTGTTTACTACCCATTACCTAGCAATAAATTTCAGTTAGTCTAGCTGCAAGATACTCTTACAATCTGATTTTTTTCTATATACTATTTAAATTAAATCCTTGCTCTCTCTCCCCAAAGGAAAAAACAAAAGGGAACTAAAACTCAGACTAGTAAGCAGGACAGATACTCACTATAAAGATTTTCAGACCCCCATAATATAAGTGTAAGAGTAATAACTGCCAGTAAAAATCTAGAGTATATTGTATTCTTTTTCACTGAATTGTCTACTCTCAAGTCTTCACGCAATGTCTGGTAGAAGAACAGTATACAAGAATAGTTAAGTCCCAAATTAAGAAATTATATACCAGATAACAAATGGATTGTGCTGGCAAGTTCCAGGAGAGCATTATAGAGCTTTGATAAATATCTTCCCAACAAGGGGCCTCCCTGGTAGCGCAGGGTTAAGATGCAATCTATGAAGCTACTGGCAGCCACTGCAGCAAGAGTTCGATCCCCAGCCAGGAGCTACCCATATGGCACAGCAGACCTCTCCTGACTCACCCGCTGCTCCCCTTAGCAGTGTATTTCACAATCTGCCTGTTCTGCTCCCCACTCTCTCTGGTGAATCCTCTCACCCCCCACACCTCTGGCCTATACCCCAGCTCTTCTATGCAAAAATAAATTAAAAAATAAAGTATCTGATTGTTAATAAGCAATAAAATGTGGAATTGCATTATTCCTCCAATGAAAAATGTTTCAATAATAATAATTTTGTCTTTGCTGTTTTATACCCGTACCTTTTCTGAATGTTTCATTTCAATGCCAAATCATGGTATATCTTCTAAAATATATTTTTAAAGTGATTAATCTCAAAATATGTAGTACCAACAATTGAAACAATAATAGTATATACAGGTGTAACAAAGTTCGCATATATTTAGGTCATGAAATTTCTGTAACCTGACCAATAGTAATTTCGAGATGATTTCAGAGTTGTTTGAATATAGTATGATTCAAATTGGTGAAAAACTTCATAGTGAGTCTAAAGGACTTCAAAAAGATACCTTAAAACTTAAAAGCAATAGAGGAATAAAAAGAAAACCACCTGCAAAAAAAAATGACAGTGGACAATTTAATGACAATAATAACAAATTATAATGATAGAGCATGAGCTTCAAACATCTGGAAGAAAAGAACTGTCAACCAATTAAAATCAACAGTCATAAATAAAAGCAAAATAAATGCAACATTAGACAAACAAAAACTGAGAGAGCTTACTACCACCACAGTCATTTTTAAAGCAACTTTTTCTAAATTACATATTTTGGGAGGAGTGGTGAAATCAAAGCAGCATGTGGGTGAATCCAAATAAGCATTGACTAAAAACAGCAGTAATTAAAATATCTAATTTGGGGATTAGAAGGATAAAAAGGAAATACTGGGTAAAAGAAACATGTAAAATGGGAGAGGGTTACTGGATTAAGTGATTCAAGGGTCCCTATTTGAGAAGATGATAGGGATGTGTATTAACTCTATAATTTATGTCAAGTGTACATTTTAAGATGTTACCAGTCACCATTAAAGTGACTAACAAAAGGCAAAAAAAAAATCCAAAAAACCTCTATAAACCCCAAATAAGGCACAAGTTAAAAAAAAAAAAACACACACACACAGAGGAAAATCAGAATAGAAAACATGAAAAAGAACAGTAATGCGGTAAATCTAAATATATCAGGAAACATAATTAGTGTAATAAACTAAAGTCTCTGGCTAAAAGACAAATTGTCAGATTTTAAGTTAAAAAAGGAGTTGTGCATTCTTTATAAGAAAAGAACTGAAAGCTAAAGAACTGAATCACTTAAGTGTGATTCACTGAGAAAAACTCAGCATCACTTCTGTAGATATTCCTGCCAAAGACCTGATAGCCAGAATCAAATCACAAGGAAACACCATTAAACAAGCCCAAACTGAGGTACATTCTACAAAATAATAAACTAATATTCTTCAAAAATGTCAATGTCATAAAATACAAAGAAAGACTCATGTGTGCTTCCAAATTAAAGGAAACTAGGGAGATATAACAGCTAAATGCAAAACATGATGGTGGATTTTCTTTTGTTATAAAGAACACTACTAAAACAACCAGGAAAATCTAAATGAAATCTACAGATTAGATAATAGTATCTTAGTACACTAATTTCCTGATTTTGTAATGTAGTTACATAAAAGAATGACTAGTTTTTAGGAAATATACATTTAAAGTATGGGAAGACAAATGGCATCATTCTGCAATTTACTTTTACTTAAATGGTTCAATATATGCAGAGAGAATGAGAATGGTAGAGATATAGAGAAGTTAAGAGAGAACGATTAAGAGAAAGGATAAAGCAAATGTACTAAAATGTTAACTAAGGAATCTAGGTAAAGGGTACTAGGAATTCCTTACATATGGCTGCCAATTTTTCTGAAATTATATCAAAATTAAAAAAGGTTAAAGAATAGAAAATAAGCTATCCTAGTTGCTATTAACATTAGACTAAATGTTGAGGCAAGAAGTATTATTAGTTTCCTGATACAAACTATATACTTAGAGCAGTGCTACCATATGGCCCATGTTCCTGAGTTACTTGTTCAATGAAGGAGTTAGCAATAAAGATAATATATAATGATAAAAGAAACAATTTAGCAGGAAGATATATCAATTTTAAACTGTGTGTACTAGAAACAGATTCAAACTACTGAACACATTCTACACAAATATATCGATAAGTAATGATTATAAATATTGACTAAATAGTAAGTAATAAAGCAAACTGCAACAAATCTCAAAGAATCAGTTACATAAAATCCACATTCACTGGCCACATGCAATTAAATTAGAAGAGAATGACCAAAAACAGAAAAAGAAATCCATACATTGCAAAAAAATTTAATATGCTTTTAAATAATACATGGCTCAAAGAAGAAATCATAATTGACCTTAGAAAATATTTAGAACTAAATGAAAATGAATATACTAAATTTCAAAACATGGAAAGAAGCTGCAGTGGTTCTTAAGGAGAAGCTTATAACCTTAAGTGCTTATACTAGAAAACTGAAAAGACAGAAAACGCACGTATGAAATATACGATATAAAATTTTAGTAACAAAACAGAGATAATAAGATATATGAAAATCAGTAAATATTATTTTTGAAAAGCTATAAGAGAGATTCAACAGAGCCAAATGCTGTTTCTTTGAAATGTTTAGTAAGAGAGAAAAACCTCAGGTAATATTTATTAAAAAAAAAAGAAAGTGTAATTAAGCACTATTAGAAGTGATAAAGAGGATATGATATGATCACAGATAGGAACAGTCCAAAAAATGAACTTAGACAAAAGGAAAATATGACATATCAAAACAGATACCTACTATTGTTACTGAGTTAAAATTTTTAAACTACCTGAACTATTTTATTTTACTACGGTTAGGTTCTACTAAATATTCAAAGGATAGCTTTTGACCTCAAATGAACTGAGATTTATACCAAATGGTAAATTACAATATAAAAATAGGAAGCACTATCCAACTTATTTTATGATACTAGTATGAATTTGATATTAGAAAAGAACAACAAAAAAGGCCAATTTCATTAACCTTTTTTTAAAAAGATTTATTTATTTATACAAGCAATGTGTACAGTCAGATGCGCGGGAAGGTGACAGAATTCACCAGAGTGGGGAACAGAACAGGTAGACTGACGAAATACACTGCTGAGGGGAGCAGTGGGGCAGCAGGAGAGGTCTGTGCGCCATGTGTGACCCTCACTGGCGGCCAGGGATCGAACCGGCGCTGCAGAGGCTGCGGGCAGCTTCCCAGCCCAGGGCTCAACCGCTGCGCCATCAGGGGAGGCCCAATTTCATTAACATTGATGTAAACTTTAGAAATAAAATACTAGCAAACAAAATTCAAGAATGTATACACAATATAGCCCAAAATATTTATAATGACCAAGAATGCTAGGATGACTTGTAAAATCTTGCAAAATAATTTATAAAATTAATAAAGAAAATAATCCATACGATCACTACAACAGTTGTAGAAAAATCATTGAAAAAAATCAAATAATCGCTTGGCATAAGATAACAACTAATCGCTTGGCAAACTAATTACAGAAGATAATTTCTTTACACTCTGTAGTAATAAACAGCAATGTGATGTTCCTTCTTGTTCTAGGTATATAGCTTATATTAGAAAACTAATTATTCTTGCCTTAGTCTAATGTTATCACCTGTCTATGTTTATTTTTTCTATTATATATTAATTCTTTAACTTTTTTAATTTTTAATTTTGACATAATTTCAGAAAGGCAAGGACAGCCACTTTTACTTCTTTATTCAACTTTGTACTAGACAAATTTAGTCTGGCTCAAACAAGGAGAAACAAAATATATAAAATAGGGGAAAACTTCCATTGTTAGCCAAAAATTATAATTTTCTAAATAGAAAACCCAAGATAATCTACTTATTTTAATATTAGATATTCTAATTATCAGAATTAATTGTCCAGATTGAAGTTGCTGGACAGAAGATTAATGAACCAAAATCAACTGCAGTTCCATGCACTAGTAAGAGTAAGGAACCTATTTCTGATCCAAATATTTAAAATAAGAACAAGAAAAAATAAGATATTTAGGAAAAACATCTACCGACTAATAAGCTATTTATGAAGAAAGCATAAAAATTATTAAATGAGACCTATGAATTGAGATATATGCTGTATTCATATTATTCCACTCATATTAATATGCCATGTTTATAAATTATTGAAAATTCAACACTGTAAAAATGCCAACTGTCTTCAAATTCAAACATATTTCAGTTAAATAGACCCGTAGGACTCTTTATGAAACTTGACCTGCTACTTTTAGAATGTATAGGAAAAAAAGAAAAAGAACCAAGATAATATTTTTTAAACAAAGGAAGAAAGATGAACAGAAGAAAGAAGGCTGAGATAAAGGGAAAAGGAAGAGAAGGAAATCTGGGAACTTCATTCTGCCAACTTTTAAGACATAATAGAAAGTGACCATTAAGACAGGGTTATACCAGCACATGGATAGAGATCAATTAAAGAGACCAGAGAGGCCAGGCATAATGTGGATACTTATTTTGCTAGAGGGAAATATTGCCAACAGAGAAAGATATCAATTGACAAGAAATGGTGCTGAGAAAATTGGTGATCCACATGAGGCAATAATCAATTCCAAACAGATCAAACACCTAGAACTTTAAAACTTTTAATTAGATTATATAGAAAAATATCTTTATGTAATCAGCCTACAGAGAAAAAGTTTTCAAACAAAAAAGAGAAATAATAAACTACTAACAAGTTTTAGTCATTCCTCAAAAGACCCAGAAACAAAGAAATACCTCAGATCAACAAGGAAAAGAAAAAGCTACTACAGTGAGTAAAAGATAAGGTTATTCAGAGAAGAGGCAATCTCAATATTAAAAAATAAAAACATGAAGCACATTTAACTTCACAAAAATTAAAACATAAATCTCAATGCTATACAATTTCATAAAGAGTGGCAAAGATTAAAAGTTCTGGCAATATCAAGTGTCAACAAAGATATGAAGTCAAAGGAACTCTCTGTAATGCTGATGGCAATGTAATTTGGTATGACCACCTAGGGAAAAACTCAGTGATCTCTGATAAAATAAAATATGTGCACAATCCTGGAATCCAGCAATGCTTCTATCTCACAAACATCCACCACTGAGCATTTGTTTTGCAAATGTAAGTTCAACCAATTTTCCATTGGTTGGATTTCAGTTTCTTTGAAGACAACTTCCTTTTCTTGCCTTTTTGAAAAATTGTATATTTTTTTAAAAATTGAGGTAATGTTGGTTTGCCAGACTATATATGATTTAGGGGTAAAGGTTCACACCTCTTCAGATGTAGGTTATCACATCACTTCTACCACCAAAATACCACCAATCCTCCACCACAGTCCACTGGAACCCCTCCCCACTTTGCTCCAACAGTTTTTAATGAGCTGTAATAGAATGAGATACAATAGACTCAATTAAGATATACCAGAATGAACTGCATTATGGGTAGGTATAATATGAATTGCTTGTTTCCATTATTTATAATATACCCATATAAATATATATTTAATCTCATTTTAATGTAAATTTCACCTGTTAGCCTAGATTACAGGCAAAAAAAATCTGAAAGCTATTCTCCTAGAAAAATTATGCATATACACAAAAAAGGTACAAAAATGTCTTGTGCCACATTTTAATAACAAAAAATTGGAAATAATGAGTGTCTATAAACAAAAAAAGTCAATTCAATAGTATATAACAATGAAAATCACTGACCTATGTCTACAGGTATCAACATAAATCTCAAAGCATGTTAAAAAAAAGGGAAAGATACCATATAATTAAAAAGACTTTCACTTGAAATTTGCAAAATTTCCAAGAAAAAGATGAGTGAAGTTAACTACAATAAGCAATAACTTCTCTACATCATGAACTTTTCTATATCAAAGATAGTATTAGACAAGAGGAAACAAGTAATGCATCTGTTTCATCTCCTTTCAAAATTTTATGTGAATCAAAACATATATATGTGTGTGTATATACATATATATACACACTAAAATGAATAAATCCACAGAAATGCTAAAACTAAGAGTTATCTTTAACAAATTGACATTTTTGATGAACTTCAGATTAAATGATAACTCTGAACAGAGAAAGTTACACCTCATAAAGAGAGAGAGATAGTATGCTGCAGTGAGATAGTATGCTGTCCTCCTGACAGAATGCCATCTTATTCCATGCTCAGAATCAGTACAAAGAACAGTCTTGGACTGAGGTTAACTGTAGCTAAACAGGTGGATGTGTAATTAAATGTCTGTCTACTCAACAGCTATTCCTGGAACATCAACAAACCCATCTCACCCCAGCCAACACACTCTCTCCCTACTCCTGCCATTCATGTACACAAACACAAACACACACAACCATGTGCAGAACAGCTGCCTGGGAAACCATTAACCCAAACCTCAGGATCTGTTCTCCAAACAGTATCTGTCAGAAGGATGAAGAGTGTGGGTGTTTTGTTATGGGATGGTTAATAACTGCAACAGAGCTAGAAAAAAAGGAATGACAATTTCACCTAGCATAAAAGATACTAACTAACAACATTCTACCCCCAGAAGTAAAGTTTTTCTTATTTTGGCAACTACATAGTGAGCATGCCATTTTCGTTCCACTCACTCTAAAAGTTGTGGGATTCAACAGCTTACTCTAATCTAGTAAGGGAGGGTTATCCAAGGCACAAAGGGGCACTCTGGAACACTAAGAATTCCCTCGGAGAAACTTTGGGACATTGGGAGCGCCACAACCATAGCAGGCAAAGAAAACTTGCCCCTTCCTCCCAGAAGATATCAAAGAGATGTCAGGTTGAGTCAGGCTGGGCTCCAACACAGGCTAGCTCCCCAAACCAGAAGACTCAAGTTTCATAGATCAGGATCCACTGCAGGAAAGACCAGCAGGGAAATGGCATAGAAATTTAAGACAACCAAAGCACCAAACAGAACTTGCTGTGAAGAGAAAAGAAAGGAGGTTTGATGTGACCATCTTCACTAGGCAAACTGAAATAGAGTATTAAAGCCCGCAACTGCCATCCTGCCCCCAACTCATGACTAGGCAAACTAAGAAGAGAAGCCCAACAAAACTAAATCCCAGAGCCCCAATCACAAAAAAAAAAAAAAAAAAAAAAAAAAAGGTAACATATGCAAAGAAAGCAAGGAATATCTGAATACAAAATGGAAAAGCAAAATGAGAAGAACAGTAGTTCTGGGACAAATTTAAGAATGCAGAAATAGAGGATCTATCAGACAAAGACTTTAAAACAACAAATATTAAAAATGCTAATTGAGTTATTGAAAGGTCAGTCAAAGATCTGTCCAAAGATGGACAGATGCAAAGTATAGGAGATCAGGGAACAAAAGAGATTGAAAATATTAAAAAAAAAAAACCACACTCAAAAAGAGATTCCAAGTGAAGACAATTATAGAAAGTGTTTTAAATAGAATTAAATTTAAAGAAGAATTTTAGAAATAGAAAACTCATATGCACAAATCACCCAATTAGAAAAAAGAGAAAAAAGATATAGAGAAAATGAGGAAACTGTACAAGAACTTCAAACTGAATTAGAAGAGGAACCATAAGAATAATGGGTATTCCAGAAGGTAGCAAGAGAGAAGGGAATGGAAAACCTATTCAAAGAAATAGTAACTGAGATTTCCCCAAACCTAAGGAATAAATGAAGTATGGAGGTCCAGGAAACAGAGAGAACCACCAAATTTTTCAATGCAAATTGACCCACATCAAGAGACATCATTGTCGGGCCTCCCAGGTGGCGCAGCGGTTGAGTGCTGGGTTGCGACGCTGCCTGCAGCCTCTGCAGCACCGGTTGGATCCCCGGCCACCAGGTGAGGGTCCCACATGGCACGCAGACCTCTCCTGCCGCCCGCTGCTCCCCTCAGCAGTGTACTTCGTCAGTCTGCCTGTTCTGCTCCCCGCTCTGGTGAATTCTCTCACCCTCCTGCGCCTCTGACTGTACCCAGTGCTTGTATAAATAAATAAATAAATCTTTAAAAAAAAAAAAAAAGACATCATTGTCAAATTATCAAAAATCAAAGTAAAAAGTTATAGGAAACAAGAAAAAAATTTTTACAAAGGTACTCAAATTAGACTGTCCTCACATTTTGTGGCTCTCCAAGCAAGAAGAGAGTGGAAGAAAGTGCAAAATGGTAATTCAAATATGAAGATAAAGGTTTTCCTAGAAAAACAGAAATAAATGGAGTTAATTACCAGCAGATCTGCCCTACAAAAAAATGTTAAAAGGAGTTCTACCAAAAAAAGAATGTATTAAGCACAAATCCTGAGCAAATGACAATAAAAATAGAAAACGAGACTGAGTTAATAACAAAACATTAAAGGGGAGGAAGAAGTGGAAGAAATCTGTATAGTTAGATGTCAGAGAGCAAACACTAGCTCATAAAAGACTTTAGGCATAGTAATTCAAGCAAAACCCCCATGGTAAACACTAACCAAAACTCCAGAACAGAGGCTTACAAAGAAAGAAACTGATGGATTCACTAGTGTAAGGCATACAGAAAGAGCAGAGAGAAACAAATAGGAAAAGAAACAACAGGAAAATAAAACAATCAAATATCAAAATACAAAATGAAAATAAAATTACACTAAGTATGAATGGTCTGAACACACCAATTAAAAGGCACAGTATGAAAAAGCGGGCCAAAAAATTTCAGCCGCTTGTATACTTTGTAAACAAGAGATCCATTTTAAGATCAGATGACAAAAACAAACTAAAAGTAAAAGGTTGGAGCATAGTGTTACAAGGTAATAATATACAAAGAAAAGGTAGAAACTGCTATTCACATATTGGATAAACTAGACTTTCAGCAAAAAAAAATGTAACTAGGAACAAAACGAATACACAAAGATCAAGAAACAATTCAGCAAGAAAGTACAAGAGTTATTAATATTTATGCACCTAGGGGTACACAGATCTAAAACAACACATTCAAAAATACAATTATTGGGCCTCCCTGGTGGCACAGGAGGTTGAGCGCCGCACTGTGAAGCTGTCTGCAGCCTCTGCAGTGAAGGTTCGATCCCAGCCAGCCGGCGAGAATCCCACATGGCGCAGCAGACCCCTCCTGTCTTGCCCACTGCTCCCCTCAGCAGTGTATTTCAGTCAGTCTGCCTATTCTGTTTCCCGCTCTGTCTCTGGGGAATCCTCTCACCCTCCCATGCATCTAGCCTGTATGCCCTGGTTCTTGTACAAATAAATCTTTTTTAAAAAATAAAATTATTGTTGGAGATTTCAACACACCACTAACATGAGGGATAGATAATCCAGAGAGAAAATTGACAAAGAAATAAAGGCCTTAAATGAAGTGTTGAGTGAGCTGAATTTAATGGACATTATAGAGCTTTCTATCGCAAAAGAAATGAAAATGCTTTCTTCTCAAATACAAAAGGAACAGTCTCAAGAATAGATCATATACTGGGACACAAAAGATATCTCAAAAAATATATGGAAACAGAAATTATATCAATCATCTTCACAGATCACAATGGTATAAAGCTAGAAATTAACCACAAAAAGAATCCCAGAATAAATCAGAATATGTGGAGACTAAACAAAATGCTTCTGAGAAACTCCTGGGTCAATGAAGAAATTAAAAAGTATGTGGAGACTAACAAACATGGAGAGACAAGTTACCTGGCCCTTTGGGATGTTCTAAAAGCAGCACTACATGGGAAGTCCACATTAAAAACAAACAAAAACCAAGAAAAATCTCAAATGCACAATCTAACTCTGCAGCTAAAGGTACTAGGGGGAAAAAAAAAAGAATGTATCCAAAAATGAGAAGAAGGAAAGAAATAATAAAAATTAGAGTAGAAATTAAAGAAATAGAAAATGAAAAGCCAGTCCCAAAGATAGGTGAAACCAAGAGTTGGTTCTTTGAAAAAATAAACAAAATTGACAAGCACTTAGCTCGGGTTACAAAAAAAAAGGAGAGAGAAAACCCACATAAATATAATCAGTGCTGAAAGCGACAAAATTACAACAAAAGCTGCAGAAATATATAGGAACATAAGAACCTACTATGAATATTTCTATGTAAACAAACTGGACAACCTACAAGACATGAATAATTTTTAGAACCATACAACCTTCCAAGATTGAATCAGGATGAAACAGACAGCTAAAACAGTCCAATCACAAGCACAAAAATTGAAAGAGTAATAAAAAGTCTCCCTAAGAACAAAAGCCCAGACACCTTCTCTAGTGAGTTCTACCAAACCTTCCAAGAAGACCTAATATTCTACTCAAACCCATCAAAAAAGTCAAAGAAAATCTCCCCAACATATTCTCTGAAGCAAAAATTACCCCAAAGCCAAAGACAGTACCAAAAAAATAATGAAACTTTAGACCAAATTCTATGATGAACATAAATGCCAAAAAATCCTCAATAAAATCCTAGCAAACCAAATATATTAAGAGAATTATTCATTATGATTAAGCAGGCTTCATCCCAGGGATGCAAGGCTGTTCAATATACACAATCAATGTAATTCACTAGATCACCAGATGGAAGATGAAAATCACACAATCATTTCAATAGATGCCAAAAAGCATTTGACAAGATTCAAGAAACCTTTATGATAAAGACACTTAATAAAATGCAAATGGAATTTATCTAAACATTATAAAAGCCATATATGACAAACCCAAAGCCAACATCACACTCAACATCACACTGAAAAGTTGAAAGCATTTCCACTAATATCAGAAATAAGGCAAGGATGTTCACTGTCACCACCATTATCAAACATAGTATTGGAAATCCTAGCTAAAGCAATTAGACAAGAAAGACATAAAAGAAATCAAAATTGGAAAGGAAGTGAAACTCACTATTTACAGATGGTGTGACAATATACATAAAGAACTCAAAAAAACTGCTAGACATAATAAATGAATAAAATAAAATGGCAGGATACAATATCAATATAAGAAATCAGTTGCAGGCCTCCCCGGTGGCGCAGTGGTTGAGTGCTGGGTTGCAAAGCTGCTACATCCTCTGCAGCGCCAGTTCAATCCCCTCCCTGGCCACCAGGCAAGGATCCCACAAGGCACGCAGACCTCTCCTGCCTCCCACTGCTCCCCTCAGCAATGTACTTCGTCAGTCTGCCTGCTCTGCTCCCCACTCTGGCTCTGGTAAATTCTCTCACCCTCCCACGCTTCTGACTGTGCCCAGTGCTTGTATAAATAAATAAATAAATCTTTAAAAAAAAAAAGATATCAGCTGTATTTCTATATGCAAACAATGCATCAAAAGAAACAGAAATAAGGAAAACAATCCCATTTACAGTCATACCAAAAAGAATGAAATACCTGAGAGTAAACTTTATGAAAGAGATGAGGACCAATATATTGAAAATTATAAGAGTCTGGTAAAGGAAATAAAGACAAAAAGAAATGGAAAGATAGTCTATGTTCTTGGACTGGAAGAATAAACATCAATAAAAAGTACCATATTACTCACAGTAATTTACAGATTCAATCCAATACATATCAAAGCCCCAATGGCATTTTTCAAGGAAACTGAACAACTGTAAAATTTATATGGAACCACAAAATGCCTGAAATAGCTAAAGTAATCCGAAAACAAAAGGACAAAAATGAAGGTAACACACTTTCTGACTTCAAGCTATATACTACATAGCAACAGTAATGAAAACAGTATGGTACTGGAACAAAAACAGAAACTCAGACCAATGGAATATAACAGAAAGGCCAGAGATAAACTCATACAAATATGGACAATCTTTGACAAATCCAATCTGGGAAAAGTCTGACATAATTTAGAGTTCTGGAATAAATCTATGTCTTAGGAAAGGTTCTGAAATTATTCCAGTCTTCTAAGACGTGAGCATTACTTGGCCCATATATTCTGGGAAAATTTCAAAATTAAACAAACCTGCACAAAGAGACTAGAGATAAAGCATCATCTGCCCGCCAACTTTTTCATGTGTGCCACAAACAATATACCTAATTCTTTATAATGAACTCAAAGTTTTAAAAGAGTTAAGATTCAGTGTGTGCCTTTAAAAGTGCTTAAATAATATCCAGAGAGAAACTGAAGTATATAGTTTGCTATGGCATGTAAACGAAGGAAACCTGTTAAAAGAATAAATGTTTTTATAAATGATTAGATGTCTTTTAATCTGTACCATATCATAAAGCCAAAAGCCATATTTCCAGTATTCTTCACATATGCACAAGTACAAAATACATGAGCACCAAGGTGATATTTAGTTGCTGACAAAAACTATAAATCTAAGGAAGTTTATCTTTAAATTTCCAGATTAATCTTTCTGAGTTTTACCTCCACAATAACTTTTCCTACTGCCTGCATACCAGTTATCCCCCTTTTTTATTTGATTTTTCAGATTCAATAAGTCAAAAAGAACCCTAGAGATAATCTAATCTAATGCACTCGTTTTAGAGAAGCGTAAACTATGGCTTAGAGATTGAAAGTGTTTTTACTCAAGGTCACGCAGATGAGAGATGAAGCTGAGGCCATAATTCTGATGCTTTATGCAATGCTTACCAAGCTACCCCTTTAAAAAGTACAAGGGATATGACTTATGCATGTCTTCACAGCCCTTAACCTCCCCTCTCTGTGCATTTCCACACTTGGCACAACAATTCATCAACTTGTACTCACCAATAATCTTTTTTCTTATTAATTCTATACCGATGACAAAATAGGATTCATTATTCATTTATACTAGATGATTCATTTATTGAATACACTTCCACTTTGTTTCTAAATTCATATTTATCTTTTAAAGAATGGAAAACATGTTAAAAATTCCAAAATCAAAATGTTACAAAGCTTAGTAATTATATCCACAATTTAAATTCAGAAAAAATAAACTGAATTGTCTTAGATTCTTTTTTGGAACAAGAAATACCATGATTTTTTTTTTTATTTATTTAAAATAAAGACCAGAAATATATCTTAATTCCATTTAATACTCACCACAAAAGTAATTTGATTGTGTCTCAGGTTAAGTTCAGTTAGTGAATCCAGTCCATTAAGGTTATCAACATGACTTAAATGGTTCCTGGCAAGATTCAAAACTCTCAGATCACACAGATGATTGACATTTTCTATTTTGGTAATCTGTTAAAAATTGATGAAGTAATGGTTAACAGCCATAAATTTCAGATATGCATGCTATAAAAACCATAAAAATAAACTGGATACAGCAACAAGATTATATGAAGACATTTAAAAATCAATTTCCAATTTCCCCTACTCAGATAATATGAAGACATTTAGCTTACAAAAATTAAAGGAGTATATTTTATGATTTTTCCATAATAAATATTTAAAGTAAATTTGATCACATAATCAATGAGTCCATCATTTGGGCCATTTCGAAGTGCCCATCACTGTGCCAAGTCCCATGAAGGTGACAAGAAGTAGAAATACTGCCTGTCAAACAGAAACTTACTTTGAGCCCAAAGCATAAGCTCACAATATTTTGACCAAGCAAGACTTAACTTCTGAGAGCAAAGGCAAGGAAAAGGAAGGACACCAAGTTAATTCCAGGCATAGCATTGTTACTTCAGTGTGTTACATTAAAAGGTTTCTGAAGTCTTCCATAAGGACCCCTACTTGTAGAAACTCATGTAGAAACTCATCCCTTTGTGCTGTTTTCTGTTACAGTAGTGAGGCTTGAAATCATATTGAGCTCTCTTCATCACTTCATGGGTATCGTTGTTACCATCACCTCCTCTGCTATAGTTCAGTGTTTATATGCATAAGAAATTAGCTTTACACCAAAACAATTGGGATTAATAGACACTAGAAAGCCCAGAGAGATCATCTGTGGTTCGCATCTGACCTAGTGCAAGCAACAATGCTAGATCTTACTCATCAACAGGCTGATTCTGGATCATCCCAGATTGTACACTTACTACCTCAGGAAAAGCTTTACCTTCTACACTAGTGTTTAGTTCACATAGCTATTCATAAATAAATACATTTCAAAGACTAAAATTTAAATGGAAGGACAAAGGGTTAAAAAAAAAGCCAAGATACTCTAAGAAAGTAGAGTTAGAAATTAAAACATTAACACAGACAGATATATAGGAAGAGAAACTGACAACAGACTAAGAAGCCCAAATTCATAATTAGGGAAATATAAATCAAAACCATCCGGAGACACCACTTTATACAATTTAATTGGAAAAAAATATAACTTCTACAATTCTAAATGTTGAAAAGGATGTGTACTTTTGATATAAGTATAAACCCATACAACCACTTTGGAAAGAAACTTATCATTATATTTTAGCTAGATATTTAAGTTACCTGTGACCCATCAGTTTCACTCCTAGAGCTATACCCTAGCGTGAAGATGGTATATGGAAGAAACATGTACAAGAATATTCTTAGAAATATTATTCCTAATTGAAAACAACCCAAATATCTATCACTAATAAACTGGAGAAAAAAGTTTTCATATAGTCACACATTGGAACATATACCAGTAAAAATAAATACTGCAGCTACTTACTTAAAACAGTAACATAATGTTCTATCCAAACAATCAACAATAGATTAAACATATAGTATGACATCTTTTTTTTAATTGTTTTGAATATCAATTCTTATTTTTAAAATAAATTTTATTTTTATATTCCCCATACAAATGCAACCCCCTTATTTTGACCCCAATCCCTCCCCTCCCCACCCCCTCCCCCATAGAGTGTCTCTGGTTCATAGTTTTTTGTTGATTTTGATTTTCACTTTCTTAAAGTTATTCCTTTTCCCGGTCCCTTATTTAAGTTTTCTAGATTCCTGCTATGAGTGAGACCATCGGTATTTTTCTTTTCCTTTCTGGCTTATTTCGCTGAGCATGATCCCTTCCAGCACCATCTATGTTGCTGCAAATTGCATGTGTTTATCTTTTTTGAATGCTGAGTAATATTCCATGGTGTATATGTACCACATCTTCTTGATCCAGTCATCTATTTTTGGGCATTTGGGTTGTTTCCAAAGCTTAGCTGTTGTAAACAGTGCTGCTATAAACATAGGGGTGCAGGTGCTCTTTGGAATTGATGTTTCTGTGTCCTTTGGATAAATACCTAGGAGTGGAATTGCTGGATCATATGGAAGCTCTATGTTTAGTAGGTCCAGAAATCTCCACACAGCTCTCCATAGTGGTTGGACCAGTTTGCACTCCCACCAACAGTGCAGGAGAGTTCCTTTTTCTCCACATCCTCGCCAACATTTGTTGTTGCTAGTTTTTTTAATATGTGCCATTCTCACTGGTGTAAGATGGTATCTCATGGTAGTTTTGATTTGCATTTCCCTGATTACAAGTGATGTTGAACATTTTTTCATATGCCTGTTGGCCATTTGCATTTCCTCTTCAGAGAAGTTTCTTTTTAGCTCTTCTGCCCATTTTTTGACAGGATTATTTTCTTTGTTGTTGTTGAGTCTCATCAGCTCTTTGCAGATTTTTGTGATCAATCCTTTATCATTAGTGTTGTGTGCAAAAATGTTCTCCCAGTTGGTGGGGTTTCTCTTTGTTTTTGTTATTGTCTCTTTTGCTGTGCAGAAGCTCTTTAATTTGATGTAGTCCCAGCTGTTTATCTTTGCTTTCACTATCACTGTTTTGGGTGATGTGTCTGTAAAGATGTCTGATGTGCATATCACGTAGTGTTTTGCCTGTATTTCCTTCTATGCATTTTATGGTTTCAGGTCTTATGTCTAGTTCTTTAATCCATTTTGAGTTGATTTTTGTGTATGGTGTGAGGTAGTGGTCAAGCTTCATGCTTTTGCATGTAGCGACCCAGTTTTCCCAGCACCATTTATTGAACAAACTTTCTTTGCTCCAATGCATAGTCTTTGCTCCTTTGTCAAAGATTAGTTAACCATAAACCTGTGGGTTTATTTCTGGATTTTCTATTTGATTCCATTGGTCTGTATGTCTGTTCTTGTTCCAATACCATGCAGTTTTGATGATTATGGCTTTGTAGTATAGTTTGAAGTCTGGCAGTGTGATGCCTCCATTCCCTTTTTTTTTCAGGAGAGCTTTGGCTATTCGGGGTTTTTGGTGATTCCATATGAATTTCATCAATAATTGTTCTTTTCTTTGAAGAATGACATTGAAATTTTTATTGGAATAGCATTGAATATGTATATTGCTTTTGGTAGGATGGTCATTTTAATAATGCTTATTCTTCCAATCCATGAGCAGGGGATGTCTTTCCATTTCTTTGTGTCTTCTTCTATTTCTTTTAACAGTGTTTTATAGTTTTCTTTGCATAAGTCCTTTACCTCTTTTGTTAGATTTATTCCCAAGTATTTGATTTTTGTTTTGTTTGGTTTGGTTTTTTGATTTCTTCTTCTTCAGATTTATTGCTTGTATATAGGAAGGCTACTGACTTTTGCGTGTTGATTTTGTATCCTGCCACTTTACTAAACTGATTGATGAGTTGAATTAGTTTTTCTGTGGACTTTTTGGGGTTCTCTATGTATATTATCATATCATCTGCAAATAGTGATAGTTTGACTTCTTCTTTTCCTATTTGGATTCCTTGTATGTCTTTCTCTTGTCTTATTGCTCTGGCTAGGACTTCCAGTATTATATTGAAAAGCAGTGGTGAGAGTGGACATCCTTGTCTTGTTCCAGATCTTAATGGAAATGCTTTCAGCTTTTCACCATTGAGAATGATACTGGCTGTTGGCTTGTCATATATGGCCTTTATGATGTTGAGGTATGTTCCTTGTATCCCAAGAATTTCAAGGGCTTTTATCATGAATGGGTGTTGCACTTTGTCGAAAGCTTTCTCAGCATCTATTGACATTATCATATGGTTTTTATATTTCTTTTTGTTGATGTGTTGGATAACGTTGATTGATTTTCGGATGTTGAACCATCCTTGTGAGTATGACATCTTTTTTTAATTAAAAGACAATATTACTAAACAACATATTTATTTTTAAAGATTTATTTATTTATTTATTTATTTGTACAAGCACTGAGTACAGTCAGAAGCTCAGGAGGGTGAGAGAATTCACTAGAGCCAGAGTGGGTAGTAGAACAGGCAGACTGAGGGGAGCAGCAGATGCGGCAGGAGAGGTCTGCGCACCATGTGGGACCCTTGGCGGCGGCCAGGGATTGAACCGGTGCTGCAGAGGCTGCGGGCAGCTTCACAGCCCAGCACTCAACCACTGCGCCACCAGGGGAGGCCCAACAACATATTATTTAGACACACACATGTTATAAATCCAAATTAATCCACAAAGGGATGATAAATGTGAAATGTGGGGTTTTCCTTAATTAGAAGATCATTTGTATGTATATTCTAGTTCTTGGGTTTGAGTTAAGTAACGCACATTTTTAAAACAAAAATTGTCCGGAAGATTCCAAACGTTTGATAAATTTTATCTGTGATTTACTACTGACTACTGAAGGATTAAAAAATCTCATATAAACTTTATAGCTCAGGAATTTTAATGAATCAGCAAGATAACTGTGGAAAAATTTCAACACAAGTATAATTCTTAAAACTTTTATAATACCAAATTTCCTGGATATTTTTTCAAAAAACAATGAAATGAAAGGATTTTACAATACCTGATTTCCATGAAGGTCCAAGACATCCAAGCTTTTTAGATTCTCCAGATTTGAGATAGTCTTGATTCTGAAAATCAGAATGAATAGAATTGGGGATGTATTCACATCACATCTACTGTAAACAAGACATGCTAAGAAATAACTCATTTTAATTTATTAACAATATCTATGTAGATACAGAGATCACTATATATATATCCATATAAATATATAGGTTATATAGAAACATATTAAACAAAAATATGTTTCCCAATGATTTAATTTTGTTAAATTTGTAGTCCCACTGGTTAGACTATCAAAAAGACAGCTTAAAAGTCTTATGTTTAGAAAAAAGCAGTTCTCTTCCTAAGAATTGTAGGATGGCACCTAAACAAGGCAGTTGCCTTCACACTTAGAATACAAGGCAAACTCATTCCCTAGTCCTCAAAGTCCCATACCATCTAGCCACTGATTCTTTCTCCAGCCTTATCTCCTACCATGACTCAGACTCATTTATTCTGTACCGCATATAGGGGTTTTTTGCTGTCTCTAACCTGACCAGTTCATTGCTGACTTAGGGTATTTGCTACTGCTATTACTATTCCATAAATATACTTCTCCCAGAACTTCACATGGTTCAGATCTATAAAATTTTGTCTCTAAAATGTTCTAGTCCTAATGACTATGGCATACCCACTGTCTACTATTCCTATCCCCTCTGGCTAATTTGTCTGTCCAACTACCTCCAAGGGGACTCTACAACAAGAAAAACAAAACAAAAACACTTTCCTTTCTTATAGTTCTTCCTTCTATACATCCTACTTCCCCTTACTATCGCTATTCAGTGAAGAAAAAGGCCCAATGACAAAGAAAGGATAAAAATGAAGTTTATGCAATCCATCTTTATCATCAACTGCCTATCACTGCTTCTGTTGCAATTGTTTACCACCTCACAGAACCATTTCCACATTCCTAAATGTGTCCAAAACCTGGATTGTCCTTGAAACTTCATCTATCTAATTACAGGTAAACATAGGCAAAAATAAATTTCCTGAATTCCTATCTGTATTTAACCTCAGTCACATTACAGGATTCTATCACACCACAACCAATTCAATCCAATTTAATTTATAAAAATATTTATCATACACACGTTGTACTATCACCATGTAGTTGTAGTTTTCCTCTCTCCTTTATGACATACACACACACCCCCAAGTCCCCTCCCTTACAACCACAACCTTATCATCAGTCTCCTCTCTCATACCATCACACTGGCAGAATACTAGAAAGTACTTCACCTCCTGAAGACCCTTTAGTCACTTCATCTAAACAATAAACATCCTTCTGCACTCACTGGAATCCTTCATTAACCTTCGCCCAGAGTCAAATGTTTAGTACTAGACTGTATAACACATAAATCTCTCTAATAGTAACCAGCAATAATAACAACAGCAGCAGCCAAACCAGATGAGTAAAAAGGTAAAATTTACAAAACCATCCCTCTGTATGCTTTGCTGCTGAAACACCCAGAAGAGTTGCAGAAAAATATCATACTCTAAGACAGTACACAGAGATGCTTTCTAACAGCAATCTGACCTCACAACTATTAGAGACTTTAATTCTTTTATACTCCCATGCTCACATTCTCTTAACTAGCAATTCTCAAATTTCTGTGTTCATCGCAATCATCTGGAGGACTTGCTAAACTATAGATTTTTTAGTACAATCTCCAGAGTTTCTGGGATAAGGTCCAAAACTATGCCTTTCTAATAAGTTCTTGGGTGATGCTGATATTGCTGCCCCACGGATCACATGCTGAAAAACACTGCCCTAAAATAAACACCTTCTTCCTCATCAAATTTTTTTTTTATTTTATTTATTTATTTATACAAGCACTGGGTACAGTCAGAAGCGTGGGAGGGTGAGAGAATTCACCAGAGCCAGAGCGGGGAACAGAACAGGCAGACAGACGGAATACACTGCTGAGGGGAGCAGCGGGCGGCAGGAGAGGTCTGCGCGCCATGTGGGACCCTCGCCCAGCGGCCAGGGATCGAACCAGTGCTACAGAGGCTGCCGGCAGCTTCGCAACCCAGCGCTCAACCACTGCGCCACCGGGGAGGCCCTTCCTCATCAAATTTTGATTCCCCCTCATATGAGTTTTATGAGGGTGAACTCACCTATTTAGCAAAAAAAGAAAAAAGGATACAATGTAAATGTCTGACAAAAAAGAAATATATATTATATATTACATAGATCTTTAAAAAATTGCACTTTTGAAGAACATTTAATAAAATGGGAAATATAAATAATAAAATATAAATAAATACATAGTATTAAAAGCAAATTTTGTGAAACTGATATGAGAGTAGAGAAGCAAAGATAGTAATCGGTGTTGATAACCAAATTTTGGCAGTAAGGCAAAGGGATGGCTGCATGTCCTTTCAATGTCATATCAGAGCACTGTCAATAAGCCTACCTAAGGGTCATCTAACTTACCACTACTAATTAGGGTCCAAATTTTGTACAAAATATACTAACTTGTAAAAAATTGGTAAGTTGAAATGGTTTGTCTCATAGAAAGATAACTAGCCTGTTTTATAATTTAATAATTTTTAACTTATGTTGTTTATCTGTCCACAGTTGTACATGGAGTATTAAAATCCTCTAATATTATTGTGTTGTTATTATTAATAATTGCCTTATGTAGCTTGGTGCTCCATCTTTTGGTGTGTAAAGGCCCTTGGTCATAACGTAAAGCCCATCTCTATCTCTTACTACATTTAAAATTATAAATGTGTTTTATCTGATCATACATTATTGCTTTTTTGTAATTCAATAAGCATGGTTACAACTATTACCATAAACTCCTCCTCAGGCATATTCTGCAGTTCTTCTGGATTTACACTTCTCTTGGGCTTTTTTTGGCTCCTGAATTTGTGGTACGTTCTTCTGTCTCTTCATTTTTTGTTGTAATAAGGTTCTTTCATTTCTTCTCTTGATTAATTTGCTTTATACCCTGCCTACAAGCAACTGAGTAGTCCTGGGTATTTAACCCAGAAGCGTAGGTGTCTATTTTTCATTCATTGATGACCCTGCATCTGTTCAGATTACCAGGGCACTGGTGCCAGTAAGAGGTAGTAGAACCAGAGCATTGGGACACTAAATGGATGCTTCCAATAAGTAACAAGGCTTCAAATGTCCTATAGCACTGTGGTTAAACAAATTGTATAGTAGAGATCCACAGTAACTCTCTCCCCTAGGTCAAATCCCCAGCCAAAAATCTCAATCTCTTGTCAGTTTCAATCTCTATGATATGCATGAGCAGTAAGTGTAGCACCAGATGGGTATTATTGAGAACAATTAGGAATTATTCTCTTTGCCTTTTTGTTTAGGGAGTGTTTAGGGTGCTTACTCTATTTGTTTAGGGTGCTTACTCTATTGTTAAAATTCAGGTGGTTCAAACTCTGGTTAATAACAGTATTTTTTTGGTTATCTTGGATTTGGCCCTGGGTGTGACTGAGTCAGGTAGTTCATGTATCACAGCCACAGGCTGAAAATAATGCTTTCTTGTAAGTAGACACAGGTGATCCAATCTGGCCCTTGCTGACAGTTTTGCTCCAACTATTCTCTTTTGGGAGCCACAGACTCAAGTCAACAATTAGCATTCAACATTCCTAATCCTATAGATCTATACTGGTACACTCTTCTCCTGCATTCACCCCCCTTTCTCCAGTATAGTTTCCTGATTTTAAAGTCCCTGATGTGGGCATGCGCCTTTGTGTTAACAACAGCAGAGAGGCTTCATATGGCAGCCATGACTCTTTCTCATGAGCTGTACTCTACTACCCTGGTATGGTTCCAAACATGGTTTAGTTTTACCTGACCCAAATCCACATGCCATTGTTCTGAAAATATATAATCGTCATCCATTCATCATCGGGACTACTGTCTTTGTTTTAGGTATATTTTGGTTGTAAATATTTGGAGGCTAGCCCAATGTCTTGACTTTGCCATCATCTTGCCAAACTCTAATTTTAGAATCTTATTCCAGCATTCTTATTGATGACTATATATCAGTTTCTCTTACCCTACTTTTAACAAGCTTTGTCATTCTGCTGGTTTCTTCATTACTAAGTTAATTAAAATGCCGGCCTTTAATTATTATCTATATGTTTCAGAATTGTATTTTTAACATATTGAAAATTATACACAAAGAATAGAGATTGTCTTAGCCCAACATTCTCTGACTTAGAAATCAATAAATCTGTTTCTGTATTAATCAGAATTCTGGGCACCTTTAAAGCACTTGAGTTATAGAAAACTTCAGTTACAATATGTCTTCCCAGAGAGTTCCACTGGGCATCATATACAAATTCCTTAACTTTTGTGACTTCAAGCGTTTTCTTAGTTTTGGTTTTATGACTCTTAATTCAGATTCTGATTGCCCATATGAAAAGGAAAAAAAAAAAAAAAACAACCCAGAAGTTGCTTAGTTAAACTCAAGACCAACTAAACACCTTGCTGTCTTGTCATTAACTGCTTTTGTCCCAGACTCCCTCACCTTCCCTAGCACCTGAAATGACATAAAAACAGATAGAATTCTAAAGCATTCAGAGGAAGATAAAGGCATTAGTTAATCTAAAAGACCACTGGACAGATTAGGTCTCATGTGAGGAATTTGCAGAATACTAGTCAGTTTCCCAATAGTTGAAGATGTTTACATTAATAACAACATGACAAGAATTTTTTAAAAAAGAACTTCTACCATTAAATAGAACTGAAACTACAAAAATACAAGGCTGACCCATCACCTCAGCAGCTATATATATATATATATATATATATATATATATATATATATGACAATCTGTTTCTGCAGATTACACTGTTACTCATGCTAGGATAAGGATCCCTCTATCTGTAGCAGCTCTCCTGCCTGCCTGTGACTTTGCAGGTGTGACTCTTCACCAACCTTTTTCCTTTGCAAAACAGCTCTACTCTCAAGACTGCCCGCCTGTGATTATAGAGGCCTCTCATTAACAAAGCTCTCCCTTTCAGGGCAGCTCTTTCTGCCCACTTATGTCTATATAAATATCCTCACCTCCCTTTCCTTTTTATAATAAACCTGCCCTTTTGAATATTAAAAAAAAAAATCCCTCTATCAAATGTATATGAAAGCTAAGCTTTTCAGGTGTCAGAGACAAATCCACAAATACAAAACTTTAAGGACCCAAAAGGGAAAGAAATATGGAATACTGGAGTCTGAAGAATTTTTTATCTACAGTGTAGGGTGATCAGAAGAAAATGCATAAAAGTTCTATTCATTAGTCTGTGACCATGAGGGCACCAAAAGTCTCACAAGGATAAGCAGGAGATATAAAAGGCGGAAAAGTTGGGTGGCAAGAATTTCAGTAGCGAAATGGTACAGAGTGGGTGGCAGTGTTTTGGTAGAAATGCAAACTTCACATACAGAATCCAAGCAGGGTCTTTCTAGCTTCTGAGCAAAAATTTTTATTGGAGCTGACAGTTGCCCTGTATTTTCACTGCTTTGGACTGAAAGATAGTGCAGTGCTTTGCAAAGTGGGAGGAAGAAAACTTCCTGCACATGAACCATATGAGGAGAATAAATCATCCAAGACAAATAGGAAGAGACAGGATGGCAAATGAGCTTCGCTCTTCCCCTGTCCCTTCCACCAGGTTTGCCTCATGTACTGCCTCAGGGCAGATTTGTAACTTCAAGGCTCTCTGACCCCCTGCTGTGACAAAGTCAGCTTGCTGGAGATCAATAGGCATATGTATTAGGTATCAGATTTGCATTGTTCTGGTATTTCAGAAATATGCAATTTGGAAGAATGTGGAAAACTGTCCTCTGACTCATTTTCTTTTTCGATTCAAGAACACCAATAATTATAGACCAGTTTAACAGTTATTTTATGAAGAAAAAAATAAGTAGCATATGGCCAAAGCAAAGAAACAAAAAGACAGAGTAGTAAAAGACAAAGGATGAAGAGGAGACTGTAGGAGGAGAAAGCAGAGAATGTGTTATATTGCTTTTACTTGACCAAAATAAAGATACAGCAAGGGCATTAGGTGCCTTAGCATTAGCGGAGCAAAGAAACCTTCAGAAAGGTTAGAAGGTTAGATAGACTGGTGTCTTTGAAGCATAAATAATTAAACCAATAAGAATTTAGAGATTATTTCTGAGAAGTTAGGGAAGCTGAAAACTTGAAGCAAGAAAAGTTACACTGAAAGATGATTTAAAATGTTAGGAACCGGGAGCAGCTTATAGATGCAATGTTTAAAACTGGAAAAGGAGATTTAAAATATCACTGGAAAATAATCTTGATGAACAAAAAGGAGAACATAAAGACAATGGTAGGAAATAATATATGGGAGTTAGACAATCAGACCAATAACTCCAAGGATCAGAAATAAAAAAATCTCTGAGAGAGATAATAGGGAGTACCTAGCAGATGATGCCTTAAATCTAAGGAAAGTTAACTTTACTCCTCACTTTATCCAGTGAATTGCTCTGACGGCATACTCCTATTGCATATAGTTTGCACAAATTCAGCCTTGCAAAAATCACTTTGTGTTTCCATTTCTACACCTGTAAAATGAGAGTTGCTCTCTGAGGTCACTTCAAGCTCTAATACTCTATGATCCTATAATCTCCTTAAATTTCCTCAAGCTACTTTAATGTTTAGCTTAACGTGTAAACCAATGATAGGTGACAAACTGCAAAGATGGTAACTTTCAGAAAAACCACAGAGAATAGACAAGAACCTAGAACTCTAGGATGTGACTTTAAAAATTGTATCAACATCATGATTGACTAGTGAGAAAAAAGAATACAAGATGCGTGACATAGGGGAAAAAAGAGGGAGAAGAGAAATGAACGGATACTGTACCACACTAAACTTCCTCATTTGATAATATGAAAGCCTTTTTTTGAATTTTCTAAACATCCCTCCTTTGCAGGCACCACAAATGCTATCCAATAAAACAGAATAGAGAAACGTCATGCACAAATTTCAAGGAAATGAGTCAAGAATTGTGAGGCAATATTACATAAAAGATTTATAAAAGGAACTGGGGAAGTGCATATAGGAAGTAATATTAAATTAATACTGAAAATACCATCTGAATAAGAATCAGTAACTCGACAATCACAAAATATCAAACAAGCATCTACCCTTAGTCAAGCACTGGGAAGTGATAAGTGAACATATAAACCTAAAGTAAATACACATGTTTAAAATGAAGCTTAAACATAAAGTTTAGGTCAATATTGGTTACTTTATGATATGGCACTGGAAAGCAAAGGAAATAATAGAATACACACTCAATAAATATTTGGTTTGGGGCCTCCCCTGGTGGCGCAGGCATTTGAGCGCAGCGCTGTGAAGCTGTCCGTAGCCTCTGCAGTGCCGGTTCGATCCCGACTGGCCAGTGAGGGTCCCACATGGCGTGGCAGACCTCTCCTGTCTCGCCCGCTGCTCCCCTCAGCAGTGTATTTCATCAGTCTGCCTGTTCTGTTCCCCACTCTGTCTCTGGTGAACCCTCTCACCCTCCCGTGCATCTAGCCTTTACCTGGGTTCTTGTATAAATAAATAAATCTTTTTATAAAATAAATAAATAAATATTTGGTTTGACTGTCAAACTGAATCTCATGAAACAAATTATGACTGAATTTTAATGCATTCAAATAATCTTTCAAAAAATTTAGACCACTAATTTCTTAAGTATTATATAATTCTGAGCTGCTTGTAAACACCATAGCATTCAACATTAGTCCCAAGTATAAAGAACAAAAATTGTTCTACAAATTACCTGTTTTTCCCCAACAGAAGGACACGGAGAGATCTCAGAGTAGAAAGCCCACTAATTTCTTCAATTTGGTTATCATATAAATCCAAGAATATTAGTCTCTGTAGATTAGAAATATTTTGGATCCGAGTTATAAAATTATGTTGAAAGTTCAACAAACGAAGGTGTTCTTCCCCGTCGATGATAGGACATACAGTAAGCTTTTGCCTAGAAAACATTTTAAAAAGTTAATGAGGTTCTGATTTGGTAGCCTGCCTCCTTACTCACAATTATTGTTATTAGTATATTTGTCCTATGAGGAGAAAAAGATAAACCAAATCACTTCCTGCCTCCTTGAACTAAGCGTCCTACATCTAACTGTAAATATCCATCTAAAAGTCAATATACTTTAACAGGGTAATTATTAAAATTAAGTCTAAGCGCTCAGTGTGTTTTTAAAAATCTCCAATATTAAATATTTCACAACTGACTTATCAGAAAGCATTCAAAGTAATTGCCTTCCTCAGTAGAATATGAGATAATTGAAAGAAACATGTCACATAACTGGAGAAAGAATCCTTGCCATAATCTAATGATTTTAAGACTGCCAGAAAACTAAGTCATCAGAGCAAAACCATATTAAAATGTCGCTCACAGAATCAGACTCTTGGGTTGGATGATATTATGGGAAGAACAAGAAACTCAGTCATCTACTAGTCACACTGATGAAAACAATTTCATACTGAAATCCACTAATGATAAGATAATCGCTACTGAACCTTATGGATCACTTCTTCAAAAGACCAGTTTGTGTCTATAGATTTAACACTAACAGTAAGTTTGCAGAGCATTTAGAATGATGGAGGGTAGGATGAATCTTAATAATGAATACTGTTAACTATATTTCAAACAATAAGCCTCTAATATGCAAACAGTTTTAAAAGATTACATGTGAAGTATCAATAGACATGTGCAGGGTTCCTTTATGAATTCCACTTGTAAAATAAAACAGCCAGTTAGGAGTGCGTCTATTCTGGGATTTTTAAACAGTCTTCAAGGAAAATGTAATTCTATCAATAAGAGAATGAACAACCCTAATAAGAATATTTATTAGAAATACTTCCTTTCAAAAAATATAAACACCTTACGATTTGACTTACATGTGATATAGACTGAAAACAAACAATTGATGAAATAAATAAAATGAAATCATAATATCAATTAGCGATTACCAAAATTTCCTTCTGGGAAAAAGAAGATGGGTAAGTAGGGTAAAGGAATAAATTTTATGATGAAGGATAGAAGTAGACTTTTAGTGCTGAACTTAATGTAGTAAATACAGATGCTGATTTTTAAT
Organism: Talpa occidentalis; assembly: GCF_014898055.3. NCBI lineage: Eukaryota > Metazoa > Chordata > Mammalia > Eulipotyphla > Talpidae > Talpa > Talpa occidentalis. Next base: position 35,142,466 of record NW_023601104.1, on the reverse strand, counting down.
GATAAGAATCTGAAACATATCATGTTGTAATGCAATGTTATATTTCAATTAAAAAATAAAAATTAAAAACCCTCAAACTTGAAGGAAAAAAAAAAGAAATACTTCCTTTCAGTAAAAATCAAACTACTGTAACCTTAAAAGAAAACAAATTAGAGGGCTACAAGCATAAGTGAAACTATGGAAGTGATCAGAATCCTCCTCATAAAAACAGAAAGATTACCCCAGGGTAATAACTGATAAATATTAATGGCTAACAAAGGTATAATGTTTAAAAATGTAGACCCTAAAGAAATTGGCTTAAAATTGAGGAAAAGGGGCCTCTCTGGTGACACAAGGGGTTCAGTCTCAGCACTATCAAGCAATCACCAGCCACTGCAGCACAAGTTTGATCCCTAGCCAGGGAACTGACCCACATGGCACAGCAGACTTCTGCTGCTGCTCCCCTCAGCAGTGTATTTCAGTAGATCTGCCTCTTCTGCTCCCCACTCTGTCTCTGGAATCCTCTCACCCCTCCCCATATCTCTGGCCTACACCCCAGTTCTTGTATGCATAAATAAAAATAAATCCTAAAAAAAATTTAGGAAATGTAAAAAAATTACGACAAGTTTATTTTTTTAATGTGTGCTTTAATATTTAGGATGTATTCAATTATACTACCAAACTTGGTACTTCTATTTCATAAATTTTAAGTGTTCTATTTTAAAATGTTTATCTATACGTGTCAGCTTAGCAAATAACTTAAACAGTCTCATTGTTCCTGCTTGTTTCCCTCTTTTTCCCATAGTCAAACATATTAATATCTCCAACTCATAGTTTATCCAATAATTGAGTCAGTTATCACGGAAGGTATGATAAAAACCTCCAAAAGTCCACTTATATAAACCGTTGTAATTGGAAATAAAGTCACTTTCTCAAGATCCCAGATGCTAATGCTTACCCCTGAACCCCATGAGCACCTGTCATTTATCAAAAAAGCAAACAAACATACAAAACTCAGTTCTTTCCAGGGGAGTTTGTTATGCCTATGAAATCTGTGAGTTGTTACCTCCTATCCCCTTTCTGATATGTCTATTCAATTACGCTTTTGCCTTTCAAGTTCCTACTTGAGGCTGGCAAGCTGTCTTTATGGTACTCAAGACCTACCCTAACTCCCAGAAGAGCCAAAAACTAGCTCTTCCAAGCATTTCTTTTGAGGACTGGATGCTACTCTTAATAACCCCTTAGTCTCTTGGTTAAGAAATAACAAAGTATGGCAGATCTGCCTTTCAAACTCAATGCCGTTAGCCAGTAGCTCTTAATGACCCCTGACTATCTTGCTGCTACTCAAACTTTCTTGACTGCAATTTACCTTGGTACTGACTAAATTATGCCTACACTTTGTCATCCTACCATGTTACAAGCAGTTTTTGAAGCTGAGTCAATTCCTTTGGTCCTGACTTTCCACCTGACCAATCTGCTTCCCCCCAAAGAGGCTCATACTGCCAAATATCATCTTCACAATTGCCTGAGTCACCCCCAGCAATAGCACAAGTGTCTAACTTGTTATGTCACAGTCTTACAAATACTGGCTCCTGTTAGTATCAACTAACACTTAATTGAAGAGCTGAAGTACCTATTCTTGGCTAGACTTTTAAAGACTGACATATAAATCACCACAAAATCCTCAAAACTTTACAATAACATCATGAAAGTTATAAATACTAGACAGCATTAGAATCCCCAAAACTAACACTATTATAAAGATGTCATGAGAGTTACTGTCCTCAAGTGTTACTTTGTCTACAAAAAACATAAAACACTCCAAAGAGCTTTTCCACAACGACAAAAACAAATGTACACAATAATTTACAGTCAGATATACACTGCTAAGCTAAAGCACTATAGCACTGCTAAGCTAAGCAGAAGCACTAAGGTAGAGGGAGAACCCTTCATCCACCATTCCTGCAGATACCTGCTCAGATTTAAGGATGCGGATCAAGTCTAAATATATTCATGGATTCAAAATCTTTCATAAGAGTCTATTTTTGTATAGGGCTCTGTTCTTGGAGCTGGGGATAAGAACTGAGCATAACTCCCAGTGCTTTTGGAGCTTATAGTCTATTAGGAGACAGACAATAAACATGGTTAGTAAAATATTTAGCATGTTAGAGATTGACAAGTGCTAAAAAAAATATAAAGAGGAGAAGGGAGGTGGAGACTCTCGGGGTAGAGGGACTTGCAGTTTTGTAAAGGATGGCTAAGGAAGGTCATCCTTGAGATGATAACAGATGAATAAAGACCGAAGGCAAGGGAGTACACCTATGAATATGGAGAGGAACAGAATTCCCAACAGAGGAACAACAGTGATAAAAGTACTGAAGTGTCAGCATGTTTGGTGTATTCAGGAGTAGCAAGGGGATAGTGTGACTGGGGCAGAATGAGTGAAGAAATGATTAAAAGAAGATGAGGAGCTGAGGGAACAGGGAACTTAACTGGATAGGGCCCAGAAGCATGCAAGGACTGCATTATAAAATTTTCCAATCCTGATCCATTTCCATCAAAATCATATTTTGGAATTGCTATAGTATTCTGCTAGAGGATACTCAAGATCTTTTACATTATATAGATATAAACCCCATGCCTCAGGAAGGACAAATAAAAAAATTAGTAACTGATCATATCTAGGTAGGAGAATTAGATAGGTGGTGAACAAGAAGGGGGAGGAAGACTTTTGTACCTTTCAAATCTTATACCATGATAATCTATGTATTATCTAATCAAAAAATAAAATTGAATAAAATAAATTGTCCTCACCTTTCTAGGGTCAACCTGTCTGAGTAAAGAATTTTCTCTTCAGAAGAACGTTGGAGAATGGGAAATGATGACACTGATGAACTCACCAAATTAATATGATCACCTATTGAAAATGATATACAAATTACTTGATTAAGAAAAACTTGAAAAACTTGAAACTAAAGTAATCTTATATTTGGAGAACTTTGGCACCGACAAACATCTGTTTTAGAAAGTATAGTTTCAAAAGCTCTTCATTTTTGAAATTACTAAATCTGAGTTGCTTCTTTCCTCATCAAACCTAAACTATGTGTTCTGTGTGTGCCAAATAATTTTTCCCTTGCCTTACAGATTGGTTGAAAGTACAGAACTTCCCTAGTGCTATCTTTATCCCTTCATAATCCTGATTCCTAACACTAAACTTTAATTCTCATAACTGAGATGATAGTCCCTTATTACCAGATACACTTGGGCCAGCACTATGACAGCCCTGCCGGATTCTGGACTTGGAAGGTGTCTGAATGGTAGAATCTCCAAATGCTGATAAGGAGCTTGTGGCAGTTTTCATTTCCAGCCCATATAGTTCTGTCACGTTTGTTGTGGATGAGATGCATGATGATTTATTACGAGGCGAAGGGCTTATTACTCTTCCATCTCCTTCAAAATATCAAAAAGTTTATCACAAAGCTACACAATACATGATTTTGTTATAGGAAATACAGAGAGACTAGAGTAGTTTTGGATAGCAAATTGCAACATCACTTTTTTTTTTTGTATGTTCAGCTACTATTAGAGAATAGTGAAGAAATCAAAGTGGATGCCAACAAATCTTGTACACTTGTAGTTTAGGGTCCACAGGGCATAAACAACCCTATGAGATTTACAGACTGCTTCTGCCATTAGCTGCTGCTTCTGCCATTAAGTAACTTTCAATCTAGAAGGCAAATGTGCTAAATTAATAAACTATATAGAATAACATGCACAAAATGCAAAGTAAAAACAATACCTATTTAAATATTCACACTTATGTGCATTTGATTATTTTTCACTTAATGAAGAAGGTTACAGATGGGTTTGAGGGCAGGTGAATATTAAGATATATTCTAAAAACCTCGAAGAATGTAGAACAGTCACAAAGAGATGCTGTGAAGTTTCTAAAAACAAGATAATATTAGAGTGATGCATCAAAAGTGACAGTTTGGACACAGGAGGAAATCTACTGTGTTTTCCTCTATAAATAGAAAATCTTTTAAAAGCTACAATTGACGTTGAAGTGCTTTAAGGGAGCTATAAGCACTAAAATGGAACCTGAGGTTACCATTGAATTCTGTTGCTTAAACTGACAAATAAGGTGAAAAGATGAAAAACAAATCTAAGAAGCTAACATACTCTTTGGTAAGCCATGAGACAATATCATAATAACTTAAAATCAAGTTCCTTATAGCTAGTACAAAGAGCAGTAAAGCAATGGTATCTGCTGGCTGCAAGGCATAAACCAAAGTATCAAACACCTAGCTTCCTCAACAAAATAATCAGCGCTCACACCCTACTATTCTGAAGAGTTTGAAATATCAAGATAACTAATAATGCTATTCTGGAGTACCAGCCTTCAGAACTGATATTACGATTACTAGTGAACCGGTCCTGTGACATGACCAGCTGCTAGCAGGACACCCAAGGACCACGATTTTGTAAACTGATTTGGAAATCAAAAATCAGGTAGTTAAAAAATAAAAACAAAAACTAGTCTAAGGATTAACTGGCTAGTTAAAAATCTAAAGGTGGGACATGACAGATTTATACAACAAATTTATACAACACTATTAAAAGATACAACACTATTAAAAGATAAAGAACAAGGCATAGAGATAGAAATAAACTCCATGTCGATCAATAGGAGACAATAGTCAAAATGACTATCTTACCAAAAGCAATATTTAAATTTAATGCAATTGCTATTAAAATTCCAATGATATTCTTGAAAGAAGTAGCACAAAAATTACTAAAATATATGGAACCTTAAAAGACCCTGAATAGCCCTAACAATTCTGAGAAAAACAAGAAAGGAGAGTCTCTTTAACAAAAGAGGCTAGGAAAACTGGACAAACACAGTTGAAAGAATGAAGGTAGATCACTCTCTAATAACTCTATACACAAAAATAAATTCAAAAGGGATGATTTAGATATAAGGCCTGCAACATAAAATACATAGAAGAAATCACTGGTGTACCTGACACGACATCAATGATAAAAATATCTTTGGCGATTCTACCTCTACACCAAGGGAAATAAAAGCAAAAATAAACAATTGGGTGGGACTAGATCAAATGAAAATGCTTTTATACAGCAAAAGAAAATATTAGTAGATTAAAAAGACATTCTCTACTGAATGGAAGAAGATAGTCACATGTTATACAACAGACAAATGTTTAATAGCCAAGGTATACAAAGTACTTGGGTAACTTAACAACAACAAAGAAAAGAAACCCAGCCCAATTAAAAAATGGCAGATCTGAGAAAACAATTTTCCAAAGAGGATATTCTGAAGGTCAACAGATACATTAAAAAATGTTCATAGTCACTTTTAATAAAAGAGATGCAAGTCAAGACATAATGAGATATGAGCTCATATCTGTGAGAATGGCATCCATCAAAAAGACCTCCAACAATAAGCACTGGAGAGCATGTGGAAAGAGAGGAACCCTAATACATTATTGGTAGGATGTAAAATTGGCACAGCCATTTTGGAAAACTATCTGGACTTATCTTATGCTCCAACCATCACACAATTGGATATCTATCCAAAGAACATGAAATCATCAACTTGAAAAAAATACATGTTCCAAAATGTTTACTGCAGCATTATTTACAATAGCTAGGATTTGGAATCAATCCAAGTACTCACTGACAGAGAATTAGATGAAGATGTGGTATATGCACACAGTGGAAAACTAGTTTCCACTACAGTAGAAAGATGAAATGTCACCATTTATAGCAAAATGGAAGAAATTCAAGGGAATTACGTGAAGCAAAGTAACTGAGACAGATATTGGTCTATTTTATATATGTCAGTAACAAAAGGAAACAAAGAAAATAAATTGACAGAAAAAAATAATTCTAAACTGACAGACACTGATAACTGATAACCAAACTGAGGTTTCCGAGATTACGAAGAAGGGCAGAGGGAGAAAGAATCAGAGGAGTATAATGGACGGTGATAAGGGGGAAAAATGTGATGTTGGCTGGAGAGATGAAAGAGAATAAGTCCATTCTTAATACATCATTAATGTATAAGTGGTGAAATAATAAATCTCAAAATTCAAGTAAATGATCTTTCTTTTACAACTAACCAACCATGTAATAATGTCACATCTTAAAATTAATGGACATACATATAAAATTTTATAGTGTTCACTGTTGTTTAGTCACCTGTTTCACAGGCAATCAATCAATGGAAAACTCCAAACAACAGACAGCCTTGATTTCTCTTGCTAGCATTAGTTAGGTTTTTAAAATTGTTCTGTAAATGCTTCAAGTCAAGCTTCAATTTAAGAGGTAGACTTAAAGTTTATAAGACTTGGTATATAAAAATAATCAAGAGTAAATTTAATTTATATTCAGTGAATAAAGGATTTTTATCTCCATTCTTCAATCCCTATTACACAAAGAAGTCACCATTTAAAGCACGATCCACATGGTGATCTTACTATCACTATTACAGTATGCATACATATTACCATATATAGCAACGTTGACAGTGATAGGCCTTAAAATTCACAAACAAGAGACTCTAAATGACTGAGAACTAGAGAGATCTTCAGTTGAAACAGCCACATATTTAAGTAGATATCTAAACACCCCCATATATATAGATATGCATATATATCTGTGTGTGTATGTATGTGTGTGTGTGTATCAAACATCTACATATATTTGTGGGATGTTGAATCATACATATATAAACAGCATTACTATGAATCAAAATTTCAACTGAAATATTTCCTGTTATTGTAAATTAACTGTCACCATTTAATTTACCAGACAGATAGCCCATGTCTTCCCAACTGAATTTATAAATTTCTTAGAGATGGATGTCATATTATATTCTTGGTAGAATCTAAATTCAGTAGGTAATTAGTAAATTGAATTTCCAACTTACATAAGTTAATTGGAAATTTATTTAGTACTATTACCTTTGTTAAAAAAGAAAATAAAAAATTCTTCCATAATGAAGAACTCAAAGTGTTAAGATTGTCTTAACATAATGGTCTACATTGGTAAGCATCTTCACTGCACAGCATCCTGGACTACATGGATAGTAGATGGGTAAATGAGTAGGTGAATGGATGGGTGGAAAGTGGATGGACAGACAGATGGGCGGGTGATTGACTGGATAGATGATACAGTACATGCCACATAAGTCTTATTTCAGATTATTTTGGTAACTGAAATTCTGACTCTAGATTATTCAGTGATTTACAAGATCTTAAGAGTTTAGCACTGCCTCTTCCTCTTTCCATACACATTTTAGAATTCTTAATTGAGTGATTTAGTCAATTAAGTTCTGGTTAACTGATATTATACTATATAGTAGTCCCTGTAATATCTTGCTCTTGCAAAATCTCAAGGATATATGGGTTACTTCTTAACAATATTTAGACTAACTAAAACACAGAGCTTTTTTACTTGGAATACCATTGGTTCATTTATATTTATAGGTTATTATATATGTGCAATTAATTCTGCAACATGGAGACTAATAAGAAATGGGATAAAATTAATCACAATGATCAGTATGCAGTAAATTTGATAGAGATACCCAAGCTTTTCCTAATAAAGTACTACTTACAATTTTTCCAAAGTTTTATGCCTCCAGAGGTAGAATGTTAAGTACAAAGTCAAGAAAACAACATTCTATGAGTATTTGGAAACAACCAGGTACAAATGAGTAGCCTGCCCAGGGAAATTTATAATAAAATCTTGTAATTAAAAAAATAGGTTTATTTTTCCCTAAAGAATTAATTTTGTATTTGATAGGTCATTATTTGTGTGTGTGTGTGTGTGTGTGTGTGTGTATACATATATATGGCTTAATTTACCTCTTAGCTTCACAAAATTCAATGCTTCCATACAATTTCCTTATTAGCAAATATCTAATAATACTTTTTACCACTTAAATAAGTTTACCTGATCAGTCACCCACAAATATGTATACAAGGGGACTAGCTTGGGGAAAGTACTTAAGTTTGATTCATACTTTAGAAAACAAATTTTAAGAAATTATCAAAAATGTGAAGGAAATTCACAATGCAAACATGAAACATCTTACTTGAGATTTTTCAAGTTCACATCTAACAAAGGGTCTGGCAAATAGTATACACTCAATAACTATGTACTGAACAGTACCAAAACCAGCAAGAAAAATGCTTCCTGCATAGTGAAACTGCAGATAGGGTGACATCATGTCTAGCAATTAGCCTAGACAAAAGTATAGGATATGAGAAAGAGAAAAGTCATGTGAGATGAGATGAGGTATCTGGGCCCAAAAGGAAGGTTCAGGAGTAACAAAACAAAAAGGGAAAAATAATCTATATTCAGAATTGCCACATGTTCTTATAATAATGAGATGAACAATCTAGAGAGGTCTATACTGATCAGTTCTCTCATATAAACTCCTAGGTGGAGACAATACTGTATATAAAGATTCTGTAATGTATAACATAAGCACATAACAGATAGCTAACAATGGTCAGCAACCAACTAACTACTCAAATATACTAAAGTAAATTTCTTCTTGAAGTGAAATATATATTTTAGAAATATACTAGATCATATCAGGCAGTTTTTTCCAAAGCATATCTCACAAAGCACATCAATATCAAAATGCACATTTCCAGGACCTACAAAATCAGAATCAGGGAAGGCAAGCACTAAGAACCTGCATTTTTAACAAGAGCCCAAATGATGTACACTAACTTTTAAGGCCTTTGATATAAAATGTCTACAATTGTACACTCCAGTAAGGGAGATTTTCTTTCCTGCTCCTGACTTTCTACTCTTTCCATTGCTTCCATATTTTCTAAATATCTGTGTTTCCATACTCTTATCCTCATTAGTATGCCATTTCCTAGTTTTAATACAGTATTTTGAACATTCTTCTCCATTTTATTGTGCATAGCCCACCCCCAAAATAAAATACAATATTTTTTTCTGTCATGGAAATAACTATGCTGCATATATAAACCCAATCTGATTCAAACAAATAGCACACCAACTGTTAACCACTGAGCCATTTCACCTTTAACTCAAGGCTATTTAAATCTAGAGCATCAACATTATTAAACAAAGAAAAGAAACCACGTCTGGTCTTACTCACTGAAAATACCTTGCCTACTTGAGTAGTTCCTTTCAAGGTCATGTTGTAAGAGTCGACCAGGAAATGATGGTGCTTCTTTATTTATCCTGAATTCAACCTAAAAAACATTATTTAAGATAAAAACATTTGAAGATTTTAATAATAAGTACTGAAGATAATTATAACTGACACATGCTACAACATAGACGAAACTTGAAAACATCACACTAAGTAAAATGAATCAGACACAAAATGTAGCATATTGTAGCATTTTATTATATGAACTATCCAGAATAGGCAGATATATAGAGACAGAAAGCAGACTTGAGGTTTCTAGAAGGTAGGTGGAAGGGAGTGAGAAGTGACCCCTTAATAGGTACAGGGATTCCCTTTCCAGAGATGTCAAGTCCTAAAACTAAATGGTCATCATAGCTTCACAACACTGTGAATGTATTTGATGCCTTTTATTTATACAAGTTAGAACAGTAAATTTTTGCTTTGTGTATTTTATTATCACACACACAAAAAAATCAGAGTTAATAACACAGTCCAATGAAACCATGTGCCAATCTGACATATTTCCATCCTCCACAACCTTGCAAGTATAATGATTAAAAGAATCATTTTCAGAAATGAAAATAAAAAACACAAAATGAAAAGTGAATTCTGTTGAATAAAACCACAGTTTTTATTATTAGATTCCTTTTAAGAGTCCAGACTTCTACGAAAGTTTTTTTCCAAATTATTTTAAGTAATTACCTGGCAAGAAGAGTGGGAAAACCAAAATCACCTCTCAAGATGAGTCACAAAAAACTTTAAATATATATCTTGAAAGAATTATGATGCTTCTGGTTCATTCATACTATAAACATAATAGCATTTACATTATGTCTTTGTGAATTATATTTACTATAGGTATTTTCTCAAAACATATGTTCACACAAGAGAAAAGAAATGCTTTGGAAAGAATTTAGCGACGTACATAGTTTCTAGAAATATATACCATGATGCAACAATAGGAAATGTTAGGAAAACTAGAAGGAAATCCATTAAGCCAAATTACAGTACTCATTTCAATTAATCTAATTAACCACATTATCACCTGGTCTCTGTTCCAAGCGTTTGTTTTCATCCACATAATGCAATCAATTGCTGCCTCCTAAACCAATGATGTCCTTCCACCTACCCTCTTTATGCCTTTCCTTACCCTCCTCAAGCTGTGTATCTATAAATTCTGCCATTTACTTTTGAGTTTCTCCAGTGACATGTATTTAGCAATATTTTTAGGAAAATCCTGACTTGTAATGATTGGAGAATCCAATTTGTTAAAAAAAAAGTAAAGTTGTGTTGTCTTTTGAGTGAGTTGTGAGGCAGCTGGAATATGATTGCTTAGGTGAGGGATAAGAAAATCGTGTATCTCAAAAATCAAATTAAAAGTCAGAAACTGGAAATACTAGGGCAATTATGGGCAAATAGTTTAGGAAAAAAGAATGTGATGTTTCATATCTGAAATGCTAAACAGCATTAACCCTAATATATTTCCACTAACAGTTTTTTTTTCTGTGATTTTAAATGGCATGTATAGACATATCCCCCCAAATTTCCACATTTCATCCATTCTAAGGTTCTGTCAGGAGTAAGACATACCATTGTTTTACCCACTATAAAGAAAGAAAATATTCTCAAGTAACTATGATGTGCCATCAATTTTAAGGATTCTGGAATGTTTAAGTGTAACAAAAAAAAAAAAAAATCCTGACCTCTTGTAACTGGTGAAATATAATTGCATTTTCAAAAGAGGTTTTTTGTCTTTATATAGGCAGAAAATAAAAATTAGCTTGACATTGGAGATTAAATATGCTAAAAATTTCCAGCTCACATTCTACTGTTTAAATCATGCTATTTGTGTAGAATATAAAACAATTTAGCTTCAGTTGCAATACAAATCTGCTTAAATCTTACTTTGTTTTTTTCAGGAAGGGATGAAGTTTGAATAACCAGATGAAGCCCACAGTTCACCTGCAATGTAAAAATTAAGCCATAAAATACGCTCTTAACTTAAATACACACACATATACCCACTTCTCGCCAAAAATAGTACAAGAAAAGATGCAACAAAATAATTAGAATAAAGCAAAATGCTCATTTTGGGGACTTGTTTCTGGTACATCACCATATTCTGAGGATTTTTTGAAAACAAGGAAATTACAACTAAGCATTACAAGGTTTTTCTATGATTTATTTTCCAAAATGTCTGCAGTAATTTAACCCTCTGCTTAGCACCTCAGGCTTTTAACACTTTCCATCTCAGGTCTAATAAATAATATCTCAGTGAGCTGGTGAAGGACATGGAAGTGTCTGTCAATAATAAACTCTCTTCTTAATTAAAAAAAAAAAAAAAGGAATTGACTGGCTAAAGGAATTTAAATGAACTGAGCTTTACACAGCAGACCAGCTCCACCTTCTGGGATACACAGATCCTGGACAAGGCTTTGAATCCCCATCACACAATAATAAATACTCTCCAAGAACCTAGGTCCGGTCCACGAATCTAAAAACCTCGGTCAGTCAGACAAAAGCTTGAGTAAGCCCAGGAATCCCAGCCCTAATAACACAGCCCATCACCTAAGACAAAGACGCCACCCAGAAAGGACGATATGAACGAGAAGAGAAAGTAGAAGCCCCAACATACGTTGTTCGCAGCCCGGCCAGAAACCGAGCGGTATTTCCCAGGAATCATGGCAGCAGATAGTCCAGGATCTGTTGGATCTGCCTGCGAAGTGACGCTACAGCGGAGATTCGAAAAGACTGAAAGGGGTCATCTCCCCGGCAACCCGCTCGGGGGTTACCATGGAAACCATCATTTCCGGTCTGGTCCTCTGAAATTCACTGACCAACTCCGGCGTTCGAGCCTCCGGCTATATTGGGGGGGAGGGGTGGGAGAAGGGGGGCTGTTGCTGCGTCAGCACTTCCTCCTTCTATTTTCCTGGCTCGTAAAAACAGCTGGAGGATGAGGAGGAGGACACCACAGGGAGGCCGACCACCTTGGTAGCTATGACAACCGCCACTTCCGGTCCGTCCCTCTTTAGGGCTCCCCTCAGCTCGAGCCGCGCGAAATTTGTATCCCCCCGCCTGGGCTCGCGCTCTCTCAGGAGAGGACCCGGCCTGTGGGTCTGGGTCGGCACTTCCGGTAGCGGAGGCGCGGGAAGGAATCTGGCCGGACGCGGCCAGTGTGGGCGCGGGCGGAGGCCGGGGGCCGCAGGTCCTCCGCACCCGGGCCGCGGCCGTGCCGGGCCGCTGCGTGGCAGCACACTTGCGGCAGCGCCACCAAGTGAGGAAGGTTGCTGTTCCGCTCCTCTAGGGCTGGGCGGCGCGACGGCTCTGGGGCCGCTTCGTGCGTGGCCGCCGCGCCAGCTGGTGCAGTGACCAGCTCGGTCACCTGCTCTGACCACTTTGCCCGGGCCCGCTGTGGCATCTCTTCATTCAGCAGAACCTGCGTCTCAACGCCCAAGGCTCGTGTGGGTGCTGTGCCCACTCGCAGCGGGTGTCCTCCCCAGAGTCAAAGGGGCAGTAAGAGAGAACCAAGGGGGGCGGCGGCCGCGAGAAGGACCGAGAGCCCCAGGCAGCCAGGCAAAGCGAGGCTGACCCTGCCCACGTCTGCGGGCTGGAAGAGGGCTGCGGGTGCTGCTCCACAGTTAAAGGGAGGCCCAGAAGTCCAGCGAGGGTCGTGGAAGTGTTATAGGACAGGGAGAGGGGCAGCCCAAACCCCGCAAACCTGCCTATTCTAAATGGGTTCTGCCATCCGCCGCATCAACACAAAACATATAACACTTTAATGGGAAGGAACTTTAATAAAACTAGGAAACAATACAGGTAAGGCAAAGAGTCTATTTTTTAAATGAAGCACCCAAAGTTACCCGTCCCCTCGTGGGTAAAAGTCCATCCAAATGGGATTGGCCCAAAGCAAGGCCCCAAAGCCTGCCACAAGACTAAAGCATCTTCCAGTGGGGACCCACAGAAAAGGGTCACAAACAACCGGACAAGCCCGGAAGGAAAAGAGCAAAATCAACATCAAGATAAAAGCTGCCATTGTCACCTCCCCACGGGTCTCACCCACATCTGTGTCACCCAGTCCACGACCAAAAGACAAGCGCAGTTTCTTCACGTGTCTCTAGGCTCCACGCGCCTCCTCCAGGTCTCCTGGCTCCATCCTGCTTCCTTCCTCAGTCTCTTCTCCAGCTTCTCCTCTTCCTGCTCAGCTCCACCCTTCCTTGGGTGGGGCAGGGAACCTGGAACCTCCCCCTTTCCTGGGGACCACCCTGTTACAGAAGGACCCTCGGACTGTGGCGAGGCACTTTCCACCTTGGGAAGGTCACCTTACCTCGAAGATGTTATGTAAAAGTAGGAGTGTGCTCGAGAGCTGATCTCCAACATTCTATTTGGCATTACTTTTCTTTTCTTTTTTTTTTTTTTTTAGCGCTCGATTCTTTCCTAAGCCTTAATTCCTAAGTATTTGTTTCATATTGTTTTGGAAGTAAATTTCTGTTGTATGTTTTCCATGAGAATTACAGAATTTTAAAATGGAAAGGGGCCTTTTAATTCAATTTCTCATCTAGAGGAAATATCGCTAACATCCGTTACTAATTATTCCAGTCTTTGTTAAAACCTCCAATGACTAGATCCATTTCATTTTTTTTTTTTATTTTGATCCAGCAATTCCATTCCTAGGTATTTACCCAAAGGGCACAGAAACATTAATTCAAAAGGGTACCTGCACCCCTATGTTTATAGCAGCACTATTTACAATAGCTAAGCTATGGAAACAACCCAAATGCCCCAAAATAGCATTACTTTTTAAATTTTTAATTTCTACCTACTCTTTCCCCCACAGCGCGCCCGCGCGCGCGCACACACACACTCAAGACCTTTAGTTTACAGAATTGCCTTCACTTATTGCTCCAGAGTTTGTAAATAGAAGAGGTTTAATTTGAGCAAATTTCAGTGGATGGGTTGCTTGAAACCCTTTGCAGAACACATAAGCTTGAAGAAATGTCAATTATACATGTCAGAATGCTGGGGAAAGGAAATTGGAGCTACTGATGAATCGCCACTTTTAAACTTACCCCTTGACTGCCACTGACTGCATTGAAGTTAAATGATTATAGTGAGCTGAATTTCCCCATCACACCCTCTTTCTGCCTGCTTGCTTTATCTTTATAAGCATTGATTAGACTTACTTTGTATCTGATCATTGCTATCTTATTCCCTCCTGGATCTTGAAGAAGACATACAGCTTCCTTTTGTTATAGGACAGGGAGAGGGGCAGCCCAAACCCCGCAAACCTGCCTATACTAAATGGGTTCTGCCATCCGCCGCATCAACACAAAACACATGAGACTAATGGGAAGGATCTTTAATAAAACTAGGAAACAATACAGGTAAGGCAAAGAGTCTAGTTTCTAAATGAAGCACCCAAAGTTACCCGTCCCCTCGTGGGTAAAAGTCCATCCATATGGGATCGGCCCAGAACAAGGCCCCAAAGCCTGCTACAAGTCTAAAGCATCTTCCAGTGGGGACCCACAGAAAAGGGTCACAAACAACCGGACAAGCCCGGAAGGAAAAGAGCAAAATCAACATCAAGATAAAAGCTGCCATTGTCACCTCCCCACAGGTCTCACCCACATCTGTGTCACCCAGTCCACGACCAAAAGACAAGCGCAGTTTCTTTATGTGTCTCTAGGCTCCATGCGCCTCCTCCAGGTCTCCTGGCTCCATCCTGCTTCCTTCCTTAGTCTCTTCTTCAGCTTCTCCCCTTCCTGCTCAGCTCCACACTCCCTTGGGTGGGGCAGGGAACCTCCCCCTTTCCTGGGGACCACCCTGTTGCACTTTGAGATAATCAAACTTCAGCTCTAGATTACTATTACATAGGTTAAATTATAGCTCTTAAATAGATCCAAAGGTATTTATTTTCAGAGATGAGAAGTTAAGGAAT
Source organism: Talpa occidentalis (assembly GCF_014898055.3). Taxonomy (NCBI): domain Eukaryota; kingdom Metazoa; phylum Chordata; class Mammalia; order Eulipotyphla; family Talpidae; genus Talpa; species Talpa occidentalis. Next base: position 35,127,347 of record NW_023601104.1, on the reverse strand, counting down.
TGATAGAATTTTAGAGTGAAAAGAAACCACAAGGCTCCTCTAGTCCAAACTTAACAATTTATGTTAAGGAGTCAATCCTAGAGTTTAATAATTTCCTCAAAGTCCTCTAATTGTTGCTTTAGGTCTAAAGGCCAGACGAGAAGTCTTTCTGCAATACCAACCTGTTCCCTACGGTTGGTGGGTGCTTAAGACTCTAGTGGACTTACGTAGTTTTAGGATAAAGAACAAAATGATTAACACAGTCTATAAGTCCTTGCATACTCTTCATCCCTGCATACCACAGCAGTCCTAGCCAACACCACCATCCATATTGCTTGCTGTATACTACTCACATTCATCTTTTCACTTCTTGAACATACTGTAGTCCTACCAACAAACCTTTGTTCAATTGCTCATGTAATAACTGGGAATTATGGTCCTCATTACCCATCATCACCAGTTAAATCATTTTCCTTTAAAAGTCAGGTCAAATATCCTTTGCTCCTCTCCTTATATATCCTCATTCTTCATATACTTCATGTTTCAGTATGCTTCAGTGGCACTCATCATAGTTATTATGAAGTAATTATGTAGTTTGTTTAATGTTTGTCCTGCACCTTGGAATGTAAACTCCATGAGAGCAGGTATCATAGCTGATTTGTTTATTATTGTATTGCCTAGTACCTAGAATAATATTTTGTAAATTTAAGAAGTTTAGTAAATATTTGTGGAATTATGTGATTATAAGAACAATTTTTTTTTGTACTAAAATAGATTTTCTTCTGCCAGTTTCCCTTCTCCCAAGCTATATATCAGTCAAAACACCTGCCCTTGAATCAGCTGTTCATCCCTACACAAACATGTATAAATACATGTGTAGTAAAAAAGATAAATATTAAACATCTCACATACATATCTGTACACCATTTTTCTTCCCCTAATTATACCACCCAGTCAAAAATTGGGAGGAAAAAAAGTCAGGCTAATGAAACATCCAAAGATTTTATGATCCAACAAAGACTAACCACAGAGAAATCCAGAAAAACAAATCTATCCAATTAGTAAGCATATCCAACTGTTTTTAGTAATCCATTTCATTAATATACTTGCTGAGTTGTTAGTAAATTATGTATGGGTGCTAATATTAGTTACTTTAAAAGTATATAAGGAATATTCAGCCATGAAAAGGAAGTCTCATCATTTACAATAGCATGAATGGAACTTGAGGGCTGTGGTAAGTGAAATAAGTCAAATAGAAAGACAAATACCATAATCTCATTTATATGTAGGACTTAAGAAATCAGATACAGAACAGATTGGTGATTAGGGTGGAGGGACAAAAAAATGCACCAAAATATGAAGTTGTTAGCTATTGATAATGAGATTATGACCAATTTTTAGTTTCCCCTTGCTTCTCTCTATGGTGTAGATTATTCTATGTAATAAATGTATTATTGTCATACAAGGAACCAAAGTTATTTTTTATTTTTTTAAAAGATTTATTTATGCATACAAGAACTGGGGTATAGGCCAGAGGTGCTGGGGGTGGTGGTGGTGGTGATAGGATTCACCAGAGACAGAGTGGAGAACAGAACAGGCAGACTGACCAAAGTACACTGCTGTGGGGAGGAGTGTAACAGGAGAGGTCTGCTGCGCCATTTGGGTTGCTCACAGGCTGGCCAGGGGATCGAACTCATGCTGCAGTGGCTGTGGATAGCTTCATAGGTTGCGTCTTAACCCCTTGCACCACCAGGGAGGCCCAAAGTTATTTTAAAGTCTCAGGAAATTCCTGAAAACATCTTTTATGAAAAAAAAATAAATGCTTATTCTAAGCCTTTATAATGCTTGGCTTAGAAATAGATGTGGAAATTAGTCATAATTTTATAAAAACCTTAATATGTTATTCATGTTACAAAGAGACTCTTCACAAAAATTTCTTCACAAAGTTTCTTTAACTTGGGTATTAATAGCATGTGTTACAGCAACCAAAAATGACAGCTGAAATATTTTTCCATTAGTCTCAGGCAGTTTGCTTCTACCAGGGCTGCAATTAAATTGCAGTGCACTTTAATTTTGATTTCGGTTTTCTATCACTTCTTAGTTTTTCTCCCCTCAGACTTTACCTTTTCAAGATATTTTTCTTGCCTCCTTCACATAATTTCTAGAGACTCAGTTTTTTGTTCCTTGTAAGTACCCAAATCCTCCTCTGATCTCTTACCTCCCCCACACATCAAAACTTCCATTCCACATTTGTAGATTTTTTCTGGAAAGTATTAAACATTAAAGATAATTATTAAAGTATCTATCTGTAAGACATAAAGGACAGATGATTAAGTTTTCTAGAATAATACTACTGCTTTAATACCCAATAATTTAATACCAGTAATGTTATCTCTTCCAGTTGTCTATTTAGAAAAAAAAAAAAAATAGGCTGTAAGCCAATAGCTTAAAAGCATATAGATTTATAGATTTCTACTTGAATAGGATGTTTAGCAACTTATGACTTAGAGGTGGTAAACAATAGTATGGCAGAGTTCTTAAGTTGAACTATAAAGCCCCCTTGCCTGGATTCAAACTCTAGCCTTGTTAATATAGGCCATATATTAATTGAAAAATATTAGCTATACTCTTTCATTGCTCGTAGCTTTTGAAAGAAAAAATCTTATAAAATAGACTTATCTTTGAAATCATTCTCCTCTCATCTATATTTTTAGGTCACATTTGAAAATCAAGTTACACAAATCCAAGTCCATGCTGATGATGATGACACATCAGTATCTACTCACTGTGCAGAAGGCCCAGGGCATAAAAGTTCACAAATGTCTCTGAAAAAACCCCTTCATTGTAGTGTAGGCGTGTTTTGACTCTTCAGTTGAATTGATTTGATCTTCTGTATATAAAAGACATGGGAAAAGCAAAGTCTAACTCATTGGTTTACCCTCTTACAAGTGTTCAGGCCAAAGTGAAAGTGTTTGGAAAGCAACTATGTCATACAACTACTCAGACAGAGAAACTGTGGTCTAGAATATTCTCTATCTTTGATATTTACTCCAGGGACTTAGAAACAAAGCAGATGGGATATCAAGAGTGAACAGAGAGATTTGTCTTCCTGCAGGAGAAAGAAGAAACCTGATTTGATCTGCTATGGTTTTTCAAATCTTTGCTCCTACTTACCTCTTTGCTCTTGTAAATCTTTCACTTCATGATAATTTGACAGTTAAACATCAGCAATATTTGTTTATATCTAAGGTAAATCTAAGGTAAAAATGTGGTAAAAATTACCTGCCAAGATAATGAAGATAATCCTGCTCACAAATCTACCCATCCACCATTTTCACCCACTTTATCTTACCATTTAAAAATATCTATTTAGTGGAAATCAAGTTATAAAACAAAAACAAAATAGCATCATTTCCAGATCAAGATTAAGCATCAAATATTTAAGCTAATTTCAGAAGCAACACTCATATGGGGCTTATTTGGCATCCACTAGTTAGAATGTCTAAATAATTTGAAGGTAAAGAGCAGTAACAGCACAGCCACATCTGATACTATTAAATGACTTAGGGGTGAAAGCAGGACATTTACCTTTGACTACTTATTTTCTACCTTATTTTTGTATCAGTTTGTACATTTGTAATACTATTAAGTCTTTAAATCAATCCCTGAGAGTATTTTTGATGAAACTGTGGCTCTAGCAAAATTTTCAAATGAAATCAATTTAACTAGAGGTAGAGTTTCATATACTTAGATTGCCTTGCTAATGATGCCTAGGCAATTTAAGTTCCTATTGCAACATATTAAACCACTTGATTAATTTAGATTGAAAGAGAACTGTTACATTTCTAATACCTCTGTTTAAGGAATCAGTTTTTCCTCTATCAGTATCAGCCTTGAATTCTACGTTTGGGAAAGAGCATGTGAAATTTAGCTGCCCCATTTGCCATTCACCCAAAAAATTTCTATGACATTTTTGTGCCATGAGTAATTTGTTCCACAGGCTTATGAGAAACTTATTATAACTCTGATCATCTACTGATAATGAAAATTTCCATTTTACACCTGATATGTCTTGTTAGGTCTGGCTAATGTATTTATCCTCAGTGGTTTAACTAGAACACCAAATTGATTTTCTTTCAAAGGTAATTTCATGTCTGACTTAATTTAAATGGTGTAATGTTAATAAAAAGAATGATAAAGTATTAATAGCAGTTAGGATCCAAAACAGTGATTGTAGAGATGACTAGCATTCTCATTATTATTAGAGGTGCAACTGAGATGAATATTTTATGGTTTTTTAAAAATTTATTTAGGCATAGAAGGAAAGGACTGGGGTGTAGGCCACAGGTATGGGGGTGAGAGGAGTCACCAGAGAGAGTAGGGAGCAAAACAGGTGGATCCACTGAAATACACTGCTGAGGGGTGCAGCGGGTGAAACAGGAGAGGTCTGCTGCACCATGTGGGTTAAATCCCTGGCCTCAGATCAAACTCAGGCCATAGCGGTGATAGTGCAGAGACTAACCCCTACTCCACCAGGGAGGCCCCGAGATGAATGTTTTTAAAAGAGCATTATGTTTTAAAAATTAAACATAAATTTTCTGAAACTAAAGGCTATCTGCAAATACCTCTTGCTCTCAGGCTTTGAAACAGCTTATCTCCTTGATTCATAAAGGAGGATATATACCCAATTCATCCCCAAATTTCACTGCAAAATGAGTTTATTTCATCGTTACATGTTAAACAACTTTGACAGATCAGCACTTTATTATTATTATTATTACATTTCTGTTAGGTTATTTTTCTCTCACCAATTAAGAATTTATATTTGGTTTATTGATTCACATGATTTTATGATGTATTGTGTAATGTTTCACTGCCTTAAAGTAAAATGAAGTAAAGGCTTTATTTTAAATTAAATATTAGTAACTTATAATATATATGATACTATTCACTCTTTGTATAAAAAATTTCAGTTGGCTTAATTTTTTTGTTGTTGTTTATAAATTTAATGGGAGGGGAGGCTAAATTAACTCAACATTTCCTATATTGTTTGTCATTCATTTACTTAATAAGTACTTACTAAAGGTACTCTGTGCCATGCAACTGTTTTAAATACTAAGGATACACTGGTGAACAAGATAAATACTCTGCTTTCTTGATACTTTTTAATGGGGTAGCAGACAATAAACAAGGAAATGAATGAATAATCAGATAATGATTAGTGCTTTGAAGAAAACAAAGCAAAGTAAGATGTTAGAACATAATGAGAGGTTTGCTTTTTTAGGTAGGGTAATCTGAAAAGATCTCTCTGAGGAGACAATATATGACCAGAGACTTGAATGATGAGAAGGAACAGCCATGTAGTGATCTGAGGAAGCAACATTCCAGATGATAGGAACAGCAGGTGCTTTGGTATTTGAGGAATAACAAGAAGGTTACAGTGGCTGGAGATAATGAACTAAGCAGGCAATACTAAGAGTTGAGATTGGAGTGGTATGTATGAGAACATCATGTTAGGTATTTGAAGCCACAATTAAGCATTTTTTATTTTATTCTAGGCTTAAATTCTGTTTTCAATGAATTCTTATGATGGATTTACTGACTAGTACTTTTTTCTTAAGAAATTTACTTGGATACACACATAAACCATTGAACTTTAAGGGAGAGAAGAGAGCCAGCTCAATATCATAGGAATGTAATGTTTGTTCAGTCAAAAATATTCCTCTGGAAATTCTGGATGGTGGAGATGATATCATTTTTAAAAATGTCCCTACCTTTCCCCATGAAAACAAAGCAGTTCCTAGTCTGTTAATGATGAATGGAGAAGTTTACATCAGATTAATCCTGCTATAGAAAAATATATAAACACTGGGGGGAAATGATCCAAACAAATCTGAGATATTTGAAAACATCAAAAGCAAGTAGAAACAAGAAGTCATCCTTGAAAGAGGTGACCTGTGGTGGGTTCAGATGTCCTTTATGACCTCCCTGGTCCCCCACCCCCCTCCCCTTAGTGCCCTCTCCATTCCATGCTGTCTGTGAGGGGCTGCTAGAGCTTAAGTGGAAGCTGCAGTGTTGCTGGCTTGAGGAATCCAACTTGAGAATTAAGAGCTATCAGAGTGAGAAGTGATAGGGCAAGTTACGGAAAAATAGAAGCCACTAGGGAGGGGGGCCAGAATCTGTGTATAGCTCCATTCAAACTTTGATCACTGAACTGTACATTGTATTATGTAAAGAGGCCTCAGAAGACCCAGAAAGAACATAAAAGTTAAAAGCCATAACTGCTACCCATCATAGTACGAACGGAATTTGTACTTTGAGTTCAGGCAAGTCAGCTGATTGTTAGAACAAAATTCAAGATGCTTTGTTAAAAGACTTTATCATCCCAAATGTCCAGTACAAAATTTTAAATTACTAATCACATGAAGGAATTGCAAAGTACAAATCAAAATCAAGACAAAAATGTGAATAGAAACCAATCCCAAGATAACCAAAAATTGTAATTATCAGACAAGAATTTTAAAGGAACAATTATAACCATGTTCAAAGAGGAAAATATAGCATTAATGAATGAAGTTTTGGGCAATCTCAGCATAGAAAAGTAAGCTGTAAAAAATAACAAAATGGAAAAGTACTGAAGAGATAAGCTATCAAAACTGACACAGGAAGAAATAGAAAATCTGAATTAATATATTATTAACATATAATATATGAAAGAAATTGGCTTTGTAATTATTTTCCTTTCACAAAGAATATTCTAGGTCCAGATTACTTCACTTATAAATTCTATCAAACAGGGCCTCCCTGGTGGCGCAGGGGTTAAAGACAGCGCTATCAAGCGATCGCCAACCACTGCAGCACAAGTTTGATCCTGGCTGGCCATGGAGCTACCCACATGGCACAGCAGACCTCTCCTGCCTCGTACACTGCTCCACTCAGCAGTGTATTTCAGTAGATCTGCCTGTTCTGCTCCCCACTCTGTCTCTGTGAATCCTCTCACCACCACTACCTCCCCTCCCCCGCACCTCTGGCTTATACCCGAGTTTTTATATGCATAAATAAATAAATCTTTAAAAAATAAATAAATAAATTCTATCAAACAATAAGGTACTTATCCAAAAGAAAATTGTAATACATGTCCACATAAAAACTTTTACACAAATATTCATAAGAAATTAAAACTGGGCCTCCCTGGTGGCGCGAGGGGTTGAGATGCAACCCATGAAGCTGACTGCAGCTCCTGCAAGCACGAGTTTGATCCCTGGCCAGGGAGAAACCCACATAGTGAAGCAGACCTCTCCGACTCACCCGCTGCTCCCCTCAGCAGTGTATTTCAGTCAATCTGCCTGTTCTGTTCCCTGCTCTGTCTCTGCTGAATTCTCTCACTGCAGCCCCACCCCCCACACCTCTGGCCTGTACCCCAGCTCTTGTATGCATAAACAATAAAATAAATCTTAAAAAATAAATAAATAAATTTAAAGAACTGAAAACTGAAAATAACCCAAATGCTCATCAACAGGTGAATCAACAAATTGTAGTCTACCCAAACGATGAAATTCCCTCAGCAATAAGATAGAACTAACATACATAGCAATCTGGATGAATTTTCAAACATTAGTCTGAGTGGAAACATCCAGAATCAAGTAAGAGTTCATACTCCACATTTCCATTTGAAAAGAGAAAATACTAAAAAAAAAGAAAACTAAATCTGAGGTAACAGAAACAAAATCAGTGATTGTCTGGGACTGATCTGGGAGAAACTACACATAAAAGGAACAAAAGGAAATGTTTGGGGGTGGTGGGAATTTTTTATCCTGAGGTGATGATGGTTATGTTGGTGCACACAATTGTATTTGTTTGGACGTTATGTCTTTAAAGCCAAGTAAAGAAAAGGTAATATATTGATTGTGAAGTGACTAGTGAGCCTAGTTAACTACTAGAGTAGGCTTCAGAGATGAGACAGACACACATGTACATTTATAAAAGATATACACATGCTATATCTTCTAAAAGGTGGGGGGGGGGATAGAAGGCAAATAAAGCCAACACAGGCGTGAAGACAGAAAAAGCAGAGTGAGGAGGTAGAGGGACAGTGGAATCAATTAGATTGAAGACTGAGTCTTTTACAAGGGAGTCATGGAGATGCAGAGAGGGAAGAGGAAGCTAGAGGCAGAATGTTCCTGTAACAGGGTGGTCCCCAGGAAAGGGGGAGGTTCCCTGCCCCACCCAAGGGAGGGTGGAGCTGAGCAGGGAGAGGAGAAGCTGCAGAAGAGACTGAGGAAGGAAGCAGGATGGAGCCAGGAGACACGTGAAGAAACTGCGCTTGTCATTTGGTCGTGGACTGGGTGACACAGATGTGGGTGAGACCCGTGGGGAGGTGACAATGGCAGCTTTTATCTTGATGTTGATTTTGCTCTTTTCCTTCCGGGCTTGTCTGGTTGTTTCTGGCCCTTTTCTGTGGGTCCCCACTGGAAGATGCTTTAGACTTGTAGCAGGCTTTGGGGCCTTGTTCTGGGCCGATCCCATATGGATGGACTTTTACCCACGAGGGGACGGGTAACTTTGGGTGCTTCATTTAGAAACTAGACTCTTTGCCTTACCTGTATTGTTTCCTAGTTTTATTAAAGTTCCTTCCCATTAAAGTCTCATGTTTTGTGTTGATGCGGCGGATGGCAGAACCCATTTAGAATAGGCAGGTTTGCGGGGTTTGGGCTGCCCCTCTCCCTGTGCTATAACATTCCCAGACATTACACTGAATCTTTTGAGATTTTAGAGCAGCAAGTATATTAGGCAAAAACAAAAACTTAAGTTTCATGCAGGAAAAATTAGAAAGAGAAGAACTGTGGTTAGGTTAAGATGACAGACTTTTACAATAACTCTGGCTTAAGAAGATAAAAGACCGAACTAGTATAAGGCAAGGCAAAGATAGGAGGTTGAGACCAAGATGGGAAGAAATGACAGGATATGATGATAGAGTTAAATGCTAGATTCATGAACCAGGAAAGAGTAAAACAACAACTAAGCTTTCATTAGTAGGACAAAGAGTGTAAAAGAAATGAGAAGTTCATTTAGAGAGACAGTGGCTGATTTCAATGTTAGGAATCAGTTCTCTGAGAAACCTAGCCTGACCATACTCTTTCTTCTCTCTTTAGACTGGATGAAATTGAAATGTCACTGTATATCTTAAAGCATTTATCGCCTTGTTATACAAGTGACTGTTTGCTTATCTCTCCCACTAGACTCTGTAAAACTTCAAAGTAGGGACTATCTTTCACTAGGATTCCGGTGAATCAAGTGTTGTCCTAGGGGTCCAAGGGTTTTGCATATGCATGGTAAGGGCTTGTAAGTATTTGCTAAGTGAATACTGAATGTTGAGTTTGAGAGGAAAAGGGAAATGGAAAACAGATTTGCTTCCCAGGCAATTAGAGTGGTGAGGCATGGGGATGCAGTCTGGGGACGTATTTGCATAAAAGCAATAGTTGAAATCATGATACAGACTTCCTAAAGGAGAATTTATAAGCCTCCTGTGACAATATCTTCATTACTTACCTGGTAAAATTGCTCCGAAATGAGAAGCAGGAGAGACTAAGAAAATGCATACAAGCCTATATTATCCACAAGTGGAATTAACAACGCAGGAATTTGTTGTTCAGATAATTGGCAAAAACAAAACAAGCAAATACAACAAAACTTTGTCATTTGATGATTGTTATCTCCCTTTTCAAGAATAGTGAAGCAGGCCTCCCTGGTGCCGCAAAGGGTTAGGCACCGCACTATGAAGCAATCCACAGCCTCTGCAGCACAAGTTCAATGCCCAGACGGTCAGAGAGAAACCCACATGGCGCAGCAGACCTCTCCTGTCTCCCCCGCTGCTCCCCTCAGCAGTGTATTTCCTTCTGCCTGTTCTGTTTCCCGCTCTGTCTCTGGCAAATCCTCTCACTTCCCGCATCTCTGTCCTGTATCACAGCTCTTGTGTGCATAAATAAATAAATCTTTTTTTTTTTTTAAAAAAAGAATAGTGAAGCAGTGAAATCTGGTAATATGGGGTGGTGGTGTGGGGGAGGGAGAAATGGCAGGAGCTGGATGCATTTTTTAGTCTGCTCCTTTCACCCTGGCTGGAGGCTGAAGTTAGAACGCAAGCTCCCACTCATCAACTATTTGAGTTTAAAGAAAGACTTCATCTCCGGGCATACATCTTCTTATCAGAAAGCCTGTGATTTTAGTACTTACCTCATTGTTTTTAAACTGAAACCCCAATATTTGTCATAAATTATGTCATATTCTCCCCAGAAGGAATCCAAAAAGGGAGAGGCACAAGTGTCCTTGAGGGTATGGCCAGGTGCCCCAGGGCACAGTGTCACAGGTAAGGGGTCTTTGGACAGCTCCCATCTCTTTATAGGAGGAGCTGGAGTCACGCCACCATCTCAGTGACTGCCTCAGATGAGCTTTCTGCTGGCTTGCCTAATGCCAGAGCCTTCAGTGAGGACATAATGACGAAGGATGGCACAGCTTCCCAGGGAACATCACAGGTACAGTAGTCATTGCTGTAGAGCTGTGCCTGGGGCCTTCCACAAGCTTGGGATGAGGCTGCGATCCTAGCTGCCAGCTCTACAACAGCCAGGTGAAGCGGGTAGCAGATGCCAGCTTTCCTCCCAGCTGAAGGGAACCGGTGAACCTATTCATGTTTTTACTGAGAAAATCAATGGTTTTACAAAATGAAAAACTCTTAGAGCAGCGTCTGGCACATGGCAAGTATTTCATACTCTTAGCTGGAGGCAGGGATGTACGGTGGTTAAGAGGATGGGCTTTGTAGCCCACTACCTGGGCTTGAATTCTAGTTCTGCCACTTGGTTGGCAAGAGATTTTACCTTTCTGTGCCGTTTCCTCACTGTAAAGTAAAGGTTCTTGTTCATACTTCTGTCATAAGTTTGTCGTGAGTATTATATGAGTGTTACCCATAAAAACAGCACATGATACATAATAATTATGCCAGTTTTATAAGCACCACCAGCTCCTTTCTCTTATTTCTTGACTCTTAAGCCTATATTTAGTTGTATCCCACCACTTAGTGGCTTCTTGTCAGTCAATAGTTAGGACTTGCTGGGTTGTAACCGCAGGAGCCTCCCAGAGTAATCTGAAACCAGCTCCTATACATGGCTGTCTAGGGAGAAGAAAAAGAAAGACAGGCCACTGTGACTTTAGTACTTATCTTAATACTTTTTCCAACTGATACCCCAAATGTTTTAATAAATTAGGTCATATTCCCCCCATCTTTTGATAGGTGGCAGTTTTTTTTGTTGCTTTTTAAAAAAGATTTATTTTATTTATTTTTGCATACAAGAGCTGGTGTGTAGGCCAGCAGTGTTGGGGGTGAGAGGATTGACCAGAGACAGAGTGGGGAACAGAACAGGCAGACTGACTGAAATACACTGCTGAGGGGAGCAGCGGGCAGGAGAGTTCTGCTGCGGGGATTGAACTCCTGTTGCAGTGGCTGGGGAAAGCTTCATAATGCTGAGACTTAACCCCTTGCTCACCCAGGGAGGCCCGGTAGGTGGCAGTTTTAATAATCAAGACAATCTTCTTACAGGGCTTTGTCTTGGGCAACTATAAGACCAGGGAGTTTTCTGCATCTCTCCACCAAATCTCAGATTATAAAAATCTTTATTGGGTTTAATTCTGTCCACCATCCAGATGATCTCTCAACACATTTTTGTCTTAGGGACATGTCCTTGGGCAGCTTCTTGGAAAGGGGAAGCAAGCGAAGTTCACTTTCCAAGAACAGGGGAGTGGGATATAGACTCACTCTAGTGGGCTGGATCAGTTCTCATGAACGCCTTCCCAGCGGGACTACTGCATGTTTTCTGCAAAGTTCACACAGTGACACTAGGTGGGGCTGCTGAGTCAAAGCACCTAGGAGCTGCTAGGCAGTCTGCCAAGTTAGAATTTTGGAGCTGGGGCCTCCCCGGTGGCGCAGCGGTTGAGCGCTGGGTTGCGAAGCTGCCCACAGCCTCTGCGGCGCCGGTTCGATCCCCGGCTGCTCCCCGGCCACCGGAGGAGGGTCCCACATGGCGCGCAGACCTCTCCTGCCGCCCGCTGCTCCCCTCAGCAGTGTACTTCGGTCCTTCTGCCTGCTCTGCTCTCTGCTCTGGCTCTGGTGAATTCTCTCACCCTCCCGCGCTTCTGACTGTACCCAGTGCATGTATAAACAAAAACAAAGAAAGAAAATAAAAAAAAAAAAAAAAAAAAGAATTTTGGAGCTGGTGAGGCTTTAGGGACCATTTAGTACGCCCTTTTTATTTTACAGGTGAAGAAGCTGAAGATCAAGGAAGTTATCTGATATCATCCCCACCTGAAATTGTATCAGTAATCCAATCTCCCCATTTCTTGCAAACCCAATTCTATTCTTCATCAGAAATGACTGAATAATGAAGCTTGCAAACCTTACTTTTTTCCTAAATTCAAACCCAAGTGATTCTGTAAGCTCCATGGGAGCAGAGAAAGCCATCATTCCCTGACTTCTCTGCATATAAAGTCTGGAATACAGCAGTAGCTCAGCTTATATTTGTTGAATAAATATTAAGAACTATCATATCTTTGAAGGTCTAGTGATGTCAAGCCTTCTTCAGCCCTTGTTCCAATGCTTTCTGAAAGGCATTCCTCCTTACATAGTAACCTCAGCCCTTCACATAGATGTGAATCCTTTCCTTCTATTTCTAGCTTCTCTGAAGATGTTAGAACTGGAAGGAACTTTGAAAAAAATCAGAGCTGAGATCGACCACTGGTTCATTATATATTAAAAAAAAAAAATTCAGACTGTTTCAAGAGACTGTTAAATTTCCTTCCGCCTGCCTTTTAAATGTTCCCTCACCATTCTCCAGCTGCTCCCCCTGGGAGCAGGTTTATCACATCCTCCCTCTTCCTGATTCCACTTCAAACAACTAAGCTACTCTGTGATTGCTACTCACCCATCTACCCTTGTACCTCCTGGCTCTTAATCCTTGCCCTTGAGAAGAAAAAGTAAGTCCTCTTTCCCACCTGACCAGTAGGGTTGGGCTTTGAGATATTCCTAAGAGATGGCCCCTGCCTGGTTAGTTTCAGAACAGAAGGATTCCAGAAATGTAGGACACTTCTAGGGTCGATCCATTGTGGTGTTTGGAGTTCTAGTCAGAGCCTCAAATGCTATTTTCTGAGATAATATCACCCAGGCATATTGCTAAACAGGACAGTGCTCAGCTGGACTAAATGACAATCAGATGCTTTATTGCTGATACCCCCCAAGAGATGACCGTCCAGAGTCAAGATCTGTGTCCTTGATATTTCAGCCCTTTCTCTACAATTCCATCAACCTGCTGGTTTATTTCTTTACCAAACCTACACCTTAGCTGTGGTAGATTTTTTCAAATAACTATAAATTCTTCCACTTCCACCAGGAGGTGAAGTCTGTTCATCAACTCTTTGAATTTGACTTGGCCACATGACTTAGTCACTGGAGCATTAGCAAAGGGCATGCAAGCTGAGGCTCTGAAAGTGTTTGAGCATCAGGAACCCTGGGACAACCATGTGAATGAGCCCAAAACAGCGTGCTAGAGGATGAGCCTTCTGAATGCTGACCAAGAGTGAAGCCACCCTACAGCGCCCAGCCACTCCAGACCTGCCAGCTGACTGGGGAAGCACAGAGAACCCCGCAGTATCAGCCATCCCCATCCAAATGGAACTTCCCAACTAACCCATGGAAGATAAATGTGTTTCAATTCATTAAATTGTGGGGTGGCTTGTTACAGAACAAACTACCCTGTGTATATGAAGTGGCAGACTCGCTAAGGAAAACGCTTTTAAACCTTTTCTGTTTTCTCCTCATCTTAACTCTTGTTCTCCTATTCTTCTATAACAGATTTATTTAGCTTTTTTATTGTATGTGATGTTTTACCTCAGTGAAAGAGTAGCAGAGCATAATTGTTATTAAATTGGGTCAGTTGAGATACAGACTTAGGTCACCTCAGCTTGGCAGTGCATCGTTAAGAGCCCTTTTTCTCGCAGGCCTTGGGATCACCTGGATGCGAGGGCCTCTTTGTCTCTAGGCGCAGATCCATGCCATTGTTTCCATTTAAATCATGCTGCTCAAGGGCACCATGCTTTTCTAGAGTCTGTTTCTGGAACTTCTCTGGTCTAACTTTCCTCTTTTATTAAGCTGCCGGTAGTTTTCTCCTTGACAATTTCCTTGTCCTTATAGAACACGCACACTTTTGGAAATCTTAAATTATATCACAGACTTCTAGACGACAATTCTGGGTCCCCAAGCTGGACCCCTCAGGAAGTTATTCCAAATACTCATCATCATCTAGTTTCATCTCTTAGCATGATGTGAATGTTTTTTTTTTTCACTCATGCAACAAACTGGGGATAAAATTGAGTATGACAGAATCATCCCCTCCATCAAAGATCTTACTGCATCTCTAAAATTTCTTAAAATCAGTTTCAATAAAATTTTAGGTAGGATTCGATTCCCAGTTGGGCAGAGGATGAGATAATAACCGTAAGAGAGAAGCGAGTCATTCCAAATGACCCTGTCCTGAACTGTGTCACTCTTTTGGTGTTGATGCAACTTCACATGAATCTGACGTGTTACAAAAAAAATGGTAACCAACTATATGGCATTCACTTATATTTCTAAAAATGAAAAACCACAGTTGAGCTAGTGTGACATTGCAGCAGAATTTTTATGACGAAGTGTGGGCTGCTCTGCAGCAATCCTTTCCAATTCAATTTGTGGATGACTCATCCATTCCAGTCTTCACATCTATAAGTCAATGGGTGAAACCATATTCTGTATCTTTTATTCTGCCTCAGTCTTTGCTGTTGGAATCCTCAGAGAGCTGTTGGGAAAATGGCAGGGCTCAGTTTAGTACTGGAAAAAAATTTGCACGGACACTTTCCAAAATTAAACTGCCCCCAGGATTTTGAACTAACTTAAAAAAAAGAGAAAAAAAAAAACTCTTTCTGAAGCTAAGAAATCAAAAATAGGAGGGTTGGAGGGTGGGGGTCAGTAATCAAATATTTTTAGCAAATAATTATTTTTCAGCTACAGCTCCGTGTTTTAATTTTAATAGTATTTTCCTTAATAAAAAAGCAAAAATACATTTAGTGTGGGAGATTAAGAAAAAAACATGTATGAATAAACAAATAAATCTCTTGTTAGTTTAAGACAGAATTGCAAGGAAAAGAAACCCTCTCTAATTAGTCCAAGGTAAACAACAACAAAACAATAACAACAAAAAGAGTGGGGGAGATTATTGGAAGCATAACAGGGACAAAAGCATCACAATTCCCTATTTACAACCATTGCCCACTTGGGCTCTTTAGGGAGCGTTTGGTGGGCATGCATTCCCGTGTGCGTGTGCTGCTTAGCTACAGAACCTATATTGTAGAAGATACCAACCAGAAGAACTGCAGATGGGCAGTAGCCTCCCCAACTTGCTTCCATCCTCACATGGCCACCAGCCCTAGGTCTTCATATCTATAGTATATATACATGTATATATATCTATATACACACACACACACACGTCTATACATCCCACAGCTCTCTATCCATGGGTCCTGGGTTTAATAGTCCAATTTTGTGGTGGAGTCTCTGATAGGTTTACCTTAGATCAGGATAGGACCCACACATCTATCACTGGAAAGGTGGGATCACTTGGTAAAAATAGGACAACTAAAAAATCCCTTTGGGATTTGAAAGGCTGGGAGAGTGGGATATATTATTTTAAAAGATCAACTGACTAACATCTTTAGTGTAAATACAATGCCATCCAAAATTCACCACAGGGAAGCAGCAGTGTGTTTCCTTAGTTGGTATGCATGTAATCAGCATATATGTGCTGTGAATTTATATTTGTAGTTCTGTGTCTTAGACTTTTCATTTAGGAAATATCACAAACATTTCCTCTCGTTATTAAAAACTTTCCCTAAGCACTTTGAACTATTGGATATTTAAGTGATTTCCAAGTGTCTATCATTTTATATAAAGCTGCAATAACTATCCCTGCACCATAATCTTTGCACTTATCTCTGACAAATTTCTTAGCAATAGCTAAAAGTGGGATTAGCCAATAGCGCCTATAAATATTTCTCTATTGCCAATTAGTTCTCTAGAAAGTTTGCACCAAAGTATCCTCCTACCAGCAATGAATTAATTGTGGTCATCTCATTTTTGTACTAACTCTTTCCCACTTAGAAAAATAAAGCAAAGCATGAACAGGAACATTGTTGCTATATATGTTTTTTTCTTTCCAAATCCATGTATTTATTCAATTCCCAACTTAAGTTGACCAAAGTTTAAAGCTGAGATTCTCAAAATATGGTCCCCAGACCAGGAGCACCAGCATCAGCTGGGGACTTAATAGAACTATAAGTTCTTGGGCTTCACCTTAGACCTACTGTATCAAAAACTGAAGGAAACCAGTCACCTGAGTTTTAACAAGCCTTCTAGATGACTCTGATGCATAGTCAAGTGGATTTTAGTTTAGAAGGCCTGAGTTGTTAAGTCCTAGATGACTCCCTGTTGGATATGCATCCAAGCACATGTAATAATGAGTTATTACTCTGTTAGAACTTAAGTTTCAAGGTGAACATTTTTTCTGCATCATTTATCCCAAATGTGACACTGGAGGAAAGTTTTAAGCTAAGTTACCCCAGATGTTTCATGGTTATGCAAGACTGCAAAACAAAACATGTTTTCCCTGCTGGATGAAAATACAATATAAGTTTTCTTTAACAGCTGTGACTGGAGATTGCAAAATGGAATAATCTGGCCATCCTCCAGGCTATTAGCAGCCCCTCCTCCCTCAAGGGTAATGATGATCAAGCCAAAGAGAAGGAAAAACAAAATGCTCTCAAGTTCATGGTTAATACTAAGAAATGGAGCTTCTGGAACATCTGGAATGTATCAGAATAGAGGTGACAGTGAAATGTTAACAGTGATGATTCTGAATGGCACCTCACCCTGCCACCTCTGGGTCTGACTAGTGCGTTTAGAATGGCTCCCCAAAGCATGACCCCAATATTCATCTCAAAGCACTGCACACCAGGATGTCAGGCAGTATGGCAGGTGTGGTAGAGAAAACTGAGATTCAGGAACGTCTTTCCACCTTCAAATAGCAAGACAATGATGATTTTCTTCCTCACCTGGATTTAATAAATCCTACACCTCCTCTTCCCCCCACCCCCATCTCCTGGCTGTTTACACCTCACTCCTGTTGCATTTCCAGAAAAATGCAGTGTGTACCATGGGAAAGGTTTAGATTTGGATCAGGCAGCATGGGTATAAATCTTCACACTCTGCCTTATCCCAGCCATATCACCTTTAGCATGTCATTTAATTTTGCGAGATCTCCCTTTTTCCCTGAATAATCCTTTTCCCGCAAGGATTAAATGAGACCATGTGCACAGCAAACAGTAATTACCCCATAAATGGTCATGGCCTTGATGTCCTTTACAGTTCTTTGTGTGTGAGGTCTCAGGACCTCAGCCTCCCACCCTACGATGAGGGACACATTAAAAAGTACTTCATTGATGTGACGCATGGGGAAAAAAATTCATCATGCATTTCAAAACTCCTTCATAGTTAGGAGGCTCTTTTCCAAGTGTCTTTGCCTATCAATCTGTCTTTGACATTTCCTAATGCCCTTGACACCTTTCTCTGGGGAGCATAAAGGATTGCTACCACAAAACCAGTCTGGCATGAATTGGTCTAGGACTGACACCCCTGGAGGGAGAATGAGAGAGCATGCCCTGCTCTGGGGTGCCTTCCACTTGGACCTTGACACTCCTGGGCCCTGGGCCTCCAAGATTCTAGCCCCAATCAGCCTCAAACTGAATTCTCTACAATCAGGCGCCCAATACTACTTCAAGTCTGTCACCAAATCCCCATCCCACAGGAATTCCCAAAGGCTAGACTTGACTTTTAGTTGAGCTGAAGTTCAGGCCAGCCCAGAATTACACCATATTTCAACTGCCTCAACGGCTCTAGTTCCTCCTCCTTGGCCTCTCAGAGATCAATCATTTAAAGGTCTGGAGGGGTTTAAATCTGTAGAATGGGACAAGGACTGAGCAGAATTATCTTTTTTTTTTAAAGATTTATTTATTTATGCATACAAGATCTGGGGTAGAGGCCAGAGATGCGCCGGTGGGGGGAGGGGGGCTGGGGGCAGGGTGGTGGTGGTGGTGAGAGGACTCACCAGAGACAGAGTGGAGAACAGAACAGGCAGACTGACTGAAATACACTGCTGAGGGGAGCAGTGGGCGAGACAGGAGAGGTCTGTTGCACCATATAGGGGTGCGCTCTGGCTGGCGGGGGATCAAACTCTTGCTGCAGAGATTGCAGATTGCTTTATAGTGCTGTACTTAACCCCTAGCACACCAGGGAGGCCCTGCAGAATTATCATTTTAATTTCTATCTGATGTAAGTGAATTTTCTTCCAGTGTGGCTATAAGCAGCACAGGCAAGTGCTGCTTAGCTAGTGAGGTTAAATGTTTCCAGATTCTCAGATACCCTTCTCTATTATATCTCCTCATTGCTGGAAACTTTGAGGACTTAGAAGTTAAGTCCGAATGTGACTCCCAAGATTATTTTAAATTTTTGGAGTTTCATCTGTAAGACCAGGACAATTGTATAGGATGCTTGTCAAGATTTCCAGGCAGGCAGTGCAGCCAAATATTAGTCAGTGACTGGGTTCGGAGCTCACCAACCAGGACTATATTCTTACTGTTTCAAAAATTTTTAGCTGGAAATTCAGACAATAGATGCTGAATTCTGCTTTATAGATTCAATTCTGAATTACCTTGATAACATTCAAGTCTTCATTTAGTTGGATGCTGTGGAAGCATTTATTGGTCAAGTGTGGCAGCATGATATTGGACTATGTTATTTATAGGGTTTTGCCCTGTGCCTTTAAACCATTCAAGCAAATATCTAATTCTGTGCCTTCTGTCCCTAGGGTGACAAGCTCATCCTAACTTAACAGGACCTTCTTAGTCTGGGCACTAAATGTCCCAGGGTCAGAGAAGACCCTTCATCCTGAGTAAACCAAGCTGGCCTGGTTGGCCTTCTTGTCTCAGGAAAGGTTTGGTGTAGTTATCCGACTTTTATTTCCAGAAGTCTGAGTCCTTTAGGATAATTAACATGAATCCTTCAAAAATTCTATATCATGGAGGAACACCAAAAAAGGTGGATAGGCTGTCCTAGATTTAAATAGACAGAAGGACATTGAAGAGGTAATATAAACTATGACCCTTAATTTGATTCTGGCTTTTGTTTTTAAGCTATTAAAAATTGTTGGAATGGAATAAGATATTAGATGATTTAGATATTAGATGATTTTATTGAGAATTTTGTTAGATGTAGCCATGGTGTTATCATTACGGAGACAAACAGCCTTATTTTTAGAAGACAAAGTTTGGAGTGCTTAGAGGTGAGGAAATGAGGGCAATATTTTAACAGTTTTTAATCCAGCAAAGTGCATAAAGATGTTCCTTTATTATTCTTTCAATCTTTCTGAATTCATGAAAATAATCAAAAAAATGTTTTGGGAAAGATATCAGCAGTCATTGAGCAGAACAGAGCTTGAGAGGAGAGATTTCTCCCTGAACCAGAAAAAATTGCTTCCAAACAGGAAGAGAAAAAAATGAGGAAAATGACTGTGTGACTTTAGGCAGAAGAGATCCCAGGAAGTCCAGGCAAGACCTCCTTGCTTCCAGTGGGCACCACTTACTCCCTCCTGCAGCTGAGAGAGGTGGCAAAGAATGCCTCCCTCTGACTCTCCTGCACTGCTTGTGGGAGAGCAAACTGGTCCAACCATTATGGAGAGCTGTGTGGAGATTCCTCAACCTGCTAAAGATAGAGCTTCCTTATGATCCAGCAATTCCACTCCTAGGTATTTACCCAAAGGACACAGAAACATCAATTCCAAAGAGCACCTGCACCCCTATGTTTATAGCAGCACTATTTACAATAGCTAAGCTTTGGAAACACCCCAAATGCCCAAAAATAGATGACTGGATCAAGAAGATGTGGTACATATATACCATGGAATATTACTCAACATTCAAAAAAGATAAACACATGCAATTTGCAGCAACATGGATGGAGCTGGAAGGGATTATACTCAGTGAAAGAAGCCAGAAAGAGAAAGAAAAATACCGGATGGTCTCACTCATAGCAGGAATCTAGAAAACTTAAATAAGGGACCAGGAAAAAGAATAACTATAAGAAAGAAAATATCAAAATCAACAAACAACTATGAACCAGAGACACTCTATGGAGAGTGGGGAGCGGGGAAAGGAGGGGTTGGGGTCGAAATAAGGGGGTTGTAATTGTACGGGGAATATAAAAATAAAATTTAAATAAATAAAAAAAAGAATGCCTCCCTCTGTGTGCATGCTCAGTTAGTGGGGTCCCAAAATCATATTCCTTGTGCACAAATAATTTGTGTTATAAGAAAATAGTTCTTTCAGTTTTAAGGCATAGGCCCCAGCTTTTCATGGACATCAGATATCTAATCAGATATATGCTGGGTATGACATGGCTAGGCCGCAGAGCTTTGCCCCGCAGGCAAAGACCTACCCCTCAGTCATTCCTTTCTGACAAAGGAGGCTTTGTGAGCAGGTCAGCTTGCAGTGCCTGGCGCCCATTTCCCTGGGGATGATTATCTCCTGGGAGGAGCTTTGGTCCTTCCTGTAGAGATTTCTAGGTCTGCTCCCTGGTTTTCTGAATATACCAGACCCATCTAAACCCCAGCAGAGGTTATAGTTGGTGCTCCCTAAACCCCAACAGAGGTTCCTGTTGGAACCCACACTTTTTTTTTGTGGGACCCTCGCTGGCAGCCGGGGAACGAACCAGCGCTGCAGAGGCTGTGGGCAGCCTCGCAGCCCAGCGCTCAACCGCTGCACCACCATGGGAGGCCCTGGAACCCACACTTTTTCCCTGTGTCTGCCACTAGATTAGGATGCTTGAGAAAGGTGGGGGTCTTATTTGCCCTTATGTCCCTGGGATTGGCATGTAGGAGGTACTCAAGTTATTTTTATTTTTATTGAAAGACCATCTAGGCCAGTGGTCACCAATCCTCAGCTTATTGGAAACCACTTGGGATATTAATAACACAGAATTATCAGCCCCAGCTCTGTAAATCTGATTCATTAGATCTCAAGTGAGGACCTAGGAACCTGTGTTTTAATGAAATACCAGATAATTCTGTTGCAGACAGTTCTTGAACCTTCCTTTGCCTCTCAGTTTACTTGTACCTGGAGATCAGGGGAGCCAATAACTAGTCTTCAGATCTGTTGGGAAGCGCCTGATGAAGGTGAACTTGGAACATCTAACACAGAGGTCCCTAACATTTGCCACAGGTTGGAATCACTTTGAAAGATACTGATGTCTGGGTCCCACCCCAGAACTTAATTGAGTGGGGGTGCACCTGGGCATCAGAATTTTCAACAATTCCCAGATGATTTTAATGTTTAGAATCTCTGACCATTACAGCCCTCACCTCAATTAGCAGAAGCACTGGCTGTTTTGTGATTTCCTAGCAACTGAAGAACCAGGGGGCTCACTTTGCCATCAGAGAATGCAGTTGGATGTCTTCTCTTGTGTGGTCCAATTTTGTGCAAGGCCCTCAGGCTTTCCATCAATAAAAGAATGAATACCTTTGCTTGTGCTTCTTACCTTTTACCTTTACCTTTACAATTTCGGAACACCATCCTAGACCTAGCCCTCCCCTCATAAAATCCATTTTTTTTAAAGATTTATTTATTTATTTATACAAGCACTGGGTATAGTCAGACGCGCGGGAGGGTGAGAGAATTCACCAGAGCCAGAACGGGGAGCAGAGCAGGCAGAAGGACCAAAGTACACTGCTGAGGGGAGTAGCCGGCGGCAGGAGAGGTCTGCGCGCCATGTGGGACCCTCCTCCGGTGGCCGGGGCGCAGCCGGGGAGCGAACCGGCGCTGCAGAGGCTGCGGGCAGCTTCGCAACCCAGCGCTCAACTGCTGCTCCACCGGGGAGGCCCCAAAATCCATTTTCAAAGAGCATGCTCTCCATCAATTTGATAAACCTATCTTTCCACACGATGTAAATAGCAGGCAAGGCATACATACTCTCTCTCTGAAATGTGTGCCAACATGACTTGATAAAGTGTCACAAAGAAATTAATGTTACAGCTGCAAGGTATCATTTTTATTTTTTAAAAGATTTCTTTATTTATGCATACAAGAACTAGGACCTAGGCCAGAAGTGCTGGGGGTGAGAGGATTCACCAGAGACAGAGTGGGGAGCAAAACAGGCAGATCTACTGAAATACACTGCTGAGAGGAGCAGTGGGCAAGACAGGAGAGGTCTGCTGTGCCGTAGGTCGGTTAGCTCCCTGGCCAGGGATTGAACTCCTGCAGTGGCTGCAAATAGATTCACAGTGCTCAGACTTAACCCCTTGTGCCACCAAGGAGGTTGGCAAAGTAGTATTTTAAATGATGGCACCCAAACTTAGGATGTTGTTGCTTTTTGGGCGGGACCTCAAATTCAAGAGAGCAGTAGACAGTAGCTGAAAGCCTTTTGTAAGCCACCACTCTCTTTGTCACTTAGAACAATGACTAGACTTCCACTAATAATGCTGGTGATATTATTTTTATGAGGGGGGTAAGAAGAAATAAAGAGTCTAATTCCTTCATTAGAATATGAACTCCTAGAAAGAGAGGCCATATTCCATTCCTTTTTAAACCCTGAGTCACTCTGACCATATTAATTTCTATATTTTGTCATCTAATAAATATTACTGAGTTGTTTAATTTTAAAACATCAAATTCAACACACATTTATCTAGTGGTTATTACATGCGAAGTGCTAAAGAAGTACTTCCATGTTCTATCATTCAATCACAGTAAATCCTCAGGCATTAGTGAGGATGCAGGCTAAGCCGTCACAATGAAGATAACTCAAGCTCACAAGCCGAGAATACTTTTTCTCTCAAATAATGGTCCAGAATATAGGCCACTAAATAGTCCAGGGCTTGTTGTTGGCTCTGCCATCTTTAACATGTGGTTTGCATCTTGGGTCCAACGTGGCTGTTCCAGCCAAGGGGCAGATAAAAAAAAAAACAAAACAGGGAAGACATCCACATTTCTAGGAGCACAACCAGAAGTGGAAGAAAACATTTTGCAACACATTACTGACCAGAATTTAGTCATGTGATTATGAACAATATGCAAAGCATGCTGGGAAATGTACTCTCTAATTAGGTGGCCAAATACCTATCTAAAACTGGGGATTGACCAATTTAATCTACCTATAATAATTCAAAGTTGCAAGGTCATAACTTAATTCATCCATGAGATGACTTTTTTTCCCTCAAGTTGAAGAAAAATTGTAAAACAATTCATTTAAATGTGAGCTAATCAGAGAAAAATAAAGGGAGAGCAGAATTTTAACTGTATTATCTTTTTTAAAAGAAAGTCATTATTTCTTTAGAGGGACTGCTGATTTTACTACCTGGTTATTATTAGCATTGTACTGTTTACATTTCTCTTGTAGCTATTTTTTGTATTTCTATTTCTCTTGAGAGCTATTAATAGCTACAAGAGCTATTTCTCTTGTAGTATTTTTCCCATTTAGGTAAAACTTCACCAGGATTTGGGAAAAATTCATAAAAATAAAATAAAACTGAGGATTGATATTCTAAACCAGGGAGAATATATTTTGATGTACTTGTCTCATAACACCACTCACCTGTAGCTTTTTTTTTTGTTTTTATTGAAGTTAGAAATGACTAATAAAAACAGGCTGGTTACTGCCCAGAGAGACTCTCCATTTTGTCATCGCATTCAGAATTAAGTGGAATCTGAAAGATTACCTCAATTTATAAGAGTTTGGCAGCAATTTCCTAACTTACATGAAGAAAGACACATATTCAGCAACTAGAATGTTTGTGTTTCCCATACAGGCAGGTTTTCTGGTATGGAGGGACTTAGAAGGTGACATTGTAGTGTTTACTGGCACATGCCGAGTACCTAATCTGGGCCAGGCACTGTGCTAGACATTTTGCACAAGAATCTAATTTCATCTACATCCCCAACCCAATGACACAAGGATTATTCAGACCAATTTACAGGCAAGAAAACAAAATAGTAGAGATTATGTAACTAAGATGCAGTGCGGCTGATTTCTATTTGATTCCAAAGAGCTGTTTTCCACCATACTCTACTGCTTATGTGAGGATGTTTCTAGTAAGCATCAAGACAGCCTTTGTGATGTTTTGACAGCCAGTGCCTCTTTGTACAGGTTCTTCTGCAGCACTTCTTGCTGCAGACACAGTCTTATATTGAAGGCTGTCCTTTCTAGTTTCCTTCCATATCCTGGTATTCAAGGATTGCGTCTTGGTCATTTTACAAAATTGAGTCCAGCACAGGGCCTAGTGTTTGTTATATGCTAAAGCACATGATTAAACAAGTAAATAAAATGACCCCTTCACAAGCAGTTAAAACTCCCATCCTCACATCTCCAACCCTTCCATCCAAGCTTAGCCCACACATTAATATCTTACTCTAATTCCTTGGTTTCCAAATCTAGTGCCAATTGGAAAATATTTTCAATTGATTCCCCAACAACATCCTTTTATATACGGGAAAGGTTTTCCAGGGTTGAGATTTTGTTTCAATCTAACCTCAGTCCATCCTGATACCCTATTAATGTATTTCCTTTTGTTTCATGTCCAGAAGCTATTGTAAAAAGAAATTTCCCAATTTCAATGCACTATAAAAACGAGTCCTCAAGATTCCAGGGAAAGGGACTAATGCCAACTCCAGGCTGAGGTCATAACCTCGTTGTAGGGCATTTTGCTCATCGTCTCTATGCTGATGTAAACTCCTTGCAATGATGCGCAACACAGGACTGGGTGGGACTGGCCTCATTCCCTGGCCACAGTTCCGTGAAAGAAGGAGCTGGAAACCAGAAAGTATCTGTTAAAAGGCCTGCACCAATGACACAAATGATGGGGTGTGTGGGTAGAAGTAATCAAATAAAATCAGCAGTGCTCCTAGACGCAAGGATGTCTGCCAGACAGAATGGGGGGAGGATGCAGCAAAGTGGAAAAAGAGGCCCTTTCCTCATTCACAAGTCCATTCCTTTAACCATTTGTTTGAGTTTGTAACAAATACCAGTGAGCTGCATTAGGACTCACTTTCCTCATTTAAAAAGTGACAGAGTTGGACTCTCCCTGTAAAAGTACCCTAATGCAGATGAGAATGTCTATTCTTCCCTGCACCCTTAGATCTACAAATCTCTCATTTTGATCCTCATCACAGGGGTGGACCAGGTTTGCAAAGTCTTATAACCTACATATATCCCTGGAAGGAGGCATACCTGGCCTGCAAAGGATTCTCCAAACTCCCTCCTCCTTTTCCCAGTAGTTCAGACATCATGCTAAGTCAACTACTACAAATTAGAAGCTTATATGAAATTGCCCTAAAGATTCCATGCAAATTTTGCATTCAGTTCCCTCATATATTCCAGGCTGTTTCTATATACAGTCTCTTCTCTCTGTGGAGCGATGGCAGAAAAGTTTGCATTTTTAGGGGTATCCAGTCCCTAATAGAAGCTCAGGGCTAGGTGATGTCTGATGTTCTTTTTTTTTTTTTTTTGAAAGATTTATTTGTTTATGCATACAAAAGCTGGGGCACAGGCCGGAGATGCGAGGGGTGAAAGGATCCACCAGAGACAAAGTGGGGAGCAGGACAGGCAGACTAACTGAAACACACTGCTGAGGGGAGCAGCAGGCAAGACATGAGAGGTCAGTCGCGCCATGTGTGTTGCTCCTTGGCTGGGGATGGAACTCATGCTGCAGAGGCTGCGGACAGCTCCACAGTGCAGTGCTTAACCCCTTGAGCCACCAGGGAGGCGCCATTTTGAGGTTCTTTCTAGATCCAAATTTCTCTTATGAGGAGTCGGAAATAACAAAATCAGCACAGGAAGATATATTTGACTTTAAGCGTGTATAAATTCATTTTCCCCCCCAAAGCACAAGCAAATAAAACACTTTTCAGAAAAGTCCCTAAAGCACACTTATGATCAGGTAGTTGGAAACCCTGAGATGAGCTACATGCAAGTTATCAATAAATTGTAAAACCTGGTATAAATGTGAGCTATTATCATGAGTAGGGACCATAAACCCTGCAGTCTTTGTCACATGGGATGGTATAAATGAGAGAATGTGTATTGCTTTGTGAAACTTAGCAACTAAAATTATCAGACCAGGTTGCATGGAGGGGGCTACAAATCTCTCATTTTGATCCTCATCACAGGGGTGGACCAGGTGTGCAAAGGTCCCAAACCTACATATAGCCCTGGAGGGAGGCATAGCTGGCCTGCAAAGGGTTCTCCAAACTTCTTCCTCCTTTTCCCAGTAGCTCATACCCTGGGCTGTGAGCTGCTCTCCAGCAGACACCAAGGATATCTCTCTTGTCCTTCACTCACTCAGTATAGGACCCCTACTATCCAAAGAGAGATCTGATAAAGAAAGGGGCATGAATTCCAAACAACCCTTGAAAATAGAAGTTGTCCTTGCTGGGCCCCCCGGTCTCCTGGCCCAGCCCAGACACCCAGGGTCCCCCACATGGCGTTCTTTTATAAGGAGAATGCTTTTGAAGCTATCCCCCATCTCTTCAGCCTCTCCTAGAATTGCTTCCCTATATCAAACTATATTGTTCCAGAGTTCTTTTGGAGCCCCATTGTGACAAATTAACACAATAAATTAAGTTTTGGGCATTAAATTAAGAGTTTGGTGAAAATGATTTAGGCTTTATTCATTTCTATGTCCCTCCCCCCAGTTTCTGGGTCACATTGGAGGGGTTAAGGTGGAACTTCAGTGTGAAAAGGTGGCAGGGTTTTCCAACATACTGGCATTTCAACAGCCCCTTTATTCATTCAACAAACACGGAATGCTTACTGTGTGCAGGGAATATTCAGAGAGGCAATATAGGGCAACGGCTTTCAAACTTCAGGGAACTTCAGCATCACTTCCAAGACTTAAACACAAAGTTCTGAATCATAGACTAGGAGTCGGGAGATCTGGGTGGCTCCGGAGAATCTGTGTCCCCAACATGTTCCCAGGGAAGGCTGGTCTGGGGACCACAGTCTGAGAACCGCTGCTACAGGACAAGGCAGGCACCAAATCCCAGACCTCACAGGAGGCACCGTCTCTGGTCGGTGGTTACACCAAGAGACGCACGGTGGAGATTTCAGGCACCTGGACGGTCAGCGGGGAAAACACGCAAGAGGCACAGAAGCCGCCTGAACTGCTGTCTGTCTGTGCTGCCACCCCAGAGTCATCGCCTGGCAGAGAAGTCAGGGGTGCTGCGCCCCTGCGCTCCCGCGGCACCAGCCAGAGCGCGCGGCAGGAGGCGCGAGCCCCGGGAGCGCCTCTCCGGCTGGGGCCTGGCAGGCGGCGGGCGCGCAGCCGGCCGCCTCGGGGCTCGCGCGGATCCTTCCGGACCCGCCTCTGCGGGGAGGGGGCGCCGGCGGGGGCCTCGCTTCGCCGCCGCCCCGCCTGCGCGGGCGCTGGGCAGGCGGCCGGGCGGGCGGCCGGGAGGTGGCGGCTGCGGCGCGGGGCGGGGCGCCGCGACCCCAGTCCCTCCCGGGCCGCGCCGCTCGCGCCGCCCCAGCCCCCGCCTCGCGGTCGCCGCCGCCCGGCTGGCTCGCTGGCCTCCCCGCGCGGGGACCCGGCGGCGCCGCAGTCCGGGCCGGTCCGCGAGCCATGGCCCAGCCCGGGCGGGAGGCAGCGCGGGGGCCCGAGCCGGCGGTGCAGATCCGCGTCGCCATCCAGGAGGCCGACGACGTGCAGGAGCTGGAGGACGCGCAGGAGGGGGCGGAGGCTCGGGGTGCGCGGGACCCCGCTCGCTACCTCAGCCCGGGCTGGGGCAGCGCCAGCGAGGAGGAGCCGAGCCGCGGGCACAGGTAGGCGCGGCGGCGCGGCCCGGCCAAGGTGGGCGCCGCCAACCCCTGATCCTGACCCAACGGGATGGCGGGGCCACCTCTCCCGGGTAGCGAGGGGAGAGTCAGCCCCGCGGTGGAGGAAGCTGCCCTGCGCCGTCCCACCGAGTCCCAACCGCCTTTGGGCGGGTGGTGGCTCCTTTTTCCCCCACCACCCCCAGTCCGCAGCTCTGTCACCTAAGGGTGACTCCCGGGGCTGTCTGGCGGGGCTCTGAGGGTCTGGGAGTTGGGCCTGCTCTGCGACCCCAAAGGAAGTCCTGCCTGGGCCGTCCCGCCATCGCGCCCCCGGGAGAAGGCTCTCCCCTCCCGCGTGCTCGCCCAGAGACCCTCGCAAAGCCCATCCCGGTGGGCATCTCGGAGGCTGGCCCACATCCCTGCAAGAGAGTCTCACTTCACTGGTGTCATAGCCCTGTCATGCCGACAGGCTTGGATGATTCCCTGGGGGTGGTGACAGGGCAGTCATAGCTGACACTTGCTGTTGGGGGATCCAAGGAGTGGTTTTAGGGGTGGGGGATGCCCCCTTGTCCTGATTGATATCAGGTTTGTCACCTTGCTTCCTCCCTGGCTGGGGATTCCCATTTTCATGAAGCCTTTCCACCTGACTTCTATGCTTACATCATCCTCTGGCTGCCTTGGGTTGGTTCCAGGCTGATGGGTAGTCTGGACCTGGCATGGCCCCAGAAGCCACCCATCTTCTGGCCTCCGGGATCTGGGCTTTGTCAGTAGGAGGCCTCAGTCTTGTGTCCACCACTGCCTCGGCCTTTCAGGACTGTGGTTTTGTTCTCCTGGGAGTACCCACAGAAATGAGAGCAAGGACAGTGAAGAACTTGCAGATTCTGGGAAATGCCAATGGGCACTTAAGTACCCTCTTTTTTCTGGAACTCTGTGTACATGCTTTCAGCTGTCAGAGCCCTGTAGGACTATTCCTTGGCAAGTATCTTTCTATTTCTTTGGGAGGGTACTAAACTCAAGGGCGTAAGGATAGTGAAACCAGAGCCAATTTCCGCTCGCTGACTTTTCCTCAGTGGAAAGAATCTGGATTTAAGGACCCAGGAAGTCAGGGCAGTACAGTGGAGACAGAAGTATTTGAGGAGAAAAGTGCAGACAACCTGTCCCAGCAGGGGCCACAGCACATGACACCGTAGATACATTAGGTGTATCACACAGTTTGTGTACTGTAAAGCATGAGTCAGTCATTCATTCAGTTCTGTGCTAAGTATTGAAAACAATGAACCCATAGTTACTGACAGGTAGGTCTGGGGGGAAAGACAGTCCTGCAGGATGTAAGGGATCATGTGAAACAGCCCAGAGTGATTTATCCTTCTGGTTTTGTCTGTGACTGTGGCAGAAAGCTGCCCCTTATCCTGGGAGCTGTTTCTGATGTAGTACTATTAATAGGGATCAAACCCTATTTATTCCTTGGGCCAGGAAAGATCACCCATGAAGATCTAGGAGAGTATGATCCTCAATTCAGGTAGAATTCTTGTTCACATTCCCTCTCCCCCCCTTCCAGAGGTGCCATCTCTCCCAGATCCAGGGACTTGAGTCTGGATCATTCATTCTGAATGAATGTTGCCCACTGGCATAGAATTGACCCCAGAGAATCCCTGGGGTTCTTCAGGGTAAGCGGAACTGAAGCTGATAGAGCCCAGAGGACAGACATACAGAGTACAAAGATATGGCACCAAAAACAATCTACAGTGTTCCCTGTTGGGGCGCAGGCTGGCACAGTAGCAGCCACCACCCTGTACCAACACTTCTCAGCCCCCAGAGTCTGTAGGAGAAAGCCCACGCTCCTAAATCTGCTGTTTGAAATGTGGCACCCACCTGCAGAATCCCCTCAGCCCATTGCTTCTTTTCCTTGCCTGTTGTCACAATCCGTGGTCCCCCAGTCCCAATCCCATCCAGTTCTCTGAACACAGCCTGTAGTTTTGTGTCTACACACTTTGCACTCTCACCTCTGATCCTGCTGGTCGACTGATTTCTAGTCAGCCTTAACCTTGTCTGTCTCTGCCTCACCACCCCAATCCCTACCCCAAAGCTGGCTTTGTTTTCTCTCCTCTGCGTTGTTTTGGTACTCTCCATTTGATGCCTCTCTCACCATAGATGTAATTCCAAGTTCTGCCTTCTTCACAAGAATATGAGTTCCTTGAATTCATGGATCATGCTTGCCTGGTACTCATTGCATCCGCAGCACACAGCCCGCCCCTGGCATGTATGTATAGGTCCTCTATGCCCATCTGTTGGATGAATGCATCTCTTGTCTTGGCAATCTTTCTGCCATGTTGAAATATTTATGTGTTTCTCCTCCATTAGACATGCAGATCCTTGAAGGCAGAGTCCTTTCCTTAGTCTTCTCCATAGTTCTGGTATCAATGCCAATTTCTGGAGAACAGTGAATAAATGGGAATAAGGAAATATCTTTATTACCTTCAAATGTTCACTAGTCTCCCCACATCTTGCTCACTGGAAATATGCATTTCCTTTTGTTCTTACCCTTTTAATTAAAGTTTTCAAACATAAAATGAAGAGTGGTCCTATAAGCATTCATATACCTACCATTTGGATTTAATAGTTGTTAATATCTTGCCGTATTTGTTTGGAGAAAATATATTGTGTGTGGTTTCCCCAGGACCATTTGAAAAGTATGTTGTAGACAAAATTCCTACCCTATGTACTTTATTTGGTAGCTCTAAATAATGATGTTCTCCTATAAAATCATGAAAGAAAGTAAGAAAATCAGTTCCCTAATGTGGTCCCTAAAATCTACTTACCAAGTTCCACATTAGGGTTTTCCCCAGTTACCCACATTGTGTTGTTCAGCTGTTTCTTTTTTTCCTCAAACCAGAATCCAATCCAGGTCAAGGCATTTGCCCATTATGTCCCTTTAGAATCTTTTAATTTCAAACATTCCCACTTTTTTTTTTGTACTTTGCTATTTTGGAAATAAGAGGTCCACATGTCTTATTGAGTATCTTACAGTTTCAACTGTTCTGATTATATTCTCATGTTCTGGTTTCAACTGGCTCCTTTGTAGCATGTGTTTCCTGTAAACTGGAAGGGCTAAGGACTTGATTAGATGCAGATTAAACATTTAAACTTCATAGGCAATGCCATGAACTTTTCCTTCCTTTGCCTCTGATGACATTCACAATTAGTGATGTTTAGTTGGACCAGGTGATTGCTCCATTATAATGGTACACCTTTGCCTTGGCAATTAACACTATGTGGACTTCTTATGAATATTTTTCCACCAATACTCTTTACCTTGTGGTATTAGCATCATTGTTGATCCTTGCCTGAGTTAGCTACATCATTGGCAATTATAAATTAATGGCTTTCTAATTTTATCATTCTTTGTGCATTTATTAACTGGCATTTTTCTGTAACAAAGAGCTTGCCTTATCTACTGGGATTGAACAAGAGTTTCTCCTAAAGGGCCTCCCTGGTGGCGCAGCGGTTGAGCGCTGGGTTGCGGGGCTGCCCGCAGCCTCTGCGGCGCCCGTTCCATCCCTGGCTACTCCCCGGCCACCGGAGGAGGATCCCACATGGCGCGCAGGCCTCTCCTGCCGCCGCTGCTCCTCAGCAGTGTACTTCTGTCCTTCTGCCTGCTCTGCTCCCGCTCTGGCTCTGGTGAATTCTCTCACCCTCCCGTGCTTCTGACTGTGCCAGTGCATGTATACAAGAGTTTCTCCTAAAGATGGAAACAGAAATGCTTAGTTACCAATTCTCAAATACAGGAGTTGGGGTCATAGTCACATCACATAATTTAAATAAATTATTCCCCCCTTAGAATCTCTTCGATATATGGATTTTTTTGTTGTTTTAATAATTGGTTATGGTCACTATTTTTGATGCTCAAATTGCCCCTCATTTAGTTAGGGGAACCCTTCCAATTGGCTTCAGTGTATCCTTCTGGAACTTACTTTAATTTTTTTTTTAAGATTTATTTATTTATGCATACAAGAGCTGGGGTACAGGCCAGAGCAGCGGGAGGTGTGGGGGGTGAGAGGATTCACCAGAGACAGAGTGGGGAACAGAACAGACAGACTGACTGAAATACACTACTGAAGGGAGCAGCAGGCGAGTCAGGAGAGGTCGGCTGCACCATGTGGGTATCTCCCTGGCTGGCCGGGGATTGAACTTGTGCTGCGGACTGCTTCACAATGTGGTGCTTAAACCCTTGCGCCACCAGGGAGGTCCTGGAACTTATCCTTTAGTATTTGAGCACATCCATGCTTTCTGAGACTAGATATTCTAGCCTTAATTTGTACTTTTTCCTACTCCAATCCTGTGATCCAGCCATTTCTACAGGAATTCCAGTTTTTCTTTCCCTGATAGTGGGAAAATATTGAGACCAAATTAAGAACTAAATAATTAATTTAATTAAGACCGAATTTTAACATAAAATTGACAATTTCAGGTGGGGCATCATTGCTTTTAGACCCTTTCAGTAAATAAAACTAGGAAATATATTTTTTCGAAAAATAAATTTGTTGATATTCCTAGTCAAATTTATGTTCATAACCCCAAGTCCAATTTAATAGTATAGGTTTTTGCTTCTCTTCTTTACTTTTTATATGGAAATCTTCATTCTTAATAACATTATCATTTTCATTTGTTTGTCTTACAACTTATAAAATTATTTAAAAACTTAATGCTAAACATTAAAGATGAACACTAAAACCACTCACTGACCACACCTGCTTTTCATTGAGCAAACAGAAACATCTAGGTGTCTTTCTCTCCCTGATGTTTCCCATTGACGAGAATGAGAGCCTCCTCTTATTAATGTCAGTCTTATGTCAGATATGGAGCTAAGTATTTTGTCTGGGTATCTCTGCTCTATACCATAAACCATTATTTAGACCCGCAGAAGTCTCTGCTGGCTGTACTTCTTTCCCCCTCCCTAGGAAATATGACAGAACAGCATAGAGGTGAAGGTCATCAGTTCTGTAATAAAAATATAAGAACGTATGGGCCACCCAAACACAGGATGTGGCCTCTTTTAGTAGCATTCAAAAATGGTTGTTTCCATGATAACTTCCAAAATTGGGAACCCACCAGTACGTCTTTTCAGTCTTTCCCTCTGAAGAAACTTTATCTTTTGAATCAGCCCTGATGTTTTTATATTGCATTAGCAGGCTTTTGCCATATTTGAATCACTTTAGGTATGTTGTCTTTTTCAAAAAGTGAACCAAAATAAACTTCACACAGATGGTACTAGACTCTAGTGCCTTTCAAATAGATTTTT
This sequence comes from Talpa occidentalis, assembly GCF_014898055.3. Taxonomy (NCBI): domain Eukaryota; kingdom Metazoa; phylum Chordata; class Mammalia; order Eulipotyphla; family Talpidae; genus Talpa; species Talpa occidentalis. Next base: position 35,094,087 of record NW_023601104.1, on the reverse strand, counting down.
TTTTCTCCCCTTTGTGTTTAGTATCCTCCTTGTTGCTTTCTACCATTTTCCTGGTCTTTGTGTTCAAAGCACTGTATTAGACCATCTGCAAAGATAGAGAAGTCCAAGGGATCTGTCCCATGTTAGTTTGGGTATTTTCCTTCTGGAAGATATTCTCCTTCTGTAAGTTATCAGTTGATTAATCACTTAGTCAACATATCCAAATTAGCTTGAGACTATATGAGAAAAGCAGCCTTGAAGATTTTATGCTATACTTGTTTCTCCTAAGCATTTATGCAACTGTGATAACTATATCATCTCTGATCTGTGGAGCCCAGTTATCTGTTTTTGAAATGTACTCCTCCTTAATTCTATCCTTTGTTTTCATTTCAAACAGATATACAGCTATAACAAAAGAAATCATCCCTCCCAATTTCCAACGCTTTATTTAAAACAAAACAATGATGAAAATGTAAAACTTTTTCAAAGTCCTCTTAAAAGGCATTTAAGGCCTAGTCACCAGTAATCACACTTTCTGTCTCAGAATCCTGGCAGGTGTGATTTGCCTCACAGAAACTATTCACTTTACATTGGTGATACTGTTTCAATTCCTACTATTTCATTGGTAATACTTAGAAATCAGCTCTGGGTTGGTGCTACACTGAAAGAAAGCAGTATATATCCTACCCTACAGGAATTTAGAGTTCAGGGCACTAACAAAATATGCACACAGGAGTTGTGATAGAAGTATAGACAAGTGTTTGCAGAAGTCAAAATGATTTCCTTCCTGGGAGAACTGCATTTAAGATAGACCTTGATATGTGACCAGGATTTGTCCCTGACAGAGGGACCAGGCATTCAAGAAAAGGGGAACAGCATGCACAAAGATATAGAGTCCAGAAACCTTGTGAAACTCACAGGGAGCTATAAGTGGATATTCGCTTGAAGCAAAGGATCTGAAAGGAAATAGAATTAAGTTTGGAAACTGGGTATAGCCAGATTTTAAGTGAAGCTGAATAAAAAGCAAAGGATTTTAGATTTTATCTAATGGGAAATAGAAAACAGTACCTCTACTAAAGTTGAGCTGTGACTTATTATAACTGTTCTTCAAAACATGTCAGGCACAGAGTAGAAGAGGCTGTAGCCTAAGATACAACAAGAGTTGGGGAAGGAAGTGGCAGGAGGTGGGAAGGAGAGGGCAGAACCCCAGAAAAGGCTCTGGTTGGGAAATATGTAAAAGATAATGAGAGTGGAAGGGATGTAATATCTGAGAGTTCATCTAAATTCTTTCTTTAGAACAATCGCCCAGCCTCTCTGCCTGCTAGTGAGAAGTAACAGCAATATACCCTTTATTTCCAACAGGACAAAAAAGAAACGAAGTTATTTGCCAAAGGATTAAGTGAACTGTGATGATCTGAGGGTGTTAGGATAGAGCTGGGACCTGCAGAGGGAAGCCTTCTCCATATAAGGCTCAACTTAATATTTCTCTGAAATTGGTAGGCATGTCCCACCTATAGAGCCACCTAGAAAGAAAACCAGTGGGAACAGACAACTGCTAAGGGCCCACGTGACCGCCCCACAAGAAAAAGCAACTCAGATCTTTATTCTTCAGAATGAATAGTTGAGGAGCACAGTTCCCCACTCTGTAACAGTGGGCTATGTCCAGTGACTGCCGTCCAAAGTGCATAATATAGAAAGGGGATGAAGGAGCCTCTTTACAGTGGAGACACCTGACAAACACTATCTCAACCCCGTGATCAGGTTCCGTGTTCATATGATCAGTCATGTGGACAATATGTACCTTCGCATGATGTGATAAGAATGAAAGTTTACCTCTGTGATCCTACCCACAAAACCTGTATTCCCAATATAACTATGAGAAAAATATCAAGCAAGTCCCAACTGAAGGACATTCTACAATGTACCTGACCAGTACTCCTCAGTACTGTCAAGGTTGTCAGAAACAAAGAAAAGTCTGAGAAACCATCACAGCTAAGATGAGCCTCGGAACACATGAAGATTAATATAATATCATCTCCTGGATGAGATCAGAAGCAGAAAAGAGACATTAGGTAAAGCTAAGGAAATCTGAATAAAGTATGGACCTTAGCAAATAATAGTGATCAATATTAGATCATTAAGTGTTCCATACTAATGCAAGATTGTATTAGGAGAAGCTGGGTATGGGGTATTGGGGAACTTTCTGTAATGTCTTAACAGTTTTTCTCTAAATATGAAACTGCCCTAAAATAAGTTTATTAAAAATTTTTTAATGAAAAAATGAATGGTTCACAGGAAGAAAATCAATGACATGAAAGTTAAATGGAAAAATTGACCCTAGAGACTATAGGGTGACACATTGAAAACAGAAAGATTGTAAAAAATATTGACTCCACTTAGTACCCACGGAGGAGTTAAGCTACTGCATCCACAATAAGAACAGGATGCTCTTAAAAAGGAACCATCTGAAGACACAAAAGAGTTTTTAAAGACTAAATGAATAATTATTGAAATTAAAATATTCATTAGGAAAGGTTGAAAGATGATGCCAAAGAGATGTGTTAGCTTGTAAAACAAAGACAAAGGTAAAGAGAGATAATATGAGATGGAGACATAAAGGATAAATCCAAGCTGTCAGTCAACTAATAGAACTTTGGGGAAAAGAAAGTAGTTCTTCCTGCAGAGAACAATATTTACATAATCATAATAATAATACACAACTGACTTTCAACTTTCAGTATCTGTAGACAAAGCATGGGCTATTTGCTATAAAAGAGACTGTAAATATTATGGGTCATGACACTGTGAAATAAAGGTACATCTGATAGAATTTGGGAGGTTGGAAATGAAAGGATATGTGAAGGAAATGTGGGATAATAGTATAAACATCGTAAGTAGGGAGAGAATTGAGAAATGTTTAATTTTAGTGGAATAGGAAACAGAATTTTAAGTGTACTATTTAAAAGTACAAATAGAAGACTAAAAGAAAAAGCACAGTAATATAAAAAATTTAAAATTGGGTGTAAAGTGACCTTGCATCTCCATCTTATAATCTATGACATGAATAGAAAATGCCTGAAATAGGCAAGTAGGAAATGGAGTTGTGAGTCTATTTCACAGACCTGTAAGGCAACTCTTATAAGAACTAAACGGTTGAATAGAGGTTGTCTCTAGGGAGGAGATGTGGGGTGGGGAATTGTCGCCTTCTTTAATACATTGTCTACTATTTATTTTAGTTTTTGCTATATATGTATTTATTACTTTTAACTTTTAAGAATCATTTTTGATGAGTTATTAATAGTGTCTGCAGGAGAAGTAACGAGAACGGTTGGAATGCAAAAGAGAACAGATGGCAGACACCACAGAATAAAATCAACACTTGATAACTGACTTGATGTGGGGGCAAAAAAGAGAGCTAGAGATACATTTTAGGTTTTGAGCCCAAGTGCCTAGAAAAGTAAAAAGGGAGAGTGGTTGCTGGGTTGGTTTGGGAGGGCAGATGCGTAGTTAGTATAGGACAATTTTAATTGGCAAAATGTTGCCTATGTTCCTATTTAAGGGATGGAAACTTATTCAGAGTTCTTAAAGGATACGCGATCTTTTTGTTCAAAGGCTACTACATGAAGTTGGAAAGAATGCAGCATACCCCCAGCTATGAAGCAGGCTTTCCTGCTCTCCCAAGATGATTCCATGTTGAAGATTGGCAGTGCCCTTTCAGAGGGAGGAGTTCTCTGGGTACAAGAAGTTCCCTCTGCACTTGCATAGGGGTTTTATATCACCTTCCCAATACTGCCACCTGTTCTGGCTCTCTGGATACCTGCTGTCTGCTCACTGGGTGCAAACAACTGACACATAGTCACCTGCAACTCGTGGTGGATTGTTTATTGTGGGATGTGAAAGGAAGATGAGCTTCCCAGATAGAATGTCTTTGTTACACCCAGGCCTCATCCTGCCTGAGTTGGGAGAAGGTAGTAGCAGTGGTCTAGCAGCAATATCAGATCATCCAAGTGGAAACATAAAGTGGGCAGTCAGGAATTGAGGACTAGAGCTCAGGAGCTGGAGAAGGATGGAGAGCTAAGGAAGGGTGGTGAATTTGAGTGGATGAGCTAACCAGGGCTGACATGTAGAGGTTTCCAGGGGATAAAGAGTCCAAGATACTTGCTTAGGGAATGGCTGCCTTTGGAAATGGGAGGAGGGAGAGGAGAGTGAAAGGGCAGACAAATGGGGAAATGAATCAGAAAGAACAAGTCACATAAGCCCAGGGGGGATATATTAAGAAGACAGTTGTCAATAATGTCCCATCCTGTAGCGGGAACAAGAAACCAAGATGACTATACCTGGTTATGGCAGTTCTTTGGTGGATTCCAGAAACGCAGAACAAGTCTAGAGGCAGAGGCCACAGGGAGGTTGGGGCAAGTCTGATAGGAGAATTTCGTTTTCTCAATCAAGTATCAGAGTCATGTGCAAAGAATAAAGTCTTCCAGTGGTAGAACTTGGGAAGAATGAGAGGCTCTAGAATAGTCACTGGAGAAACTGTGAAATTACAGTACCTTTTCTTCTACTATCCTTTATTTTTTTATGAGCTTGCTTTTCATAGTAGCATCAATTGCTCTAATTTGGAAATAGCACTCACTGGTCTGTGGGTGCCTTTGGTCACCTGTGATATACTAGCTGTTTATAGTAAATTAGACCATTTTGCCTATACCTCTGAGTCCACCCAAAAAATACAGCAATGCTATCCTAGTTGCTATTGTATTTGGCTGTAAGTGATAGGAAACCCAACTAAAAGGTGAGTTAAACATAGAAATTAATCTTTCTTGCATAATAATCAGAAATCTGTAAGTAGGTAGTTATATGAGTTGGCTCAGTAACTCAATAATGTCAATAAATCAGGTCAAGCTGATTGTTTTGACTGCTTCCTAATGGTAACAGAATAGCTGCTACAGCTCCAACCATGACATCCACACTCAAAACACATGGAAGGATAGGGAGTAGGGCCAAGAGGTTTTCACTTATGTGTTATTGACAGTAACATACACTTACATATGGCTACTACCTCTAAGAGAGCCTGGGGCCATGAGTAGTTTTTTATATGTTCTATAGTAAAACAAGGCAAGTGAGAGTTTGTTACAAGGTGTTGGGTGAGACATTAATGTCTGCCACAGTTGCCTATTATGGACTTCTGAAATATTTAGCTTATCTAATGTTTATGTTGCCCTTGACCTATTTTATCTTATGAGCTGACTTAATATATTCCCTTAGTTTATCATTCCATTTAAAAAGATATTTTTTTAAAACATGCTTTTAAAATTAGTCTTTTTGGATCATTTGTTTTTTGTCAGTACACTTTGTCTTGGGACATCAGTAAGGTATTTTAAAATTATTTCCAGACTGCCTACAGGCAAATAACTAAAACTTTCATTTTTAAGCCAGTGCATGTATTTTATGGTATTTATAATTTCTAAATTTGAAAAAAATATATTTACTTCATTTTTTTCTCTGCTACCAGAATATTCTAATTTTGCTCTCATTTTGATTTTCCCACATTTTGATTGTTCTTATTATATGTATTTTTTGATTAACTGTCAATGAAAATTTTGCTGGAGTTGAAGCACTTTTCCAGTTTTAAATTATCACAGCAATATATTTCTTTTATTTTTCTAAACCTTTGTTTTAATTGGTCAGTTTTTTAAAATTTACCCACTTAATGATGAACCAAGGGAAATGTTAACTGTTTGCTCTTTTATGAAGGAAACATAGCGTGCTCGTAAGCAAGCAGACTTTCTGTGCTGAATTTCTTTTTAAAAATATTTTGCAATAAAATGCACAGATAGGGCCTCCCCGGTGGCGCAGCGGTTGAGCGCTGGGTTGCAAAGCTGCCCGCGGCCTCTGCGGCACCGGTTCGATTCCCGGCTGCTCCCCGGCCACCAGAGGAGGGTCCCACATGGCACGCAGACCTCTCCTGCCGCCCGCTGCTCCCCTCAGCAGTGTACTTGGGTCCTTCTGCCTGCTCTGCTCCCTGCTCTGGCTCTGGTGAATTCTCTCACCCTCCCGCGCTTCTGACTGTACCCAGTGCATGTATAAACAAAACAAGCAAATAAATAAATAAATAAATAAATAAATAAACATGCCTCTATAAAATTAAAAAAAAAAAGAAGTCTTAAAATGCACAGATAAAATTTCTCATCAGAACTATTATTAAATGTACAGTTCAGTGACATTACATGTATTCACATTGCTATGCAACCATCACCACCCTCCATTTCCAGAACTTTCATCTTTCCCACATGAAACTCTGTTTCTGTTAATTAATTCCTCATTCCCCCTCTCCCAGCCCCTGGCAACCATTCTACTTTCTTTCTCTATGAATGTAACTAGGTACCTCCTATAATGGGTATCGTATGGTGTCATTTGTCTTTTTGTGACTGGCTTATTCATTTAGCATAATGTCTTGAGGTTCATCCATGTTGTAGCCTGTGTCAGAATTTCCTTTCATTTTCAGGTTGAGTAATATTCCCTTGTATGTATGTCTGCAGCTTGTTTGTCTGTTCACCAGGCGATGCAAACTTGTGTTGCTTTTGCCTTTGGCTACTGTGAATAAAGCTTCAGGGGACTTTCTGAGCCCTCTGTGGAGCCAGGAAAGTTCTCCCAACACAGTGGTGGTGCACTGACTGTGTGATTACTTGTGTGCATGTGTGTCAGCAGATGTGCTCTTTGCTTGGAATATGTCGACAGGGGCTTTGGGTCTGATGCTGGTGTTGATAGATATCAAGTTGCCACATAGGAAAGCAGCTCTCTTTTTTTTCCCCTTTGGAAATAAATTTTAACCAGACCTTTTTATTGAATAATATATAAGGTATTTATGTAATACATAATTTATTTTGCTTATTAAATATATAAAAAAGAACTCCCCTTTGATAACTTCTAATAATGGTGTCAACTATGGTGTGGATAATCACAGCCTCCCTAAATATTAATGATTCTGAAGTTTTAAATAATCTAGTGAGAGACTGGCATTCCTAAAGAATCTTTGCATGGGATTCCTCTGGCTTGTTGTCATGTTCTAATAGTTTTAGAGGGAGGGAGCGGAAGTCTGTCCAGGGGGAGCTGCTAGTGGGAGTGGGTTTCATTTAGAAGAGCCTCAGCAAGTGCGATTGTTTCCAGACTTCACAGCAGAGTCCTGCCAAAACATGGAAGGCATTATGTGTGCTGACTTTGAAGACAGAAAATCTGAATTGAGTACTAGATATGCCTCTTATGAATCAGCAAATGAATGGGTCAGTTACTGAGTCCACACCAGGTCCTCTTCTGGAGGCTTCCATGCATTGAATCTGTACATCAGTCCTCTTAGGAGAACTTCCCAATTTACACAGAATGTGACTGGTGTGTGGAACTGAGCTCCTTGCCTCAGTGGACTTGTAACAAGGTGGTCCCCAGGAAAGGGGGAGGTTCCAGGTTCCCTGCCCCACCCAAGGGAGGGTGGAGCTGAGCAGGAAGAGGAGAAGCGGCAGAAGAGACTATGGAAGGAAGCAGGATGGAGCCAGGAGACCTGGAGGAGGCGCATGGAGCCTAGAGACACGTGAAGAAACTGCGCTTGTCTTTTGGTCGTAGACTGGGTGACACAGAAGTGGGTGAGACCCATGGGGAGGTGACCATGGCAGCTTTTATCTTGATGTTGATTTTGCTCTTTTCCTTCTGGGCTTTTCTGGTTATTTCTGACCCTTTGCTGTGGGTCCCCACTGGAAGATGCTTTAGACTTGTGGCAGGCTTTGGGGTTTTGCTCTGGGCCAATCCCATTTGGATGGACTTTTACCCACGAGGGGACGGGTAACTCTGGATGCTTCATTTAGAAACTAGACTCTTTGCCTTACCTGTATTGTTACCTAGTTTTATTAAAGTTCCTTCCCATTAAAGTCTCCTATGTTTTGTGTTGATGCGGCGGATGGCAGAACCCATGTAGAATAGGCAGGTTTGCGGGGTTTGGGCTGCCCCTCTCCCTGTCCTATAACAGACTCAGTTAGTAAACACTGACACCAGGATTGGAGCCCAAGCAGCCTAAGTCTGGAACTGGTACTCTTCAGTGCTCTGCTAAACTGTCTTCTAGACATCAGGATTTGGAGGGTGAAGTGAGAAAAAGAATAAGTAGATGTGAAAAACATTCTGGATGGCAGAGCTGCACCTAAATGTTTGTAGATAGTGTTGTTAATGACTTTCCTTCCTTGTTAAAAGCAAAAGCCAGTTTCCTTGGCTGGTAGTGGGCAAAACCTATTCCCCTGTGGCCTTGCAGTCACCACACTAAGGAGTTCACTACAAGTGTGACCATTGTAGTGTCCTGGGGCTGCTGCTGTAACAAAGTACCACAAACTGGGTGACTTAGTACAACAGAAATGTACTGCCTCACAGTTCTGGAGGCTGAAATCGAGGTGTCAGTAGGGCCTCGCGGCCTCTGAGGCACTAAGGGAAGATCTGGGGCAGGCCTCTCTCCTAATTTCCAGTGGTTTCCTGGCACTCTTGGATGTTCATTGACCTCTTCTGCATCACCCCATCTCTGCCTTCATCTTAAAATGGTGTCCTCCCTTGGTGTGCCCAGATTTCCCCTTTTCTTAAGATTCCGGTCACATTAGATTAGGACCCACTATTCTCATACACCTCATCTTAATGAACTATATCTGCAAGACCCTGTTTCCAAACAAGGTGACAGCTGGGGTGGGGGTGCTGCCCAGACCGCAACATATGAAGGTAAGGGGACACAATCCAACCCCTGACACCCGGTGTCTCCTTCTGGTCTCAGTGGTGCCACGACAAGCGGGGGTGAGAATGAGCGTGAGGACCTGGAGCAGGAGTGGAAGCCCCCGGATGAAGAGTTAATCAAAAAACTGGTGGATCAGATCGAATTCTACTTTTCTGATGAAAACCTAGAAAAGGATGCCTTCCTGCTTAAGCATGTAAGGAGGAACAAGCTGGGATATGTGAGCGTCAAGCTGCTCACGTCCTTCAAAAAGGTGAGACTTCGTTCTCAGAGGTTGCCTCAAGGGTTTCAGGGCTGTTTTGGGTTGTGGCATTAAACATTTTTACCCTCCCTGAAATTTGGTGACAATAGATTTTTTTCTTTCCTATGAGACCTGAAAGAGAGAAAAATGATCAAGAGGGAGACTTAAAATCATTAAGAATGTCCTCCCACACTTTTGGAAGGTTCCTGGGTGTTGGGATGAGGCTTAGCTGGTGGCAGTCGTGAAATGACATGGCTTGCTTTTAGTTAAGTGCAGCCAAGTGGGTGGCCAGGAGGATGCTGTGCCAGGACAGGGGACTAAGTGGCCTGAGAGACACTTACCATGCCCGGAATTATGTAAAATGCAAGCTTTTCATTTGTCAAGTTGAATAAGTATGAGGGGGATGGGGTGGCCAGAACTCTGGAGGAAAAGCCTTCTGCAGGGCTGCAGCTACCCCTGCTTATCACCTGCTACACTCTTATTTGTCTGCTCCAGAGCTGGGATGTCATTGGGCCGCCCTCCGGGCAGCAGGCTGCTCCCCCTGCTATGGGCAGAACTAGTAACTGGGCTGTGGATTCCCCACTCCTCAAAGAGTTGACAGACCAGTTGGAGCAAGAAGTCTGTTTCCCTTGGGGGCAGTGTATTTACTAGAATGGAAAAGCACCACAAGTTCTGTTGCATAATGGGAGGGATGGGTAACGGGTCTAGGCCAAGTGCCTGTGCACTTTGTCAGAGAGTTTGGGAGGAGAGCCTTTCTCCTTGGAGCGCTTTCCTGCCTTGCCTGCAGGCATACTCTGCCCTCATCTCTTGCTCTCTTTCCTTTATTCATTCAACAAAGGGGTGTTCATTCTGTGAGAGAGCTGCATTAGCCACAGGATATGCAAAACGAACAGACATTCCCTGGCCCTGGGAAAATCTGATAAAGGACAGGAATAGGTGAAGGATTACAAAATGACCTTAGATAGTACTACAGAAAAAGAGCAAGATCAGATCAGAGCCACTAATGCCGCCTGAAGAACTGAGAAGTCATGCCAGAGGTGATGGCACTGAAATAGTATCTTGGATGATAAGTAGGAAATTTTAAGGGATAGAAGAAAGGAAGGGGCACTTCATTTCCAGAGAACAGTGATCAACCCTCACATGGAAAAGGGTCACTCCAAAATGAAGTAGCCCATGGAATCCTCCTGTATATTCCTTTTTCCTTCCCAGGGGCCAAGAGTCAGCCTGATTTCCTTTCCTTTTTAAACTGTCACTTATGGAAATCTATTTTGTAGGGTTCTCCACTGCTGAAGATGGGCTGTAGAGTAGATGTAGACTCCCCAGCACTTCCAAAATAAGAGCCAGGACTCTTTTCATTCTAATATTCCCTGGTAATTGCAATAAGTAGCCGAGATGACTTTGCTTCTAACTCTGGAGGGTGTAGTATCCTAGCCAGAGCCTGCTTCTGTGATGGCTCCCACCAGAGAGCCAGAAGCTGCATGTCTCACATTCTGGCATTGACCTTTTCTCCTCCCTTTCTGGATCCCTAGTTGATTGTCCACTTGAAGTCCCACACTTTCCTGGACCTGCTTCTCTGCTCTTGACTTGTGTCATGGTGATCGGCCCTTAGGACCACACAGAATCATGGTGACTCTTGATTTCCATATCCTAAGTCCAAGTCTGAGCCATTTCACCCAGAGCCACGGGGTCAAGTGGATAGGGCCTTCTTTTCAGGAGCCTGTGTGTACTACCTCACAGGGCCATGACAGCCCCACCAACCCCTGTTAGTGAGCCCTCCCTTCTTGAGTTTGGGAAGTTCCTGATTCAATCCAGGGTTTCTCTGCAGAGCAATTGTGTTTGCCTGGCTTCTGTGGACTCAGTGTGATCTTGCCATTGCTGGCTCAGGTTACCCACCACACCCAAATCCACCGTTTCTTCAGGATGACTCATTCTCCCTGGCCTTCCCTTCACCGGAAGTGGACCTCTCAAAAATTACTGTTTTGCAATATAAATATAGCTTTCACATGCTGCAGTGTCGATACACACAATTTCCACTGGAGAGAATTGAGGAGGTACTATTTTGTCATTTTCCAGGAAGACCAAGTTGGGTATAATTCCAAGTTGAAACAGCCCACTTTTCAGGAGCTATTGCAGTGATATATGAAAGATCTTTGGGAATATCCTGTGTATCAAATATATAGATACTGAAATGTAACTTCAGAGATGCAGTGGAATGTTCAAATCTCTTTGGCTATCAAAATGGTGGCATGCAATATTTGAAATTATGATGACACATACTATATTGAGTCCTGTGAACTAGATACTATTATAAGTGTTATATATATTAAGTATATGTCTGGTTGCAGATATGTATATTTTCATAGATATCTTTTTATTCTTCATGCCTGCTCAATGAAGTAGAAGCTATGAACATCTCCATATTACAGATGAAGAAGTTTAAGTTCTGCTGGCAGTTGAAGGTGGGCCTTGGGTTTGTGTAACCAGCAGCCTTGGTCTAGAGCCAGGTTTAACCTCTAAACTTACACAGAGTAGAATATTTCCATCACCATGGAAAGTTCTGTTGGACAGCTTGCTCTAAACTGTGCTGTCATGTTGGAGTTGTAGAAAGCATGTTTTCTCAGTAGACACTAGAGAGCCTGTACACATCAGGTATGACTCTACAGACCAGTGTTATAGGGTCAGGAAAGGAAGGAGGGAGGAGAGAGGACACAGATGGACAAGGAATTAGGTGCTACTTCAGATTTTCTTTGTGTTCTTCAGGTGAAGCACCTTACACGGGACTGGAGGACCACGGCACATGCCTTGAAGTATTCAGTCATCCTGGAGTTGAATGAGGACCACCGGAAGGTGAGGAGGACCACCCCTGTCCCACTCTTCCCCAATGAGAACCTCCCCAGCAAGATGCTCCTAGTCTACGATCTCTACCTGTCCCCTAAGCTGTGGGCCCTGGCCACCCCCCAGAAGAATGGGAGGGTACAGGAGAAGGTGATGGAACATCTGCTCAAGCTCTTTGGGACCTTTGGTGTCATCTCATCAGTGCGGATCCTTAAACCCGGGAGAGAGCTGCCCCCTGATATCCGGAGGATCAGCAGCCGGTACAGCCAGGTGGGCACCCAAGAGTGCGCCATTGTGGAATTTGAGGAAGTGGAGGCAGCCATCAAAGCCCATGAGTTCATGATCATGGAATCTCAGGGCAGGGAGAACATGAAGGCTATCCTGATTGGTATGAAGCCGCCCAAAAAGAAGCCTCCCAAAGACAAGAACCAGGATGAGGAGCCCACTTCGAGCATCCACCTGAACAAATCTCCAAACAAGAGGGTTGAGGAGCTACAATACATGGGTGATGAGTCTTCTGCCAATAGCTCCTCTGACCCTGAGAGCAATCCCACGTCCCCGATGGCTGGCCGGCGGCATGTAGTCACCAACAAGCTAAGTCCTTCTGGCCATCAAAATCTCTTTCTGAGCCCGAATGCCTCCCCATGCTCTAGTCCGTGGAGCAGCCCCTTGGCTCAACGAAAGGGTGTTTCCAGAAAATCCCCACTGGCTGAGGAAGGTAAGCTGAACTGTAGCACCAGCCCTGAAATCTTCCGCAAGTGCACCGATTATTCCTCTGATAGCAGCATCACTCCCTCGGGCAGCCCCTGGGTTCGGAGGCGCCGCCAAGCTGAGATGGGGACACAGGAGAAGAGCCCTGGAGCAAGTCCCCTACTCTCCAGAAAGATGCAGACTGCAGATGGGTTACCTGTGGGGGTGCTGAGGTTGCCCAGAGGCCCTGATAATACCAGGGGATTCCATGGTGGGCATGAAAGGAACAGGGCCTATGTATAAATACCTTATATTTTTACTACTAGCTCCATTGAAAACCACCTTTGTGTTCAGGATTCTGACAAACACCTGGCATGACACAGAATGAAATTAAGTCCCCTTTGAAAGATTTTGTATACATGTAGACCTCTTAATTTATATATTTGTAATGTACATGAAATGTCTGGTACACTATGGTTTTAAGAACACCTTCTAGTTCAGAACACCATTCCTACCAGCATGACTGTTACTTTGGTGACACTTGGTATGAATGAAGTCATGGCTCTGCAGGACTGTGGGACAGCAGACCTCTTCTTCAGGGCAGGGTTCTTCCCTGCAATGACTGAACTGCTCTCAGTTACCCATGCCAGGGCTTTCTGAGAGCCCAGA